>NC_140510.1:29088650-30288650 GCF_964339955.1 Pipistrellus hanaki
AGCCCTGATATTCTTAAACCTACATACATATGTATGTACATATGTCCATACATACGAGTTGTCAGTTCTCAAAGTACCCCACTATCGGCAAGACAAAGGACTTGTGTACACTTAGATGGCCAAAGGGTTATGGAGGTCTTTGTCAAATTAATCATCCTTCTAAGTCTTCTATTATATTTAAAGATACTCAGGTAAATTTTTTCTTTTAAAAAAATATATTTTGTTGATTTTTTACAGAGAGGAAGGGAGAGGGATAGAGAGAAACACCGCTGAGAGAGAAACATCGATCAGCTGCCTCCTGCATACTTCCTGCTGGGGATGTGTCTGAACCCAAGGTACATGCCTTTGACTGAAATCGAACCTGGGACCTTTGAGTCCACTGAGCCAAACGGGTCAGGGCTAAATTTGTTCTTAAGAAATATTTAGATTCCTGTACATGTACAGCAAAAACCAAACACAAATTAACTTAGGAAAATTTATTTTCAAAGGATTATTATGCATGGAGCAGAATGGCTCTTTATCTTGCCTTTAACTTATTTGTTTTAGACTCTTTTAAGGATTGGCCTTTGTGCTCTGGGTCTGTGTGCTAAACTCACAGGACTGCACCGCTTCTCCTGTACATGATTAAGTGTAGAATAATTGAGGGAAGAGTCAGGCAGTGAAACTGTAGGAAGACCAGGGCCTTGAATGCATTTAATACTCTCTTCATCTCAATTTTTCTGAACTTATTGGTTTCATTCTTTCTGGCTGCAATCAGGTACAGAGAAGGTGGGAAAGATAATCTCGACGTTTCTGAGATGTACACATCTTGTAGGTGATGTGTACATGCCACCATGTCGGATTGACTCATGCTCTCTTTGGTCCCAAAGTTAACAATCCTGGGAAAGAGAGCTTATTGGCCCAGCTTGGGACAGATATCAACTTGGACCAATCAACTGCAGGTGGGAATAGGACCACATTGTACTTGTCATTGGTGGCCCCTTTCCTGTGTCTGAGGAGAATCAATGTGAGCTGGAAAAACTTAATTCATATGAGATGTTTTCCTTCTCTATACATGGATGGATACATCTCTCTCTCTCTTCCCAACCATGACTACCTGACCTCATCCAGATAACTTCTTTTTTCCTTTTACCTCTGCCTTGCATGCCATTACTTTTCATGGTTTGGTAAAGAACACAGGGCAAGACACAATGTAGATGGGAGGAGTTCCTGGGTCAGTGATGTAAAGCAGACCTCTTCTGGACTTTTCCCTGGAGCCCCAGAGATGCTCATCTTCCTTTTCATAATGCAAGGAGAAGTGGCAGCTTGGGAGAAGGCAAATGAAAAGGTCAAACGATGAAGCTCAAATCTGCTTTTGGCCCAGGAGACAATGCCCTTTTCTAAAGGCTAAATGTTTTCTCAGGATGAATGGGGCAGTCATGAGTCCAAAACTTCATGAGCACCTTAGGAGATATTTGATTCTTTATTGGATGTGTAATATGGATAAGAGTTGAAGAAAATGTACTTTTATTTTTTCTTAATTTCCTAATTTGTTTCATCTTCCAAATTCATTTGCACATACTTTTTAGTTTAAGAAAGTTTTCCAAACCCATTTAACTTAAGAAATGTACTGGGTTTCTATGTGTGTTCACTTAAGTAGGAGTTATTCTTTTCCCTCCAAGTTAATGGTGCTAACTCACTTATGTTCTGCTTCTGACAGCCATTCAGTAGTAATGCATCCCCAAAGGAATTGCAGTTGATTTCTAAATCTTGTATTTTCAGCTTATCCCACTCTGATTGGCATTTAACCATTGAATTATATTTTTCTGCTATTAAAGAGAGCTTTATGAGCTTTAACTTCAAGTGCCTGTATCACAGTCTGACACTGAATAAGCACTTTTTGCTGGAAAAGGCATTGTCTCCTAGGATCGAGGGAGGATTTGGATACATAGTTACCTGACACTCTTTCTCAGGGTTCAGTTCAGTGTGCTTTTGGGTGGCTCCGTAGGTGAGCACATTATTAATGATCTCACCTGGCACATGCTAACACGCTGGCTTTATTCTTGCCACCAGTAGTATCATATTCCCTGAGAGCTGTTTCCCTGGGCCTGTTAACTGACATGGCAATAAATACATCCCGAAGGGTAAAACTGTAGCTCTTCCAGCACAGGTGGAACAAAGATAAATATTTCGCCGTTTCAGTATTACAAATTAAAATCTCAAGGCAGCATCTAATTCAAGGTGGTCATAGCTCAATTCTCTCTCTCATTTTTTTTTTTTTTTTTTTACATGATGGCCGAATGAGTAGAATTTTAAACATTTAATCAGACAAATTTTGTGGACTATGTTCTGTGCATGGTTCATTCTTTGCCCCCTAAATCATGGATCATATCTTAAAAATAACATTTACCTTAAGAAGTTCTCATTTTCAGTCATTGACAACACATAAACAAAAACTGGTTTCTAGATCCATAAATGGATTTTGAGGACAGGAATATATCTTTGCCTTAGAGAGACCAAATAATGCTCTTGCTATCTCTTCTTCTTTTATCAGATTCATTCAGTCCACATACATCAGTTGTGTACCTGTCTGTTCTATCTCTGGAAAATTCGAAGTTAGTAGGGAGATTTCCAGTAAGGAGTTGTAGAAATCATGATAGAAGACACAGGGGGACATGAAGGAGGCAGAGGTCTATTCAGATTAGGGAAGGCTTTAACTAAAGATGACAGCTGCAGTGAGCCGTCGGAGCAAGGTGGATATACCTTGTTGGCCCAGAAGGAAGAGGAAAGAGGGTGAACCAAGTCATAGGATTTGAGGTATTTTATTTAAAGAAGAGTGAATACACCCTTCAGGGCAAACCAGCTGGCCTCCACCCATGTACCAGGCCTCTATCCTATCTAATAAAAGAGTAATATGCAGATTGACCATCACCCAACACATAAGATGGCTGCCACAAGAAGACCAGCTGGGAAGGGCAGTTGAGAGGTATCAGGCCTGCAAGGAGGACAGTTAGGAGTGACCAGGCTGGCAGAGGAGGGAAGTTGGGGGTAAACAGGCTGGCAGGGAAGCAGGTAGACATCAATTAGGCTGGCAGGGGAGTGTTTAGGGGGTGATCAGCCTGGCAGGCAGAAGTGGTTAGGGGCAATCAGCAAGGCAGGCAGGTGAGCAGTTGGGAGCCAGCAATCCTGGATTGTGAGAGGGATGTGTGACTGTCCATTTAGGCCCGATAAACGGGCAGTCGGACATCCCTTGAGGTGTCCCAGATTGGAGAGGGTGCAGGCTGGGATGAGGAACTCCCCCCCCCCCATCACGAATTTCATGCACCAGGCCTCTAATGTATGTGTGTATACACACACACTGAGTGGCCAGATTATTATACGTTCAGAAATCATAATCCAGCCACTCAGCGTAAACTGAATAAGGGGTTCAGCAGCCGTCAGTGACTTTTCTTTCTGTAAAGTTCCTGTGCTGTAATGTGGCCCTTCACAGTATGGCCTTAATGCTCCTCTTCAATATTTTCTTATGTCTGTTTGCTCCTCCCTTTATCCCCCAGGCTCCAGTCACACCAGCCCATTCAATATTCCTAACTTTTCCATATATTTCCTTGGAATCCTTTATCACCACAAGTTTAAATATATAACATTGCCCAATTCTATGCACATATCACTTTATCATGAGGCCTTCTCTTCTCTTCTTGGTTGAGACAAACCTCTCTGTCATCTGTTGCCCCAGAACACTTTGTTTATACTTCTCTAACAGCCCTGTGTTGTGTAGTCTGATGTGCACTAGTATTCATTTTTGTCTGCTCTACTTAATAGTCTGTGATCTCCTTGAGCTATGCAATTGGATCAAATTCATTCTTGTATTCTTGGCACCTCTGATAGACTGAATAATGGTCCCTCAAAGGTGTCTACCCCTTAATCCCTGGAACATGTTAATATTACTTTATATGGCAAATGGGATTAAGTTAAGCACCCTGAAATGGGGGGATTATCCTGATTATCCTGGTGGGCATAATCCTATATAATAAAGCCCTATTATGCAAATTGACCTAATGGTGCAATGACCAGTCATATGACATGCATTGACCACCAGGGGGCAGATGTTCAACTCAGGAGCTGCCCCAGCCCACAGGTCCTGACCAATGGCAGTGGTGTCTGCCAGTTGCCCCACGGATTGGCCCTGATCACTTGCCAGGCCTAGGGACCCTACCTGTGCATGAATTTCATGCCCTGGGCCTCTAGTGTAATTATAGGGTACTTATAAGAGGGAGGCAAAAGAATGTTGATTATTCCCTCTCTTCCCCCACTTCCCTCATCATATCACAATGTGATATGATGAGGGAAATGGGGGAAGTGTGATATGATGAGGGAAATGGGGGAAGAGAAGGAATAATCAACAGAAACAGACATTGGAATGATGCTCTTTGAAGATGGAGGAAGGGTCCATAAGCCACAGAATGCAGGTAGCCAGTAGAAGCTAGAAAAGTCAAGGAAATGGATTCTCTCCTAGAACCTCTGGAAGGAATGCAGCTCTGCCAATGCTTGGCATTAGCTCAGTGAGACCATTTTAGATTCTAACCTCCAAAACTGTGAGACCATAAGTTTATGCCATTTTAAACTACTCAGTTTGTGGTAATTTGTTACAGCAACAATAGGAAATTAATACAGCACCTAACACACACCTGATAGGCAGAAGAACTCAGTCTATTGCATCTTTTTTAAAAAAAGTTTTTTTTTAAATTGATTTTTAAGGAGAGGGATAGAGAGATAGAGACATCGATGAGAGAGGAACATGCCTCCAGCATGTCCCCTACCAGGGATGGAACCCGGGCATATGCTTTGATCAGGAATCAAACTGGTGACCTCTTGGTTCATGGGCCCATGCTCAACCACTGCACCACTCCAGCCAGACTATTTGTATCTTATCTTGATTAAGCAGAGAATTGTTCCTGATCCTCAATCACTGGCTCTCCTAATTGTGGTAGATAACATTTATTGAACCTTTTGTTGTGTACTAGTCACTGGGCTCAGCACTTTATACATGATCCTTATAATCACCCTATGGTTAAGAGTTATTATTACCCCACTTTGGCAGAGGGTATTAATAATTTGCCCAAATTAACACTACCCATAGTTGCTGGCACTGGGACTTAAGGTGAGTGTGTGACTTCTGGGTCTTGCTTCCACCACTTTATATTTTCTAATCATGTACTCGTGTCACATATATACAATTTATATATGCTATCCTCCGGTGATAATGGCGGAAAGAAACCTGGAAGAGCTAGCTTTGAGTGTTGATATTTTCAATAATTAACTGGATCTATAAATGTGGGCAAGTCAGCTAACCTAGTTCTGGGTGTTCATCTTTGTGGAATATGTCTTTTTCTGTTTACCTTTTGAGGTTAATGCGAGGATTGAGTCATAAATCATATGTGAATGTGCTTTGAAAAGGACCTGGCAATGCATATACGCTATTTCAGTGTTTTTCAACCTTTTTTGGGCAAAGGCACACTTGTTTCATGAAAAAAATCACGAGGCACACCACCATTAGAAAATGTTAAAAAATTTAACTCTGTGCCTATATTGACTATATATAAAGTAATTCTCTTGAATAGGAATCAAATAAACACAAAGAAAGTATTTTATAATTACTTTATTATGAAATATTAAGTAAACGAAATAGTGAAAAATTATAAAATTCTTGTCTTGTCTGCACCTACGGCACACCAGGCAACATCTCGCAGCACACTAGTGTGCCGCGGAACAGCGGTTGAAAAACGCTGCGCTATTTATCACTATATACTTCATTGTATGTGTATCGTCCACAGATTTCCCCTGTACTGGGGTTACCTGGCTGGTTAGCTATGATGACTGACTCATTTGGTAAGCAGATGCTTGATAGTACTTGGTAAATGCATTTGATTAAAAAAAAAAACAAACTCTTTTGGTTCCTTGATTATCATTCTCATATTTTGGATCAATGATACTTAAAACCCGAGAGTTCACAATTTAGTCTTCTGCATAGAATTTCACTTAAAAAATATTTTTATTGATTTTAGGGAGGAAGGGAGAGGGAGAGAGAAAGAGAAATATCAATGATCAGAGAGAATCATTGATCGACTGCCTCATTGAATGCCCTACACTAGGGATGAAGCCTGCAGGGTGGGTATGTGTCCTGACTGAGGATTGAAACAACACCTCTTGGTTCATAGGTCAAAACTCAACCACTGAACCATGCCAGCTACACAGAGCTGCTGCTGCTGCTGCTGCTCCTTCGTCGTCGTCGTCGTCTTCTTCTTCTTCTTCTTCTTCTTCTTCTTCTTCTTCTTCTTCTTCTTCTTCTTCTTCTTCTTCCTCTTAAAGCTGAATCCTTCTGATTGCACTCCTGAGAGAATATTTATATCTTATAACCCACAGGAAGGTAAGATTTATAGAAGACTTAGAGTGCATTCAGCAGCTTTTCAGTAGTTTGGGGAGAATAAGGGAACAATTAATCCCTAGAGAATGCTTGTCATTTGTGGTGGAGAATCCTAGCTGGTGATAAGTTGCAAATCATGGAGTGTTCTGACTCAAGAAGATTGTGAGTTTTAAAAGAAAGCCCGTAAAGTGAATTTATTCTCTTTTCCAGTGTGCTGCCTTAGCCTGCAACATTACCTGTTCCTTTAAAATGCTTTAATTGCTAATTGCTTGCCATTTGATTTTGAGATTAGTGGAGATCACCAGGATAGTGGAAGGCCAAGGACTGACCTGACCAGACCTGCACTGAATGGCAGGATCTCAACTTTTTGAAATATTAATGAGCTGCAGGGCAGCTGGTTTTGATCGAGATGACACCTGAGTTTTTATACCTTGTTTTGATTTATTGTTTCTTTTGTTTTCCTGTCAGGCATTCCTTCTTGTAACATGGGGTCTACAGAGCGCAAGTGTTTTATGTAGGCTTGAAGCAACTCAAGCTGTTATCCATGGTATATGGAGGATGCCCAAACATACTAGTAAAATCATACTGTGATAGGTGGCATCTTTATGTATACATTTTTGTTCTTCTCTTTGATATTTTCCTTGGGATGGGTTCATACCCATAGAATCATTCAACCAATGGTATGAACTTAAAAACAAAATTAAAACTTAACTAAGCTAAACTAAAATTTTTGATACATATTGACGATTGCTATCTTTAAAGACTATACTCTTTACACTTCCACTGGTAGTGTTTGAGAATGCTGATCTCATTGCAACTTTGTGTGCTTCCTTATCCAATGCACATTTGTGGAGTTCTCCCAATCTTCCAGGGTTAGGCATTTTTCAAAGGTGCAAAACGGCCAAAGCTGAGCATCGACCTATGAATCAGGAGGTCATGGTTCGATTCCTGGTTGGGTCACATACCCAGGTTGCATCTTGATCCCCAGTGTGGGGCATACAGGAGGCAGCTGATCAATGATTGTCTTTTATCATTGATGTTTCTATTTCTCTCTTCCTCTCTGAAATCAATAAAAATATTTTATTTTTTAAAGGTGCAAAAGTACCCTCAGTGATTCCAGGACCACTGGTTTAGTTGATGGGAGAAAGATAAGTAATTTTTAAATATTTTTTTTATTGATTTTAGAGAGAGAGGAAGAGGAAGAGATATAGATAAACATCTATCCATTGTTCCACTTATTTATGTCTTCATTAATTTCTTTTATGTGCTCTGACCAGGGATGGAACTTGCAACCTTGGCATATAGGAATGATGCTCTAAGCTGCCTGGCCAGTGCCAATGTTTTCTCTCATCACTTCTCTGTGGGCTGAATATCTCCTACTAGCCTCTTAAAATAGGATGGATCACCCTCATTGGATCATTCCTATGATGTTGGCGTGTGTGTGTGTGTGTGTGTGTGTGTTTTACATAGTACTTGCTATTCCTAACTAGCAGCCTCTTCACACTCAGTCAAACACCATCTTGAAGCAATAATTCACCGTAGTGTCAACTCTAGGCTTATCAATACAATCCTCTACCTTGCAAGCATTCTCCAGCATTAAAATAATTCTGCTGGATGGTGTTGCCTTTCAACTGAACAGCGAAGTGTTGTATGAATATTATCTCATTTAACTGCAATAATCATGTGAACCTGACATTTTAATTCTTTTTACAGAAAATGAAAAGAATTCAAATAATAAGTCACTTTTACTCAAGGTGGCACAACTAGTAATTAAGTGTTAGGAGCTGACTCAACACAGGTCTTCTGACTTCAAGGTCAAAGTTTTTAATGCCGTGTTACAACCTGCCTTTGGGATTTCTCCAGTTCTGCTCCTGTTTTAATACACAAATGGATGCAGTGACTAGATTTTATTAGGGTTATTTTGTTTAGTGTCTGCAGGTTTTACCCTGCCCTCCTTATGCTCATTTTCTTCCCTATTTGCTCATTCTAGGCATTTCGAGTGGTGATCCTCAACTTTGTCCATTGTGTCCCTTCACCCAGAGAAAAAAATTTTAATTTTAATTCCTCCTAATGAGAGAAATTAAATCTAAGGAATAAGATCCTATTGAGTAGGACTGATTTTTTTGTCAGCCACAAACTACTGTAATGTGTAAAGTTATTTCCCTCTTAAAAATTAACTTTTATTTTCATGGAGGGCTCGAAAATGCTGTAAATGGACAAACCGAGTTAGATAACCTTAATGCTGGTTGCCAGAGGAAGTTGTAGGACTTACAGATGGAGCTGGCATATACAGGGTGTCCAAAAAGTGTACACAGACTTTGAATGATTAAAAGCAGTATTTAGCCCCTAACCGGTTTGGCTCAATGGATAGATCGTTGGCCTGTGGACTGAAAGGTCCCAGGTTCGATTCCAGTCAAGGGCATGTACCTTGGTTGCGGGCACAACACCAGTAGGAGGTGTGCAGGAGGCAGCTGATTGATGTTTCTCTCTCATCAATGTTTCTAACTCTATCCTTCTCCCATCCTCTCTGTAAAAAATTAATTATATATATATATATATATATATATATATATAGGCAGTATTTATTAAAATGCATTTTATTTTCAGCTGTTAAAGTGTGTATACTGGTACATTTTTTGGGACACCCTGCATGTTTAGCCAGTGGGACAGGTATGAAACTGACACTACTCTTTAGCTAGAGGCTATTTGGAAAGCTACAAACCAGACAGTTACTTAAAAGGAAGCAGTGCTTTAGGGAAAATTGCTAATTGTTTAAAAATGCATTCTGCATGATCAAACCACCTGGAATTTCCAAACTTGCCTTTGTTTTCCATATATATATATATATATATATATATATATATATATATATATATATATATACATGTCATGTAGATTCTGCCTCCCCTTCCACCCACTGCCTGCTTTTTTATGAGTTCTGTATGGGCTCTTGTCTACTTGTCACAGCTCCAGGCTGAACTTTTAGATTTATTAGTTTCAGATTTGTGGCAGTTACATATGTTTCCAGTGATAATTTTAAAGAAATAAATGCTGTCATGTTCAAAAACACTGCATTGGCAGATAAGGGACGCCTAATGCTGGGCTTGACTGGCTGCCACCAGCTCTGACATTCTCTGACCCTTGGCATGGAAAGAATGTAAATGAGTGGGAATCAAAGGCCCCAGGTAGCTTCTGTTTGTTTTTGCAAGAGAACCAGATCTGAGCGATTTGAGTGGATGCCAGATTTACAAACTGCAGATCCAAAGAAAAGAACAAGGTTGACAGGGAGGGGCCCAGGAATTGAGGGAGGTGTACCTGCCGGGGAGAGTAGGCAGTGGTGGAAAATGAGGCTCTCATCCATTTCTCTGGGTAGGATTTTTAAAGATTAACATGCTAATTTCTTTAGTGAAGTCAAGCAAGATTTTAAGTCATTTATCAAGGCTCATAGAGTGCCTATTTATAGAAGTCAGAATAAAACCAAATGAAGCACGAATGCTAACATGCATCTAGCAAATGTAATAAGATTTAAAAGTTAAATAAACCACAGGGCCTCCAGTTTTCTCCAGAGCCCTTTTACAAGTTTAACCATGTTTCCTTTCCTTCCCCTTTCATTTTACACAATGTCTTGTGTGGATTCTTTTTAAAAAATATATATTTTATTGATTTTTTTTTTACAGAGAGGAAGGGAGAAGGATAGAGAGCTAGAAACATCGATGAGAGAGAAACATCGACCAGCTTGTACACCTTCTACTGGAGATGTGCCCACAACCAATGTACATGCCCTTGACCGGAATCAAACCTTGGACTCCTCAGTCCACAGGCCTATGCTCCATCCACTGAGCAAAACTGGTTTCTGCTGGTGTGGATTCTTTTAGGCTCAGCTTTTAGAATACTAAAATGATTTAAAATCTTATGTTTAGAAGGTATTTCATTTTTAGTTAAACATTTAGGGGATGGTGGTGTTCTTGTTTTAATCTTCTGGAAAATGGAAGATTTTTGTTTTCTGGGTAGCAAGGCTTTCAGTGGGGAGGAAGCAGATTGCATTAGTTATCTTTTGTTCCATAACATTCTGCTCCAAGTGGGTGACTTAAAACTGCAGGTATTTATTATCTCACACTCTCTGTAGTGTATGGCTTGGATGGGCTTTTGTTTCGGTCTCTTCCAAGGCTGCCATCAATTGTTAGTCAGGGCTGGGATCTCATGGGAAGGCTCAGCCGGGGTAGGACCCACTTCCCAGCACAGGTGGTTGGTGCATACTTCAGTTTTTGGACCGAGGGCCTCAGTTCCTAGTTGCTTTGGAGGCTTCCCTCAATTCTTTATTATGTGGGCCTCCCCAGCTTTGCAACTTGCTTCATCCAATCCAGCAAGAGGTACAGTCAGCTCTGAAGAGATCCCATCACCTTTGGCATCTTTTATTGGTTAGAAGTAAGTCACATGACTAGTCTACACTGAAAAGGGAGGAATCACCACATAATATCAGAAGGGGCTACTTGGAATCCTCTGCCAAAGAGATGCAGGGCTCCATTCCAACCAGCCTTAGAGCCTTGTGTTCTTAGAGGGAAGGGACCTTGTCTTTTCTGAATTAAACTGTTTCCAGAGCCTTTGCCAGTACTCTGCTGAACTGGGTTCTGCAGCCCTGAGCCAGCACTGCTGGGAGCATGGCAAAGCCACTCTGGAAGTAAGTACACAGAGAACCATCTCCTCCAGTTACCGCAAGCAAGAGAAAGCAAACGCCTCAGCACTCTATCAAAATAATGGTGGAAACACACCCTCACCTTTCCCTTTTCATTTTCAAAGCGGGAACAGAAGGAAAATAATGTATCCCGGGTCAGGACAGTCTCACTTTTTTTTTCTCTCTCATGTCTCATGTCTTATCTTGACTCTCCAGGACAAGATATCCAGAAAGCCTGCTTTGAATGGCAGGCTCTATAAATAAAAATCCAAGAAAGGCATACTTTCTTCCCTGAAGGAACTTACACACTTGTGGAAGAGACACAGATGGGAGTGGCTGATTATGAAATGGCATCAAAGGCCTGTGATACAGTTATACAAAGGGGACTGTGGGAATAGAGATGGTAAGCCTAAAGTGTAGGTGAGTGAGCCTTAGGTGACATTCAAGGAAAGCTTCCTTGAGGAGGTGACACTGAGTTGAATTAATTGAGTTAACCTTTGAAAAAACGTGGGCAGGCCCTGCAGAGAGGATGGGCCATCAGGTGTGAAGGCTTGTGGGCAGCGGGGGAAGTTTGGGACCTTAGGAAACTGCAAGTTGTTTGATGTGGACAGAATTTCCAGGCCCACAGCAAGGTGGTGAAAGATGCGGCTGGCAAGGAGGCAGGAGTCTAATCATGATCAGAGTTCTTAGGTACTGCTCCAAGGAATTTGGCCTTTACCTTGGAAGAATCAGGGGATAATTCAACCAGTTTTGTGTTTTAGAGAGAGGGGTGTTAGGAGACCAGAAGGCCAAGTAGGATGAAGTGATGGGGTCTCAAATACAATGAGGTCAGAATGGAGCAGATGCATTTAAGAAATCCTAAGGGTGCAGAATCATGAAGACCTGGAGACTGAATGGACTGTGGAGGGTGTGGCGGAGGGAGAGGTAAGCTTGCCTCAGATGTCTGACTTAGGTGATTGGGTGGGTGGTGGGGTCATTCATCAGTCTACACATTATTGGTAAAGCAGTATAGTTGAATGCAGGTTTGTAATTAGTAATTTTAGGGACTTGTGGGACATCCAGGGAGAGATGAGCAGTGTTCAGGGTGTACTGGTCAGTAGCTCTGAAAAGAGGTCTGGTCAGGTGACTTAAATTTCAGAGTGACTCTGTGGCTTGCACCCACAGAGTGACCTGTGGGTGCAGGCCACAGAAACCCACACAGCTGGCTCAAGCAGGATGATAAGTTTCTAGGGTTTATCAGAAGGCGGAGGAGGTATCTGAGTGCACTCGAACTCTGTATCTAGGGGACCCCAGGATGATTACGAGCAGCAAGAATCTGTCATTCTCAGTTTGTCCTATCTCAGCAAGGCTGTGTCTTCTTTGTATCCAAATGCCATCCCTTCCTGCTGCTCTGTGCAAGTGATACACCCATAGCTCCTGAGTTTGAACCTCCCTCAATGACATCCCACCAATCTGATTAGTTGCTCCCCAACCCTGGGAGAGTTATTCCAGATTTTCTGTCTTGGGCAGGTGCCCATGAGACCTTGCAGTACCAATATGGCTAACAAAAGCCCTCTCCTGTCAGGGTTAGCCTCTAGAGAAAGAAGGCTGTGGAAAGAACCACACATACTGTGATCTGCCCCAAAGACAGCACAGCTAGTGGAGACTGGGGTCAGGAGGGACAGACAAGGAGAGAGTTCCGAGGAGGAGGAAGTGGTCCGTGGTGTTAGATGCCAGAGACTTCACAGAGTGGTAGAGTTTAAGAAGAGTTGATGACTGAGTTGGCTAGTTATGTGAAAATAAAATTGGAATCTTTCCGTTGGTTTTTATTTAGATTGGGAAGACATAGCTATGCTTATCTGTAGAGGAAAAGGAAGAAAGCCATTCGTTTGGAATTGAAGGTGTTACTGAGGGATGAGGTCCTGAGGGTGTGGGAGGGGTTGCAGGTGGAGGGATGAGCCCTGAGGGGAATGGGGTCATCCTTCCCACCAAGATAGGAGAGAAAGAAGGTTACAATGTAGATCATTTGGATGGTGAGTGAAGAGGATGAGCAGCCAAGAAATTAAATCCAGGTCCCTGTACCAGGAATGATTTGTACTGTACAAAACCCCAGCTTCTTCTCTCACTCCTTATGTATATTGAATGTCTTTGCCAACAACAGTATTTGGTATTCCATACACTAGGAGGCTGACCGGGAGAGCTGTAGCCAGGACGGAGTATCTTTACAGGACTCCCCACTAGGACCCAGTGTCCCTGTCTAATGCTAATGCCTCCCTGTTCCTAAGTAAGAGCATCCTGTGCAAAGCAAACACACAAAAAATGTGATTACAGCTAAAAATATGGATCAAGGGCTGGTTGCAGTTGTACAGGTTAGAAAACTTGCCTTCTCCTATCTCTTCACCATGATCTTTCCCCTCACTGGGCTGACTCTTGGCTGCAAGGCTGGGATCCTGTCGTAGGTGAGCTTACCTAACACAAGTTCCACAACAGTCATTGCTACAGAACGGAGCTGAGGATGCCTGGCCCTACCTGGGGCTTGCACTCCCAACCATTGAGTTATTCACCAGAGGATCTGGAAGGTTCTCCCATGCATCTTAAGCCAGGCTAAATGAAATTTACTACCGCATGGTTCAAGGGAAATTTAAATACAGAAAGGAAGAGAAAGTTGTATTTATGTCATATGTCAATCCATATTTTAAGCACATACATATTTTTTCCTCTAGGTAGTACGCTGGCTTAGTTCATCAGAAAGGATGGGTGTTGGTGATTTTACTCAAGTTACTTTCTTATCCTATGCTTCCCTCCATTCTCCTGACATTTCGAACTGCAAAAAAAAGCAATTCTGTTTCTCTTTTATGTTTAGGAAGCAAAACTGGTTGTGGGAATTCCTTCATGGGAACAGTCACCAATGTTTTTTGAGTGTCTTCCATGTGTCAGGACTTGTTCCATCAAAACTCATGCCTGCCACTTGGCTGGCATGGGCAGGTCTCACCAGCTGATAGGCTCAGCAGATGTCTAACTGGTTCCAAAGGGTGCAGAGCATAAAAGCCTCCAGTAGAGGGATGCTTGGCAAGACATTAATTTTTCCAGGCTTTGGCCAAGTCTCCACGATACTCTCAGTGAATCCTAATTTTAGCTTTAGGATTTCTCTTCTTGATCCTAGGGAGGGGTATTGGACCATCAAGGAAGCAAAAACAAGTCCCTGGACCCTTTTTTCTGTTCCTTCCCCTTACAAGCTTCAGAAATTCCAAACCCTGTGAGAGATCTCTTTGTAGTTCAGCAAGAGGCATAATAAACTCTCAGGAGAGTCTGATGCATTCCAGGGCTTTGATTTCCCTGTGCTGTTTATTGGAATTCACCCTTATTCTGGACAGAGGGAAAAGACCCGGGAGTGCACCTTAAAAGGTGAGATTTGATACCCTTCCTCTGGGGTGAAATTTTAATGGTGAATGGGTGCAGGTGAGGCTTTATTTGGCTTAAAGCTGCCCCACCACAGCCCATCCTCCTTAATTCCTGATACTTGGAGCACAACTCTCCCAGTAAGACCTTGGGCCTAATAAAGTCCCATTCATCTGTTTAGATTGTAACTGTACCCTTTGCTCATGTGTCACATTTTTATCACTTTGAAGTCTCCGTTTGAATGGAAAGGGTTCTTCCTGTGACTGAATTTGCCTAGCAGATTAGTTATCCAGACTGGCTCAAAGCCCAAGAGTAGGAGTAATAGTTCCTGTGTCATCCTAAGTACTGAGGGACAATTCATGGGGCCAGCTTAATCTGGAGTGCTACTACGTGGATTTCATTCTCACTTGTTAATTAACAAGCTCTTTGGGGAAGTTGAGACCCTAGAGCTAACACCTTTAGGTGACTTTAGGATGTTATTGTCTTAAAGCTGATTGAATCATTAATTTACAGGAGAATCTGAAGAGTTTAGTTAACAAATCTCATCTTTATTTACCAACTCATATGTTGTTTAAGAAGAGCCCAAATTAATCCATTGTAACAAAGGCCAGAATCATGGTCACCACTGCAGAGGGTGGGGACAGAGCAGGGACCTGAGTTTTCGGCAGTGTTGGGAATGCTCTGTGTCTTGCTCTAGGTGGTAGTTACACAGGGACATACATATGTAAACAGTCATCAGTGAAAAAGAAAACAAATATTCACATCGAGGAGGTATGCCATCATTCTCCAAGGTCACAGACTTTGTCATAGATTCTCCTTGCAAACCTTTGAGAGGATGTAATATTGCGCAGAGTTACACGATCAGATTTGTTCTTTGAAGAGCTCCCTCTGCTTGTTGCTGGAGAAAGGGTGGGAAGGGACAAAAGTGAAAGCAGGGACAATGGTTTGAGACCATTGATGCAGTTCAGCAAGAGACAGCGGGAGAGAGGAGACAGAGTGATGAGTGGGCTTCGAGAGAAGGAGGTATTGAGGATGACTCCCAAGATTCAGGAGCAGCAGGATGGATGGAGAGCTATTGCCTGGAGATGAAGAATTCAGCTGGAGACATGTTAAGTTTCAGATGCCTGGGAGCCAGCCTTATAGATGGCAAGTAGGTAATTAAATAAATGCCTCTGGAGTCAGGAAATAGGTCTGGGCTGAAGTTATAAATGTGAATTGCTGCTGTGGGATGGCATGAGATGGGAATGCATGAGGTCACTTTGCAGACAGCATAGAGTTGAAAGAACAGATTCCAGGACTCTGCCCTGAGGAATTGCCACTTGTAGAGGTCAGGCAGGGGAGGAGTCAGGGCCAGCAGCTAAAATGGTGAGGCAGAAGGTTAGTAAAAAGACTGCGATGCAGTGGGTGACCTTTGAGGGAAGAGTGTGTCCAGAAGCTAAGGGAGGTCAACTGGGTGATGTTGAAAGCCAAGTAAGTTGAGGACTGAAATTCTCATTTGGATTTATTATAGTAGCATGGAGGCTCTAGGTCCCCTCAGATGAATAGTTTGTGTGGAGCTGGGTTGGTAGAAACCACACGAGAGTGAGGCAAAGATGGATTTTTCCCCCCTTGCAGCACATTTATTGCTTTAGCTGTATATTCAAAACATCAATCGTCTATGTAACATTTAATTGTGCAATAACAATTAAGTTGAAGTTTAATTTTACAGTACAATGTAATGGGGACTAATTGGGGCCCCACTTTCTTAGTTGTTTTAGTCAAAGAAATTGAATTTAGAAAGTGCTATGGGAAGTTATTTTCAAGTCCATATGTTTACTCAGTAAGATTTTTAAAGAGATCATTTTCATGGTCCATTCCTGCCCCCATGCAGAAATGAACTGCATGAGGCTTGATTCATATTGCTTTAAAGGGCAAAGTACTGAGTGAACTTTCTTGGGAAACTTAAAATTTTCCCCACCTGATATTGAAGCTAAGTATCCCCCTGGGCTAAATGACCAGCATCTTTTCTTAAACTTATTTCAGAAGCCTTGGTAATGGAAAGAAACCAGGGAGTCAGCGTTCATGCCACATTATTTCAAAAGTAAAACATACTGTTTTGTTGACCTAAATGCATAGGTTGAAAAAGATAGGAGAAAAATTATTGTGTCCTGGTCTTCAGCATAGGGAGTGTTTTATGAGTATGACTAGAGGCCCGGTGTATGAAAATTCATGCACTGGAGGAGGGGAGGGTCCCTCAGCCTGCCTGCCCCCTCTCACAGTATGGGAGCCCTCAGGGGCAGGAGGTAATCTGGCAATCAGGAGAAGGTGACTCCCTCATCACTTGGCTGGCCCTGGTTACCTGAGCCTCAGGCAGCCCTGGGTGGCTGGGAGCCACTATCCAAGGCTTACCTATGCTTCGGGCTGGCCCTGGGTGGCTCAGGAGCTGAGGGAACTGGGGGCTGCCATCTTGTGGCTATGGGCACTGCCATCTTTGAGGGCATGACAGTCAATTAGCATATTCCCTCCTTATTGGCTGTGGGAGCCACTATCTTTGTGGGCAATCAATTACTATATTCTCTCCTTATTGGCTGTGGGCACTGCCATCTTTGCGATGGCGTGAGGGTCAAATAGCATATTCCCTTTTTATTAGATAGGATGTGTTCTATTGCTTTGGTCAATAACTTTGACAACTGCAGGATAGAAGTGACTCTAACATCCTTGTGAGTTGTGGTGACACCTGGCCTTGGACCTGCCTGCTCCCCAATCCTGGGAATGGTGGCAACAATTTGAACATTACCTTGAGCCCAGGAAATAATTGATACCCAGGAGATATTAAAACATTGAATAATATTACACTGAATGGAAAATAAGTCCCTGACAATCTCCTTTCTCTTGCTTTTCTGAGTCTCAGGCTCTTAAGAGAAATGACCTGTATTAAATTTAATATTATTCAACTGCTGAGAACTGCAAAGTCAAATCTATAGTGAGGTTCTTTATATATATAAAGTACTGGTGTTGAGGGGGGAAAAGTTAACATCCTGCTTAATGGAAAGGTGGCTTTCACTAGATATGGTTAATATTTTTAGGATAAATTTGATGTTACAGCATAGTCATATTTACAAAGTATTATATGTAACATATATTACACTATATATTTTTTTGCATGCAAGAAAAAGTGCTGCAATGACCTAAGGGAGAAAATATTGAAAGAAGGCACCTCACTTCTACTATTTGCAGACTTAATTAGTTTTGGCACTGTGCCAAGGTTTCAAGGGAGGTTGATGTCCATCTTGGTCCAGGTGAACTTGAGTCTTTAAGGGTATAGGGAAACTTAGGGGCTTCCATGACCCATCAGAAGAGCTATTTCACACACCTCCTCCAGGTTTGCTTTAGATTAGAATCATAAGGCCTTTGCACATCCTTCTTAGATGGGGATGGAGTTTTTTGTGGATTCATTTTGGCAGTGGCCTAAACAAGACTTGCCTTGATTTGTTAAGGATTTTTCATCAGCACGAACGAGCCCTACAAGTAAGTACCCGTGTGTGGCCCTGTGAATTTCAACATGCAGGTAGCATCAAACCAAATTATTCTGGGATTTGGAGAGATTAAGACATGAAGCTGTTTGGATGCACATATAGGGGTGAGTGGGGAAAAACTTGAGTGAGAGGTTTCTTTTCTTTTGTAGGTAAGTTGATGAGAATGATGTCTCCTACTATTTGATGACCT
Source organism: Pipistrellus hanaki (assembly GCF_964339955.1). Classification (NCBI taxonomy): domain Eukaryota; kingdom Metazoa; phylum Chordata; class Mammalia; order Chiroptera; family Vespertilionidae; genus Pipistrellus; species Pipistrellus hanaki. Next base: position 29,106,806 of record NC_140510.1, read on the forward strand.
GCTAAAGATGGGCTCCTGCTCCCTCTCTTAGTGTGACAAAAGTAAAGCCCAGGAAATCCGTGTGTTCTTGGACCCCCGGAGTTGCAAATGATCTCAGGCAAGATTAAGAAAGTGCCTTTTCCTAAACAGAATCAGGAAAGCGGAGTCTGCTCTTGCTATTTGCACACTCTTGTTTCCCTGCCCCTTCCACCATGCTTCCTTAAGGCCCATTGCTATAACTGGTGCCAAGACAGTAGAAATTCCTTCCTAAGTGCCTTGAAGGGACCATTTTGGTATTATTATTGCTATTGTTCTGAAGTATTGCAGAGAGGCAAGGAATTTGACAGATCGAGTTGGAGCTGGGAAGGGGTGTGGGGGTACGACTCCAACAAGAGAGTGTGGCTGGGCTGGAGGGGAGCCCTAGGACTGAGATGGGAAAGAGTTGTACAGGATATTACTAAAGAGAACAATGTCATAAATATGCAAAGCACATGGAATTGGGCATCTAGTTCCAGAAATGCTACCACTGCAAAATTACAACTGCAGCATTTTCTCAGCACATAAGCCAAGTGTTATTTTAGCCGGAGCGGAGGCAGCTGAACTGGAGATAGTGAACACACCTAAACAAACGTGGCTCAGGATAGAGCTGCAAAAACACAAAGGGGCTGCATGCTGGCATGGAAACTGCCGCGGGGCTGAAACAACAGGAGCTGGAATCCAGGAGTGTCTGCCTGTAATGTGTCTGGGTCTGTTTTTGGAGACCCTGGAAAACAGCCTTGCAGATAAACTCTTCAGATTCCCAATCTAAAATGGGTACAAAAGAAACATCTCTCTCTAACTTGGCAATATGGAAGCGCTTTCTGCCTGTTGACTCACATGATGCCATCTATTTGTGTGTCCCTAGTTCATCTGAACACTGTTAAAATAAATAGATATCGGTCCCTCGCCCACCACACCGACCTGGCACTTTTTTCTTCATTGCTTAGTAGGTGGGGCCCTTCTAATCTGGAAAACCCACTGGAGGGATGGTTAAGAGCACAGGCTGGGACCAGATATATCTGAACCCCCATCTGAAAAATGCTGCTAATAATAACTACTTGGCAGGGTTGTTATGATAATTAAATGCAATTAATTGTATTATTTAAATGTAATGCAAAAATGTGTTCTCATTAGATGCCATGTATCTGTAAAAGTTCTAATAATAAAACATTGCCAGGTGCTCACTATGTTCTCTCCCTCCATCCCCCGCACTGGCCTGATGGTTTTCTGTGCAATATCTCATTTGGGATAAGCAACTTAATCCAAGATCACATGGCTCACAGGAAGCAGAAGTGAGATCTGAAATCCTTAGAAATGACAGCAGAGCCCCTGTGTAACTGTTGCTACTGATAGGTGCAGTTCTGACTAACTCCATTTAATTACTACAGAACAGTACACAGTTGCCTGCTCTCTCTGGGTTCCGTACAGATTGTCCACAGCGCAGTCACCCAACCCTGGGCCTTCCTGTCTCCTTTGTCCCTCTGGTGCCGGAGATGGTGAAATCAGACTTCTGCTGCACATGGCCATGGCTATACAAGCCATCCACTGCAGGATCCCACTGTCTTACTGGGTTTAGGCCGCTGCTGCTAAGAAACCTGATGATCCCTGGTTTAGGTCTGCAAAAAAGCTGGAGTCTCTTCTACTTTGCATTGAGCAACTGATTTTTTTTTTTCCTGTGGCAAAGTAGATACCTTTCTTTTCTTCCTTTTTTGGAAGAATGTGGTCTTTTGGTGTGTTGCCAGGTTTTGGTGCAAGGAGACCATGCAAGAGTCTGCCGGCTTTGCTTAAAGACATGAGAAAACAGTCCTTGCCGAACAGGTCTCAGATGGCAGGGGACACGGTGCTCATGAGCTGCTGAATCAGATTGGGAGGGGTGCAGCCGGAGACCAGAGCTCTCTTCCCAGACGCAGACTCTGACCTGGCGAAGGCTCAGTGACTCTCACAGGCCCTGTGATAATGTACATGTAGAAAGGCAAAGCCAGGGAAACTATGTGGGCCCCTCTGATCCTTTCAGTCTTGTATCATCATCTTTGTTCACTGCCTTTCTCATTGTTCTTGCCCTGGAGCCTCCCTCAGCCTCTACATTCATTCACCACATAGGCACCAAGTGTCTCCCAGGCACCACACCCCGGGCCTTACCCTGGGAATCCAGCAAACACAGTTCATCGACATTTTGCCTCTTTTTATTATGTATCTTCTGGAGCTAGGGATGCCTAGTTTTACATGTTCTCAGGAATGACTCTCCTAGCTATAGCTAAGTCATAGAAAGAGTCAATGGGGTTTACATGATCAAATTTTTTAATAACAGTATTTGTCCTGTTATCTGCAAGGAATAATATGATTCCTGCTGTTGATGAGTGTTTGTTTTTTTTTGCAGATTTTTAAGCGAGAGTTTACAGAAGTTACAAGGGAAGTCTTACACTCAGCAATTTACCTTGCATTTAATGAGCCTTATAATTCTTCCCCTCCAATGACATAGCCCCTTAGGTCACACTGCGGTTGCCGCATGAAACCTCCTCTGACAGCCTTGCAGTTGCCGTCTCCATCACCCAAGCCCACTCTTCCTGTTTCCAGGGCATTTCTCGCCCACCTTTACAGTGTGTTTTGTCTTGCAATGTATGTCTTACTGCCCCACCCAGGAATCTCTGTTTTCTCCACAGTGTTTTGCATAGTGTCTTGCAGAGAATATAAATACTCAAAAAGTACTGACTGCATGATTAACTGAATTTTGTAAGAGAGTGATCCTATTTGAGAATACTGACTATTAACAAACATTTTAATGGTCATCTTGGTCCAGTTGAAGAATATATTCATTCACTAGATTGACAGAAACCTGCTCTCTAAGGGAGTCTTGGGCGTTTTATAAGCCAGTTTGGGTTGGTTGAGCAGCCAGGAGGGTGTGTCTGTGTGATAGAGGGGGGCATAAGAGACATCATCAGAGAGTAAATTCAGGCCACAGCTGCTTGGGTATCAGGTGAGTAGCTGTAAACTGGGAGCCAGTGGGAACTGAAGGACGTGGGACCAAGAACAGGAGGAAAGTAGCTGAAGTGGAGCCTGTCAGCCACCACCCAGACCTGTGCATCCGCATCTGCCTCTGGCCTTTTGGTCAAAACTGGAAGACCATTGGGAGCCCGACCCTTACAAACCACTCTCCTTAAATGTTTAATGGTAAAATGATGGGAATAAAACGTATCTTACCAGAGGATGCTTGATGGAGTGGGATAGGCCTCCATTTAATAATTAGTATTTGAAAAAATTCTGGATCACCCTTCTATCAGATTCAACCAAAATCAACAGCAGGAGAGTTGATTCCCATTGATTCTCCTGCCTGGCTACAGCTCATGGTGCTTCAGGTCTGTCTTGCATTTCAGGAACGGCCCGGAGCCGGAGCCCTGCGCTGAGCTCAGCTGTGCTCCAGGCCAGCTCTGCTCCTTTAGATTTGAGTCGTGGCCCTTTTGGGGTCAGTTGTGTTTTAGAGAAAGGGATGCTGTCTTCTTACCTACTTCAAAGTAAGGGATGACTAGATCTCTGAGATCCTTTATGACTAATTCCATAATTAATTCATTATAATTTATTAATGAGTGATTATAATTTAATTCATTAGTTCAACAAATATTTATCAAGCATAATCTACTAAGTGCCAGGAATGCAAGCAGGGAGTAGCAGACAGAACCCCACCCTTGGGAAGCTTACCTCTGTGGGATCAAGGGAGATAGACAGCAAACAAAATAAATGATAATGTGTAGTAGGTGAAAAGTAAGTACTGTAGAGGACTACTTAGAAATAAAGCAGAGCAGGCAGATGGGGAGAGATCCGTTGTTTTCCGTAAGGTCAGGGAAGGCTTTACCAGAAAGGTGGCTTTGAACAAAAACTTGATAAAGGTGAGGAAGCAAACCCTATGGGTCTCAGAAAAGAGCATTCCTGACAGAGGAAGGAGCAAGTACAAATGCCCGAGGCAGGAGTTTGTCACATTTGAGAAATAGCAAGCAGAGGACAGAAAGATCCTGGGGGCTGCATTGTATGGTGTGGTGGAGGCCTTTGTAAGGTCTCTGGATTTCATTCTGAGTGAGAAAGAGAGACACAGGAGTGTTATAAGCAAAGGAAAGCCATGAACTGGTATCTCTTTAAAAAGAATCACTGCTGTGGGGCGGGGGGGGGGGGGGGGGGGGGGGGGGGGGGCGGTGAAGGCATATGCTAGAGGCGTACGGGAGGCTGGGGGGATATCAAATATCAAGTGGGAGGGGGGGAAGGAGACATATGTACTACTATTTGTAATGCTTTCAAACAGTAAAAAAATATGTAATCAAGTTAAATTGCGCAAAAAAAAAAAAATTAAATTAAAAAGAATCACTGCCTGCTGTGCTGAGAAGAGACTGTAGAGAGGCAAAGTGTGGAGGCAGGGAGACCAGGTGGACAGTAGTCTAGTTAAGGAGACCAGGAGACCAGGAGAACAGTAGTCTAGTTAAGAGGTGATGGGGCAGGGGAGTAGTGAGAAGAGATTGGAATATGTTTTAACTATTTGAGAATGGGTAAAGTATATGTGTGAGACCAAGAGTGGAGGAGTCAAGGATACTCCAAGCATTTTGACCTGAAAGACTAGGGAGGTGGAGAATCGATGAACAGAGGTAGGGTCCCCTGATGTTTGGAGGCAGCTCAGTAGTTCTGTGTTGGACCTTTTAAGTTTTCTATATGCATTAGAACTTCATGAGAAAATGCTGAGTCGACAGCTGGATCAGATGGGTGTAGCTCAGTGGAGAGAGCTAGGCTGAAAACACACATAGACGGTATTTAAGACCGTCAGACTGGAAGAAATCAGTAAAGGATAAATGAGGATTAGGAAAGAGAATAGGCCTATTGGGACTCTGAATACTATGAATATGGGCACGAGGAGGAAAGAGCAAAGGAAAGGCAAAAACACCAACCATTGGAAAAGAAAGAAAAGCAAAACAGAGAGGTGTCCCAGTTCCAAATAAAGAGAAGCTTATGAAGATGAAGTGATGAGTTATGTCAAATGCTGGGAGTAGAGCAAGATGACAGCTGAGAATTGACCATTGCATTCAGCAGCCTGGAGGCCATAGGTGGCCTCCATGAGAATTGTTTTGGTGGGATAATGGAGAAAATGCTTGCTTGGAGTTTATAACAAAGTGGAACTGCAGACAAGTATAAATGACTCTTGAAAAATTTTTGGTACAAAATGAAGATAAATAGAGGAACTGGAGTCAAGAGGACTCTTAGGTAATTGTTTTTGTTTCTAGTTTTAGATGAGTGAAACAGCAGTATCTTTTCTGCTGGTACTGATCTGGTAGGGAGCAAAAATGAATGATTCTGAGAGGAGAATTGCTTGCATGTGATGGAGGTGGGAAAAGAGGACCTGCAGGAGAGGTTGCCCTGTTTTATGCAAATGGACATTCCATCCCTGTAGCAGAAGGAAGGTCAAGTGGACACAGATTCTGGCAGGTGGGTAGAGATGTAGTGAGAGCATGTGGAAGCTGTTTTTTTTATTTCTTCTAATTTCTCAGAAAACTGAGAGAACAGGTCTCCAACAGTGATACCAGTGTAGAGAATGGCAGATGCTTGAGGAAGTAGAAATTGAAGAGAAAAAAGATATAACGTTATCCTTCAGGAGAACAGGGCCATGAATGGACTGATGTCTAACGTTGTGGATGAATTTCTAATCCTGGTGGTGGGTGTTATTATCAGTATCAACGTATATTTGTCATTACTATTCTATTTACCAAGTGTTTTCTCATATCCTGATTATCCCAACAACACAATGGGGGGTGGCCAAGTTGGGTGTTCTAAAATCACATAGTGTGGCCCTAGCCAGTATTGCTCAGCTGGTTGGAGTGTCTTCCCATACACCAAGAGGTGGTGGGTTTGATTCTGGTCAGGCATATACCCAGGTTGCAAGTTCGATCCTTGGTTGGGGTGCTTGTGGAAGGCAAGCAAATGTTTTTCTTACATGAATGTTTCTTTCTCTGTCTCTCAGTTTCTCTGTTTCTTTCTCTCTCTCTAAAAATCAATAAAAAAAATTAAATCACAGTTTGAAATCAAAGTGTGGGATTCAAATCAAGGTCTTCTGAATGGCAGCTTGAATTCTTTTCTTCTATTAAGCTTCTCTTTTTAAATGAGTGGTAATTAGTGAGTGATGATTTTCAGGTATGACAGTACTGAAATCTCATTTATTTTTTTGATGTTTTATTGCTCTGAATAATACTGGAGAGAAAAGATCAGATTAAATATTATTTTTCCATAACTAGTTTCATCATCTTCAATCCTAGTCCAATGTACAGCAAGTTTAATGATGAGAAAATTCTTGCAGAACTTAAAAATTAAATTGACTTAACTTAATAGGAAAAACAGTTTTGTTAATGGAAATTCTGGCTGCTTTCCAGATCATAAATACATCTTAAAAATACTTTTGTTAACATGGTGAAGTTATAATTTCTTTAAGTGCAAAGTATTATTATAAATAGGAAAGAAGTATGAAAGTATTCGTTTTACTCTGTAGTTGCATCTCAATTCTCATAAGGTACTAATTGTGCCATGTGTATAAGAAATATTGGGATAAAATATCTCTTACTTTCCTTTAAGTATGATTAGAATTTCTAAGGTAGAATTGATTATTTTCCTATTGTTATTTTTTATATTATTTTTTATTGTTATACACAATTCCTGGAATTATATTCCTATTCTACTTATTAGAAGTTGGTTTAATAAATTTCAACTGTTACATCTTCTTCTCAAAATGCTGACTCTTGTACTAACTCTTCAACATACACTACCTTCTGGATATTTGCTTACTTCTTTTTACCCACTTTTACCAGTAGATCCGATTCTGGGACCCTAAATCACTTTTATGACACTCACATCGACATCAGTCAGCATTTCATTTTGGTGTTACTGACTATATTATGAATCACTGGAGTTTCTAAATCTTCCAACAGTTTGATTCTGATCTTGTATAAGATTTAGTTAGTGTCAGAAAAACTTATCTATGCACAAAATTTGGTCAGACATAAAAACTTAAAAATTGAAGTAATTTATGAATGTCTATGGAAGAGTAGTAAGTACTCAAGTTGATAGCATGTTTTAATAATGTTACTTCATTAATTTAAGAAAAATTTATGAAAACATTGTGGACTAATCTCCCTCTGGAATTCTTTAAGATAGATGAGGTTTTCTTATATTGTTAAAACTTTACACATGGTTTTTCCTGGTACATATGGTAATAACTAGAGAATTGCTGGTGGATCTTTTAAAATATTCCCTAAGGAAAATGGTGAGAATAAATAACTCTGAATATCAATATCTGTTTTATAAAGACAATGTGACAATGGGTGCTCTTATGTTTTATTGTTGTAAAACATACATAACATAACATTGACTATTTTAAACTGTACAATTCAATGGCATTCATTATTTCCACAGTGCTGTCAAACCATCACTACTATTCTACTTCTGAAACTTTCCCATTTTTCCAAGCCCACTAAGTGTTTTTTAAATTATATGAAAATATTAAGTTTTCTGTATCAAATGACTCATCTTGAATAATGCCTCAGGGTTTAGGAGGTCAGTAAAAGTGTTTAGGGTAAGAAACTATTGAATATGGGTGCTTATCTGATAGCATGCTCATTTGTCACTAAGCTGAACTCAGCCATATCTTTGGCCTCATTAATTATTGTTATAATTCAGTTTTTAAGGTAAGGCGATTGCTTTCATGAGCCTTCCCTTAGACCTTTTATCAATGTACTACAAAATGAAGCTTGACATGTTAGTTTAACATCAGAGAGACTTAAGATTATGTATGTTGCCACATGTGCAGTAGAAAGATTAAAGTAAGTTCAGTCTAAAGAGACCGCAAAGAACAGATGACTAGAGGAAGAAGTATAAGGAAACTAGAATGAGAGAAGCATTTGTCTTGCTCAGTCAGTATGGGTCATGGCCTTCCACGAACTATGTCAATACCATAGAAAGAAACCTGTTTGCTAAAAGTACAACAAACTGAATGTACATGGAGCAAATTTATAACTTTTCATTTTAAAGCACTGATGCATTTGTTTTTAGATAACAGTAGTGATGATTTCCTAGTGGATGACGTAGGCCAATTACTAATACAACTGTTTCCCCACAAAGGTATGCTTACTATGACCTATATTTCTTTCTGTAACTGTAAAACATGTATTCATCCTTAAGGATCTAAATTAAGTGTCATTTCTTTTCCGAAGCCTTCCCCAACTCCCATAAATAGTCATTGAATCTTCTTTCATGGTCCAATAGTACTCTTCAAAAAATCCATACTGTAGTAGGCATCACATTAAATGCTCATTTTCTCCACATTACAAGTTTCTCGGGTGTGAGGGCTGTCTCCTATTCCTAGTGGTGTAACCACAACAGTTCCTAGCACACAGTAGAAGCCCATTAAATATTTGTTGACTGACTGAATGCAGGAGCTATTCAATCTAAGCATTCATAGTGAGGTTTTCATTTCCTGGCAGCATCTCAATGATAAGATGTTCATATTTTATTTACTGAGGAAATAGGCAAAATATATAGGGTCCGGTTTTATGTGTTGAGGTAGAGAGACATTTCCATTTGCAATATACTGGTAAATGGAAGACCAAGTATTCTGATCACCAAGTCCTAGACATTTGCCTGTGACTTAGAAAACTCAGCATGGCATCCATTATAGAAATTCTTGGACGACTGTGTTGGTTTGCCATGAAAATTGAGAAAGCAGTTCTAAGGGATGTGTCTCCTTCATGTCCTCTCTGGAAGGTATGGAATCACCATTATCTGCTTTGTTCCTGTGGAAAGGCCCGGCACTGGTCCTGTCTTGGGCACTGGTCAGGGCAACATTCCACTTGACGTGGAGCTTCCCACAGTTGGTGCTGGTGTTGGTGTTGCATCTGGCACTACAGAGAAAGTAGCCCAAAGGGAATAGTCTGTCTCAAGGTATCACCATGGTTGTCTGTCACTAGACCATGAGATGTCTCTCACTTCCCATGGGGCTCTATCCAGATGCAAACACAGCATTCCTCTACCTTCAAGTGGCTTCAGGGAACCTGTTTATTCATTTTCTCTCCCTCCCCCTTGCTTCACTTTGGGTCCTCCTTCTCCCTGAAGGGGGAGCTCATGAAGTTCTAGGAGGCAGAGTGTGACTAAGTGAGGTTGGCTATTCATGTTATTCACTGTGCATACACTCAGCTGACCAATCTCACGGGCCCTCTCTGCTTGCAACTTTCAGAGCAAGACACATCTGAAAGGCACACTTTTTCTGCTAAGCCCCCAAGAGGACAAACTCAGGAAGGACACACTGAATTTATTGGAGTTTAACAGTATTAATCAGAAATAAGCCCTAGTTTGCAAAAGAAACTGGCAATTTGGATAACCAGCAACAGATTGCTAATATCGGTCACATCTGCTTAGGGCTACCTTAGTAAGCTTCCTGTTAGAATTCAAGGACTTAAATTGATCTTTTTCAGCCAGGAAATTGGGGCAATTTATGAATTCAGGGAAAGCAATTGCACTGCTTTTATGTAGGTATGGAATTTTTTCTTTCCCCATGATTACTAAAGGTAGAAGTCAACCCTTCATTGTTTGTGCTCTTTACAAAACAGAAGGACTATGGGGAAGTGAGAGGGAGAGGGGTTGATTTTTCTTTGGGATTAAAAAGAAATTGTACATTTATCTTTATGTATACGGAGCGAGAGAAAATATGAGAACTACCTTCTTTGGAGGCTGGGGTGGAGTGGGGTGGGGACTTCCTTTGGACAGTTAGGGCAGCACTTGGTTCTAGAACATTGGCCACTGTTCCCAAAGCCTCTATTCCCCGGGCACAACTAAATAAATACATCTTGGCAACACAGCAAGAATTTTCCCCAAAACATGTAATTAACTATTATAATTGCCTTCTGTTTTCCAAAATGAAAATGTCCTTAAAACCTAAGCCATATATTTTAACCTTTTGAATCTTCTGTAAAAAGATAAATAGCATGTGGGGGAAGTTACCCCTGCATGAAGAATGAAGACTAACCTGAACTTAGTTATAATTACAAGGAAAGGACCATCTTCAGAACAGTAATGGCAGGGTAATCGGTCTTGTTTCCGATTGCACTTACTAGTAGATTTAGAGCATTTTTGTTTTCATTACAGATGCCTAGGAATTTGCCCCTCTTTGTGAGATGGTTTCCAGATTCCTCGTCTGCTGTGAGCTTTAAATTTTAATAACGCTTATTGACATGGAAGGTCCTGATTGTCTGCTTCTCAATGATAACATCCTCTTGCCTTCAGCTTTGAGAAACTGTTCTCCCAAAAGAAGCCTGATTGCAGAGTGCAGCCTTGAGGGTGGAAACAGATCTTTATCATCAGCCTCAGAGTGGGGATTTGAATACCTGCTTCCCAGAGGGAAATTATGGCCCTAGCTTATGGACATATTCCCACCTGCTGAAAACAAGGAGGCGGGTAGCACAAGGTGATGCTGGCAGTATGAAGAACCATGCCTTCTCATTTAGCAAAGAGCAATGACTCAGAAAATAGGCATTTTAGAACAGATCTGAAGGCTAATGGAATTTCTGAAAAGGGAGAGAATGGATGTAAGGCGTGCGGTCGTCAGCACTGGATGGGCGGTTCTGGTAGAACAAAACTAACATCCCTCTCTGGGTGGCAGCTGGCCGCCAGGCAGCAGATGGCTGCCTGCGATCCTCATGCTCACTGGCTACCTGTTGAGTACAAACAATGAAATACTGGTACATTGAGAACATGGGGAGTTACGTTTGTGGAGACTGAGAGTCTCTTTCAATCACTTTTGCTTGTAGTCACAAAAAGGAAGGCTGATCCACCAGCAGCCTATTCCCGTTATGAAAATATAGGACTCTGCCCCTCCCCCATCTGACCTGCAGGACCATGTGTCCGGGAAAGGCGAGGGGCTGCACTGGCAATTGGCAAGACCGAATGGTGAAACTATAGGTGCACCAGCCATGACAGTGACACTGACCTCCAGTAACGCTGAGGTGCTCTTCCAGAAAGCCAGCCCCTTCCTTAGATTGAGATTCTCTATATTCGTATTAACTCTCAGTCCCCATATGAACATCTGAACAAAATGTGCCTTCCAAATGAGTAAAATCAAGGGCAGCTTTTGCTATTGAATGTGGATAGTAGGAGAGGGAAGCAAATGTTTTCATACTTCTAGTCCTGTGAATTCAGTCCTCTTCATGGCTCTCTCAGGCCAATGCATTCTGAGTCATGGACGTCCTTTGTTGGGTTGCAGGTGGAAGGAAGCACACTGGCATCTACTTCCATTTCCTTTCTCACCTTGTCTTTTATTCAGGTAGCACTGACTAATGTAGGTTAATTTCACTGATCCATTCTTTTGTTTATTTAGTAAATATTCACATAAGATTTACTACTCAGGAGGTGCTATGCTAGATGCCAATAATACAGAGATGAATAGGATGGGTCCAATTGGGTGTGGAGGCAGCTGGTCAACAATGGCTCCAGCACTGCATGTCCTGGGAGTGGCACTAAAGAAGTTGGGAGAAGTGAGCATCTCCGTGAGAAAAGGTTGTGTGAGCGGAGATGGAGGGACATTCTTGCTGTGCAGGGAATGAGGGTGAGACACTCCCAGCAAGGAGAACAGGAAAGGGTGGATAAGCGAGACAATGGAGAGAGAGCTAATGAACAATGAAGTAAATGGAGAAAACAGGAAGACATCTTTTTTCAAGACTTGGAGCATCTTCCCAATTGTCTTTGCATGTAGTGCACCAAACCAATGCTCATCCATTAGTCATCTTGATCCAGGGAGGTGGAGCCTAGATTGCAGGTGACTTTGGTGCTCCACTAAGGATTTTGTTTGTTTGTTTGTTTGTTTGTTTGTTTGCTAAATCCAGGGTGGGACAAAAGAAGGTTTACAGTTATAAGTACGAGAAGCACAAAGTTAATTTGTGCATTCTTATTTATTCATTTATTATCATATCACTAGAGGCCCAGGGCACAAACTTGTGCATGGGTAAGGTCCCTCAGTTTGGCTAGCAATCAGGGCCAATCAGGGCTGGCTGGCCTGGGAGAGGGACAGTGGGAGATTGATTGTGGGATCACACTGACCACCCAGCTGGCCGGGGGGAGGGACCACAGGAGGTTGGCTGGCTGCTGGAGGTTGGCTAGCTGTGGGGGGTTGCTTGTGGGAGCGCACTGACCACCAGGGGCAGCTTCTTTATTGAGCGTCTGCACCCTGATTGTCAGTGTACATCATAGCTATTGCCTGGTCATCCAATCATCTCTTAGGCTTTTATATATGTAGATTTTCCATATGAACTACTGTCAACCTCCCTTTGCCCTACCCTGTATTTGATAGAGCCATTGAAGGATTTGGAGTTGAGAATCACATGTTCCTATTTTTGTTTTGGAAGGTGTTCAGTTACAAGTGGCTGAACCTAACTTAAATTACCTGATGCCAAAGAGGACTTTTCCCCTTTACACAAGTGGAGCTCTGAGGAGTTTGGGCTTCAGGTGCAGTGGAATCAGGGGTTAAAGTGGCATCATCAGGACTCGGTTCTCTCCCACTCTTTGTGTCTTACTGTCTACCTTTATAAACGTCTCCCCCTGCCTTTCTCTCTACAAGTCTGCGCTATTCTGCTAGATTTTCTTTTAGAACCTCTTTTATATGAATTGGCTTGATTTGCAGGAGGCCTTCTTTACATGTTAAGGGACTTCCTCAGAGTTATGTATAGATCGTAACAATATAGGGGAAAGACCTTTGAGGTAAAAGTGCTGGGATGTTTGCTGGTTGGCTTTAGTTGGTTTGAAAGATTTGACATGCCCTTTTTCTGAACCATCATTTGATGCTCAGGTGAGACATATTCCATGTAGCTCTGGGTCAGGTGCCACCCTCTTTACAGTTAACCTCCCTAAACTACTTGAGATAAACTTCCTGCTTGGCCCAGGAAAAAGGCAATGGGAATGTAGCAAAAAATTCTAGCTTCCACCCCCTCTTCAGTATCCAGGGGAAAACAGGGAAAAGAGTAAAATTGAAATTCTCTCTTCTAAATGCTTCTACACAATGATTTCAGTTTTATTTAAATAATTAAACACGTTGAACTACCTTTCTCTCACGTTATTTTTTTTCAAAAGCTGATCTACAAAAACAAAGGAGATTAAAGGTTTGAGTGAATCTGTATGGAAATAGACGATAGTGTAAATTGATGCTCACGGTGTACCACAATACACAAAGGATTAACCTTGTATAGCTTCCTGAAGCATTCATTCCACATGAATTCAGAAAACATATTGTTTTATCTGAAAACAGATGAATATGTTATATAGTAGAATACCATTGATATTTTAGAAAATAAAACATGAAGCATCAAGGGAATTTCTGTTTTCTACCTTGGGCTGAATCCCAAGCTCTCTTGAATAGGTTATTTGCTCTATTTGAAATTGGTGGATGGTTGAAGGTTGAGAAGTACTGGGCTCCATCTTCCTGAATTAAGAAAAGCCATACATAAGGAAGAACTTTTACATAATTTATGTCTCAGAAGAACATATCTGGGGATTTTTTTAATGCTCATGGAATTTTTACGACTCAATAGCAAGAGTGAGGGGAAGGGGGGTGGGTGGAGGAGGCAGAGATGTGATGGGAAGGAGAAGCGAAGAAGAATCAGGTAATTCTTGCTGAATGCTTCGGTTTCTTTTTATAAGATGATTGTTAGCTAGATTTGATATCTGTTTTTTCCATATTCTTAGCTTCACTGAGTCAAATAACTTTTCTCCTTCTTTATGTTGTTGTTTTATGAGCTGCTCAACTAAACCTGTTTTCAATAGCATACAAGTTAATGGTATCATGACTTACATTAAAAGGAAGATTAAAAATTCTCAACAACCTGGTGAACTTAATCCTTGCTAATGCTAGGATCATCTTTCATCTCTCCTGGAAGGACTTAGAAAGTTCTAGAAAGTACCTTGTCCAACAGAAAGGGCTGGTACTGTACTGCACACTTTATTAAGGTTTACAGTGGGCTTTGCAAGATCAAGTTACAGCAAAGGACTTACATGTCACCTATGCATTATTTTAGGGGGAGGGGAGAGTGGCTAGGAGGTAAAAAATTTCCTAAGTCTCAGCTTTTAAAGACTTATGAAATTGTAGTTACTTTGTGACATCCCATCCATCACTGTTCTTAACTTGCAATCTGATCACAATCTCCCTAACCTTTTCCTAGGAAGATCTTTCACGGCAGAAACCCTGTCCTGGATATAATAGAGAGACCAGGCCAGTTCAAAGGGTGGGAAACAGAAGTAGAGATGGGAGGGTAGGGGACAGTCCACTGTCTCTGTGAATTGATTTGCTAATGTTTTCCTGGCTTTATTCATATTAAAACATCTGAAGAAGTTAAAATCTCAAGACATAAAAATGTTATAGTCACAAACAGGCATGAAGCTGGCTTCAGGGAGTCACCAAGTTGAGCATTTAGAGGATGAGAACCAAATAAGAGAAATATGAAAATTGGAAACAGAGAAGCCAAAATAGCCCCACACATTAATGAATGGCCTCGGGAAACATCTGTGCTTGTCTGCCCTTGGCTTATAAACTGAATTCAGGCATATTCTCATCATTTGAATAGCAGGAAAGGTCACTTGGATTAAGGGTTTTGACTTGTCACTGCAATGGGGCTTTGGCTTGCGATCTTTAATTTTGGTCTGTAAAGTCTTTTGTTCAATGAAAAGTTGATCTCCTCCTTGAGTGGAAGTGGACCAGCTTCATGTTCCTAATTGGTCCCTCCTTCTGCTCCCGACTGCCTGTGTCCTGTTAGGACAGAAGCCCTAAGCCCTTTCTGAGGCTGTGTGCAGGGGATGCACTCAGGCTGGACTGGTGAATGTGTGTTGCTAGCATGATGGCTTCCTCTCTGGGGATCACATTAGCAGAGCCCTGCCTTTCCCTGGCTCTTGACTATGTAGCATTTAACCTTCTAGTATTTTTCTAATTAGAATTATATATATCTAAACACTTTGGAGAGCATTATGGTTAATTAGATGCCGTTGATTATAATTATTTTGTTTTGGATTCCTTTTCAGGAGATAATCTATCCAGGTAATTTACTCAGATTTTGGATATTGAGTAACTTTTAAAATGCTCTATATGGAAGATCCAAAAGAAGCTACGGCCAATTTTGAAAATCTTTAGCTTTGTAGCTCTACTGTTTAGTCTGGCATTCTGACCTCTGACTCTCAGCACCTAATTACTTCACCTCTACTTTGAATAATATCTTGTCTATTCTTTCGAAAGGTAGGTAGGTTACCCTTGTCCTTTGGGGGGAGGGAGGGAGGAAGAGAACCACACAATGTTGTAAAGCTGTTAGCCATGATATTGATTATTGATTCTTAAGTTTGACAAAGAAGGAATTCAGAGCCAAGAACTGTAGTGCAAGAGGAAGTTTGTTTAGCATGTGAAATGAAAGGACACTTGAAGAGAAGATTTGAGCATGCTGCTCAGAGAGCTGCCTTGACCTTTTACAGAGAAAGACACAAAGGCAGCCCGGCCGGGCTTGGTCAGTGGTTGAGCATCAACCTATGAGCCCGGAGGTCACGGTTTGATTCCCAGTCAGGGCACATACCGAAATTGAGAGTTCGTTCCAATGGGGTTTTGCAGGGAGCAGCCGATCAATGATTCTCTCTGACCATTGATGTTTCTAACTCTCCCTTCCTTTCTGAAATCATTCAATAAAAATATATTTTTTAAAAAAGAAAGAAGTTGGGGAGGAGGGGATAGGGACACATATGTAATACCTTAATCAATAAAGAAAAAAAAGAGAGAGAAAAGAAAGACATAGAAGCAGAAGAAGTGAGCTAGCAGGGTTGCATGGACTCAGGAAACAAGTTATAGAGGCAAAAGAAGGGCTCATAGAGGTTAGAAGAAAGCAAAGACACATGCCTGAAGAAAGCAGTGGGCATACTCTAGAGAGAGAGTTCATATTAAGTTCTTTGTCTTAAGGGTTTTTATCTGTTTTGTAAAAGGAGGGAATTTTAGGGGAGGTCTCAGGGGCAGATCTCAATAGAATACTCACCAGCCTTCCAGGTGTGTCCTTTCAGGGTCACAGTCTCTACTGATTGGTCGGTGCTACAGTAGGGGACCATTGGCCATTGCATCTGGTCCTGATGTAAGCCATAGGATTGTATTGTTTGCTTTTGCTGTTTTTCTGTGCCCGGAGCGGAAACACAATTGAGGCCTAGATACTATGTCCAGTTTGGCCAAAACTGTCTCTGTGGTCAATAGACCTGAGGCTTTGTTCCTAAGATTATTTGATGCTGACCAGAACCTCATTGTTCTGCATAAGGGAGTGGTCATGTAAGGGAGAAGGAGGCAGGTGAGTTCGGCAGGGTGCTGGATAATGCCAGTTTGAATCAGCTGTCTCAGTTTCCCATTCCACTTGCCAAGGAATTTTCCTAGCTACTTCCTATCCTGCCTCAAAACTACATGCTGCTTCTCACTGGTATAGGAAATATAGGGAGGCCTATCTTGTCCTCTGTTTCTATCTTCAACTCATCCAGCACTTCCAGTGATTCCATTTCATTGCAAATTTCCATGCTGCCTTATTCTGACCTTGCTTAGTGGCCCTCTGATATACTTAGAGACAGGCTACCTTTTTTTTTTCTTTTTCTTTTTCTTTCTTTCTGGAAAATTCCCTGGGACATTTCTACTTGGAATTATCTCAGCAGTGCCAATCCCTCAGCTACAAAATACCACAGAACAACAGAGATGTATTTCTCAAAGTTCTTAAGACTGGGAAGTCCAAGATCAAGATACCAGCTGATTTGATTTCTGGTGAGGGCTCTCTTCCAGGCTTGTGGGTGGCCACCTTCTCGCTGAGTCTTCACATGGGAGAAAGAAAAGAACAAGCGCTGTGGTGTTTCTCCTTAGAAGGACACTAATTCTATCAGAGAGCCTCACCTTATGCCTCATCTAAACCTAATCGCCTCCCAAAGACCCCCATCTCCCGTGCCATCATATTGAGGTTGGGGCTTCAAAATATGAATGTGTGAGGGACACAGTGTAGTCCACAGCGGAGGGTGCTATGACAGAGAGGCTAAAACTCACAGAGGAAGCACTTGCTCCAGGGCAGTCAGAGCACAATGTGTGTGTGCGGGTGAGTGGGTGTGTGTGTGTGAGTGGTGTGCAAAGGCACCATCCACAGGGGTGTAGGAATTAATTTCTAGAAGGTCGCTGGGACTGAAAGTAGGAGGAGGCGGAATCAGTGAGTGCTCAGCATGTCTCAGCTTTTCTCCCAACTCCTGAGAAATTGATGTGGTGATTTTAAATTCCCAGGAGGAAAACGGAGGGCTGTGATTGCATAGTAGTGAGTGTTATTCCCATTGACATAAGCAGGATGCTGCCACATGAAGTGTTTTGTCATTTCTTTTGAGGTTATACAAAACTACTGAGTATTCTTTTGAAGTCCTTGGGCCCACATTTGGTCCCCAGGGAAACTCCCCTGTCAACGGAAAGGAGATTGCTTTATGGAGGTCCCCGCTAGAAAGAATAATCCATGCACATTGGCCCAGGCATGCAATGAAAAGCATACAGTCTGTCTTCTTTCCATATACCCCCCCTGGTTCAGGTACAGCCCTGCAGAGATCTTTTCTCACTTCCAACGTTAGGATGATGCCGTGATAAGTCTAAAAGCCCCTTTTCAGGGTAATTATAATGAGGATTCTGAATCCATCTATGCGTTTAAAGCCTTTCAGTGTCATACTTAACTAGATGACATCAGATGTATTTTGAGGCCTGATTTACTTCAAGAGTTTCCACTTAAAACCCTTTCTCGTGTTCCTAGCATTTGTCAGCAGCAAGGCTAGTGAAGTCAGTCTGGTCACAAATGACTATGGTGAGCAGATGAATCAAGGCTCTTCACTGTGTGAAGATAGGAGTATTTCCTCCTCACCATGACAGAAGCATACATTTTGAGAATAAATAGCCTCATCCTGGCTCTGTCAGGATTTTAGAAGGTGCTAAATGACCAGGTCATGAAGAATTAAGGCTCACAGAGCTAGAGGGCCTAGAGGACAGTGGGTAGACAGAGCAGCCCACCAGGCAGGGAGCGAGCCAAGTGTGGTCCTGCTCTCACTGTGTGGGCAGCTGGGGGCTGCAGACCCAGGGGTGCATGAGGGAGCTGTTTTTTTGGACAAGGCATTACTTGAACATCAGAGGGTATTATGCACAAATCTGAGGAAGATTAAGGGATCTGGGTTGCACTGTACCGTAAGAGAAGATGAGATTAGCTTTCCCCAGTTAGAAAGCCTGGATGCATTTTAAAAAGTAGTTTAGCCACAGGGATTTCTAAATTCTCCTGGAATCTATTACCATCTATTAGCTCCCGAGGCTTTGAAGCGCGGACTGCTAAAGATTGGGCAGGAACAGGGAGATTTGCTTTCCTTTGTGGTGAGGTTTGAATACCAAGGTGCCCAGTGAGATTGAGGGCTGCTCCATGCCTGATGCGGGTGGTAGGCAGATATGACACAAAGCCCGCTTATAAATCGGGTGGCTCGACGCCTGGAATAAAAAGTGTGGTAATCAGCTTACACTGTCACGTCTCTAGCAGGGTGACGGCAGTATCTAAGACCTACTGTTTGGAAAGTCAGAAGCAAATGTTTTCGCTTCAGCTCTTAACTCTCATGATGTCATCTCTTCTCACAGTGCAGTTGCACTGAGGAAATCCGATGTTCCTTCGTCTGCGTGAAGGTGGCTTTAGAGCCATCAGAGATTCTATGGGCCTCCCTTCGCCCTGGGTCCCTAAGGCTGTACGTTTAGACAGAGTTGTCAACAGTGACCTCTGGAATCAGGACAGTAGTAGTGATCTTTAGTCTTTGTCAAGCATGTGCGAGGGGCTTTCCTTCCCCACCTATTTAAACCTCACAAAGAAGGTTTTGAAGACCCTCTGACTTGGCATCCACTTATGATCAATTTTAAAATTAAGTTATCATCCCTATGTTTGTACTTTATAATTTGGAACCATTTTTTGATAATGAAACTTTTTTTTCCCTTGGTTATATAAAGTAAAAATCATTTGAAATCCATGCCCCTGTGATAATACTGAATAACATTTAGGTGGCCACACTTTCATTTCTCTCTCTGTTCCCTCTTCCCCATCCACACACACACATTAGATAAACTGTACATTCTGTATTTATTGTTGGGAACTTTTAAAAAAATATATTTTATTGATTTTTTACAGAGAGGAAGAAAGAAGGATAGAGAGTTAGAAACATCGATAAGAGAGAAACATCGATCAGCTGCCTCCTGTACATCCCCTACTGGGGATGTGCCACAACCAAGATACATGCCCTTGACTGGAATCGAACCCGGGACCCTATAGTTCTCAGGGGGATGCTCTATCCACTGAGCCAAACCAATCAGTGCTAATATTGGGACCTTTTAAAAAATACATTGTTTGTTCTTCCCTCCCTTCTCATCCAGGACTGCCCCCTCCAACATCAACTAGTACTGGACAAGTATATAACTCGATTTTTCCGTGTTTCTATGGTATCACACAAGTGTATATTTATGTTTTGTTTTATACGAAAAGGCATCCTGCAGAGCAGTGTTAGTCATGTCCTTGGGATCCAGCATCTACAGTTCTGAATGGTGGACAAGACATTCCACAATTGTAACATATTCTCTGAATCTTACTTTTCTTGCTCAGCCGTACACCATGGACTTCTTCACTTGAGACAGCATAGAGCTAACTCATTCTCTTTAATGACTTCATATAGAATAGGAGGTAGGAGCCCCACCTATTTTGTTTTTCCCCATATGCATAGTGAGTTGTGCATGTGCCACTTATCAATAAGCTGTTCTCCCCACAACACATCACAGTGCTCGCTTGGTCAGATAGAGACTTCTATTTGTGAATATCGCCATGATCAGGTGGGGTTTACTCCAGAAAGAATTCTGGGGTTCATTTCTAGACTCCTCAATCTGTTCTGCTATTTATTCCCATGCCATGTTTTGATTTGGATGGATTTAAGTCTGGTATGATCCACCCCTCATTATTCTTTTTCAAAAATTTCTTGCCAATTTTTGTACACTTAATCTTGCCTAAAATCCTATATAATAAAAGCCTAATATGCAAATTGACAGAATAGTGAAATGACTGATTAGCAGGGGTTAGGCCAGCGAGCGGGTGGTGCAGAGACTTGAGGTGGCAAGGGGGCGAATAGAGATTAGGGGTGGAGCAGGCCTAAGCTGTCAGTCAGACATCCCCTGAGGGCTCCTGGTCTACAAGAAGGTGCAGGCTGGGCTGAGGGGAGACCTCCACTTCCCCTCCCCCATGCATGAATTTTCATGTACCGGGCCTCTAGTTTTATTAAATCCATTTTAATTGGCATTGTATTAAATGTATGTATAAAATTTGAATTTAAGTATCTTTTTCTTTTCATTTTCATGCCATTATATTTTTTAAACTTTTATTGCAAATGTGAAGAAAAGCTAAAAATTTCCAGCTACCTTATGGAACTCCTTCATTGATTCTAGTAGTTTTTACTTCAAAATTGGTATAAAGTGTCTAGGCATATAAATATAACATTAGTATTTAAAAGGTAAATTTGTATCTTTTTATTTACTCTACTTATATCAACTGTTTTCTTAATGTTGCTGTTCAGTTGTAATGATAATAGCAGTCATAGCATCTTATTCCTGGCATTTGATTGTTTGAAATGATATTTGCAATTGTGTTTTTTTTAAAAAAAAAAAATAGATATTTTCACATTCAAGAGGTTTATTTCTACTTATATTTTACTTGAAGTTTTATTAAAAATGGCTGTAGAATTTTACCAGATGCTTTTATGGAGCCTATTGATGTAATCAACCACTTTGCCGCCATGCATTTGTTGCTATCATGAATGATGTTAATGGTTTGCTGGTGTGGAAACTGCCTCTCTGGTGTTAACTCCAGTCAATCATTGGCAATATTCACTTTGTCTACTTTTGGATTGTACTTGCTAATATATTATTAAGATTTTTTGAAAATATGTATAAATGGGATTGCTCTGTAGTTTCTTTTATTGGACTTTTAAGGCTAAACCAGTTTTGTAAAGTGGATTTAGGGGCTCTCTCTATGTTTCTATAGTCTTATACAACATAAATAACATATTGCTATTCTTGATAAGTCATATGCTTCCTTTTTTAATGCTAGAAATTTAACTACTTTCCCAATCTCCTCTATAGTAATTGGTGTATTCAATTTTCTAGATGTCAAGTCAGTTTTCTTAATTTATATCTTGCACAAATTCATGCCAAGAACTGAAGAATGTTTTTCCTGCTTCTGGCTCCAGCCTTGCTCCTTTCGAGCTCACAGGCTTTCTTTCATTCTGTACTATTATGATAGCCTTGCAGTTTGTCTCTTTTGTTAGTAGTTTTAATATTTAATTTGTATGTTCTTAATAATGGTAATATTAGCTATTTAGATTTCACAATATATTTACATGATACACTTCTCACCACTGTTTTATTTTTATTTTTCCCCTTTTCCTCTATCTTGAAGTCAGCTCTAACTCATTTTTGTTGCATTACAGTCTTTCTCAATATTTTTATTGAGAAAATTATGAAGCCTGAAGTTTATTTAATTTCGAATCTTTGCATTTCTCAAGGATATTCTTTCTAGCTGTATAACCTTGGGAAAGTTATTTAACTTCTCTGTGCCTCAGTCTCCTTACCCATAAAATGGGGTTACTGATAATAGCTACCTTATATGAATATTGTGATGATCGAATGAGTTGATGTAAGCATTCTGGTGATCGACCACAAAATAACAATGTAAATAATTTATTATTATCTCCCATGGTTCTGTGGGTTGGTTGGGCTTAGCTGAGCAGTTCTGCTTTGAAGTTTTATCATGCGGTTGGCATCAACTTAATAGTAGGGGCTGGAATCCTCTGAAGATTCAGCTGGGCTGTATGTCCCAGTTGGCATTTTCACTCACATGTCTCAGTTTTCCTTCATGTAGCCTCTCTCTCCATCAGAGTTGCCTGGATTTCTTACTTGGGGACTTGGAGCTCTGAGAGGCAGAAGATGGACACTCTTTATAGTGTTTTGGCTTGGAACTGGCACAGTGACACTACCAGATTCTATAAGATGGGAGACTAGACTCCACCTTGAGTTGGAAGAATGCTATGAATGGAAAGGGAAGGAACAAATTAATTGCATCTACTTTTATAGGCAAATGATCACATTAAGGGTAATGATTAGAATAGAACCTAGCATTGAGTAAGAGTGCTATAAGGGTACCATTGTTGTTATTAAATTACCTTCAATATTTCATTTTACTCTGAAAGTCGAATGATGCCTCATATGGGTACAGAATTCTAGGAATGCCATTCTTTTCTCTCAATAGAGTGCTGATGCCAGACTAATTATCTTTTCTTTATAGGTAATGTCACTTTTGGCTAGAAGCTTTCAAGACTTTTCATTAAAATCAGAAGTGACAACTATTAGCAGACTTTTAGAGGTTCTAGAAAATGTATCTAAGACAAAAGGATGGAGTAAATATTGAAAAAGCAAAGATAAACTTTCCTTTTTGTGCTGATGATAACTTTGAGAAAATGCTGTAGACTCTATTAAGAAAAAACTAACTAAATTGAGGAGGAAATATAGTAAGATGAGTGATTACAAGATATACCCATAAAATCCACATTTATCAGAGTTTGCATTGATAAGCGTCTTTTACAATCATTCTTAACTTGGAACCAAACAAGCTCTTCCACCTGTCAATGAAAGTTTCTGCAAGGTAGAGAAAGTCTCCTCTAGTATTTCTTTAATTTTTCCTCTCTTCCATTGGTTCCTTTTTCTCTGCATGTTATTATTGTGTGTATGATTATGGTATACTAGCTGCCTTTTTGTGGGGAGATTTGCCCTTTTATTTTGAGGTTTTAATTGTCCTATTTTGGAAGATTATCCTTTATTTTATGATATGATGAGATAACTAGAGGTCTCTCTCTTGCTCTTGCTCTCTCTCCTTTTGTTTTGTCTTATGGCTGCCCTGAAAGTGCTCTCAAAGGGTTTCAGAGAGTGGCTGCTTTCTTCTCATCTGAACATTCTTTTTTGCTGCTGAGGAGGCTGGGATGGTCCTGAGAGGTTTTCCTGGGGACCTCAGCCAGCTGGACCTGTCCCAGGCTCAATGGGGTTGTTGCTGTTCAAAGTTTCCCAATAGTGTGACCTGAGCTCAGAGAGTGAATAGAGTAACAAGTAAGCCATGGAAACCAAGAGAAGGGGACCCAGCTATTCAAGGATGATCAGCAGAATATAAGTGGTGCTGGTCAAATAGGATGGAGGAGAAAGATAATGGCTCTTAAAAAAGGTATAAAGTAATTTCATTGCAGAAGAAAGTTTTATATAATTTAAACAAAATGCTTTTTTTTAAATGAAACATTCAATAGATGGCAAAGATACCCAAGATATTGGTAATAGTGATTGACTCTGGGTAGGGGGCAGTGGGGTGGCTGGGGGACTAGGCTGAGAAGATGACTTTCTTTTCATTAACATGTGTCCCTGTGTCAAAATGACCCATCACCTATGTATGCAGTTATGCAGTACAATGGGGAATGAAATGAGCTATAAAAAAAAATCAAGTAGAGGTGTTAGGATGTGGAGGGAGGATTTTCTGTTTCTGAATTATAGGAGAATATAACATTTAATTTGGAAGGAAAATGCATTTTTATTTTTATTATCTTCTAGTGAAACCACAAGAGTATTTGTAATACCTGTGACTTTATCATCAACAGAAATAAAAAATATTTTCATATAACAGAGTTGTTGCAGATATCTTGAAATATTGTTTATGCTCATCAGTGCTTGAAATTATAATCATTAGTATCACCACTAGCTAGATATTTAATGTTGTAATAGGAAAGCATATCTATTGCTATATCATGAGTTTGTATATTTTAGTATTTTGATATTGGTACTTAAATATAATTGCTTTTCTTTGTAATGCCATGTATTCCTTTTTATTTGTTTATAAGTATTATTTGGGAAAAGGCTGTGTAAGTTTTAGTAGACTGCTGAAGGGACCCATGTCCCAAAGAAGGTCACAAATCTACAGGATATATGGACTGTTTGGGTGAACTACTGGCTCAGACGACCCAGTGCAAAAACAATGTTTTAAATACAGAGGGAAATACGTAAATAAAGGATTAAATCATTGGAGGGACATTAAGAGACTCGAAGGACAGTCCCACATCTCCAAAATAGGCAGAATGAAAGGAAATCTTTCATCATAAGAAAACACACAAATCTTCCCAATAAAGGGTGGCTGGAAGCATTATGCCTGTGTTGGCTTTTGGCTTTCGTTATTGCTCTATTTGTATATCTATCAAAGAAGAATGTGATATTGGCAAAGCTCTGTTGGACTTCAGTTTTTTTATTTTCAAGTAGAATTTTATTGGTCTACCAGATCCCCCAGTCTCAGAATCACTGATGCAATCAGTCCCTGAAGGCCCAGGCAGAGGAGCCAGTGTGATTGTCCCAGGGAAACAACCAGTTAGGGAGGAGCCAGGACTGGAGTGCCCTGCCCCAGGTCTCTGGGCTGTTTGAAGAGGGCCGTGGTGGAGTTGGTAGTGAAGTCCCAGGACACTAGCCTGATGCTTTTATATCTGTAAGAACATTCAGTAACCGGTCCCTGCAGCAGGCAGCTGCAGCAGCCTGGTCTTCTGTCTGAGCACTCCTCGCTCTTTGCTCCACATCAAGGGGTAACTGGCCGTTAATATAATTTCTGGGGTAACAGAGAAGCAAATTGGAAAACTCTCTCTTGATGCCCTTCCCATTTTATTTTTCAGTCCCTGTTTCTGTAGCAAATGGAGAGCAACATCAGTACTTGAGACTCCTGACAGGTGTACAAGGTAACAACAAAAGGCTCTCTGTGTGTGTTACTTCAATACTTCATAGTTCTCTTTCTGGAAGAGGAGATAGGAGGAACCCTAGGTTATATATTCATGTGATTTTTTTTTATTACTGGTCATTGTAGTCTTATTATATCTTAGTTAAATATATTTCAGGAAACAAGGTTGTTAATAGTGTTTGCATTTATAAAAAAGGGCAGACTTAATTGCAGGTTTTGATAAAAGTGAAGGATTCGGCATATGGTGAAAGGTAGCATTTGCTCTAAGATTTGGGGCCTTCCCCAGAACATGCAAACAAATAAGAGAAATAAACACTAATGCATAAATAGTGCTTCTTAAGGGAATGAGATTTCAGGGGCTGAATTAGACAGGGATTTCCTTTTCTCAGCAACAAGAAGACTGGACATAGGCAGTCCAGGGTGATGGGACACCTCCAAGGGACCAGTCTTGTTCCATCTTATCATTCCTCATGCTCCCCAAAATGACAATGATGCTTCTGGGCTTCTCACCTGTATTTCAGTCAGCAAGAAGAGCAAGGGGCAAAAAAGGGAAAGCAAAAACCAAAGGGGGAGCACACAGCTTACCTAGAAGCCCTACTGTGGCTTCCACTGCATCCTTAGCCAGGAACGTGTCACATGATTGCCAGGGCTGTAGGGAGTTCTGGGAAGTATATTTTGAGCTGTGCCAGATGCCACCTGAGTAAAATAAAACTTCTGTTTGTAACAACGAAGGAGTGGTAGGATTTGGGATATGCAACCAACAGCCTAGCACAGATCCTTCACCACACTCATCTGTCTTTATTCTAGCTGATTCCTAATCATGTGAAGTTTCCATCAGTGTCTCCTCCTCCAGAAAGGCCCCTTGGCCTGAGAGAAGTAAAGTGGACATTCGTTGAGCATCGATGCCAGGCTTTAGCCATATAGTTAATCCCTAATAATCCATATCATCTGAAACTATCTGTTCTATATACATTACACTTGTAAGTGCCATCATAGTAGGGTTGGCGTCCAATCTTTATTCCCAGCTCCTAAAATAGTACTTGGCACATACTAGGTGCTTCTTTAAAGTTTGTTGAACTAGATTCTTGAAAACTGGTTCAACTTAATGAAATTTAGGCATCTCAGAGCACTTTAGTTTTTGTTTGTTTGTTTGTTTTTTCATCCTTTTTTCTTTTTCCCTTTTTGGAGGTATAATGTGTCCATATATAAGTGCATCTGTTGGATACATTACAAGATTTTCTATCTTGCCGAAACCAGTTTGGCTCGGTGGATAGAGCGTCGGTCTGCGGACTGAAGTGTACCAGGTTCGATTCCAGTCATGGGTGTGTACCTTGGTTGTGAGCACATCTCCAGTAGCGGGTGTGCAGGAGGCAGCTGATCGATGTTTCTCTCTCATCGATGTTTCTAACTCTCTCCCTCTCTCTTCCTCTCTGTAAAAAAATCAATAAAATATATATATTTTTTAAAAAGATTTTCTATCTTGTAAAACATAACTGGTGCCAGTATAGTGTGTGTGTGTGTGTGTATATGTGTGTGTGAGTGTGTGTGTGTATGATCAGTATCTGGATGCAGTCAAACTAGTTATTTCTCATGGCACTAAGGACTTGGACAACTGTGAGCCACTAGAAAACTTTTTTAGGGGTTAGAGACAGTGGTCTCAGACGTAGGATTCCAGTGCGGTAACAGAGGTGCAGTTTACCACCCAGGGGTCTTGGAAGACAAATGAGATTGTTGGTCTGAAAAGCATTTGGAACTCTTACCTTTCCAGCAGAAAGGTGCTATGTTAATCCCTGTACAGTTAGTTAATCCTCTATTCCCCATGTCAGCGAGTTTGGGGGGTAGAGGGTTCAGATTGTCTGAAGGTCATCTAAGTCTTGATAATGGGATTGAATTACAATGCATTTTGGATGTTGGCAGGAGACCAGCCTCCTATGTGGGTAAAATGAGGCATTGCTAATGGGAGTCAGTATTGCATAAATTAGCATTATCAGGGCTGTCTCAGCCCTTCGGGGCAGTGACCTAGATGGCATCTGTATTAAGAAGGGCCAAGGCATATGCAACACATTTATATCTGGCTGTTCTCAAAGTTCATCTTTATTATCTGTTTTGATCATAAAAAAGAGCTATATTTGGGCTCCATGAGCTTTATCAGTGCTTTCACTGGTTACATTTCAGTGTTTTACTGAAATGCTCATGTGAAGGGTAGCTCAGATCTTCAGGCAAAACTACTAGCGAAGTCATTGGCCATTAAGGGTTAATAAGCGAATGGTTGATCTAAGACCCAAATGTCCAAAAATGTGGTCCTAAACCAGCAGCATCAGCAACACCTAGGAACCTGTTAGAAATGCACATTCTCAGGTGGCCCCAGACCTACTCAATCAGAAAGTCTGAGAGTGGGCCCAGAACTCTGAGTTTTAATAAATCAATATGTTTACCAATGGCCTTGAATCATGCCCCTTAGAATTCAGCAACAGGGAAAACAAAACAAAACAAACAAACAAACAAAAAGTCTTTTTTGATAAATAGGCAAGAACTCTTTTCCCAGACAATGAGAATGACATCAACCATCCTGTTTCCATTTCTGCCTTTTCCTTCAGAAAACTTGGAGCTTTGCTGACTGTTCAAACATAGGCAATATATTAGCCTGGGATTTTTAATCTCCCTTTTTTCCCCCATGAATTTTATTTTCTTCTTTTATTTAGCAGCCTTACTATGAGTCTTTTGTTATAGGACTTCTCAAACACATTTTACTAGTAGGTGGGCTGGCAGTGTAGTTAGGACATAATTTGAAATAAATTGTCTCAAAATGATTGACAATAGAAGTATTTGACTAAGAACTGTACTAGACAATGGCATATTCCTTTTTTTTTCTTTTAATAAATTGTATATATCTTTCTTTTTTAATGCTTCACAATATTCCTTTGTGTGGTTATACTTTAATTTCTAAATCTACTTCCTATTACCAGATATTTACTGGTAGGTTTTCATGAACATTCTCACCTATGTTATCTTGACACACTTTTGAAATATATCGGCTAAGTAAATTGTTGGAAATGGAATTTTTGGATTAAAGAGCACACATTTTTTTTTAAATTTGATCTTTTAGGTAGCTGCTTAATTACCTTTTAAAAATGATAAACTAATTTACGTCTTTAAATGAGATTGTCTCTTTACCCAAATACTCATTACCATAAGACATTATCAGATCAACACAATTTTCTCAGTTTTATAAGTGAATAAGTTATAATGTTTTGAATCATTGTTTTTACTTGCCTTTCTTTAACTCTGATGAAGTTGAACATTTTAAAACGTATTTATTAGCTAATCTTTCTTTCCCCTCCTCCTCCTCCTCCTCCTCCTCCTCCTCCTCCTCCTCCTCCTCCTCCTCCTCCTCCTCCTCCTCCTCCTCCTCCTCTTCCGTTTCCTCCTCTTCCGTTTCCTCCTCTTCTTCCTCCTCCTCCTTCTCCTCCCCCTCCTCCTCCTCCTCCTCCTCCTCCTCCTCCTCCTCCTCCTCCTCCTTCTTCTTCTTCTTCTTTTTCTTCTTGTGTGTGAATTGCTGTTTAAAGATGATGTCTATCCATGTTTTTAATGACCTAATTCTAAGGTTTGCATTCCTGAAAATCCTTTGAATCACCAGAGAAGCTTATTGAGTGTTTTTCTAGTAGTCTGCTTTCTAAGATCATGTTGATGATTGGTCAAGTTGGGACTGTGGTCCATGAACATCATAAACACAGTGTCAAGGAAGGTCTCTCAAACCAGCAGTGCTTATCTGTTTTTATGCAGTTAACAGGAAATAAATATTCAATATTGCATTGTGGGGACGATTGTAATTAGGTGCCAAAATAGTCTATCCACTTTTTACCTCTTTTACATTAAAATTATATGTAAAATGTTATCTCATATTAGGATCCAAACTGTCTTTTGTGCTGGAAATGAAAACGGAAGATAGAGAATTAATATTTCTATGAGAATTTCTATGCTGAATTATATACTAATTAAATTTATTTTTTTTCATAATCATTAACTCATCATGCTCCTCATATTGAGCCCAGAGGTCCCGAGCTGAATTTTAAATCCCATCATAGTAACAATATATTAGGTTTCTGGTATTTTTAATTTCCCCTGCATTTCTATTGTTTTTCACAACATTGCATTCATCTCAAAAACTGTCTACTATGGCTTGCATTTTTCCATCTCCCTGACTTTACAAAGGATTAATATATATTTAAGCATCACCCAACAGTTGGTTTTATCTGCAATATTTCTCATTACTCAGTAATCCTGAACCTAACATTCTTGCCAGGCAGCCTTGTCTTGCCCAGGTGAGGCTGGGGTACAGGAAGAGGAGGTCAAGTTTGTGAGGCA
Organism: Pipistrellus hanaki; assembly: GCF_964339955.1. Taxonomy (NCBI): domain Eukaryota; kingdom Metazoa; phylum Chordata; class Mammalia; order Chiroptera; family Vespertilionidae; genus Pipistrellus; species Pipistrellus hanaki. The sequence continues at coordinate 29,136,067 of NC_140510.1, forward strand.
CTGGATATATTTCTACCTTATCATTCACCACAACATTATACAGGAAAATAGATGGAGAGACTAAACCAGCCCCAATTGTCTTCCATATTAAGAAAAATGAAACTTGATTAGAAAAAAATAAAAGGAATTGAATAAAGAAGGCTTTCGTCTTTCTACTGTTATAGACTTACAAAGCATAGTTTCTATGCCCCAATTATTTCAGCTGTTGATCTCCCGCTTATTTTGTTCTCCTTTCCCACCTCATTTCTTTGAGATTTGCACTATCCATTTGTTCTTGAAAGCAGTTAACTGTTAATCTATAACCTGGTATTAGGGTCTCCCCTGGGGATTTACCAATTGATTGGCCTTTTAATTCAGTAGTTAAAATTCTCCCAGTACTCACTGACACAGAGCAGTTTCAATTTGTGTGTTTTAAAGTGTTGGCCAGAATCATTAGGAAAGTGAAGTTCACTCATCTGCCTGAACCATACCAGGCAGTTGATTTACAATTTGATTGGGGAGTAGAGAGTCGGGGGAAGGAAAGAGGTATTTGGGTCAGAACAATTGCCAAGTGCTCTCTCATTCTGGCCTCCAACCAAATGCCACATTTTACAGCCTGATAACAGCACACTCAGATGGGGTTAGTGCAGATGTGTCTGCATTGGAGACAAGAACCAAAGGGTGGTCAATTATATCTTCACAATGTATAGGTAGGACTTCAGCAAAACCAGGATGTACAGTCAAGTTTTTCTAGAACCGCTGTGTTACAAACTCACACCATTAGAAATAGAACAATAATCAGTGGGATTTCTAGAGGACAGATGTTCCGTTAAGAAAATTGTGCTATACTTTTTGTTTTCTTCCCCAAATTAATATGTGCTTTATGTCATTATTCAGAAGAAGAAATCACTGAATATGCTCCAGTTTTGAAGTGATTTTATTAAAATACTAGTGGCCCAGTGCACAAATCCAGCACGAGGGGGATCCCTCTGCCTGGTCAGTGATGAGGCCAATGGGGGCTGTCTTGCCCAGTCCTGATTGGGGCTGATTAGGCTGGTCCGCTAGGGGGAGGGACCATGGGAGGTTGGCTGAGGGAGCACACTGACCACCAGGAGGCAGCTCCTGCATTGAGCATCTGCCCCCTGGTTGTCAGTGTGTGTCATAGCAACTGGTCAATTGGTCATTTAGGCATATATATATATATATATATATATGTTAAATGCTCCCTATTCATATTTCCTAATCCTCTAATCCTCGTCTACTTTCTACAATTTTATGATGAAAATATTTATCATTCCTTAAAATCTTTCAGATAGACAGATTATGGTTTAAGGTGTTTCTTAAACTTGTTTTAGTTTACTTGTTCAAAAGGTGTTAATATTCTTTAATAAATAAAGATGCTTGCTTTTGGTAGGGAATAAATGTAGTAATACAACCTACTTCTCAAATAATATAATATTGTAATTTTAGATTTCTGTATTTCTAATAAATATGATTTTCTTGAGGCTAAGGGCTGCCCCTTATTCAAATCTCCCTGCTTAGCACAGGGATTAGTGCATGTCAGGTCCTCAGTAAACATTTGTTGAACAAGATAATGAATTAGTTGCCTCTTTGGTGAGGTTAATACAGTCTGCAGTAGCGTAGGGTTATGAAATACCCTATGGACAGAGAGAGAAAAAAATTCAAAATATAATGATTGAGTCTCTTAAAAGAGTGAGCAGCTCAGCCTCTATGAGGCATTACCATGGTGTACCTACTTTCTGAAGTGGGTCCTGGTCAGATGCTGTGCTTGTGAAGTATCCCATGCCTGTGGATGAGATATTCCATAAGCCTCTAGATCACTGTGCTGGCTATGAATGGCTTATGACTGAGCTGGCCCCCAACAGAACCCATAATGGGTTCATAATGGGCAGTTCTGGATACACGATCACTCATTATCACATAGCAAACATTCTGTGTTTAGTAGGACTCCATACAATACCAGGGGCCATTTTTCAAAAAGGGTAAACTTCTCTACTTGTTCCAGAATCCCAGGGGCCCATTTTTAGAGTCTCCCACTGGGGCTTCTTATACCTCTATGCTGTCTTGTATGTACCAATAAAGATTTGAAACTGTGTCGTATGATCAGTGGGAACCATTCAGTTTCTAATTATATAGTTATAAAAGTAGCTTCCTCTCCTCCCCACTTACCTTCCCTCCTCTCCCATCTCCTCCCTCCCCTTACCTCCCGTCCCCTCCCCTGCGGCAGCAGGCCCTCCCCTCCTCCTCAAGATAATAATAATGATAATAATAATAATAATAATAATAATAAAAAATAAAGTTATAAGAGTAGATATCTGCTTTTCAAACCTGTAAGACAGAAAGATCGGGGAGCAGGGGGAAATAGGAGGCAAGTAGACCAGTTTGGAAGCCAGTGTAATAATCCAGGCAAACATTAAGGACCTGAATAGTTCTAATCATAGGCATGATGAAGATAGAGCTGATTGGAAAGATATTTGCAAAGCAGGATCAGTAAAAGTGGGGAAATTACATGTCGAGGGGGGTGGGGGGAGGGGAAGCTCCTGGGACAGTTTTGGGGTTTGGTTGGGCATCTGCTGAGTAAGCAAAACATATTTTTATGTGTTGACATTTTTACTGTTGCATTTTAGAGGAAAGAGTCCCCAAAGGACTATACCACTGAAAGAAACTTGAACTGTGCCTAGCCAAACATGTTAACGAGCTACCCTTCATCAGTTGGATCTCAAACCAAACTCCAATATTAATTTTTGTTGAGTCAATTTTTTCTTCCAAAAATACTGAGCTGGGATTAACTAGAAATATATTGAGCCAGAATATAAAATATTCTTTTCATCTTTTTTGTTAATTCTGTAAAGTACCCAATACATATTAGGAACAGTAAATATTTATTAAATGAATGAATTCTCTCAATGAAACCAATAATTCATTTGGAGTTTATGGTCTCTTTGCCATATTTACAGAAGCAGTTGTTACTGGGAAATGTTGAGCTTGCAGTATAAGTGAAGGTTGGAAAAGATAAGCCTTGTTCACAAATCTCATGATAAGAGGAGAAGGGTTGTATTGAATCCTGGGAAACTCAGATGTTTCCTGCTTTCACTGGGACTTGATAATTTTGGCTTCATTAAATACTACAGGAGAAGAGGACCAAGAGGGATGCTTTTCTTTCCCTCTAGATTCCAAATGGAGAAAAACTAGGAATCCTGGGAAACTCTTACCTTATCTCTTTGTGACCCAAAATTGTGACAAACTGTGCAAGGGGGACTCTCAGCATTCTTCCTGGTCCACCCAGTGCATGCCAGGGTCCTTTAATTTCCTTTCCCCCCACATCTAGGAGTTTATTCTAAGAAAATAGGGAGTAAACCATGGGATGAAGTACCAAAGATGCTACTCACAGCGTAAGTTAGAATATAAAAATTTAGAACCATCTGAAATGGGTAATAAGAGGGGATTGAAAGAGGGAGGCATAGTCCCTTAGAGTCACCTACATTTTAATCTGTAAGGATAAGACTTGATTGATAAAGTGAACTGAATTAGAGACCAGCTCCCAGCATGTAATGGAAATACTTCTTTCCTCTAATTCTTGTAAGACTTGCACAGTTTGTCACAATTTTGCCATTGACCTTAATGACTTGAAAAGACACCCATATATTCAGAGAAGGCTTGGGGAAGACATGGTTGGCAGAGTCTTCCAAAACACCCAGTATCCAGTGCTCATGTGCTTCCTTTGTACTTCATAAAGCTTAAATGACCACTTTCCCCTAAGGTGACACAGTCTTAGTATGTCAGGATACAATGAGCAAGCCAGCCCCCTCTCAACGGCAGCTCTTTTACTTACCATAACTTCTAAGTATCAGATGACTCTTTGACGCTTAAGTCTGATGACAGGCCTCCTAAACTCACATGTTCACTCTCACTCTTTCTACCCACGTGACCTTGGAGCAATTGACTGACCCTTTTCTTCCTTCGTTTAGTCATCTATAACATTAGGATTTTAAAAGAATTCTTTCCTTGTAAGATAATTGACAGAGTCAAATGTAAAGCATACGGAACAATTCCTGTCACATAGTAAAATAATATTTTTAGCTATCAGCTAAAAACAAAATAATGGTGGGGGTAGAGTGGTTCTTTGGGGTGCTCCTGAAGTTATAACACCTACATCAATTTCATTTCGTTTTTCATCTCTGGTTGTCCCTGTCCCAGTAATCAGGCCAGGAGTGCCTTCTATCTAAGTAGTTGGGTGGTTATTTTCTGATTTGATTTCATTAACAGTGATATGTTGGTATTTAGCTGCATAATAATAATTCGGTTTCACTCTAGCCTTAATTGGTTTTAAAGTCAAATTTCAGGGACTGTTTTTCATTTATTTATTATTGATTTAGAACAGCATTATTCAACACTGCAGCCACTGTCCACATGGAGCTACTTAGTCTCAATTATAATGAAATACAATTAAATTCAGTTCTCAGCCACACATTTCAGTTGCTCAGTAGCTACTGTGTGGACAGTGCCAATATTGAACATTTCCATCACTGCAGAAGACATGACTTAGGCCCCTGATTTGGCTGTTTTGTGTACATGGAATCATTGTAGCATTTATTATCACTACTTACTAAACTCCTATGCACACACAGGCTGGCTGGAAACTTCGGATTCCTGTAAGCATGGGGACAACCAGTCATCGTGTCAAATCCCAGTCCTCTCAATATCTCTAATTCAGCTCTGTTGGATGATTTTCGACACTCTATGCTCAGTTTTGTATTCCCATTCATACAAAAAAGACCTGGAAGGATACAATCCAACTGCACAAAGTGTATGGTTCTGACATTGAAACTATGCTATCCTAACTTTACCGAGTGAAGTCAGGATGAATGTATTACCACCTTGTGTTTCCCCCTGACTACATTACCTACATTTGTTCTCGTTAGCCTCTTTCTCAGCCCTGCTTTCCTTCTATGAATAACATCAGAACACATTAACTACAAAGTCAGAGAAGATGAAAAATTGGCCACTTCTAAAGAGATGGGGGTCACTTAATAATCAAACCTTAGCCTCATAATCATCGTCACTCACAGTGGAAACATTGAAGTGGGGTCCCCATGAATTGCAGGCAGCTCTGTGTGTAGGTACAGAAGAGGAGACTGAACTACAGGGGAGTTTTATCGCTCAAGTTCACAGGGTTCTGTGGAGCAGAGCAAGAACTTAAGCTCACTCCATACCACCTCTGAAAATGTTGGCATATCTGTTTCCTTTCTCAAAAACTCGCCCATCTCCCCACCGACCTCTGAGTAATAGCTGGGAGTGTGTGTTTGTCCCTGGAGAGGTGTCAAGAAATTTTTTTCTTCTGCTGTAAAAATTAAGAGTGCTAGGTCAAAAAGCTGGAGTGCATTTCACCTGGAGCGTTGGAAGGGCAGCATGGGACAATCACTTCATTAAGAGGATGAAAACCACGTTGGGGAAGTTATTACCAAAGAAGCCAGGAGAATCTTGCCAGGTTTAGAGCCATAGCTTTGTAAAAACTAAGTGGGAAGCTGTGGTCTTTGTATAGGTCATGGCCAGCCTACTTTCTTTCTCTTAATAACCAAGGAGCCCAGGAAGGCTAGAGGGATAAGTGACATTGATCACGCTGGACTACAATGGTCCCTCCATTGAGTGCTAGGGGAGCTTTCAGTGGGGTTTGCCAACATAATGCATTTGGGGGCCTTTTTCTTCCGTCAGCAACTTGCAGAGTTCGGTAAAGTTTCCCAAACTTTGCTGCAAATTAGAATCAGCCCGAGGGTTTCAAAAAGCCTAGTACCAAAGTCACACTACATCCCTGTGAAATGTCATGGGTGAGAGCAGCATCAGTAGTTTGTAGGAGCCCAGGTGGTACAATGTGCAGCAAATTTGAAATCTGGGCCCTTTTGGGGGGCAACCTCCTTCTCTCTCTTGCTCTTATGTATCCTCTCTCCTTTTAGCATCCTTCCCCGTTCCTTATTTCAGGTTTCTATGCAAACTGTTCTTCTCTACTGCTGCCCAGCACATGACCTCCTGGAAAGTACCAGGAAGCCCTCTTCCTGTCCTGCCTAGAACAAAAACAAAATTATACCAGTCAAGGTGGTCCTCGCTGGCCTCTTCCCTCCAGCGGGAGCTGCTGTTCAGGTCTCTGTGTCCTTCTAGTTGTCACTGAGGGCCCTGAAAGCTTTGCTGCCTAGCTCTTCCTCCATCACCCCATCCACAGGATGCTCTATGCCTCCCAGGTCATCGCTTCCCTTGGCAGCTGCCAGTTCTGTAGATTTAAAAATGTGTGTCTACATTTCTTGGTGCCCCAGCTTTGTTCCCTATAAAGTGGGGTACCACTAAGATTTACTTTGTGGGAGTATTGGGATTGAAGCACTGAGAGAGTGTTAGTACAGGGTGGGTGGGTCCATATGAACCACCATTTCTGCAGGTCAAAAGTGGTCTAATAGTGGCTATTTCATACTATACGTAGTGGCCGATAAATGTTAGTCTTCACCGTTATTTTTTCCATTTTACTTAACTGTGTTTATTTCTATATGATGATTTTTGTTTAGTTTTAAAGATATTGCATGGGCTGTAGGTATAGGAGCTTAATCCTAATTTTCTATCTGTGTATATGTAAGAATTATCCTAATATATAAAAAACCCTGGGTCCATCACATCCGCAATGACCGGAGACTCGACCTAATGCCTCACGCAGCAGGCTCTCGTGGGTGGGGACTTGTGGCAGTGGAGATGGGGACAGGGGAGGCGGGGCCAGCACTCACATTCACTCACAACCGCACACATGCACAGATACACACACACAGACACACACACAGTGCTCATCAGCTCACAGCCTTCTCTCCCTTTCTTTCCCTCCCTCCCAGCTCACTCTCGGATCCTCTTTGAGAATAAGGAAACAAAACAGTCTGGACCTGAAGGGGCCTGAATGGAATGGAGGGCAGAGGGTGGAGCAGCCCCTACCAGCCAGGAAAGAGGAAGAGGGACAGAGGGAGGCAGGGAGGCCTGGAGGACTTCTAAGAAAAACAGAGAGACAGACTGGGGGAGATCAGGACAACAGGGGAGGGCAGTTAGGGGTGATAAGGCAGGCAGAGGCAGTTGGGGGCGAGATCAGGCCAGTAGAGGAGAACATTTGGGGCGAGATTAGGCTGGCAGGGGATGGCAGTTAGGGGCAATCAGGCTGGCGGCAGAGGCAATTAGGGGCTATCAGGCAGGCAGGCAGGTGAGCGGTTAGGAGCCAGCGGTCCCAGAATGTGAGAAGGATGTCCGACTGCCAGCAATCAGACATTCCCCAAAGGTTCTCTGATTGGAGAGGGTGCAGACTGGGCTGAGGGAACCACCCCCTGTCCCACCCCATGCACGAATTTCATGCACTGGGCCACTAGTAATTATCATAATTATTAGAATTAATTGACAATGGGGGTAAGAGAAGTTCTGTCTGTGAGACTGTTTCCCTTTAAAGGAGAAAGCATTTTTCAAATTTGAGAAATTCTGCCCAGTCTGCTTCATTTAATTCACCTGCCTTGTGTTTTTATCCACACCACAGGCTCTTAGCTTGGGATCAGCTAGAAAATCTGACAAACAAGCTGGGCTTTTGATTTCCCCTAATAGAACATGCACTCTGCAAGTGTTTTTTGAAGACCCGTCTCACCTCCTGGAGGGCAGACAGTGCTGAACAAGTGTCTTCGCCTCAATGAGTGGCTGACGCCTTCCCAGGCCACTCAGGCGGAGTTGGAGAATTCTGTTAGCTGGCAGGCATGTTCTAAGTCTGGTTCAAAATGCTTTTTAATTCACCCTTTAGTCCTCACAAGAGCCCTATGACACAAACGTTTCAATTTTCCCCATTTTGCGGATGAGGAAACTGAGGTACAGAGAGGTAGAGGTAAAGAGACCTGTCCAAGGTTAGTCAGCTACTGCAGCAGAGTCAGAACTGTAGCCTGGCTGGCTCCAGAGCCGGTGCCCTTGGGGACTGCTCCACATTGCTCTCCAGGCATATCTTCCTGCTTCCTCAGAGCCTTCCCAGGAAGCAGGGAGGGGCCTGGGTTCTGCCTGGCTCTGCAGCCAGTATGTAAGGTCCTCCGCGCTCTGTTACCAGGGCCTGGTTAGCCCTGCTTCTGCCTGGCGTGGCTCCATTGCTCCTGCCTGGCATGGCTCCATTGTTTCTGCCAGGTGTGGCTCCGTTTCTTGGCTTGGCATGGCCTCCTTTCCAATCCCAGAGCCTTTTTTGGGATTTCCAACCCTTCTTTGGGTTTAAGATGAAATGGTTTCTCTGGCTCTTCTTAAAATAATTTTTAACCACATGTTATCTAAAACTAGGGCCTTTCTCTTGACCTTAATGGCCCTGGGGCGCCCTAGCACTCTGTTCCTGAGTGGTTTGGCCCCAGGCAGTGCTGGGGGAGGGCCCGAGAGAATGCAGTTATTTGGTTGGTTGATTTTTTTCTCCAGCTCTACTGCCACTCCCCCAGTTTGTGAAAACCTGCCCTGTGTTTAAGTGCTGGCTTTCCCTCCTTTCCATGAAAGTAGAATGACAGTATGCACTTTATTTATTGACCAAACCCCTCTTATAGGAAAAATAAGAACATTATTGCTAATAGTAAAAATTGTTTTTGCATTACCCTGGCCAGGATGGTTGACCAAGGTTATTAGGGAGGAGCCCTCCTTAAGGAAAAGAACACATATATTACAATCCTAAAATAAAGAACAGGGCCTTGGCATTGGTCCATGCAATCAGCGTCCCTGAAGTCCACTCTGGCTATGGCATTTTGGGATTTTTGCTGTTGTTGTTAATCTTCACGTGAGGATATTTTGTCTATTGATTTTTAGAGAGAGTAGAAGGTAGGGAAAGAATGAAACATCGATGTGAGAGAGACACTTTGATTGGTTACCTCCTGCACATGCCCCTACCAGGGCTAAGGATTGAACCTATAGTTCAGGTACCTGTCCTTAACTGGGAATCTAACCTGCGACATTTGGATCCTCAGACTGACACTCTAACCACTAACCACACTGGCCAGGATACATTGGGATTTTAACATCTTTTGTTTTCTATAATCCCTCTCATTTCCAGGTCCTATTATACTATACCTATTTTGTTTGTTTGTTTGTTTGTTTGAACCTGGACATTTATCTTGATCTTTATAAAATATAGTAATGGGTCAAACCTCTGTCCATTTCTTCCATTCATTCTTCTTCCATATGAGCTGCCCTGTGGTAGGAAAAAATATGTCTCTCCTGTGGAGGTTCATTGGTAACACCTTGTTATCTCCTGCCCAGAGGGCCTTTGCAGGGTTGGTATAGTTGTTCTGTCACCTGGCTCCTCTACCTGGCATCTTACAGATGTGTGTCCTTGGTTGAAAGACAGCAGCAGGTTAACCTCACACCATGGTCATGCTTGACTAAATGGTCAAAGACGCATCATCTCTCCTGGCAACCCTTCCTCCCATGTACCTAACAGCCTTTGAGGATTTATTAGACTTGCCTTTATTAATGGAGTTCAACAATTTGGTTATTAAGCCAAAACTGTTAACAATAACATGTATAATATAGCATTATCTATACTTACCTCATAGAGGGTGGTGAATGAATGAGTGAACAAATGAAGTAGAAACAAGGTCATTGAAGATCAGAAATATGAAAACTCAGTTATAAGGAGGGAGGGGGAGGAATCCCATGTGGCTCTTTCAGTATCAGTGGTCAGGAGTCAGTTTGCATACCTACGTTTCCTTATCCACAAGAGTCTAGCACCGTATTTTTTTTCTTAAGAAGGCAATTAATTTAGATGCAAAAAACAAAAAGTTTCTATTATCAAGGATAATCTGCTTTTATTAATAACTCCTATATCTTTTTCTGCCTGAATAAATACTATGTAAAATCTTATTATATTTTGTTTTGCTAAATAATAGACTTTAACCATTATTTATAGAGACTTATAAATGAAGATGGTACATTACAAAGGAAGAACTACCTCAATGAAACAGAGTTAGGAAGGCATCCACACATTCTTTTGCCTTCAGATCCAGGATGAAGAAATTTTTCCTTCCTTGAAATCATTTTGCTAATTTGAAAAATCAAGTGTAGACTGTGAGTTTAGCAGATCCCAATACCCTTTCATAATTGAAGTTGTGATGGTCTTGGAGCTGTTAGGGGATGTATTGTGTGTAGCACAAGGTATTGTTGATCAGAAATATGGAGAATGAGTACATGGAAAGATTTGTTTTTATTCAGTGAGAAACATTGGTTAAGATTTAGTGGTTACCTACTAAGGAATCCAGTGATTTGAAAAAATATATAACCATAGCATTTTTACATAAGCCATTCTTTTGATGTTGGTTATTTTTATAATTTTTCTTAAAATAAGAGAGAGCACCTGTTGGCTCTCCTACTCTGTAAGAAATTCTGAAAAGGCTCTTCACACCTATCAAATGAGCAAGTACATTTACATGTGAAATCTAATGAATAAAATAAACAAAGAAAATAGAATCAGATTCTTAAATATAGAGAGCAGACTAACAGCTGTTAGAGGGATGGGGGTTTGGGGGCTCAGTAAAAAAAGGTGAAGGGATTAAGCCAAAAACAAAACAAAACAAAACAAAACAAAAAAACAACCTCAGAGGCAAAGACAATGATATGATGATTACTAGAGAGAAAGGAGGTAGAAAAGGGTAAAGGGGTAATGGTGATAAAGGAGACTTGACTTGGTGAACACACAATACAATGTACAGATGATGTATTATAGAATTATAGCCCTGAAACCTATGTAATATTATTAACCAATGTTTCCCCAATAAATTCAATAATAATTTTACAAACTTGGTTAAAAGAGTACAGAATATCTTCATGGATTCACAGCAGGTAGTGTCTGCTTTATGATTGATTATTGCTGGCACTTTTTTTTGTTTCTGGAATTTCGGAAACACCCTAAATTAGCAGAGGAAGGATAAAGGCGCCACTCTAAATACAAAGTGAACCACCTCTGTGCAGTACAAAAGGAACTCTTCTTTGATCAAAATATGGAAGGCATGTGCCTAGTGATCTGAATGTTATACCTGGAACAGGGTTATTTTGAACATGAGATTACATCTGAGATTTAATTCATTTATCACAATCGTATTGTTTCTGAGTACATTTTGTGCTTCCACATATTTGGAAGGCCAGTAGGATGAAAATTCCTAGGAAAAAAAATGAAGATGTGCCATTATTAAAAATATTGACATGTTTAATAAAAGACACAAAAGCAAAAATTTCTCCAAACTGCCATTCTCTTCCAAGTAAATAAAAAATTGCAGGCTGCAACCAAAATGTGTCCAGAGTTTCATTCCTGCCTAGAGAGTTCTTTGATTTTGTCCCCTTATGGCTGTTTGCCATTCAAAATGCCTTCTTGTCAGTTCTATAGAACCTTCAAATTGATAGAGGAAGCAACAAGCATGTAGCCTGCAAGCAGAAGAGAGTTAATACAACATCTTTCAGAAATGGGAATATACCGCTAGGCATGCTCAGCCAAACATCCTTCAGGAATTGAAACATTTTTTACGCAATTGACCTTTAAATAAGATGGGGACAAGGTAGAAAGGCAACTCTTTCCTGTAACTCTATCCTTGCCAAGGGGTTCCAGAAAAAGAAATACATTTTTTAAAGCATGGACTTTGATGCAGATAGATCCTTAGTTCAGGTTGGGAATGTATGAACATCTATCTCCCTGTAGGCCATGGAAATAAAACACCAATGTCCACAAAGTCTGAAAGAGGTAATCTCTGACTAGTTCTCTATGATTGACATTTTGAAACCAATGCTAACCTTTTAGTGGATAACTATTTAAGAAGTCTTAATGCAAAGCTTATTTATTACAAAAGAAAAATAGGCTAGTGGGTGGACCCTTTTGGAAGACTCTTGAATTGATTAGAGCTTATAGTTGCAAGGGACAAAAAATCACCTCAAATTAGCTTGGGCAAAATGGGTATATAATATAAGGAGACTGAAACTTCCAAGGGAAGAGTTAAAAATTAATAAAAAATAAAAAAAAAGACAAGGGGTACACATCTCTGTGTTGCAGGCCAACAAGCTTCATTCTCTTCTTTCTCTTCCACGTGGAGAGGAGAGTGTCATATACATCTATCTACCTGAGTTTCACTTCTTGGGGATTTCTGTACCAGAGAAGGCTGTCTTTTTGTTTGTTTGTTATTGTTGTTTTCCAATTCTGGCTTGAAAAATACCCAGGAAGAACTCTTATTGGCCTGGCTCAGATCAGATGTCCAATCACAGTGACCATGTAAGCATGTGGTGCTCTCTAATTGTAAGAAGTGATGGGCATCAGTAGAAGAGCCATGCCATAAGAAGGATTCCAAATGCCCACCCAAACTATTGTTTCAAGTGTACATACACCGAATTACCAGATTATTATGATCTCTGAACACATAATAATCTGGCCTCTCAGTGTATATAATAAAAGGCTAATATGTAAATTGTCCCCTCGATCAGGAGTTCGACCAGCAGGCAGACCGGCCAACCGCCCATGTTCCCTCCCCTTGGCCAGGCTTGCTGGACCCCACCAATGCACAAATTCATGCACTGGGCCTCTCTCTCTCTCTCTCTCTCTCTCTCTCTCTCTCTCTCTATATATATATATATATATATATACACACACACATATATATATACACACACACACACACACACACACACACACACACACACTGAGTGGCCAGATTATATAAATATATATATATATATATATATATATATATATATATATATATATATATGTGTGTGTGTGTGTGTGTGTGTGTGTGTGTGTGTGTGTAAAATATATATTTTTATTGATTTCAGAGAGTAAGGGAGAGAGAGAAACATCAATAAGGAGAGAGAATCATTGATTGGCAGCCTCCTGCTCTCCTCCTATTGGGGATCAAGCCCACATCCCCGGCATGTGCCCTTGACCAGAATCGAACCTGGGACCCTTCAGTCTGCAGGCTAATGCAGTCTGATGCTCTATCCATTAAGCCAAACCAGGTAGGGCTCAACTGTATATTTTGATTTGTAAAGTTGTAATGGTGCAGTATCCTATTTTTAGAGAAGAAAATCATGTCAATCTGCTAATTTCTGGAACTTGCAAAGATATTCATCTGAGCTACCATTAGCTTTATTGTGCATTTGCAGGCTAATGAGGTTATTTTCAACTGTATTATTTATTGTAGTGGGCATATGAGTAATGTTGCTAGTTCAGCATTTAGTCCTTCTTTTTCAAGTGACAAAACCTACATTTTATTTTGGGAGACCGATACCTTCTCTGTTGTCAAAGCATGTGATTTCCATGATGAACTTGTCCCAGTGGCATGCTCGTGACCCAGCTCTGTCTGCCAATGGGCTTCCACATTTCTTTGGCAAGTTATGATCCAAGGACGGACTGCCCTACTTTTTTAGGGCTTTTTCTGGAACAGTAACAGTCTGCGAATGCTTCTGAAACAGCTGGTCACAGATTGGGAAGACCTGGATGAGAGTAATGGAAAAAAAGAGGACAAGGCAGGGTTGAGAGATGGAAATTCCTAACAACAGGGTTAAAAGTCCCGCTGTGTCCAAGCTGGACAGTTAGGTGAGATAGTACAATTTTTCTCCCTTCCTTCTTCCCCACAGTTTTGGTTACAGCCTGTTTGATGTGGATTTCTGTACCTTGCATCCAATGTGAAAACTGGAATTGTCTTCATGAGCTGGACTGTAATTCCTCATTAGTTCTCCTGCTCCAGTTCCTGGTGATCCAGATACATACTGCTGCATCACAAATCACTACAAAACTTAGTGGTGTGAGGCCTTAATAATCATTTATCCCTCGTGGTTTCTGTGGGTCAGGAATATGGTAAAGGTTTAGCTTGGTGGTTTTAGTGTGGAGTCTCAATGCAGCTATATTCAGACGGTGGCTGGAACTGACATAGAGGGGAGGAGAAAGGGCTGGAGCAACTGGAGCTGGAAAGGTAGCTCTCTGTTTTGTAGGAGCCTCCGTAGCTGTGTGTGCACTGCTTGGGCTTCCTCACAGCATGGCACTCAGAGCACCCGGACTGCTTACCTGCCCCAGAGTGTGTGTTCTGGAGCCCTGGGTAGAAGTAAGTCACCTTCTATGGTCTGGCTTTGAAAGACACAGTGTCATTTCCCAATTGACTCTGGTCAATTGGTCAAGAAGGCTGGCCCAGAATCAAGGGGAGGGGATGTAAACCCCACCTCTCATTGGAAATTTGTCAATGAATTTGCAGACATTGTTTAATACTACCACATGTTATAAGTAATTCCCAAACTGTGAGAAGGTGCTAGGATCAGAACGATGTATTTAAGTAGATTTAGTTTCGTGAAGACATACTTTATTTGGTACTTTTGGAAGATGAATTGACGTTTTCAGGTTATTAAGTAAAGTCGCTATCAAGTTTAGTCTGTATATATTAAAAATCAAAACAAGAGTTGTCACTGATGTTTTGGGCTTCAGAATTCCATTTTTTCTCTTGTGTTGGGCATTTCAGATTTTAATATGAATATAATTGGAAAGTATTTAGATTTGTGTTAGTTCTCTACTTCACAATTACTTATATATTGATTTAGTACTGAGATGTTTTATTTAATACTTGGTACCTCAATCAATGTAACTTCCGGAAGTGTTTAATTGTCTTCTAGTATCCAGTTTAAGGAATTAAGAGTATTTATTTGATGGACTCTATATGGGTGTGGATTTGTAAAACTTGACCAGAGTTGTGGTCCTATCACTTTGCCTCTCTGACAACTATAGACATCCTCTTTTATACTACTTAGTACCAGGGAGTCAAAAACAGAATGCAACTCTTTTCAACTTTCTCTCAAGTAGAGGAATCTAATAGATCTTAAACTTTTTTTTTTTCCTGTTTCAGAATGTAACAAGTAATCCATTGGAATAAAACCAGCAGTTGAGTAACTCATGCAAAGGTAATTTAGAGCACAAATTAAATCTGTCAGAGTGGTATTAGATTTGCAAAAGCTCATAAATAACAAATGAAAGGTCACAGAGCTGTGAAAATGAGAATGTACTTGTTCATAAAGAGAGCTGTAGTCAGGAGAGGAATCCTCGGTGCATATTCAAATAGCAGCACATAAAATGGAAATAAAATGCAACAGCCTTTCTAAATGTCTAGAGCAGTCCAAAGGCACAGCAGATTCCAGGGATAAGCATTAAAGTTCTAGAAAAGACCACTCATATTATCAGAGCATGTCCAGCATCATATTGATGAGGTTTAGAGAGTAAAGTTCCTCCAACCATTGAGAATAAATACAGAAAAGATACAGTCCCCTCAGTGGAGGCCGTGTTCAGTAATAGGCTCATTGTGAATGCATGCCATTCATTTTTCATTTTTCAGTTCCTAGAAAATACTAATAGGGTGGGTAGTGATTCATGATTTACTGCAGGAATGTAAGCAGTTGGTGATATTAATAATCAGTCCTGTCTGTCAGGTTTTTCTCATGGGAAAGAGCAGTGGAAAACCTAGTCCTGGCTACTGCACAATACACACGTTCTTTTACTCTGAGTTGTACGTAGATCCTTCTTTCTAGTGCTTGACTTTTATAGGGAACAAAAGCTTTATAAAAAGTAATGTATGGGCTTCAACAAGATTAAAAATTTTGCTGAAGCCCATACAAAGGACACTATCAAGAAAGTGAAAGGTCAACAAGAAGAAAGGGAGAGAAGATTTGCAAATCAAGTTTCTGAAAAGGGAACAGAGTCCAGAATATAGAAAGAATTCTTACAACTCAACAATAAAAGGATAATACCCCAATAGACATTACTCCAAAGAAAATATACAAATGGCCAGTAAGCACATGAAGAGATGATCAGCACCATTAATCATGTGGGAAATGCAAATTAAAACCACAATGAGATACCACTTCCTACTCACTAAGATGGGTATAATTTTTTTTTTTAATTAAAATAAGTACTGATAAAGATGGAGAAATTGGAGCACTGAAATAGGAATGTGAAAGGGTGCTATTGTGAAAGACTGGCAGTTCTTCAAAAAAAATTAAATATAGAGTTACCATAAGACTCAACAATTCTACTTTAGGTATATAGCCCAGAAGATTGAAAATATATGTGTACAAAAAAACATGTACATGAGTGTTCATAACAGTTTTATTCACAGTAACCCCAAAGTGTAAGCCACCCAAATGTCTATCAACCAATCAATAGATAAGTACATGTATATAAATACAATGAAATATAATTCATCCATAAATAGAATCCATTCTATAACATGGATAAACATTGAAAACATTATGCTAAGTGAAAGAAGCCAGACACAGAAGGGTATGTGTTTTATGACTCCATTTACATAAAATGTTCCCAACAAGCAAATTCATGGAGACAGAAAGTAGATTGGTGGTTGCCAGAGAGTAGGGAGAGGATGGAATTGGGAGTGACTGCTAATGGGTGCAACATTTTATTTTGGAGGCTGATGGAAATGTTCTGGACTAGGTGATGGCTGCACAATATTATGAATATACCTCAGACACTACACTGTATTATTTTAAAACTAGAGGCCTGATGCACAAAGATTCATGTAAGAATGGGCCTTCCTTCCCTGGTCTGCCAGCACTGCTTTCGTTCTGGCCTCAGCTGCCTTTTAGATCCAGCTGGGAACTGCCTTTCTGGCTTCCCACACTGCCCAGAGGCCCAGAGTGGCTGGGGGTGGGGCAGGACACTTGCCATGGTGATGATGCAGGCATTCTGCACTGCCCCGAGCCTCTCTATGCCTGCGAATGCAAATTAACCTACCATCTTTGTTGGGTTAATTTGCATACTCACTCCTGATTGGCTGATGGGCTTCGTTAAGGTACGGTCAGTTTGCATCTTGCTCTTTTTTTGTGTGTAGATGGTGAATTTTACATCTGCAAAAATGTATACAATAAAAATAACAAACCCTAAAAAAGAGCAATGATACTTACAAGGATTAATAACACATTCAAATAAAAGGGAGTGAGTTCTTTGTGGCGTGAACCTTGACCAATGGGGAACGAGAGACAAGAAGCAACAGGGCAGATAAATCCTTCCTCTTTTCTCCTTTCTCCTCCCATGAACTCTACTGAAGTGCAGGTCTTCCTTGCAGTCTTATCTCTATGTGGCCTGTGAACTGTGAGCAGCATAGTAACCTAGGATTAGGACCACATTGTTTTATGTTGTCCAGTTTCATATTCTCCCAGGCCCACCTCTCTCTCCCTCCCACATTCCCTCCTTCCCTTCATCCTCAATTTACTGGGCTTGCTCCTCCCAAATAAAGTCTGAGCACCTGTACTCCTGGCCCTAGATTCTGCTGTGAGGGGCACCTGGGCTAAGACACTAAGGGAAAGGAATGGTAGAAGAGGGAAGGAGAGGACAGTCTGTGAAATGCGGGCTCTATTACTGGAGAAGAGACGGACATTTTTGAGGTTATGTTCATTGACTTTAGGTAAAAACTGACTTTCCTTTGTAGATTAAAAAGTGAAATTATTCTGTCAAGCTCATTCTTTGAGAAGCACTGAATTTTAAACAACTGTTTTCCTCTTTATAAAAGCAAGGCATACTCATTGAAATGTTCTAAGCATGCGAATTGAACACAAAGAATGACATTAAACATATGCAAACTGAACAATAGGAACATTATCCAAAATCCTATGCCATTTTGGTGCTTGTCCTTGCAGTTTCTTTTCTATTCATATATAAACCAAGAAATACTTCTTTTTCCTAAAGAAAGAATAATTTCCTGAATAAAATGTGATGATAGTGACCCAATTACTTTAAGACTTTGGAAATTCTCCATTAAACAAATGAAATTCATGGTTAAAAAAAAAGTAGTTGAGCCCTGGCTGGTTTTTCTCAGTGGTTAGAGAGTGGGCCCTCAGACTGAAGGGTTGTGGGTTCAATTCCCAGTCAAAGGCATGTACCTCAGTTGCAGGTTCAATCCCCAGTCCTGATCAGGGCACATATGCTGGAGGCAACCAGTCAATCAATGTGTCTCTCTCACATCGATGTTTCTCTCTCTCTCTCTCTCTCTCTCTCTCTCTCTCTCTCTCTCTCTCTCTCTTTCTCTCTCTCTCTCTCTCTTTCTCTTCCCCCCCTTCTATTTCTCTCTCTTTCTCTCTCCCTTTCACTCCCTTTAAAAATAAATGGAAAACATATCTTTAGGTAAGGATTTAAAAGAAAAGTAGTTGAATCTCCCAAATTTGAAAACTTGTGCTAAACAATTCAGGCCTGAAGAATTAAGCTTGTTCTTTCCTACAGTAAGTAGAACTGATCTCTTTTCATGAATGAAATGATTGCTTTAGCTTAACCCACGATCCTTCCCCATGAGTCCCGTGTGCGAGCGTGTGCACACAGCACATGGGGAGACTGGAGCCTTGGAAGGGTGGCAGGTAATGTGCTCCTCACCTGTGCTCTCTCAACATCTTTTATAAAGTAAAATCCAACAATGTTGGAGTGAGGTTTCAAACTCAGGCACTCAGGTTTTCATGTCTGTATGTTACTCATGTATAGCCAAACATGCTGCAAAAGGGAGGCTGGTGGCTGGGTAGCCAGGCAGCAGAGGCTGCAGTGAGGTAAATTTCAGATGCCATTAAGTAATGCATAACTCTTAGTGAGAGTACCGTGCAGAGGGAGAGTACTGTGCATATGTGTCAGGAGCGTGGGCTGGGACAAAGGCCTGGGAGGTAGCCGGGGTGAGGTGTGGGGAGAGTGTAAAGGGCAGCACCCGCCTGTTGGCTTCATGGATGAGGGATGGCAGGAAGTCACCTGGGTCTGCGTGAGTCTCAGCGTATGAAAGTCCTGGTGGCAAGAGGTAGCCTCCCTCACTCCTCCACTGGCCTCGTCCCTTCCTAGCTGGCAGGGGGCAGATGTCAAGATGGGTTGTTATTTGTTATACTTAGTAGTTTTGGAAATTATGTTCTTTTTTTCTGATTTAAGGAAAGAGAGCTATGTATTGAACCACAATTAATGGTTCAACTCATATAGAAAAGTATATTGACTGAATTTGAACAAAACAATAATCGTAAAAATATGACATGGAATTTACTGTGTGACAGGTGCTATTTTTAGTGCTTTATGTGTGGTAACTCATTTTTTTCTTTATTGATTAAGGTATTACATATGTGTCCTTATCCTCCCCTTGTTCCCTACCCTCCCCCATTCATTCCCTCACCCCCCTGGTGTCCGTGTCCTGTGGTAACTCATTTAATCCTCATTATGAAGATGAGAAAACTGAGGCATGGAGTGGGTAAGTAACTCGTTCAAGGTTGCACAGCAGGAAAATGTTGGAGTGAGGTTTCAGACCCAGGCACTCAGGTTTTCACGTCTGTATGTTACTCATGTGCAGCCAAACATGCTGCAAAAGGGAGGCTGGTGGCTGGGTAGCCAGGTGGCAGAGGCTGCAGTGAGGTAAATTTCAGATGCCATTAAGTGATGCATAACTCTTAGTGAGAGTACCGTGCAGAGGGAGGTTTTTAAATTAATAGTCAGAAGGAGTACACTGTGGTTAAAAAACGCTCCAATAAAAATGTGCCACTTGCATTGTTTGATATAGTGAAGCAATGGTGAGGACATTCAGTTTCACATTAAAAACAACTTAGGTTGGCCGAAGCCGGTTTAGCTCAGTGGTTGGTCTGCGGACTGAAGGGTTCCAGGTTCGATTCCAGTCAAGGGCATATACATTGATTGTGGGCACATCCCCGGTAGGGGGTGTGCAGGAGGCAGCTGGTCTATGTTTCTCTCTCATCGACGTTTCTAGCTCTCTCCCTTCCTCTCTGTAAAAAAATCAATAAAATATATTTAATAAAAAACAACTTAGGTTGGCAATTAGTTGATGTTTAATGTTAAATTATATCAAAATAAACCGATAGCTCTCCTCACGCTGAGCCTGCTGCACACAGTGTGGAGGGGGTGCTGATATGCGGTGGGATCGCCATGGGACGCTGCCCAGACATGTTCCTCAGGTGCAGCCTCACCTGACCAGATGGACGCACAGTGGCCCACCACCGCATTCATTCGGGAAGGAGACAGTGTTTTTCTGTCACTCAGCGAGGGGAGGCTATCATTGATATATATTTGTTTCCTTATCATATTGTTCAACTAAGTGGCTAGCACGGGTCCTGGCACTCACATTTATTAAGGGAATGGGCAGCCCATTCTCTTCCTGAATGCAAATTTGTGTGGGAGCCAATCTGTAAGCATGCCATAAGCTTGACATTAGCCTGGCTGGCATCAGCATACTGCTACAGGGTGGTAAGAGATCTACTCTTATTTTTCTAACAAATCGTCTATTTCTTAAAACAAAAGAACACACCAATCCATCTGGAGTTAATTTTAGTGTATTGTACATTATTTGATTTCAGTCCATCTTTTCCACAGTATTTAATCAAATTATCATAATTCTTTCCATTTAATACTTTTCTCTTCTGTGATTTTGAAAATTTGCTTATATTATGGAAATAGTTGGATCTATTTCTGAGCTCCTTGGAGTGTTCCATTCTTCATGTTCATTTTTATACTTTTTATTCTTCTGCTTTGATTAATATTATTCCATAGTATGTTCTAATATCTGATTAGTTCATATTGATTTTCTCTATTGAATTTGTTTTGTAACACATTTATTCTTGGTCTAATTTTAGAATTATTTTGTTATGCTATTTTTTTTTTTTTAGTTTATGATATTTATTGGGATGACATTGGTTAATAAGATTATATAGGTTTCTTGTTATACTATTTTAAAAAGCTCATTGAACATTGGTATTAACATTTGTAAACAAAATGTCCAAATCATGTGTTTTTTAGCATGTTAAAAATAAAGTGACTTTCTAACTTGACCACTTGCATGGGCAATAGAATGCTGGTATTTGGGAAATAGAAGGTGAGTATAAGAAAGCAATAAGTTGGCAAGCAAATAGCACATATAAATTGAGATATATATATATATATATATATATATATATATATATATATACACATACATACATGTAAGTAAGCAGGGCAATTCAACCCTAGTAGAAGGTTTTCTTGTCCCCGGTTTTAATTGAAAAGGACAAAATCAGAATAGAGGACAGAATGATGATTGCTTAGGGCTATAGTGATACCTTGATCTCATTTCAGCAGTTTTTGTGTGTACACACAACAAAACAATCTAGGGAAGAACATAGTATCACCTAGTGTTTAAAAATGTGGACTCAATGATCAGACTGCCTGGATCTGAATCACCTCCTCTATTTGCTGGACTTTGGTTTTACTGCAAATGGATTATAATAGTAATTAGTATATGTGTATATGTATATATGACTTCATATATCTATATAGATATAGACATAGATATTATCAAAAAATGTAGACACACTTTGAATAATGATAAAGGCAGCATTTATTAAAATACATTTCATTTTCAAAATTGAGCTATCAGCTGTTAAAATGTGTTTACATTTTTTGGGACGCCCTGTATAAGACTGCACCTGGCCAACAATGCTACTTATGTTAAGGGGGTTTTGAGCTAGAAAGGCACTTTCTGGTTTGGAAGAGGCCCATTTGCATTCATTTCTTTATTCCCCAGATCTGAAAGCCTGCCCTGTGCAGGTCTGCACGGTCGCGGTGACCCAGTAAGGCTGTCCTCCCGTCCTTGGCCTGCACCATTATCAGGGAAACGCTTCTGCGCTTTTGTACCTGACTTATTTATTGTTGCATTCTGGCAGCCATCCCCTGGCCTCCTGGCAAAAAAATAGCTGGGTTTCATTAAAATTCAATCTCTCTTGATAGCATCTCTGCTGGGTATTAGAGGGGACTGCTACCAGTGGAGCTTGAGCGACCTGATTCAGAAGAGATTTGGGCCGGCATTTTCTAAGTGCTCTAAAATTACCGTTTATAAAGTTTCTTTCCCCGTCTGCCCACTTCCTTCTGCCCTGGGCTCCCTGCCCTCCTGATGCTCTGCTTCCAACAAGAAACCTCGGCCAAGTCCTGTGGCTCTTTTGAGTTGGACACTGAGATGATTCTTGCTTCATATTTCAGGTGCCGGTGCTCTCCCGTGGTCCCGAGTCCTTGCTCCCGGGCGCCCTGAATGAGTGACGCCTGGGCCTGCCATGGAGCCTGGCCCTGCCCTGGCCTGGCTCCTGCTGCTGAGCCTGCTGGCCGACTGTCTGAAAGCTGCACAGTCCCGAGACTTCACAGTGAAAGACATTATCTACCTCCACCCTTCAAGTAAGACTGTTCTCTTTACTGCAGAAATGTCACCCGACTGCAAATAAGACTTGAGTTAAAAAATGGCGGGAGCCCTTGCTGATTTAGCTCAGTGGATAGGGCATCAGCCAGCAGGCTGGAGGGTCCCGGTTTTGATTCCAGTGAAGGGCCTGAGCCTTGGTTGTAGGCTCGATCCCAGGTCCTGGTTGGGATCGAGCCTCTGATCGAACATATCAGAGGCAACCAATTGATATGTTTCTCTCACATGGATGTTTCTCTCTCTCTGACTCCCCCCTCCCTTCGACTCTCTCTAAAAATCAATGGAAAAATATCCTCAGGTGAGGATTAACAATAATAATAATAATAATAATAATAACAACAACAACAATAAATAAAAATAAAAATGGCTGATAGAAGGCAGCCTTCAGTACAGGGGAACTTCTGATGGTTTAATTGGGGTGCAGTGCTACCAAAGATGGCATGTGGTGTGTGTTATCCTCACCTTTTTCTACCATGTTTGTTTTTTATTTTAAGGCAAATTGTCAGGCTTGTTTTCTCTGTCCCCGGCACCATCGTTCTGATTCCGAACACCCTTCCTTTTGGCTCATGCCAGCCAGTTATCAAAGTGAAATCCGGGTCCCAGGAGAAATGTGTTTGTAAAAGATCAGTCCTTTGTAGGGAAGATAATAGCCGGTCCTGTCTGTGCATCTCATTCTCAGTTTCAATGTAATTATCTGCCACAGCTTCCTGTTCCCTCTCCCTTTTGGCTTCCTGTGTTTAAGACTTATCTAGAGAGTGCATCCTCGTGCAGATGCACAGTCCCTTCGTTGGAGTGTCTGATGGCATATCTGGCTGGGGCTGTCCTGTGCTTTCTGGCTTTTAGCAGGGATATCAGGTGCCTCTGCTGCTGATACTCCTAAGGATCACGCTTGGATCACTCAGCACTTGCACCTCCTCTCTTAGTTGGATCTTCTCTGTGTTGTCCCTGTGGTGGTGAGAGCTGCGTATATTGTGTATGTTTTGACCTTCAGCATTTGAGGTACATTCCTCTTTTGAAATAGTCTGTGCCACCTACATTTTTGTGTGTGTGTATATCCTGGGTGTCAGAACTGTGACATGCATGAAAGACATAAAGGCAAATAAAGCTTGGCCTTGCTTTTGAGGATCTTAGAATCTACACAGTGGAGGCTGCTCCTCAGACTCCTTTAATATCATCATCCAGTTGGACGACTAAACCGCATGGTCTGGTCTGGGTGAGGGGTGGGCCACCCGTGGTTCAGCAACTACCTCAGCTGCTTCGTAGCCTTCTGACTTGAAATAAATACTCTCACTGTATGACAATTAAACCTAAGAGTGCATACAAACTTTTAGCACTGAATGTAGTAAATGCTTAATACATGTTAGGGAAATCTTTTAAAATGTTAATTTTTACATTTCTAAAGTGGATAAAATAATACATATCCTGTCACATTGTTTTGTGGACTTAATATCTGTAAATAACATCTGTAAAATGCTGGGCACATATACTCTGAGTGGCCAGATGATCTCTGAACACATAATAATCTGGCCACTCAGTGTATGTGCGCATATATATATTTCAGTCTCTTAGGTTTGAGTGCCAAGATTCTCAGCCTCTGGGCGGTTCTTTGTCCACTTCAGTGACAGATTCAAAGATCACTGGGCCACAAAGCAGGTCCACACTTGGCTTTCTCTGAGGCTGATAGTACACAGGGTGGGGAGGGAGATCGAGGGGATTGGATTTAGCTGAACACAAAAAACAAACACACATCCCATTTTTGCCTCAGAGGTATAGTGGGGTCTGTCTGATTAAGTGGGCCCCTATTTCAAAGTCAATTGCAAAATGGGATCTTTTCAGGGTGACCCATGTTAATTAAATAGAGCCATAGCTTAATTAAGTAGAACTCACCATATAGAAATTATCGGTAATTTTTTCTGACATGGTTTTTAAAGATGGAGGACAGAAGAAGCCGTTCCTAAGCTAGATAGTGCAGAGACAGGTCACTAGCAGGTCTGGGCTCAACTCTGTTGTGGAGTCTCTGTAACTGGTCCTGGGGTAAAGGTTCTTGCTGGGTTGAAGTTTCCATCCATGGGTCCTACTTGGCTAGAATTCTGTTTACCCTGCCCACGCTAAAGCACCGTTAACTTCCCATTTCTGTGTACCAGGTCAGAGGTGTATGGCGATTGTTTGCTTGTTTTAATACTTTTTTTAAATGGCCATGATCCTCTGCCCTGCACAACACCCACTACACCATGTTTCAGTGAAGCGATCTCTCTATGAATAAGCAGGTCTCTGTAGAACACAAGGAATATATGAGGGCAGTGTGGGATTATTTCGATCTGGAAGTATTCATATAATTGACTCACTGTGTAGATGGAGGCACACACAGTTTTCTTGAGGTCAGTAAGCCAGCCAGAGTTCATTACTGTTAGATATAGCTCAGAACCCATGAGGCAGAAGTGCAGCGACGCTGGAGACACACGTTTTCCACACCAGGCAAGCATGAACTCATTTCTGCTGGGCACCAACAGCCCTCAGAGATAATAAGTGGGTGGCACTGGAACCCGGGCTGGGAATGCTCAGCCTCTGTGACTAATCTCCTTTGCTCTTCGACTCCCTAATCTTCGAAGCTTCTAAGCCCTTAAGAAAAATAAACTTTTATGGCTTTCAAATTTGAGGCGCTGTCCTCAATAACATTCTTTTCCATAATCTGTGTTTTAATTTCTTTTTCATGTGAGAAATGATGAATGTCTTCCCAACTGATGATTAAAGTACAAAAACCTAATAAATACTTTAAAACAAGAGTTAGTGTTAAGAGAAATGGATAGGAGATGGCAGAATTTAATGTCCAAAGTGACTTCCACTGTTCTTGGCCTCCATCCCTTTCCTTGTAATAGCAATCTTTCTTGAGATTCTCACCTTTCCACTGGTTGCGTATTCTGAGTCTTTCCTGTGGACCAAAGCACTGAATCCCTGCAGGGGGTTTCTTATGCTGATAAAGAGAACCAACTAACTTTTCCCCCCCGTATTTCTGTACTGCATAAGCCTTAGGGAGTAAGGACGCTTTCTAGAAACGCAGCACAAAATACATTTCTATTAGAAATTTGTTCATGGTATTAAAATACTGACAACAATTTGTAGGCAAGTAGTCTGAGAAGTAGATCAATTTATAAGATTTCTAAAAATGTTGTGTTTGCTTCTAGTTTTCAAAAACAATGGGAATTAATTTGCCAAGAATTAAAAAAAAAAAAAAAAAGGTTGGCTGCATTCCACAGAAGCATGCATTTTAAAACAAGATTCTCTTCTCGCCACCGTTTTTTGGTAACTGAAGGCCTTTGTCCAGGCAAAAGTTCCAGGAGATGGAAACAAAGAGGAAATCTTTCCCGATGCCTTACAAATGAATTATGGTCGGTTGAACTATGGCTGACCATGGGAGTTAATGGACAGATTATGTTACAGGAAGTAACTGGGCACTTTAGCGTTTCTTTTTTTCTTTTTCTTTACAATCACCTTCTCTTGAGGGACCAAGGACTTATGCCCTGAACTACAGAGTACTAAGCTTATTAACTCTGTGATCAAGAGCCAAAGTAGATTCATTCACAGCTGGGGCCACAACAGTTTGAAACTCTACTTGCTCTGCAATGCTTTGAAGTAACAAAGAAAAAATAGATCATCTCTTAGGAATCTCTTTCCAGTCCTTTTATAAAAAAAACAAAAAACTTATCAGATATAGTATCAATTAGCCAGTTACTGGAGATAGTTGTTCAACTGTAGACCTATTTTTGGCTAAATATTTCCAGTGGGAAGAATTTAACCATTGCTTGGTATTGTGCTATAATTATCAACTTAAAGCTGAGTCTCTCTAAGCAGAGATCTGTCACTGAAGAGGATTTGGTTATTCACTGATAAGTACCATCTGCTGAGCTGTAAATTCAAGTTCCCATAAGCAAATATTAGCATGTGGTTGTTGACAATGCACACAGATATGAAGTTGTAGATTTAAAAAGAAAACTTACGGAAAATGAGATTGTTTGGTTGTCAGTGACACATGCTAATAAACACATTCAGAGATAATGTGATTTGAAACAAAGCTTCATTATGCCACCTTAATGTTTTAGATCCTGTTCCTATTTAAACTTTGATCTACTTTAAGTTAATTTCAGAGTTCTGTGCTACTTGTATAAGAAATGACAGTATTTAATTAAACATGTCACTAGTCTTGCAAAAGATAATTTTGAAGAGTCTGTTAAATAATTCCAAATTTGGGAACACTACAGCTTATTAGTGCTAGGCTCTTAAAAAGTTTATGTGTGGAATGGTTGGAGTGTCAATCTTCACTCAGAGTTCTTAATTTATCTCTTTGATGGGAAGGTTCCCAGGAAAACTAACCCAACATCCCAGCTGGAAGTTCTACTGGCTGTAGCAACATTCAGATAAAATTGGACCTCCTAGTGCAGTGGTTCTCAACCTTTCTAATGCTGCGACCCTTTAATACAGTTCCTCATGTTGTGGTGACCCCCAACCATAAAATTATTTTCATTGCTACTTCATAACTGTAATTTGGCTACTGTTAATGAATCGTAATATTATATAAATATCTGGGTTTTCCGATGGTCTAAGGCTCTACAGCAGCGGTTCTCAACCTGTGGGTCGCAGCATTAGAACCACAGGTTGAAAACCGCTGTTG
This sequence comes from Pipistrellus hanaki, assembly GCF_964339955.1. NCBI lineage: Eukaryota > Metazoa > Chordata > Mammalia > Chiroptera > Vespertilionidae > Pipistrellus > Pipistrellus hanaki. The sequence goes on from NC_140510.1 coordinate 29,162,950, forward strand.
TAGAGCCTAAGACCATCAGAAAACATAGATATTTACATTATGATTCATAACAGTAGCAAAATTACAGTTATGAAGTAGCAATGAAAATAATTTTATGGTTGGGGGTCACCACAACATGAGGAACTGTATTAAAGGGTTGCAGCATTAGAAAGGTTGAGAACCACTGCTCTAGTGAGTTAAACATGCCAGTTAAAGTGCTATGGCTCTTTTGAGTCATGAACCTTGACCAATATGATCATTTTTTGAGAAATGCTGTTCTTTGACAAACAGTTCACACCTGTATTTCAAAACTCCTCCTCTGCTAATCCTACTTCAAAATTTAAAAACTGCTTTAAACTTTTACTTTTTTAAAGTATGTTTTCATTTATTTCAGAGAGAGGGAGAAAAAGAGAGAACAATCAATGATAAGAGAGAATCATTGATTGCCTGTCTCCACACACCCCCTACTGGGGATTGAGCCACAATCAGGGCATGTACACTGACCAGGAATTGAACCATAACCTCCTGGTTATCGGTTAATGCTTAATCACTGAACCGCACTAGCCAGCCTACACTTCTTTCTTCTAAACATATTTATATATAAAATATTTTGAGGATGCTAGTGACTGTTTTTTAATAGAATCAGGATGATTTATTAAACTTTTTTGCATGTTTTTTCTCATCTTATAAAAATAAGCTAATTGAAATATCTATGAGAATATTTGAATTGGTTTGGGATATGAGAACCTGTTTGTTTTAAATTCTTCAGGCATGTACTTCACTAAACTAGACTCTTTTAACTTAAATGTAACCCACCTATCTATGCAGTGGGATGTGCAGATATAAAACTTACTTGTGTGTAGTTTTACAAAATTGTTTACTTCTGTTTTATTATAATTATACATAGGGAGAGATATAATTATAATAAAATTATTATATTATATTTTATTACATAAAATATAACATATTATATATAATATATTCCAGTGGTATATATAATATATTCCAAATTTCCTCCTTGAGAATGAAGTGGTTGGATGGCTATGTCTAAGTGGCTTTGCATCCTTGTTTTCTAAGATGATCCATGTGCAAACTATCATTCTGTTGATGAACTTGAGTCATCAACTACTTGGAGGAACATAGAACTCTCACATGGGCCCGTAGAAAGGTCCAGGTACCTGCCTTTTTGAAAAGACAGTTTATTACTTTTGACCTTGCTATTTACAGAGGCAGCTCTGTGAACTTTGCAAGCAAGTGCAAGGATGGGCAGCTGTTCTAGGCAAGGTGAAAATCAAAGTTATATCTGGCCCATAATTCTGGCCTTAAGCTGCTGCCTCCTCCTTCATTTATTTTTGATAACATACTTAATTGGTTCCATGTGGGTAAAGCAATTTACCCTGAGATGATTATTTCCGCCAGTGGGATATGCAGGCTCAGGCATCTGCGAGAGAGAACAGTTGGCTTCTACAGATGAAGTGTTTGAATGTTTGCAGCTTTCAAAGAGGCCAGGTAATTTTACAAATTAAACACACACACACATTCGTAAGTTCTGTTTATGAAAGGCAAACTCTAAGCAGAAAGGCAAAGTAAGCAAATGATTAGAACTGAGAAGCAAGTAAAAGCACATCAGCAGATCAGACAGAGATAACCTGGCCTGATGTTCCCTTTACATCTTCATCCTTAAATGCTAATGAGGCCCCAGGGAGCTAGCACTCTATAGAGCATGACTCTCATGGGACACCTACCCCCCACCCCCAGCATAAATACAAGGCAGAGAATACAAGTAACTGGAGGACAGAAGAAGCAACTCAGGGGTGAGGAAAGGAGGGGCTTCAAGATGGAGCTAGGAGCCTAGAGTCCATCTGCACCCCCAGGGGCCCCCAGTATGCTGCCCCATGGACACTGGACCTGGGCCTGAGAATCCCCCTTCCACCCCCCACCCTGCAAGAGGGTCACCTCTGCATAGGCAGCAAATATTTTAGCATTGTAGATGCCTTTCTTCCTATCCCCAGGGATTCTTAACCATGTCAGGTCTGAACAGATGAAAATATTACAAGGAACTAAAGAAACTGCCATCTTTGCAGGTACAAAATGGTCAAACATCAGGGAAGTTTTTATGATTGAACCTAAAATTTATGTGTACTTGTTGGCCTGTCTACATAAGTTGGCACATAAAAGTAAGTCGTTGGAAATTTAGAGTGCCTTTCGTAATTAAAAAATTTATTGAGATAATTGTAGATTAAGCAGTTGTAAGAAATAATATAGAGAGATCCCAGGAATACTTTACCCAGTTTCCCCCAATGGGAGCATTTGAAAAACCATAGCCTAGTGTCACAACCAGGTTATTGATATTGATACACCTATCCACTGGTCTTACTCAGACTTTCCCAGTTTTATTTGTGTACATTGTATGTGTGTGTGTGTGTGTATGTGTGTGTGTGTATTGAATTCTGCATAATTTTATCATGTGTGCAGGTTTGTGTATATATCATATAGTTTCAGTAGCACAATGATTCCTCTTGGCCTCACACCAAGCTCCCTACCCTGGCAACCACTAATCTTTCCTCCATTTTTAAAATTTCCTCATTTTAAAATGTTCCATATAGTAAATGTTACATAAAATATATAACATTTATGGGGATTGTTGTTTTTTTACTCAGCATAATTCTCTGGAAATCCATCCAAGTTGATGAATGTATTAATAGTTCATTTTTATAGCTGACTGGTTTTCTATAGCATGGATGTACCACAGTTTGTTTAACCTTCACCTATTGAAGGACATCTGGATTGATTCCAGGTTTGTCTTTTACAAATAAAGTTGCTGTGAATATTTGTGTACAAATTTTTGTGAGAATGTGTTTCCTTTTCTCAGAGAAATATGATCAAGCGTGCAATTACTGAGTCATATGTTACTTGCATATTGACTTTTAAAAAATGTTTGTATTGATTAAGGTGTTACATATGTGTCCTTATTCCTCTATTATCCCTCCCCACCCCCCACCCCCACTCATGCTCTTACCCCCCTGTTGTCTGTGTCCATTGGTTAGGCTTATTGCATATTGACTTTTTAAAGAAACTGTCAGGATGCTTTGAGATGAATAAAATAAAGTGAAATAAATTAAAAATAAAATTTAAATTTAAAAAAGTGAAAATGTCTAACCACAATGCAGGATTCTGTGCTTAGTCTAAAGCATTGCTCTTTCCTCTTGATCCTCTTTGCAGCCACACCATATCCTGGTGGATTTAAGTGTTTTACCTGTGAAAAGGCAGCGGACAATTATGAGTGCAACCGGTGGGCTCCAGACATCTACTGTCCTCGAGGTAAGCTCTCAGGAGACAGATTGGGGTCCCAAGGGCTGACCAGGAGTGGACAGGCCTGGTTATCTTGATACATGCGTAAAAGGAAGCATGCTCATAGTCTCAGTCATTTCTCTTGTGTAAGGCTATTTCTATTGCTTACACAACACCCATAACTTATCATCAAGAACTCTCCGAGTCATAAACTGCTCCATGAGGTTGCCCCCTTTCTCACGAAGCATCGTTGGAGCTCCAGGAAAGGTGAGTGATGCTCACCCCAGGCCCAGTCTCATGCAGGACAGGAAGAGAACAACCAGCCTCTAACCCACTCTTTGAAGCATTAGTCATTGCATAGTAACTTCCTTTATGCAAAGTATGAATCGATGTTCATATAAAGATTCCATTTATTGCCTATCTTGCCAGAGGCTTTTATCCTGAGACTGCCTGTAAGCGAGAATTCTAAATGTCATCATTGCATAAATGAAAACCCGGAGCTTTTTAAACTGTTCCATTCTCTTTGAAGGATGAGATGGATCCCTGAGGGAAGCATGAAATTTTGACCCAAAGGCCCATTTTAAAATAAAGTAGATGCTTCATAATCATATTTCTTTTATCCTATTGAATTAAAGAGATGGTTATATTTGGCTACAGAGTCATGTTAATTGGCTAGTTTATTTTTGGAAGAAAGTCTATTCATTTGAAGGGGAGATGACAAGGACAGGGCATACTATTAATAAATGTTTGAGCAATTAGTTCAGTGGGCTTTGCTGCTCACTTTGCTGCTCAAGTTTAGTTGTTAAAATAACTGAACACACCAATTCTACATCTGCTATTTTTTTAAACATTGGACAAGTGTTCTCATGTTCACCCAGTGAAAGACAGTCTGTTTCTCACGGAGCACTGGGCACTGGGAGAGCCTGCACCAATTAAGAGATAAGTGTCAGCTACCTAAACCAGTACTATTTAACCTATGGGTCTCCCCCTGGACTGCCCCAGGAACTTCCATGAATCTTTTCAAAATCACTGGATCCTGTGCCCTGTGGTTCTCATACTTCAGCATGACCATCATACCTTGGAAGGCTTATTGAAACACTGGCTGGTAGCTCAGTTGGTTAGAGTGTTGTCTTGATAAATCAAGGTTGCAGATTTGATCCCCAGTCAGGGCACATACAAGAATAAACCAATAGATGCATTAAAAAAATAGTTTTTCTCTCTTTATCTCCCTCCCTCTCTCTTTAAAATCAAGCAATAAATAATAAAAAAAATTTAAAGGCATTAAGAATTAAGATAAAACACAAATTTCTGGCCCTGCCCCTGTTCTCCCTCCTTCCAAGTAAGAGTACCAGGTGATGCAGAAGCTGCTGGGCTCCAGACCACACATTAAGAACCACAGCTCTGCCAAAACAGGTTTGGCTCAGTGGATAGAGTGTCAGCCTGCGGACTGAAAGGTCCCAGGTTCAATTCTGGTTAGAGGCATGTACCTTGGTTGCGGGCACAATCCAGAAGGGGGTGTGCAAGAGGCAACTGATCGGTGATTCTCTCTCACTCTTTTTTTTAAACATATATTTTATTGATTTTTTACAGAGAAGAATAGAGAGGGATAGATAGTTAGAAGCATCGATGAGAGAGAATCATCGATCAGCTGCCTCCTGCACACCCCCTACTGGAGATGTGCCCGCAACCAAGGTACATGCCCTTGACCAGAATCGAACCTGGGACTTTTCAGTCCACAGGCCGACGCTCTATCCACTGAGCCAAACCGGTTTCGGCTGTTTCTAACTCTTTATCCCTCTCTCTTCCTCTCTGTAAAAAATCAATAAAATATATTTTTTTTAAAGAGAGAGAGAGAGAGAGAGAACCACAGCTCCACACACATTGAGCCAGCATCCCTGCACAGAGTATTTAAATATCCTCTGTAATTCTAGTGGACAGTCAGGAGCAAGAACCACTGGGAGCTCCTCTCCCCACTAGTAAAAAGTGTAATGTAGTGTTGTCATCTCTAGATGCCTCTTGTTTACTTTGCACTAGAGATGCTAATGGGAAAGACCACAGGGAAGAGGAAAACATGGCGACACTACAGACTGGCTTAATCACAGCCAGCTGCCCAGCCATCCGGTGATCACAGATGAGTCCTGCCGCACTGCCTTCTGCAGCCTCGCTCACTGCAGACGGAGCCAGTGTTCTCGAACATCCCACTGCAGAAGGAGCACTTGGGTAGGCTGCCGAGGGACCTGGCAAAGCCACTGCTTCTCAAACTGGGCAACACATTCCAATCACGGGGTAAACATTTAAAACTACTGATGCCCTTCATTCCTAGAGATGCACGCTTAAACGGTACAGAGTGTGCCTGAGCAGAAGGAGTTTTAGAAGCTCCCCCGTGGTTCTCAGATGCAGTAACTGAGACTCTGGACTCAGACCGGATGGTTTGCTTGTGTAGCCAATAACTTTTGGGTTGGTTCCTGTTGGGACAAAGCTGGCTGAGTAGCTTCGGCCACAGTTGCCAGTGCTCAGTACTGCTGCACAGGACACCGGACAGTGCTTCTCTCATTATCGCCTTAGCAGGGATGAGAAGAAGAAAAGGAGGGACTGTGGACTGCGGCTTGCTCAGGCTCAGAGAGACCCAGCCCAAGTCTGATGGTGTACAAGTATATCCCTGTCACAAAGAGAAGAGCAGGTGACTGGTGGCGATCTGCTCGATTTCCCCACAGGAAAAGAGGAAGGTCCCTCTTTGTATTTTCTTTTGAGGACAAAAATCTATCCTTCCAAAATACAGAGACCCAAAATATCATCGACACAATTTCTCCTTTTCTCCTTTTTTTTTCCTTTCTACTTTTATCTTTTTGTCCATTTATTTATAGGAATAAATGGAAAAATTACACCTTGAGGTTCAGGACACAGGCCCTCGGGGGATTATGCAAAGAAAGATAGAAATTGGGTTTCTTCTTTCAAGGAGCATACAGTTTAGCTGGGGAGATAAGATCTGAACATCTCAAATGTCAAAAATAGCAGGACAAAGGCCAGCGCCAATGAAACATGGCATTCAGTGCCGGGAAGTTAAAAGGGAGATTTGCTCTTTGGGGCTGTCGCACAAGTGAGAGCGTCATGGACTCGGAAGATGGGCAGTGGAGGGAAAAGGAGGAAGAGGACATGTCTTCAGGGAAGTCACTCAGAGCAAAGGCGTGGAGACCGGGTGCCCCAAGTGAGCTCATTGAACAGGGAGAGAACTCAGATGGTATAGCAACTATTTATATCAGACAAGAATAGGAACAAGTAGGGGAGCCAGGTTATTTTTTTAGGACCTTGAATATCGGGTAAGGAGGGGGTACTAAAGCCACACCCAGCTTACTTTTTTTTTTTTTTTAATCCTCATCTGATGATATTTTTCCATTAATTTTTAGAGAAGGGGAAAGACAGAGAGAAACATCGATGTGAGAGAAACACATCGATTGATTGCCTCCCACATGCACCCTAACCAGAGCCCAGGCCAGGGAGGTTCCTGCAACCAGGGTTATGTGCCCTTGACTGGAATCAAACCTGGGACTCTTCTGTCCACAGGCTGACACTCTATCCACTGAGCTAAACTGGCCAGGGCACCAGCTTACTTCTTAACCAGCCACACTGCCATAGGCCATTTACCCTTTCCTCTGTGTTTTTTTCCTCTCTCAAAGTTTTCTACCAATGAAAATGCCATTGCTATTATTAGATTAAAATAAAAAATGTGTCTAATTACTAGAAATTATGGATTAACCCTAGATTTGTGTTGTTGTTTTTTCCCTCTGTTAATTATTACTTTGAAGCAGCTATAAAACTACCAACAGGCTTAGTAAGGGCAGCTCAGTAGCTGCCATGAAAAAAGCATACCAGCTTTTTGCAGCATTCCTGTTGATTTTTATTTTGTGGCATGCTTAATTAGGTTTTAATTATTACATGATGTGAAAATAACTGGTTAAAAGCGAAAAAATACTTTATGTTAGCATTTAATCTTATCTCTGTGGGATAAGCCCACATCCCAAATTGCTTAGGGGAACGCCTGCATTTCAAGAACACTGAAAAGCTAAACTCAGCCATGTGGATGCATGTAGGACAGATTGCGTTTTAGCAGCTGAGGTAGAGCTTGCTTCCTGATTCAGCAGACGGGCTGTGAAGCATCATTTGGTCAAATAAACATCAAGAAAGCCTTGCCCTAACGAGAATCACTGTGACAGGCACTGGTGGCATCCGCCAGCCCCGCCAGCCAACTCAGGCTCCCTGTCACTCCTAACTCTCCAAATGTGTGTTATGTAAGTTCTTCCTCCTCTGTCACTTTGTTATTGCCTCTGGCACTTACAGATTCCTGCTACCACACTCCCTCCCTAGACATGAGGACTTGAGACGCTTTTCATAACCAATCACATTCCCTCACTTCGCCGGCCTTCTGTTTAGTCTTTGGCCCCTGAGCACTTCCTTTGCAATAACCTCAATTTCATCCACTGCTCATTATAAATTTGTGCAGTCTCCTTGACTTTGTGAACTGGCATGGAAAAGGATCTTAAAATCATATCCTATGAGGGACCAGATGAAGAAACTGGTAAAGGAAAACAGGCATTGAATGTCACGCTCTCGGGTTTTTTCTGTGTTGTACCAGGTAAGGTGAAAAGCTCCTTGAGAGAAAGGGATCGTATAAGTGTTTAAGAGCTTCTGGAATTAAATGTCAAGTAAAAACCATCACAATTTTTTAAAGGGCTTGCTCTGTGTAGGCTACCTAAGGCACAAGGACTTCATGTTCCTTTTTAATTATGAAGTGCAGATGTCTCCCTCCAAGGCAAATTCTTCATTTGGAATTATTGCTGTTTTGTAAAATCAGACCGAGAGAAATCTTGAGAGGAAGGGTCACGTATCCTTTTGCTTCCAGCTTCTATGCTGCTCACTGTTCTTTTGAACGTGAAGAAAAACGTGGGTATGTCCCTTGATGAGTCTTGCAATATCCATTATCTGGAATAAACAGGAATATAAATGTGATACTAGCTCCACTGAAAACAGGCCCTTGGTTACACATTTTTAGGAAAGAGTCTTTGTTGTTGACTATTCCAGGCTGAGACAAACAGCCTTTTTGTTTAACTTTACCCAAGGGTAGAATTTTCTCTGGTGCACTCAGAATATAGCCATTCAAGATTTCTACCATTCCTCAGAGTCTCTATTTCAGCTCCAAACCCCAAGAGGACCCAGGTCTTGCATCTTTTACAGTTTATATATTAACACCCCATCTCATCCAGGTAGAAAAATCAGCATTGGTTCCTGAGATTTCTCTTACTTCTAGAGCCTGCTTTTGTACATTTACAGAAGCTATTGGTTATATGTTATTCAGCACACTCGCTGCTATGTAATGAGACGCTGTTCAGATTATCTATCTTGTCGTTTCAGCAAATGGAAGTCTCAGACTTCCTCCTTCTTATAAAGTTAAAAATTTTATTAAAGTTTAACATACATACCAGGAAGTGAATAGATCACAAGTGCGGAGCTCATTGAATTTTCATCACAAAATGAACATGCTGTGTTTGCCACCCATATTAAGCAGTTGAACCCCAGAAGGCCATTGGAGTCCCCAGGGCATTTAAACTACACCTCCCAACGGTTACACAATTGTGATTATTGTCCTTGAGTTTTGTGTGAATGGAATCCTACAGAACGTACTCCTTTCTTTCCCACATTATATATGTGAAATGCATTCCTGTCGCATGAGCAGCCAAGTCATTCTTTCTCACAGATGCAGATTACTCTATGTAGGTACCAACCTTCATCCATCCTGCTGTCGATGGGCATTTGGAGTGTTTCCAGCTTTGAATATGATGAACATTCTTGCCGATGCCTTTTGGTATACACCTGCGTCATTTCTGCTGGGCCTCTATCCCAGGAGGTGGGTTCCTGGGTAGGCAGTGTGTATGCTGTTCCTGGGTAGGCAGTGTGTATGCTGTCACTTCGTTCCTGCCTAACAGTTGGCCAGAGCGGCTGCACCAATTCACACTCTCCCAGCAGTGCCTGCAGGTGCCAGTTGCTGCACAGCCTTGCCAGCCTTCAGTATTGACAGAAACAGTAGAAGCTAGAAGTTAATGGAATGACATTTTAAAAATGCTGGAAGTAAAAAGCTGCCAACCTGGAATTCTAAACTGAGACTGTCAGCCTCGCTTCTCTGCATTTCCTTTTTCTCCTGGCTGCCCTGCTAGCTCTGGATTCCTGCATGTGCCTTCCAATCCCCTTGAGACTGACAAAAACTCTGCTCAGCTTTTCTGCCCCTTTGCAGAGTTTTCTGCTTGGCTACTCAGCCTCTGTTCCCAGGCAGGTGCCTCAAGGGGAGAACAGGTATAGAATGTCAGGCTCCACTCAATGTGTCCTTGGTTTTGTTGGTGCCTTACTCTTCAAGTCCTATCTGCCTCGGTAGCTCTCCTATGCTTTCACGCAGATTTTGGGTGTTATTTTTATTTCATCCAATTATTTTAATTTTCCTCTGTTTTTTTTTTTTTTTTTTTTTTTGTCATTGTTAAGAAGGGACAAGCTAATTCATCTAAGCTGACACTGTAATTTTCAGGTTTATTCTTTAATTAGAATTTTTCAAGGAGTTTCTAAACCAAATGTTCTGCTATCAACCTTAATTTTTTTTTCTTGTAATCTGAGAGCATCAAACTTACTCCAATTCATAGTGTTTTTTTGCTAATACAGTTGTCTCAGATAGGAAGCATCCATTTGATGCTTTTGTCTTATAATTTTTATTTTAACTACTGGACACTGTAAAGTCCAGTTCCAGGCATAGAGATTGGAAATGAAGACATAAAACTGTCTCCTATCACACATGAATTGGCTTTTAAAGAGTTGTTGATATTTCTTTTTAGAAAATCAAGTCACACTCAAGAACAGTATGGCATTTTCTTAAATAGCTACACATGCAATGGCCATAAAATCAGTAATTCAACTTCTCCAATTTATCCCAGAGAATTGGAAACTTATGTTCACATAAAAACCTCAACACAAATGTTGATAGCAGTTTTATTAATAATATCCACAACCTATATACCCTTTCAATGGGTGAATGTTTAAACCAATTTTGGTATATCCATAGCATGGAGTACTACTCAGCAATAAAAATTAACAAACTGTTAATTAACAACATGGATAATTTTCGAGTGAAATAGGCTGAGTGAAAATCCCTAGTCCCTGAAGTTTACATACTGTTTGATTCCATTTATATAACATCTTTGAAATGATGACGTTATATAATAGAAGGAGCACAGACTAGTTGGTACAAGGGTTCAGGAGGAGGTGAGGACAGAAGGTAGAGGATGTGAACATAAAAATTCATCATGAGGGATCCTTGTGGAAATAGAACATTCTGTATCTTTCCGGCATCAATTTCAGTGTTCTGAGCAGGACATTATACTGTAGTGTTGCAATGTGTTACCATGCAGGGGAAACTGAATAACAGGCACATGGGATCACTCTGTATTATTTCTTACAAATACATGCGAATTTACAATTATCTCAAAACCTAAAGTTTAAACAACAAACAAAATTCGCCAGTAATATATATATGCCATTGTGCCAATGTTGAGAAACCCTGGCCTAAAAGGAAAATCAGACATACCAAATAAGGAATCTAAGGAAGGGCTGTGAACCTGTGGTTGGGGGTGCGGGGAAGGGAGGAATCAAGGCTGGTTTCACAGAACAATGTCATTTGGTTTGAGCCTCAGAGAATATCAGGTTTCTAGGAGCAGCAGAAAAGAAAACATTTTCATTGTAAAGAATAGTCAAAAGTTGTGTCATCATGTCTCAAGGTATCTAGTGAGCAATGATGAGGTGGTCTGGGGCCTAGATCAAGGAGTTACTGCAGTTCTTGAGTGATAGTAAGTGCTGAGTTTCAGGTGCCAAGCTCTGAGTTATACATGTAATGGATGCCTCCAGCAGGGAAGCACAGTTACTCCTATACTCTTGAGACAGAGCTTCAAGGATAGAGAGTATGCAAGGGAGTAGGCCAAATAAGCCCAGTGGTAAGCAGTCAGGGCTCCTTGACACTTAGAGTCCCTCATGACTTTAAGTGTTGTTCATGCTTTACTAGGCAGTGAGTGGCACGATCTGACCCTCATTTCAGTAGTCTATCTTGAGGTTGACTGTCCGGCACCTGCATTAGATAGGAGAGAGATTGGAGCCAAAGAAGACAGGAAATGAAAGAGGCCCTGTATTGGGGAAATGGAACACACAAGATTAGATGGGTAATGGAGACATTTCAGAGGACTTGGAGACACCCGGTTTGGCAAGAGAGGTCTGAACTGGTTCTGAAGTTTCTAGTGCAAGATAGAGGTGCCACTTCTCAGGCTGTCCCTTCTGGAAATAGAAATGCAGGAAGATAAACAGATCCAAGAGGGAACGTGGTAATGTGATTGGTTTGGGAGGTCTGAGGTGTGAGGTGCACAGTGCTGCTGGTGATTTCCAGGAATTAGTTACAAACTTGGTTCTACAACCCAGGAGAGGGAATCAGACTGAAGATTAAGTTCTGAGAGGTTGGATGAGGTTACTTGAGTGACAGAAGCTTCCAGAACTGAACATGGGAGAATATCAACACTCAGGTTAGAGAAGTTAGAAATGAAGAGAACAGAGATGTAGGAGAAAATCTAGAAGAAAAAACTTTGAAGTCAAAGGTGGGGAATCACAGAGGAAATTATACTCAGCAAAGCCTGGAACTGCATAGAAATCCTGTGGGATCAGACAGGGGAGAAGAGCACTGAATGGACACTTGGGTGAACCAACTTTCACAGAGAGGCCTGGATAGAGCACTAAGGGATGTGAAGGACTGTGTACACAATAAGAATTCAGAGGGAGGAAGCTGTCAGCCTTTATTTTTCAATATAATCCTATATAATAAAAAGCTAATATGCAAATTGACCAAAGGGCAGACCAACTGGTTGCTGTGACAGGCATTGACCACCAGGGGGCAGATGCTCAATGCAGGAGCTTCCCCCTGGTGGTCAGTGTGCTCCCACAGGAAGAGCACCACTCAGCCAGAAGCCAGGCTCATGGCGAGTGCCAGCAGCCATGGCAGCAGCCTCTCCCACCTCTGTGACAGCACTAAGGATATCCAACTGTGGGCTTAGGCTTGATCCCCATAGGGAGTGGGCCTAAGCCATCAGTGGGACATCCCCTGAGGGCTCCTGGACTGCAAGAGGGCACAGGCAGGGCCAAGGGACAATGCCCCCCCCCCCCCCAGTGCACAAATTTCATGCACCAGTCTCTAGTTGATAATATTATGATTCAAGTTATTTTCTTCCCATTAATGTTCTTACACCTGGTGAATTGTTCTCTAGCATCACTTTCATAATTATATATGTTTTAAAGAAACCATAACTAGCAGAGCAACAGTGGCGAAAAGACCTTTTACCAGAGAGTTGGTCATTTTTAATATCTAATTTCAATATAAACCATTTTATGTATATTTTGTTTAGATACAGTTTCTGTTATTGGAAACTGCATGTTGATGAGCAAGTGGAAATTTACATTTTCATTTTGAACCTTTTTTAAGTCTCTGAGAGCCAGGTTAGGGAATGTGTGCATGTCTATATGTGTGAATTTCATGAAAATTATATTTTGTGCCTTCCAGTAGTTGATTAAGCTTCTTACTCTGTTCTGATTTTGCTTGAATGCCTGTGAATCTTACAGTAAAAGACTTTTGTTTCACAACCTCTGGGAATACCATGCAGTGCAGAATATGAGATTTTTAGAGGCCCAGACTAACTTGGTAGAAATTCAAATCCATCTTTTATCTTTTAGATAAAAGCCTTTGAAATCCTTTTAGTGTGAAGTTATCTGCAGGCTTGATTCTCATATAACCTCATTACTAACCCAAGGATTATTCAAAATGCATGGAGAGCAATGCTCTGTGGCTGAAACTCGGTTTTCATCAACTCTATGGTGCAGAGATAAGCCCCATGTGGTCCACCTGGTTCTGGTTGGGAAATTCTGCCTGTCCTGCCCCCATCCCCTTTAGAAGATCAAGTATAAATTCAAGGCTCTCATAAGTTGTGCATGAAAGATACCTGTTCAGCTCTATTTGAGCATTGCCCAAACTTATTTAACCAGGGAACCTTTTCCACATTTACATTTTATAGCTCACCTAGGGGTTTTGTGAGATAAGAAGTGGAATGGATATTTTTAAGGGATTGATGCCTCAGATCCAAAGTCTGTGCTGCTGGACGTAGTGTTGTGTCCTCAATATATCTTTGTGTCATGGATTGGACTTGGTGAAGTGTGAGAAAAATGTCTTATCTACCTTCTTCCCTGCTCATCCTTCTCCCCCCAGAGTGTCTGGAATTGGCTTATTAGGTACTGGGCTTTTGCATATTTTCCTGGGGAAAAAAATAAAAAGAAGAAGAAGAAAGCTTCATAGTTGTTTCTAATCTCATTCAGTGGAATAAGATTCCAATTAAGAAGTCAAAATAGAATCTGTTGTTGATATAAACATATGAACAAAAAAGATCGTTATATCAGGTTCACCAGTTGTTATTCTCAGGTTTAGTTAAAACAAGATAATTCACTGTTTGGGGGACAAATGTAGTTTCCAGACCTGAGACCATTTGATGATTTACGTATTCCATCAGGGGATGAATGATCTTATCTGCTCAGATTTACATTTGGAGCAATAAAACCTCTGGCAGCTGCTGCTGGCTGTCTGCATGAAGAGGAGGGGGAGAAAAGAACATTCCTTTATTTTATTTTATTATTATTGCTTTTTTGAACATCTGAAGTTGGGGTGTGGGTGGGAAAGGTTTACCTACGGAGGCCATAAATGACCAAGACTGATACCAGGGAGGTAAACCAGTCCTTTTTGGAACAGCTGGTAAATCTCCCAGGTTACAGGTCTCAATAACCTGTCAGAGGCTTTTAAAAAAAAAATCAAGGGACAGTTGCCACCCCCACTTCATCAGGAAAATGATCATTTCAATTTTAAAATATTATGGACTTTCAACTTTTCTTATGAGCTCATAAGGTGACCTACTCACCCTACCCTCTAGAATCCTGAGCAAGGTAGGACATGCCTGGTGACTTGATTCCAGCTAACAACATTCTGGTCAGGGTGCAGTGTGGGGACAGCACTTGGGGGAGGGCCTGGACAGTCTCAGCCCACGGACACTGAGACAGACCAAGAGTGTAGCCATTGCGGAAGTCACTGCCCTTAGCAAGACTCATCAGAGGCCACTCAGGTTCCTGGCAGGTGCGGGCATCAAGGACAATTATTCAAACCTCTGAATTCATGACTCCCAGGCTGTGACAGTGTGGTCATGTGAACTCATTCTCAGAGACTAAAAGTATTCAGCTTTCTTCTGTGGACATGAGTACTTTGGTTAAAAGCTGCCAAGATTATGACAGAATCTGGTGGGGGGGAATATTTATTGCCTAATAAATAACATCATAGAAGGTCATAATTCCATATTAGCCACTAAATATCTAAAATGGTTAAAGTATGCAAAGTTAGGTTCAAGATATGGAAGAAAAACAGCTCAGTGACATTTCTTGAGAATTATTCATTTTCTTTTTCAATCTGAAAATGGAACAAGAACATTCAGCTAAATCCCAGGCTTAGAAAGCTGAGCATCGCCTGAGGACTTAAAGAATTACATTGGCAAAGCCATTTTTCTTTAGACTTTAAATTACAAATAAAAAAAAAACACCACACTTCTCTTTGGAATTTTGGGAGAAATCTCAAGTTTTCAGATGTTTAAGATTTAAACAGACATGTAGAAACTCATATTATGGTCTTTCTTTGCCTGCCATCGTGGACAGACACTGAGATCTGCTGGGGAGAGACAGTGTTCCTCAATTTTGGAGCATCTTCATTGGAGGGCCAGATGTCTTCTGCAATATATTCTAAGATCCTGCAGTGCTCCTAGGCAAGACCTTCTTTCTTTTGGATAAATTCATTGCTCTATTTACAGTGAATCTATTTTTCATCTTTCTGACCTTACAGGGGAAGAGCTGTTTCACACACACACACACACACACACACACACACACACACACACCAGCCTCTGCTATAGTCTTTCCTCTCCTTGAAGACCTTTTGCCTACCTAACTTCTTGTCTTCTAACCCCATGTTCTTTGAACGTTTTTACCCCTTCCTCTCCCTGAAAATTGCTATGACTCTCACATCCTTAGTCATCCCTCCAAACCTCCCCTTCCCTAAAACTAAACATCAATCCAGTGTACAATTTGTTGAAAGGCATGGAGTGATGCCTCCAGGTCGTGGCTCATGGGGATTGCGATGGGCAGAGACCCCCTCCTCCTAGCAGGGCTCAGTGGATCTCCAAGGACATCTCTGGGGTTGGACATAAACCCATCCCATGTGCTGTTCGATCCTTTTAGCACTTTCAGGGCTGACACTTTCGTTGTTTCCCTCTCAGGCAGGTTGGGCTAACATTTTCTCTGTCCATTAAAACATAGTTTTTGTTGTTGACAGAGACCAGATACTGCTACACTCAGCACACCATGGAAGTCACGGGAAACAGCATCTCCGTCACCAAACGCTGCGTTCCGCTGGAAGAGTGCTTGTCCACTGGCTGCAGAGACTCCGAGCATGAAGGCCACAAGGTCTGGCACCAAAGCACGTGCCGGGTCAGCATAGTCAGCCTTTCTCCTCTTCAGATGTCCGCCGTGGCTCGTGAGCAAAGTCTCACTTCCAGGGAGGCTGGCTCTGACTGTCCTGGCAGCATTAGAAGATGCTTCCTTTCCCGTCTTCTCTAAAATAATAAAGATTTACACCAGGGTATAGGATAAATGATGTAAACACAACACCAAAAGGGTATTGAAAATTATCGCAGGCCCTTTCTTCACTCAAGAAAGTAGTAAAACTGCCAGAAGGAAAAGGAACAAGGGACCAATTATGTCCTCGTGGCAAAGCACTGCAGGTGCAACAACAACTCATCAGCTGTGGGTGGCCAAGGCAGTTTAGCTTTGATAGCTTTCTGCAAAGTGGGGCCATGCCTCTTGCAGGAGGCTGATTTGGGGAAGGTGTGCATTGGCTCCTGAGTCATTTCAGTAGGGAGTGAGAGAACCTTTTCTTTGTGGGGTTGCTCCCCTGAAACTCCATTTGGTGCCTGTACCGAAGCATTCAGGTCCAAACCAACTTTGAGGGCAGTCTTGAAAGAGAAAATAATGAATCAGAGGAAGGCCGCCTGGCGCGGATGGGATGAGTAATGCCCCTGACTCCCTTGCTGGTGGTTCAGAGCTGAGCTTATATGTCAGCTTGGCCTTTATTTTGTCGCTTCAGGCTGCTTTCCTGGGGGTTGGGAGCAGTGCCCGCTCTGATAACTGGTAATGGTACTGTTCGTGGGGGCTTTTTTATCTTAAAACTTGTCAAACACTAAGAATTAAATTTTAAAGTATGATCTGCCTACCAGCTCCTGGTTTGCAATGTGAAGGTAAACCCAAGGGTTTTACTTGACCGTCTAGCAGGCTGGTCCTGTTCCTCTGGCATCATCGTGGGTACTTCGCCGAGGAGGAAGTTATAGATCAGAGAAGTGACATCATATGCTCAGGCCACACAGCTAGTGATCAATAGAGACAGAAACCCAACTCACTTCTGACCCTTTTCTCTCTTCGACTTTAAAATGTCTCCCGGCTCTATCAGTGGTGAGCAGACTGAAATCTCTGCAGGGAGTGACAGAATATTACCCATCACAGAGTCTTTAGGCATTACTCTGGAGGCCGACCACTTGCAAATCTTGTTAAAATGCAGATTGTTGTTTGCTAAGTCCAGGGCTAGCTTGAGATTCTGCATCTCTAATGAGTTCCCAGTTGATGCTGAAGCTTCTGGTGTGTACTCAGCGTAGCTATGGCATGAAGTAACTTCTGTCGATAATTCTTTGGATTTACTTCTGTCTCATGATTAAGGAAAGCTGTATGAAGCATTAATTGCATAAACGAAAAACCCTTCAAACCTTAACTCACCTACCAGAATGGAGAGAACGATGCAGACAATTCTGATGAAAGTAAATATTTAAGTTAAAATTATCTGGGTTGTTGCCCCTTCACTTTTCCTGTGAAAACTTGGCAAGTGGAAGTTGCCCTCGTCACAGTTCCCTCAGGTGGTCAGAAGGAGCCTCTTTGGGAAAGGTAGGATAAGTGTTATTGATAATCCTCACTTCAGAGAGGGAATAGCTACGGTCTAGGAAATGTGTAAAACTGGAGTAACCACAGGGTGTGATGTCAAAAGCAGGACCCACATCCTTTGAAGCTTCTTTGGGGCCTTTCATTTTGACCACACTGCTTCCAGATGAAGTCTCATCGCAGTCCCTGCGATGCAGGTTGGTGTTTCCTTTGTAGAGCACGTCATTTCCATCTGAGTCTCATGGTGAAGGAGATAGTCCCTTCAAGAATCCCTGCCTCCTTCCAAGACCTGCCAGCTTCTCATCACCCTTCTTTTTCTTCTTTCCAGGTCTGCACTTCCTGTTGTGAAGGAAATATCTGTAACTTGCCGCTCCCCCGAAATGAAACTGATGCCACATTTGCCACAAAGTCACCCATAAACCAGACTAATGGGCAGCCACACTGCGTGTCTGTGATAGTGTCCTGCTTGTGGGTGTGGCTGGGACTCACCTTATAGCAGCTCAAAGGCACTGATGTGTGGTAACAATCCATAGGGATCTAAACGGCCCGCAGTCATGCATGAGTCATTGGCCTGGCAACAGGACACACGTGAAACCACAGCACTCAAGGATGTCTCCCTAGTCAAGCATCTCCACTTCCCATGAGGAACAAGCATTGCTTCAGTCCAAGACCTCATCAAAGCCAGCCTGCTCCTAACGTAGACTGAGTTCTATACCATAAACCATTGTTTTCACCCCAAGAAATAGCTCTGCATTTATTGAGTTTTGGCTCTTAATTTGGAAGACATGCATGAGCCACAGGAGATCCTGGGCCCCTCTGAGATGTTAGGCAACGTGAATATCTGTGCGTTTTTCAGGAGAAAGTTAAAGGACTATTGGTTTAAATATAACCATGAATTCACTTACAGCTTCAGAATTTTAAAATTTTAATTGCAAAATGAATGGACTGTTTCCTCAGAGATTCCTACTGAGTCCCTAGAAAAGAAGTGAACAATTTGTCCAATTTAATTTTTCCAACATTCTTCTCCTAATGGCAGGATCATATTCCCTCTGCTCTGTGTGGGAGATAAAAAGGCAATCATAAAAGTTTGATCTATGGGGAGGAGGGCTAGAAAAGGTCTTTTCCTAATTTAATGGAATTCACATCCGTAAAGTGGGCGTTTATCTCTTCGTATCATTGGAGAGATTGGCTTGACTTAGCACCTTGTTATGCTCCACTCGATCTTCCTGGGTTGAGGGTGTCCCACGGCAGGATGGGGTATTCTCTCCAGGCATGCGTTTCTATTCATACACAGCTAGTTTAGGCAGAGAGAGGACTTAAAAATAAAAGGAAGGAGAAGGTCTGGAGGCCTTCATTGTGAGGATCCAATGAGTGGCTCAGCCAGATCTTCCTCCATCAGCAAGTCATGCTTGCCAAGAGCTCTCCCATTTCTTCCTCTTTCAAATCCCCAGTGACCTTAGGGGGAAGGTTCTACATTGAATTGTCTGGAGATTCTTGGGTGAGATATCCTAGGATATCCTAGGATGAGAAGTAGGTGAACCAGTGGTATGGTAGTGAGATTAGTAAGAAGACCTAGTGGGAAGTTTTTATTTCTTTCAACTGATTGCTTTTGAGGTAGACAATGAAAACTTCACCATCCTTTCCTATATTTTTGGCACCCCAAGTTACAATTTTTTCTTCTTCCTTGTAAATCATTTATATGATATTTATTTTTGTATGGCATAACTAGAAACTAAAATATATTGTAAAAGATTCTTTATTCTGAACAGAATAACCAAATCAGAATACTTATTTTTTCAACAGTGGTAGAGCTTGTAATATATGTATTGAACATTATCTATAATACTTGCGCCAGTGTTGAAAAAAGCTACTTATGTTGTGAGTAAGAGTAATGTGTTGGCTTTGAGGTTTTGTGTTTGCTCATGGTTTCCTGTGTTGTGTTCCTAGTAGCATTTGGGTTGTGACCATCACTGGTACGCATTTCTCTGCAGGGTTGTGGGGCATATTTGCATAAAATTTGGTGGAGCCATTGCAGATAAAGTTGTCAGGGTCCATCTGCTCTGCACAGGAAAATGTTTCTGGCTCATAAAATGAGACCTCCTCAGGGACCAATATAAACTGACAGTGGTTAACTCTGATTACACAATCATCTAAATTGCATCAAATGGCCTTAAATCAGAGTTTGGCAAGTTTATCAATAAGTTGCTTATAATTGGGGTGGGGGATTAGAGAGAGGGAGCAAGACATTTATTAAGCATCTCTTATGTGCCAAGCACTATGCTAAGCACTTTACATAAATTAGATCATATAATTCATACAAGAACCATGTAAGGAAAATTATTAGTACTTACACTTTAGAGCTGAAGGCACTGTGATTCTAAGAAACTCAATAACATGAAGCCTTTTCCTTCTGATTAGGACATATGGGAAGAGGAAGGGAGGGTGGAATTACCATCCTTAGGAAAACTTGCAGGCCTGACTTCATGGGAATTGGCCATCTTACCACGCATAGTTTGTCCAGTCCTGCCTCTGCAGGGTGCCATTTGCATGTGTCCCCAGATGTTTTTTCTTTGGGGGGTGAAGGGATGGTTTCCTCATTCATTTCTCTTGCTAAAAGAGGGAACAGGCTGATCCTACATAGAAAGATGCTCTAAGACATTGAAAATTGGATGCTGTACATATCTACATATACATTTTGTGCATGGTCACTGTCCACTTACACCTTCCAAGTACTGCATGAGATTTCCATAGGAGACAAAGTCCAAAAGTTGGTTCTTTATGAGAGAACGGGCACTCCGAAGCCTCCCTGGCTGATGTGCAGGCCCGGGTCTACAATGACATCATCTGCCACCCAGAGGGTCACTGCAAACTCCAAACAGATGTGGCTGTGTGCACCTGGTGTTTTATTCTCTCACAAGAAAGTGATTTGCTTGCCATCCTCAGCCTCAAGGAGCCACAGAAGGGCCGTCTATGTGGAAGGCCCAGGACTGATCATTCATCTGACTTTCTACCCCATTAAGCCTTCTGTTAAATCCCACCACTGCTGATGGCTTAAAGTGCAAAGAGCCGTGATGTGTATATGAACATATGTGCCACTTATTTATTTTTAGACTCCCCACAGCATTCATGTCAATATGGGATAAATGCCTAAATTTTGTAAATATTGTACATTTTGTATATCAAGGAATAAAGGTTTTAAGTGTACCTCTCCAGGCTCTTTCGTGCAAACGCACATGTCAATCAATGATTCAGGCACCCGGGTTATGTACCAGGCATTGCATGTAGCGCCACAGGGAACTTTCTTCCAGAAGCTCACCTTCTAGTTGAAGGACAACAAATGCATGCATGAAAAGATACAGGACAGTTTACGCATGCCAAATGATTCTTGAACACAGTAGTAAATGCCGCAGAAGATCCAAGAAAGAAAGATTACCAGACTTTTCAATCAGGTCTGCAATTTTCCCAGAACATCTCTTTGTTAAATCAAGAAATATAAAAAGATTGTGGTGTGTGTGTGTGTGTGTGTGTGTGTGTGTGTGTGACCCCCACTAACAATTTCTAAATCTTGTTCTCTTCTCAGAGTGAATTATGTTGATGATGATACAATAGTAAGCATTTTCCCTTGATGGTTTCTTCTGCAACAGGAAACAAATGTTTCAATAGCATACATGTCATTTTCATTTATACAATGAATTTATTGTAATTTTCACGGTAAAACGGTAGACATTGAAAGGGACCTTGAAAAACTCTAGCTTGTCTGTGATTTCACCCTGTATTTTGAAATTTCCAGGACAAAATAAATATTTCCCAAAGTTTAAGGTTTTCTCTTAGTTAGGTTCTGGATCAGTGACACAGTTCATGCTCTAAAGTGATATTTGTATTTCAATTAGGACAGTTGTTATCACTAACCTTTCTAAATAACTATGTGTGTTCAATGGGCATAGCACCTCAGGTACACTGTGCTTTTAGAAAATCTGATTTTGAAAACATAGATTTACACAGTAGCCCAATTGAGGGGTTTAAAGGGAGCCTTCACTTCCTAAAGGCACTTTATATCTCTTTCCCGAAACACATAAGATTTTATCTACAAATGAGACCCAAGGCACACCAGGTATCAAACACCAGATGTGGTGGCTTGGCTACATTATGGTGGGTTTGATCTGAAATACCTAAAGTGCTTTCACAAGTGTTTTTAATAAATGTCTTTAACTTGCCTATTAGGGGTGAAATATTGAAAGTTGTTTGAGCATCTGTTATTAATCCATATGATAACTGGGAGATTTAACCTTAGCTATTCAGCCATTTTTCTAAACTCACATAGCCACTTGAAACAGGACCACGCATGAATATGAAGCATCATGACTTTAGCCTGGAGTGTTCTCCCTTGACTCTACAGGAAAACAGGTGCTGATACTACTTTAAATATAAAAATGTCTAACTTAAATTTGGTGTTACACAATCAGTGCAGATTTCCAAAATGACTTTCTAATCAAGACTTCATTCTCAGCTGTTATTCTCTAGCTAATTTTAGTTTTTATGCTTTTTCCCATTAGAAAATTACTATTGTCTTGCTATTTTTAATTCCATTGCAATTGCTGGAATTGGATGGGGGAAGAGGATATTTATGTAAGTCCATTTTTAGCTGACTAGAGACCTAAAATCCAGAGGCTGAGAAATGGTTTCATTAGGAACCTTTTTACACTCCTCATAGCAACCCCTGATTCTTGTATGATTACAGTCTGAAAGCACTTTGATATACCTTGCAGTTGATCAACATGACCCCATTTACAGCTTTCACAGCTAACCAGAGCTCTGACATGGTTAAGGGAGGTCCCTCTGGTCATTTACATTATAACTTTGATTCCTGATCTGCAACTTAGTTCCAACACACTTGTCACCAGGATGACATTAATTTTTTTTTTTAACTAAAAAGCCATTTCTTAGGTTCCAAAAATCAGAGGTAAATAGGACCTTAGAAAATATCTAGTACACTCCCTTTCTTTTTAATATGTTTTTATTGATTCAAAGCAGAAGGGAGAGAGAGAGATATATAGAAACATCAAAGATGAGAGAGAATCATTGATTGGCTGCCCCAGGAAACTCAGACCATTTGTCTTTGAGAAAGCTGCATTGCTTGTGCTAAACAAAAGAGAAAATTCGTCAAAATGTCCCTTCATTGATGCTTGAAGCAGTTAAAACACAGGTTATGGAAAATAGCTCACTGGGGGGTTGGCAGTATCATGAGGACTCTTCACACAGGGCATAGCAGAGAACAGGTGTGGAGAGGGCAAATAAGAAAGTGAGCT
The DNA here is from genome assembly GCF_964339955.1 of Pipistrellus hanaki. Classification (NCBI taxonomy): domain Eukaryota; kingdom Metazoa; phylum Chordata; class Mammalia; order Chiroptera; family Vespertilionidae; genus Pipistrellus; species Pipistrellus hanaki. The sequence continues at coordinate 29,185,653 of NC_140510.1, forward strand.
AGCCTAAAGGAAACATAGAGAAGAAAAATAGTTGATAGAAATAATCATTTTCAAAAATCATGTCCTTAGAAAGCAGAATGAAATATCTAAATTAGGGGTGATTACTTACTCAGAAACAGCTTTCTCTGGTTTTATGGCAAGTCAGGTGTCAAAAACCAGCTTCAAAAACCATAATAAGGCCTGGAACTGAGGCCTCCATTGTGGAAAGTGTGTATAAAAAGCAACTCTGTGGAGTTTAGCAAAGTGAACAAAATATCACCAGAATATAATCATGCTGCAAAAAAAAAGTTATACCATCAATTATCCACTCAACTTTGAGAATTCAAAATCAACTCACTGTGTGACCCTTATTCTCTCTACAGAGAAGCATGGCTGTTGGTGTCATGAGGAGTCTGCACCCAGAGTCTGAGCATACCCTAACCCCTGTCTGCCTGCTCCCTGGTGTTTACTGGCCCATGGCTACTGGTCTTGTTTCAAGGCTGCCCACCGGCTTGACTGTGCCTCTCCCAGCAATAAAACAGGATTGAGTGAGCAACGAGAAGCCACATCCCACAGAGGCATGTGAAGACGGGTTGTCTGAGGAAAGGGATTATGCTTGAGGGGGTTTGCATTGAGGTGCTCGCGTGGAAAAGAGTTGACTAGAGCTCAGTAGTCTGGAAGAACACATTTGGGTTCCCTTGTGACTCACTCAGCCTGACTTGGCCCTGAACATGTCAGAACTTGGCTTATCCCCACCTTGCAGTCTTTCTAAACACTCAAAGGGTTGGGCCCATCCCTGACTTTAATATCATATTTAATTAATTAATGACCCTGTGTATGTTTTGCCACTGACCTAAATACCAAGTGTGCTGTGCAGAGACGCACCCTCCTTGATGCAAGAGACCAAAACGAAATGTGAGATCCAGACCTCCCAGAAACTCACTTTCTTCAAAGTCAATCTACAGAATGGCAAGGTCTATTTTCAGTAGTAAAAGTCTAGAAAAGATTAGGCCAGGCTAGGGTAGAACGTGTTAAGAACAGATGACATGAGTATCTAATCAAACTAGCTGGCTCACTGCCATCTTCATTTTATATGAAGGGGACAGTGCTGACCTCCCTGTTTACCCACCTCAGGTGCCCCCAACTACTCAGGCAGCCTATTAGGAATCTGATTTGCACAAGAGCTCCCAGGAAGACAAATTCACAGAAGCCAGGAACTCACTCTTTATATGCAGAAGTATTCGACTCGGTTTGGAAATGCTTCTTTGAACAAGTCTGGTACTTTCGTTTTGATAGTTTCAGCCTCGTGTCTGGGCAGTTTATTCCTGATACTTGACACAAATAGAATGATATAGTTGAAAGAATAGAGCAAAGAGAGCAGGTTGCATAGAAGATTACAGATCATTGCGGATATCACACTCTTCTAGCATTGGGAACCATGGAGAAAGTGGTCAGTAAGAGAGAAGCTGAGGATGCACCACCCACTGCCCCACAGCTGGAGAACAACAAGGGCCTCCGCAGGGAGGCAAGGGTAGATAGATGGTTCGGGTTCCCATAAATGAACTAGGCAAGAATTTAAGACCCAAATTACTGAGGCTAGCAAACATTTCACAAAAAGAACTGCAAGATCCTGTTCATGCGTGGACAAATGCAAAAATTCAATTCCTCAGACTTGCTGGAAGCAGGAATGCCTGGCAATACTTTCCTCAAGAGCATGAAGTTGAGGCAAGCAAGTGCTTCTGCCCTAATTTGGCACCCGCATCCTGAGACCTCAGATCTGCTATCCTGAGACCAACCCCAGTGCACCAACATCTCCCAGGGTTCCTTAGCAGTGGCTCTCAATGCTAGGTACACATTAGAATCACTTGGGGGTTGGAGACTTTTCTAAAAATAATAATTACAGGATACCATGTGCCACAATTCTAATCTAGTTGGTCTTGGGTGCTTTAAAACACCAGATAATTAGTAAACTCCTCCTTCTCCAGGTGATTCTACTGGGAAGCCATTAGCTAACAGACATAAAAAGCTAATCACCCATCAGGGATAATCAATAATAATCACAGAAGCAAACTTAGTGAAGACCATACCAGAAAAACAAATCATAGACTTGTACTGGCACCCAACTTTCAAGTCATAGTCATCTATAGCTAAGTAAGATTGACCTCATAGCTTTCCTTAAATTTAATGTCCATGACCCTTCATTGCCCATCCCCTCCCTACCAGCTAACGTTTTTCATTTGTCAAACACCTGCTCATTTTTCACATCTTGGATTAAACACAACTTCCCTGGGGAGTCTTCCCTCAACCTCTCAAATAAAATGAGTCCTCCTTCTATTAAGTGCTATAGAACTTTAAACTTCTCCCTCAGGACACTTCACTCACTTATAATTATTTAATCAGTTATTACTATGACTCCCCACTACATTGTAAGCTCCACAAAGGTGAGTAATATCTCCTTTTTATCCTGTTAAGGACGGTGGGCAGTCAGAAGGCAATCTGAGGCAGAATTCCTTCCTTCACATGGAACCTCAGTCTTTTTTCTTAAACCAATTAGATGAGACTCGTCCACATTATGGAGGGTGATCTGTTTTACTCAAAGTCAACTGTTTCCAATATTCATCACTTCTAAAAATGCCTTCACAGCAACATCCAGACTGATGCTTGACCCAACAGCTGGGCACCATAGCCTAGGCAAGTTCACAGAAAGTTACCATAGCAATTAGTAACTTGTCAGTGCTCTTCACACTGATCTATAGATTCATTGTAATCCGAATTAAAATCCAAGAAGGTTTTTTTTTTTCCATAAAAAAAAAGGCAATTGAGAGGTTGATTCCAAAATTCAAATGGAAGTGCAAAGGGAACTAGAATACTCAAAACAACTTTGAAAAAGAAGATCAAAGTTGAAGGATTTATAGAGTTACTAGGAAGCACAGGTGATCAAGATAGACACATAAATCAATGGGATAGAATGTAGTCTAAAAATTGATTCACACAAATTGGTCAATTGATTTTTAAAAAAGATGCAATGGCAATTCAGTGGAGAAAAAGTAGTCTTTTCAACAAATTATGCTGAAACAACTGGATATCTATATGTAAAATTCTAAACTTGTTCCATATTTTGCAACATATTTTTATTTAAAAAAATATTTTTATTAGTTTCAGAGAGAAAGGGAGAGGGAGAAGGAGAGAGATAGAAACATCAATGATGAGAAAGAATCATTGATGGGCTGCCTCCTGCACACCCCCTACTGGGGAACGAGCCTGCAACCTGGGCATGTACCCTTAACTGGAATTGAACCTAGGACCCTTCAGTCCCAGGTCGACACTCTATCCACTGAGCTAAACCAGCTAGTGCTGCAACGTATTTTTTTTAATAGCATAAAATAGATCATAGATCTAAATGTAAAACTATTGCACTTTTAGAAGAAGACAGGAAGAAATCTTTGTGACCTTGAGTTAGGAAAAGAGATCTTAGATATGATACCAGAAGCATAATTCATTTTTTAAAAATGAAACATTGGTTTTGATAAAAATTAAGAACATTTGCTCTTTGAAAGACACTCAAGTGAATGAAAAAATAAGCCACTGACCGGAAGAAAATATTTACAAATGATATAGCTAAAAGAGCTTCCCAACATATATATATATAAAAAAAAAACTCTCAAAACTCAATTTAAATAAAAGCTATAAACATGGGCAAAATCTTTCAATAGGCATGTCATCGAAGACACACTAAAGATGTGGATGGCAAATAGGAACATGGAAACATTAATCAATAGGAAGATACAAAATAAAACTATAATTTACTATGACTATAAGAATGACTAAAATTTAAAAGACTAAAGTTAAACAGGCACCCTTGTTGTGATTCAGCCATCCCACTCCTAGGTATTTACCCCAGAGAAATGTAAGCACATGCCCATGCATTTAATTGTATACAAATGTTTAGAGCAGCTGGTTGGTAATAGCCAAAACTTGGAAACAACCTAGATGTCTCTCAACAGGTGAACTGATAACAACTTGTGGTACAGCAAGTCCTCAATGTCATCAATAGGTTCTCTGACTTTAAGCAAAATGACATCACAAAACCAGTTTTACCATAGACCAATTGATCTAAGTAAGAACTAGGTTCTCATCAAAGGCATCTCATCAAAGTTATAAGGAAACAACGTTGAATAGAACGGCATTAGTCCAGGACTTGCTGTATATCCACCAATGGAATATTACTCAGGATAAAAAGGAATGAACTATGGACACATGTTATAACATGAATAAATCTCAAAATAATTATGATGAATAAAAGAAGCCAGATAAAAAAGATACATATGGGTATAATTCCATTTATATTAAAATCTAGGTGATGGCAACTCACGTGCAGTGACTGCAGATCAGTGGTTGCCTGGGAAGGAGTAGCGGAAAGAACTATAAAGGGACAACAGGGAAATTTGGGAGTGAGGAATCTGTTTGTTATTTGGATTGTATCCAATTAGAGGTCAATAAAGCTGTTGTAAAGATAAAGCACAAAAAATTATAATGTCAAATGCTGCAAAACTAGCATCTCTTGCTGGTCATGGCATAAATTGTTAAAGCTCTTTTGCAAAGTAATTTGGCAGTATGTCTTGAGGGCTATGAGAATGTGCATATTTTGACCCAATAATCTTACTCTGTAAAGGGCTTGAAATATGGAAACACTGATAGGAACACATTTGTAATTCAAAAAAAAATAAAATAAAAAATAAAAATTCAAGACAACCTAAATGTGTAAGAGTAGGGAAATAGTTAAGTCAATAACAGTACATCCACCTGTTACATGTCATCAAAAATTACTGCTTGGAAGACATTTTCAAAGCCAAATGAAATTGCAGCACTAAAGTTGTATGCTCAAAGTATCATACTATCTAGGAAGTAAAGATATACATTAAAAAAATACATGACAGCTTGGCTGGTGTGGCTCAGTGGTTAAGCACTGACCTATGAATCAGGAGGTCAGTTTGACTTCCATCAGGGCACATGCCAAGGTTGTGGGCTCCATCCCCAGTGTAGGATGTGCAGGTGCAGCTAATTAGTCATTTGCTTTCATCATTGGTTTCTCTCTCTCTCTCTCTCCTCTCTCTTTCCCTCCCTTCTCCCTTCCTCTCTAAAATCAATAAAAATAATTTTAAAAATACATGGCAGAAAAAATAAAAATACTCTCATTGCATATGTTATAATAACTTATTCTTTTCTTTTTAGAAAATTTATATTATACTAGAGGCCTGGTGCACGAAATCCGTGCACTGGGAGGAGGAGGGCCCCTCAGCTCAGCCTGCGCCCTCTTGCAGTCCAGGAGCCCCATGATCGATTGCCTGGCAGAGAGAGGCCTGGGCCTTCCTCTTTGGGATGGTTGTGGGGCGATAGCAGGGCCCCTCCAACCAGTCACATCACACCCACCTTGGCTGACCTGACGCTAGTGTGTTTCATAGCATGGTCCTCCCAACGGTCGTTCTGCTGTTTGCTCGATTTTCATATTACCCTCTTATTATTATAGACTAGAGGTTCATTGCCTGAAGAGATTCACACAATAGGCCTTCCTTCCCTTAGCTTCCAGCACTGGTTTTCCTTAGGCACCCAGGACCCAGGCTTTTGCTTCAACCATAGTCTGCTATCTTCATCTTCACTGCCGACCAGCTGGAGTCTGCCATCTTGGTCTTCACTGTGCCGGAGTGCCACTCCTATAGATGACTTCATCCCCCTGCCCTTACTCTCATAGCAGGCATCCTGCCCCTCCAGGCCACTCCACACCTGGAGCAGGTGGGGAGCTGCCATCTTTGACTTTCTATTTTGCATATTCTCTCCTGAATGGTTGGTGGGCATAGCGGAGTGATGTTCAATTTGCATGCTTCTCTTTTATTAGTGTAGATGTGTCATGAAAACCACAAATATAATATGAACAATTAAAACATCATATATGTCTTAATTTATTAATTTGAGGCTCCTCCTCAGTTGTTAACTGGGGCAGGCCTTGGAGTCCTAGAGCCTAATTCTCAATCCTGGATCTGATGCTATAAAATCTCCCAATGCCAGGGTTTCACCCCCAGAGATTTGAATTATACTGATCTTGAGTGAAAAGATCTGAAGAGCATGATTTTTTTAAATTCTTTTTTTAAGCTGTTTATTTCAAAATAACTGCAAACTTACAGAGAAGTTTCATTAATCTTTAAATGTTGTTACATTTGATTTATCATTTTCATTCTCTTTAATAACATAATAATTATTTTTTATTTTCAAACCATTTTAAGGAATGTTACATACCCTTAATACTTCAGCATTTCCTGAGATAAAGGTATTCTCTAAGATAACCATGGTGCTATTATCAAAGGCAAGACATTTAAATGGATGCAGTACTTTAATTTATAATCCATGTTCTAATTCTAAAATGGGCACTTGATAAAGAAAGCAGTTATTATGGAGAAATTGGCTGCCTTCTAATTGTAACAATGGCAACAACAAAAGCCAAGAGCTATAAAGCAGCAGGAACCAGCTTTATACCTGGAGCCAGCCCTATACTTTCTCATGTTTTTCTCGCCCTCCCTTCAATTCTGTACCTCCTAGATCCTTCTAGCCAACCCCCTTTAATCCTAATAACATCCTTAAATTAGCTGAGACAGTTTCTGTTGCTTGCCACCTAAGAACCCTGCTGGTTCAGAGGACCTGAGCTGGAATATGTGGGTCCTTTATGAGTTTGAAGCGTCCTGTTCTAGGACACCCCCTCACACACACTCCTTTTTAGGACACAAAGCACTCCATGATAAAGAAACTAGTGGAAGATGAGTGTTACAGAAGAGCATGGCAGACCAGAGCTCCAGGGATCAACTCCTGACTTAATCCTAACTTTCTAGGACTCTGGGTGAGCAACAAGCATAGCAGAAAGCCTTCCTCCCCAATACCAGAGGAAGCCATGGCCTGGGACCTCCTCCAGACACAAGAACTTTAAAGTGGAGTGTCTCTGAGCCCTGTGCCTGGATATCTTGCCAAATGGAAGCCCAGCAGAGACTTGTCAAGTCTGGGCCTGTTACTGAACATCTTCTCAGGTCTGAGTTGGAGAAAAAACATATCTGTGGGCCCAGGGGACCCACTCTGGCCTCTGGGCAGGATTTGAGAACCTGCCTCTGTCTGGCATTATAGTATTTAGGCATTCAGGTGCAGGACACCTGCCTGGTCTTTGATAAGGCAACGTTAGACCAGGGAACTTCTGTCTCAGCATGTCTGCTCAGCTCCTGGACTAGGGAGTTACATATTTCCCTAGAGAAAGAAAGTTGCTAAAAATGTGCATTTGCTGCCTATCTGCTTCTCACTCTCCAATCTATATTAGTTGAATATGTGGGAATGTTTTGCTGAAAATGAAAGAAGATTTTAATGGTCCCTTGAATTTAAAGCATTTGGTTTCTGCTTTCTCTCTCTTTCTCCTGACCTCATCCTTCTCTCAAAAGTTTGGGACCACTGATCAAGAATAATTCAGAAGACTCATGAAACAGAAGCAAGGCTTAGATTTCAGTTGGGGATAAAATGTAATTGAAGGACAAATATTTGCTATTTACTAATGTTATTGAACAAACTGTACATCTTATAATTATTACTACAAATCCAGAAAATATGGTATATACTGCAGTGAAAGAAAGAATTGTGAAATGGAATGCGCATCAGTTTGGATCAACAAGATTGGACTCAAGTCACAGCTTAGTCACCAAAAAGCTAAATGACCTCAGAGAAAGTTATTCACCCTGCTTTGAGATTGTGAAAATCTTGTAACACTGAATCTAGCAACCAGAGAGCTACAAAAGGTATTAGATCTGTGCATGTGCTGATATCCTCAAGCAATTTTCCCATTCTTGAGGATAGAGATCATCACCTTTAAACCCTCTGCTTGTAGCATGCATTTGGCACATAGTAACTGATTATTTAGCTTGTATAGACTTGAAAAAACCTATAGCAGTGTCATCTGATTTAGGTTTTAAGTTGATAAACTATTTGACTTAATTCAAATAGCAGGGAAGTGAATTAGAATAGAAGGGAACATAACCTGGCTCTTCAAGTGTTGATTGATCATCCCCAACCTTTATCTTATTGCAAAAGAAGTGATCTAATTCTAGTCAATGGTGGTGGACTGCACTGGGAATAGAGCTGTAATGTGACACAACAATCATCATGATCCCCAAAGGGAAATACATTTCAGACCAGACACTGAGCAGAAATCTAAGATATCTTTCATGGGAACAGAGAGCAGAAAGCTTTGATCCAATGGAAATATCAAAAATGGCAGAGAACTATCAGATACAAATTCAGAGACTCAATAGATCAGAGCTTCCTCATAATCCATACACACCAGCCCTGAAAGTCCACATACAGAAAAGTCTTCTTTAAAAAATCAAAGGGTCAAAGCTTTCAGGTTGTTCTTTGAGTGTCTAAGCAAAAATTAAAATAGCATTAAAAATGGACATTTTAGCTCAAGCTAATCCTAGTGGGACCTGAATAAGGTAGGGTAAAGAGAGACACATCTAAACCACATCAGTTACAATGAACAAATGGGTAACTTATATGAAGAAGGTTGTATTGCTTTTTTAGCATTATTGTTTCTCTATGTCCCTCCAAAGATATTAGCACTGCTGATGCCCAGACCACACATGTCTGGGCCACTATGGTAAAAAAGCAGACATTGGAAACCCAACAATCAAGTGATACCTGGTTAGCATCTTAGTTTTGTTTAGGTTTTGGGTGAAGGCACATTGTCTTCAGGTATACAATATCCAGCCACACTATTTTGACTGTGGCTCTTATCAGGACTCCCACTAGCTGAGCCCTCACTGGGTCTATCTTCTCAAATCAAAAGGACTCAGACACAAGTGATTACAGGTAAGGTTCAGGGAGGAATGAAATGCCTGCACCTTAAACTGGAGAAGAGAAGGGCATTCCTTATGTTTCCGAGAAGGGGAAAACATTTTTAATTCTTAAGGAAGTGGTGCGCTGGTAGACGAAAGAGAAGCAACAGTTTTCATTCAGCACAAAACTGAGTAATGGGGTAGAGTAATGCATTGGGAAAAACATTCACTTGGTTTACAACGACCACTTGGTTATGAAGTTGATACACCTGTTGAGGCAAAATAGGTACAAGTAGAGCAAGAGGGGAATTGAAAAGGGAATTGCTTTTAGGTGCTTGAGGACAGTGAGGCTGGATGCTTTTCTACTATTTGCATTATTGCACAGCTGACGCTATGCCCAATGTTCTCTCCCTGTCGGTAGGTTTTTTATGACTTACCCGTATATTCCGGCGTATAAGACGACTTTTGAAACGAAAAAAAGTCAACTGAAAATCGGGGGCAAAAGACCAAAATTGCACAAAAATTACCTGCAGATCTTGATGGCAAAGTAAGTCTTTTCTTTGAAGTGGGGGGTAGTCTTATACAGCGAATATAGGCCTAAACCTATGTTTTAACTGTAAAATTAGGGGGTCGTCTTATACATCGGAAAATACGGTAGAAACATTCTGGTTGGGCCATCAGCGTGCATGGACATAGATTTCTCACTTGCCATGGCAGGAAACCTGCTTTGTTCACCTGACACCAAGGTAGTGACTTTGGGTCCTGCTAGAGCCCATCAGTTCATCCTGTAGTGATAACATGGTAAGTCATAAGGGAGGTACTTCCATATACAGGTGTTACTTGCCTTACAGTGGGGATAAATCCTGATAAGTCCATTGTAAGTTGAAAATATCATAAGCCCAAATACCTCTACTACCCCTAACATACCAAACATCATAGATTAGCTTAGCCTACTTTAAATGTGCTCAGAAAATGTGCATTAGCCTAAGTTGGGCAAATAATCTAACACAATAAATACACTGTTCAGCCACAATTTTCAACCATTTGTGTCTCATGGCACACATAAACTAGTTACTAAAATTCTGTACACACCAATGAATATATATTCTTCCAATCTGATGGGGGGGGGGGATAGGTATTATAATAGTAATTACCTACCCTTTTTGCTCCAAAGTGAGTTTTTTAAAAATTGGGTGCCTATACTTATATAAAAGGATTTCTGGTACCAAAAATTAATTCAACCTTATTATTCAACATGATCAGTAAAATGCAAATCTATTTTATGACCTATATATTTATGGTTCAAGATAGGGCATTCACACCAGACAACTCGTTGTGTTGGCTGTTGTCATTTTTTTAATTTGACAATTTAAGAGAAAAGAGACAGTACCCTGACTAAACAGTCAGGTATTGTATGTTTTTAAAATTCCTGCAGCACATGGGTTGAAAATCACTGCTATAGAGTATTGGTTGTTTACCCTTGTAATTGTGTGGCTGACTGGGAGCTGTGGCTTGCTGCCACTGCCCAGCATCATGTGAGAGTACCATAGTGCATATTGCCTGCCTGGGAGAAGATCGAAATTCAAAGTACAGTTTCTGGTGAGTACATATCATTTTCGCACCATCTTAAAGTAGGAAAATCATTAAACAGAACCTTCATGAGTTGGGACCAACTGTATGTACGTTCATTACATTATCTTCTCAAAGCTCTTTAAGGTAATTTCACTCCCCTAGTGACCCTATCAGAAAGGTAAGCTCAACAACATGAGCCCCATTTGAAAGATGGGACTGTTAAAACACAAAGAAGGTAAGTGGGGGACGTGATGGGATCAGGTTCTGCAGACAAAGACATCGATCTTAAAGGAACCATCTACTCCCTGCAGACCTTCAGGTCATCTCTGAGGAAGGAGTTGACACTGAATCAGTGGTTTCAAAACTTTCTGGCTGCCATCTATATTAACATTTTGAAGGGCAGATCAACGTACACATCTCTAGGTACCTAAAAATATAATGAATACGTTTTACAAAAATATATGAACCTTCACAACATGCATTGTGTCTAATATTTTTCTCTACAAGGTGGGGCATAGTAGGTTTATACTGTCTGTGCACAAAACACAGTTTATCCTTATATTATTATTTATTAATTATTGTATTACTTTTCTACAAATGACAGTAAACCTATTTTTTTGCTGCACCTGTATTCATTCTATTACAGTTCACTATTTTAAAAGAATCCTGATTGTGACCAGTACATTGATTGTAAGGCCCATTACTGGATGGTAAACTTACAGCTTGAAAGACAGTGAACTATGTGATGACTAATGATCCTTCAGTGTTTATCTCCTATTATACACCTGGTCCAGAGCCACTCCACTCACTGCTCAGGTGCCATGATAGGGTAAAGATTTCTCCCTGAATTATGAGTTCCATATTCACTGTTGTACTAATTCAGTCTGGTGTATACCTATAATCTGTCTGTGATTCATTATTATTTATATATATATATATATATATATATATATATATATATATATATATATATATATTGATTTCAGAGAGGAAGGTGGAGAGAGAGAGAAACATCAATGATGAGGAAGAATCATTGATAAGTTGCCTCCTGCACACCCCACTTTGGGATCAAACCTGAAACCCAGGCATGAGCCCTGATTGGGAAATAAACCATGACTTCCTGGTTCATAACTGTTGAGCCACACCAGCTGGGCTCATTCTGTTTTGATTTGTTGATTTACTCCTGATTCTGAAAGACATCTGGGTTTGAATTCAAGGTTCATTAGTTAAACAACATCCTTAATCTTCAATCTCCTTGTTTGTAGATGAGGCTAAAGAAAGTTATTGTGAGGATCAACCATAAACAAGGTAAGCACAGAGCATGGTGCAGGCGTGCAGTGAGATCACAGAGATGGTACCAGGTGACAGGTGTGCTGAGCCCCTTATGGGCACCTATGTTACAAAGAACTCAACCTGGAATGTGTCCTTGAGACACCAGTGCTTCTCTGGGTTACCCTTTTCCTTTTGTTTTTAAACTGCTTCTTAAATTTAGCAATACATCAAGAACATTTTTCTGTCGGCAAGTAGAGTTGTGGGAGATAATTTTTAATGGTTGGTTAGTATTACATTTTATGGTTGTATCATAATTCACTTCATTTCCTGTTTTAAAATGTTTCTAGCTTTTTACTTTAAAAAATTTATATAAAGGTAAGGCATAAGCATTGAAATATAAAATAGTTAGTGGAGATGTTTTACACTGGAGAAGTAAAATCTTTCTTGCTTTGTACTCCCACCTCTTCCCATTCTGCACAATGACTTCTGTTAATCATTTCTTGGGCACCGCTTTTTTATATTTTCCAATGCACACACAAGCAGTTTAAAATATATAGCATATATACATGTAGAGCACAAATTCCGCAATATATTTTAAAATGAGTATTGTTAATACATGGAGATCCTCTTCATATTCTTAAGTGGTTGTATGCATTCCATTCTATGGCTGGACCATAATTTATTTAACCCATCCCCTGTTGATGCACATTCATCATCTCCTTAAATGTTTCTAGATTTTGTCCTCACAAACAATCATGCAATGAACACCTGTGCACCCTCTTGAGATAACTCCAGGATAACTAGAAGTGGAATGTTTTTATTCAATTAAAATTTTTACCTGTGCTGCCAAATTACCTTCCATGAATTATGCCAATTTAGGCTTATACTGATAGTGTAGGAATGTCTATCTCTGTATAGTTTTTCTAAACTTGGTATTATCAATATTTTATCTTTGTGGTCTCTCTTATTTCTCATTAGGAAATATTTGCAAGAATGTTTAAATTAATCCAGTGGAGGACAGCAGGAGATGTGTGGATAAAAAACGACCTGCCAGTACTGGGAAACTGGGGGGAGAGCTGCTCATGGGACAAGTCACTTTACCTTCCAGGAGAGATGTGAATGGCCATTGGTGACCTGTAGGACACCCTGTTTCCTGAAGGCTGGAGGCACCCACCTTATTTCAGGTGGTGACTCAAGTGGCATAAAATGAGCCCGATACCATTTCTCAGTTCTGTCAGACATGGGCTATGTTAACTCTGATGTGACTGATTCTTCTTCCTCCCTTTTATTCCACCAGCTGAGAGGTAAATATAACACTGCCACCTACTGTGTCTAGGGCTTGGCTTATAAATAGACTTTAAGAGCACAGATGGAAATCAACAAATCTTGCCTCTTGCAGAACAGATGCTGAAATTTTGTTAAGAGAAGCTTTTGGTCCTCTGGCAACTTGGATGAATTCACCTGCCGTTTTCAGGCAGAAGAAATCTGCCCCTATGCCTACTCCCCCCTCCCCCAATGTTTGCAACACTATATTCTGGACTTTTTCTTCTTTAAATTTATCTTTATTGTTGAAAGTATATAGATGTCCTCCCCCCTCCTCTCCCCGACTCCCTTTTACCTCACTCTTTTTCCCTCCCCAGGCCTTCATCCCACTATTGTCTGTATTCATGGTGGACTTTTTTTTTTTTTCTTACTCTACAAAGTAGGAATATCACCAAAGGGACCATCCATGTTATATTTAAATATTTAAATATAAAAAAGCAACTGTTGAAGCCAAAAATGTCAATAATAAAAATAATAAAATAAGTAGAAGTGGCTTAAGAAAACTAGAGCAGATTCAAATAACCAACTGATATGTACAGAAGCAGAAAAATCCATACTTTTGAAATGCTGCAATAGACACTATAAATAATTAAACCAAACATCCTCAGTTCATTTTACGGACGAGGCTATAGATGCACAGACAGATTATGTCACTTATCCCATCACAAAGTTTCTTGGTAGTAGCACTAGGACTCAACATTAACCCCCAAGGACTCTGGCTCAGAGCCCCTTCTGCTGCACCATAGTCCCTCTTAGGGGTAGGAGATCAGGTGGATGCTGGAGGTGGGAAGTGGACACCAAGCGATAATTGTGGCTGTCCATGACAAAGGGTAGGACACAGAAGAGAGGAGAGGAAAGAAGAAAGGGGATAAAGAAAGCAAAGTACACAGGTGGGGACAGCCCAAAATTCAGAGTTGATCCCAATGGCGAAGTATTTACTGCAAGAGAGCACATCCTACCTTAATTTCTAAAGAAGCTGAAATGCTATTTGTTACTAATTTTTAAATAATTTAACCAATATTCTAAAAATTAAAGCAACCATTAGAGTCATGTGTTCCTGGTTTTTGGTTTAAAATATGTACTTACAATAATAGCACGTAGGAAAAAAAAATAATAGCACGTAGGAATAGCATGGTGAATTCTCAGCAGCATATACAGGTTTAACATTGAGAAAGCTCTTTTGAAATACAGAAAGTTCCTGTGTGTGCTGAATTACATGATGCACTGATTCACTTAAAATTACATGGCTACAAGACCCAGCCCATTCCATGTTTCCAGTGTTTATAGAGCATTTTTATCATCTTTCCAAGTTGGTTTCTGTTTCTTCCAGAACAGCACTTGTAAGCACTATGCCTCCAAGAAACTCCTTGTTTCTCTCTCTCTCTCTCTCTCTCTCTCTCTCTCTCTCTCTCTCTCTCTCTCTCTGAAATTCTTGTTTTTCTCTTGTACAATAGGATGGCCACAGGCAGGCTCTGGGCTACACCCACACTCAAGGAATACTTAAAGAAAGGCTTTCTGTCTTCTGCTGAGGCCACTAATGGCAAATCAATAGGGGAAAAAAATTACTCTAATTTGGGAAATTCTAGTTTTTCTTACCAGTGATACAGAAAAGATAGGAAACAATCTGCTCTGCTCACACAGCCATGGTCACTTTCAACAGAGTGAGAAATTTGTTCAAGATCATCCCTTGAATTTGTTAAAGTTAGCTGGAACATTGGAGCTGGTTCTGGACTCAGAAAATTCTGGAACGTTGAGATGAATTAAACAAACAAACAAACAAACAAACCATAATCCAAAGAGGCTTCTTGACAGCTTGTGTGCCATAAAGAGAATATTTGCTACGACTTGCCTTGCAGAAGGAAAGAGGCCAACCTCGGGCGAAGTTCCCTATCACTTTCTGCAGACGTCCTAGTGCTGCTGGTGGTTAAGAAGAGGCTGACCCAAGCAGCCCGGTTCCTCTGTGTGTAGCCATAATTTTAATTTATTCTCATTTTTATATTCACTGTCCGTCATCTTTCAGTAGATTATGACATGGAACCAACAACCCTAAAATCTTAGTGGCTCCAAAAACAAAGCATTTTTTGTTTCCTTTTCCTCTTGCTCACATTACAGATCAAAGGCAAGTTACCACCATGGATCTTTTTGAAGGAATTCTGGCTAAAAGAGCAGCCTCTTTTGGGAACCTGTTGTCTTTTGTTAGAGAAGAAGGAGAGCAAGATGGCTAGAGGGAGGCCGGGGAGCCTCTCAGAATTTTCTGCCAGGTACACAGACTTTCACTTCTGCTCACATTTCATTGACCAAAGGAAGTCCTGTGGCCAAGCCACTTCCCACAGAGGAGAGCAGTACACCCCTCTAACCTGCAGGCTGAGTGTTAGAAGGGACAGTGAATACTCAGGAATCAGAAGCAACCAACCACAGGGTCTTAGACTCAGTTGCATGTGTGAATCCCAGAAACACTGTATTCTTGAAAAATCAAAGTGGAGTTCACATCTTTAAGTATACTCTGACCAAAGGCTCTCAAACCAAGGGCATGAAGATAGTTATAATTTTAAAATTAGCAATGGGTTGTCCAGCTAGAATGGCTCAGTGGTTGAGCATCAACCTATGAACCAGGAAGTCACAGTTTGATTCCCGATAAGGGCACATGCCCAGGTTACAGGCTCAATCCCCAGTAGGGGGTATGCAGGAGGCATTCAATCAATGATTCTCTTCATTGATGTTTCTATTTCTCTTTCCCTCTCCCTTCCTCTCTGAAGTCAATTTTTAAAATATTTAAAAAATAAACCTAGTAATTGTTTAAGGCCAAGATTGACAGGAGTATGGTTTGTGACTATCTATCTTTTCCCATTATTTTCAGTCTGATGTGGTTTCTAAATTTTCCAAAATTGGAAAAGATGACATAAACAGGAAAATATCTATATGTGATTTTCCATAGGGCTGGAGCTTGGCATTTTTTATGTGGAAAACTAACATGGGGAATTTTGAGGGGAGTCTATAAAAGAAAATTCCAGTTTTGAACAATTTCTGAGCCAACTTTCCCTACCTGTGTGTCTAGACAAAACTAGGAGGAAAGGCAAGCCTGAAGATTAGCTGCTTTTTAAAAACTGAGTTTCCTTTTTTTCGTGAAAATCAGCTTTAGACATTAATGATTCTGGAATGTAAGTTTAGCTCCGGGCAAAAGGTTTTCAGTAGATGGTTTGTCTTGAATGTTTCCCACTGGCACCTCCTGGCAGTCAGTACCTTCATTCTGCCCTCTGCCAGCAGAGATTCCCCACTGCAGTACCCTAGCTGGACTAAAATCTATAAAATTCAGCAAAAAAAGTAGGAAGCGTGGACTCAGGGCTGGGAGCCATGCCAGCCGGAGTTCTAACGCTGATTCCACCCAGCCCACCCCTAAGGACCAGCAATCTCAGAGGAGAGACAATCAAGTAAGCAAGGAGTTATACTAGAGTGATAAATGCTGCAAGGTTGAGGTATACACAGAGAACTTTCCAGTGCAAAGGAGGGAACATAACTCACTGGAACAAAATAGGAAAGACTTCATGGAGAGAATGATGTGTAAACTGAGAAATGAAAGATGAAGTAGTGACGGGAAGGAGTGAAAATTTGTTTTGGGGCTCGATAGTGGAGCTGGAGTAGAATGGTGAAGGGCCTTGTAGTTCACTGACTGCCCACTGCACCGCTTTGCTGAGATTATAATAATGGCAAACGCCACCATATTCATAGTCTTATAATATCTACTTCAGTTCCAACTTCAGTGTTTTAAACATATTTATGAACTTTTGTAATTAATTTTTATTTTGGAATAAAAAATACACCTGAGAGTTTGAGAAAAAAGATAATAAGATAAGGTAAATACTCATGCAGCTTCTGCCCAACAACCATTAATATTAGGTCACATTTTATTTAATTGTTTTAGAAATAAACTATTACTAATAAATTGAAGTCCCCTATATACCTTCCCTGGTCACATTTCTTTTTATCCTCTCTTCAGAGTTAACTGCTATCACACTAGAAATTGTGTGATTCTAGTCCTTTTTCTTCTGTGTTCTAAAAATATATGATAAATAAATAGTTCTATGTGTACGTAATTTTTATGTAAATTATTTCATATACTATAGACAATCTGCAACTTTAATGCTTATCAACATTATTTTTTCAAATAAAATTTAAATATTAGTTCTATACTAATGAAGTCCACCATATGAATATACTAAAATTAACTTGGCTGTACCACTGCTATGGGACATATAGTTTGACGTCCATTTTTTTGCTCTTCTAAGAGGATTGCAGTAAAAGAAGGACTTTGTATGAAGTTTTTTTAAATCTATTTATTTATGTTTACATATTTCACTTGGGTAATAATAGGCAATTGGGTAATAGCAGATAATATTACCTGAAAAGGCAGTTATTGGGTCATTGGGAATATATGTTTTAAATTTTGCTAGATGTTCATATCTCATAGTCAATTATGAGTTTCTAGTTATGGTTTTCTTTTTTTTAAATATATTTTATTGATTTTTTACAGAGAGGAAGGGAAAGAGAGAGAGCTAGAAACATCGATGAGAGAGAAACATCGACCAGCTGCCTCCTGCACACCCCCTACTGGGGATGTGCCCGCAACCAATGTACATGCCCTTGACCGGAATCGAACCTGGGACCTTTCAGTCTGCAGACCAACGCTCTACTACTGAGCCAAATCGGCTTCGGCTAGTTATGGTCTTCTTAAAGTATTGATAAGGATACTTCTTTTCTCTTGATATCCAGCGATTATTTGAAAGTCCCATAACAATTTCATTTAATTTGCAAGTTCTCAAATGAGTGAAGATCTATGCAAATATGCTCTTTGTTAAATGATTAGATATTTCCCTCTTCACACCCCACACCCCATTCCCTTTGGTTTTATTGAATTCATTTCTCATAGCTGCAGATTTAATTCACTTTCCTCTACTCCCTCAATGGATGAATTCACTTCTTATTTTTTGGAGGAAATAGAAATAACCAGAAGAGCGCCATCCAATAAGCTGCCTCCCAATTTACTAATGCACTGCTGTTGGTTTACTCCCTCTACCTTTCCTCCAGTTACAACGGGATAATATCCCTACTCCTTCTAAAGGCCACTGCCTCCATTTGTAACTGGGTCCCATTTCTTCAAGTCCATTTTCCTCCAATTTCCCCCTATTTACTTTCTGAGGAGCACTTCTTTTCTGTAAAAGGCCAGATAGTATTTTAGGTTTATGGACCTTTCAAATTTGTCACTCTGTTCCAATGAAACTTTATTTTAAAAAGCAGGCAGAAGTCCAACTTGAATGGCAGCAATAGTTTGTCCATACCTGTCCTAATCACCAATAATTTCTCCAGCTCTACTAGAGTTTTCCCCTCTCTATCATGTATGCTGTAATGCCACCCATTTTAACAAATGCTTTCTGGACTATGGAGTTTGTCATAATTCCTCATCTGTGTGAAAATGCAGTGAGGATCTACATGGCAAAATGGAAAGTGCATTAAAAAAGCAATGAGGAAAACCGATCTTCTCTTATATTTCTAATTAAAAGAGAAAAGAGTATCAATCTAGACCACATGTGTCAAACACAAGGCCCGCGGGCCAAATCCAGCCCGCCAGGCCTTGCAATGTGGCCCGCACCGCGCTGTCATCACTGCACTCCGCTGTCAGTTTATGACATTGTCAGTTTATGACTGTTCAGTAAACCATTCGGCCCGCGATTTAGGCTGGATTTTAGATTTTGGCCCCTTCTCTGATTGAGTTCGACACCCCTAATCTAGACCCTTATTCCTCTCTCGCTGCTTTCTCACTTCTCTGCTTCCCTCTACAACAAAACTTCCTAAGAGGTGGTCTGCAGTTGCTGCCCCCACTTCCACTCCTCTCTTTCTCTCTTGAACGCACTCCTACCACTATTTTTGGTCCAATCTCACATGAAGCCATTCTTCTTTCCACATCAGCAGCCTCTGTCTTGCAAATGCTAATGGCCAATTCCCAGCCCTCACCTTAATCTCTTGGCAACATTTGGAACCTTTCTTCTCGTGTCCTCTAAAATACTGTCCTTTTCTGGATTTCCTCCCTTACCTCATTGCCTGTTCCACCCCCTCTCCCTGACTAAATGTTGGAGTGACCTTGATCATCTCCTCTAGATCTACCCTTATTCCCTGGTGAGCTCATCAGTTACATGGCTCTAAATTCTAACTCTATGCCATTGACCATCAAATTCATATCTCCTGCCCAAATCTCTCCTTGAGAAACACACACACACACACACACACACACACACACACACACGTTGGATTGGATTGGATACCTATAGGAGAGTTCACATTAGACATATGTAAACCAGAATCTACATATTTCTAATTTCTAATTTGTCTTCTTCAATTTTTCCATCTGAATAGACAGCATCAGACTCTCCCAGTTGCTCTAGTCTAGAATCAAGGAGTCACCTTTAATGCTTTTCTTTCTCACATGCCACTGAGAAATCCATCAGCAAATCTTATCACCTCTGCATTAAAATACGTCCCGAATATGATTATTTCTAACCACTTGTGTAACCGCTATTTTCTATCTCCTATAGCAAGCCTATCTCCTGCTTGAACTGCTGCAGTAGACTCCTAACTGGTTTCCATCTTCTACTTCTGTTCTTTTTTCATAAATTCTGAATACAGTAGCCACACAGATCCTTAAACGATATAAAGGTGATCATGCATTCCCCGTTTCAAAATCCTCCAAAACCCATATCACACTTAGAATAAAACCCAGACCCTCCATTATCTGCTCCCAGGGCATTTGCTTCACCTGCACTGGCCTCTGAGTACATTTCTGCATGAACATTCTGGATTTTTGGTTTTTATCATGCTCCCCCCTGACCTTCACATTGGCCTTTAGCTCCCTTCTTTCAAGTCTTTCTTAGGTGTCACCTCCTCAGGCCTCTCTAAACTCCATCCTCACTTTCTTATTCAGATTTAGTTTTCTTCATAACACCAGAAATGTGAGGGTTTTTTTTTTTTTACATTAAAAGGAAGTCAATTATGAAGCTCACATTTTTATGACTCTAGGTTTGAAATGAACACAAATGGCGAGAATGTGAAATGACAGGCGGCACCTTCTGGGGAGACAGGCCATGTTCCTGCCTGTTGGCCCTTCCTCACCTCTCCCCCAGGATGAATGTAGCAGCTCTGTCCTGTGAATACATAAGACAAGCAGAGATGCAGCCTCTTTCCAGGGCTCGAAACTGAGGAACTCGCCAGCAGTGGATGCATTTCTGCAGCTGGGGAACTCAGCAGGGAGAGAAGCAGCTCACCCAAGGGGAACAGGCTCTCTTGCTGTACTGCGGCTTGAATGCAGACGTGGGATCTGTCAAAAGCGCTTCTCTGGTCTCCATACTGACAGCTTGTGCTCTCTCGTGACATGTGTGCTACAGAAACATGACCTGAACTGATGTGTTCTGGCAGAAACAGGCTGGGAGATTTCAGGCTCTTGCTCTCTCTGCCTCTTTCCTCCCCTCTTTGCTGATGATGCTGAACTGTTGAAGGGATGGGAGCATGCAGTTGTCAGAAGAGAGTTTTCAGTCCCACCATCAAAATCAGCTCCATGGCCCACTGAGTCCACATGGAGGCCGTTCCTGAAATTCCCGAGAGATGATATTGTTATCTGCATGTGAAATGGTATTATACATCGAATGACACTCTGGGATGTGATATCTACAAAATAGGTACTGAAAGAATAGAGAAAACAAAACCAACTTAGTAGACACAAGTACTAGTAAATGTAGTGACCAAGGTAACAAGAAAGTAATACAGAGAAAGATACAATGACCTGGGTGTTTAGTTCTGTACACACAATCAATTTTGGTGTTGAAAGGTTTATTGCGATCAGGCTCGATTGACTGTATTCAAAAAATTGAATTATCTGGTATCACTTTAAATATCTTTAGGGGACTGAAGAAAATCAAAATTTCTTTTTGGGAGTCAGGAGAAATGAAATTTGGCTTTGAAAAATTCTACCCAGGTAATTAAGCATTATGTTAATCAATTCAATGGACAAAATCTCTTTCTTTCTTTCTTTCTTTCTTTCTTTCTTCCTTCCTTCCTTCCTTCCTTCCTTCCTTCCTTCCTTCCTTCCTTCCTTCCTTCCTTCCTTCCTTTCTTTCTTTCTTTCTTTCTTTTTATTTCAGTGAGAAGGTGGCCATCCACAAACCAAGGAGAGATGCCTTACCAGAAACAAACCCTGGCATCTTAATAAACTTTCAGTCTCCATAACTATAAGAAAACACATTTCTGTAGCTTAAGCTCCCCAGGCTGTGGTATTCTGTTATGCAGCCAAGGAGACTAATGTGATGCATTAGCAGATAGTGATCATGTGATGTGTTAAGTTCCTTGCTTAGGATTCAGCTCCTCCTCCTGCTGGCAGGAGGCCTCTCTCAGTTCCTTGCCATGTAGTTTCCTCCACAGTGCTGCTCACCACATACATGGCAGCTGACTTCTGTCAAAGTGAAAGAGAAAGAGCACCTGAATGGGAGCCACAATCTTTCTGTCACCTAATCTCATAGATCTCTGCTCTCATTTTTGCCATATTAATTAGAAGTGAATTCTTAGGCCCTGGCTAGTGTGGCTCAGTTGGTTGCAGCATCTTCCTGTGCACTGAAGGATGGCAGCTTCTATTCCTGGTTGGGCACATACCCAGGTTTTGGGTTTGAAAGCCAGTCAGGGTGTGTAGGGAAGGAAGCTGATGAATGTTTTTCTCTCTCATTGATGTTTCTCCTTCTCTCTCTCTCTCTCTCTCTCTCTCTCTCTCTCTCTCTCTCTCTCTCTTCTCTTTCTCTCTCTCCCTTCTTTAAGAAAAATTAAAATGGGGGGGGGGGAGTGAATTTTTATTATAGACTAAAGGCCTGGTGCACAGAATTCGTGCATTTGGTGGGTGGGGGGAGTCTCTCAGTCTGGCCTGTGTCGTCTTGTAGTCTGGGAGCCCTTGAGGGATGTCAAACTGATGGCTTAGGCCCGCTCCACACCCTCCACCCCTGGGAGCAGGCCTAAGCCATCAGTTGGACTTCCTTAACGCTGTTATGGAAGAGGCTCCCGCCACCGCTGCTGCGCTCGCCAGCTGTGATCCCAGCTTTTGGCTGAATGGTGCTCCCACTGTGGGAGTGCACTGACCACCAAGGGGCAGGTCCTGTGTTGAGTGTCTGCCTCCTGGTGGTCAGTACACATCATATCGACCAGTTGTTCCTCCCTTCAGTCAATTTGCATATTAGCCTTTTATTATATAGGATACACTCATGGGGAGAGGATTATACAAGGGCATAAATATCAAGAGGTGGGAGATAATGGGGACCATCCTAGAGGCTGACTACCACATGACCCATACTACCTCAAACATTTCATAGCAATGACATTCTCCTACTGGCCATAATGTAATCACCAAAATTAAACCGATACATTACTATGATCTAATTCTCAGACCCTATTCAGGTTTTCCCACTTGTCACAATAATAAGAAAAGGGTCCAGTCCAGAATCATGATTTACTTTTGTTGTCATGTGTCTTTAGTTTCCTTCCACCAACTAAAGTTCCTTAATCTTTTCTTCATGATCTTGACACTCTTGAAGATTGCAGGCTAGTCACTTTGTAGTCTCTCGGGTTGGGGTTTTCTAATGTTACCTTATGGTTGGATTCAGCTTTTGCATCTTTGGTAGGAAGATCATAATAAAAGTGATGCATTGCACCCCCCTACCAGGTGGCATATAATCTTACAGGCTTTTCCACTACAAAGTTAATTTTCACCCTCCTTTGTGACTAACACATGTTTTGTGGAAAGGTACTTTAAAATTACGAATTTCTCATTCCTTATAAAACATCCAATCTATTCATTTATTGATTGATGTCAGTGTGAACCAATAGATTTTCATTTTATTCAATGGATAACTATTATCGCTATTAATTTTGATGCTAACAAGTTTCAGATTCGACCAGGGGGAGCCTGGCTTCTGTGACCTTTTGACATGACTCCACCATTTTTTTGAGCACTTCCAAATGTCCACTGGCTTTGTTGAATTTTAGATTGATTGACAATCTTAAATTCAGGGGAATGTCTGAAGAAAAAAAAAACAGGTGGTAGTGGACTAAATAGTTATAAAGAGATTCAAGAAAATGGGAATGTGGTGTCACACCAGGCTTCTGAGAAGTTGACTCTGAATGATAGGTGAGATGGTAGCACAGCTGCAGGATCATTTGGGGCCAAGAATGAGTCATGCTCAGATGGGTGATAGTGGAATCTGCTTTATGCTGAGGGCAGCAATCTCAGAGGAAGAGACTGATAAGGCAGAGTGAATGGCACTAACCTAAACAGAAATACTTGAGGGTGATGAGGGTTGTTGTCACAGGACAAGCGGAGGATTGACCTTTACTATGACTGTTCTCAGCAGTAAAGAAGAGAAAAAAATACGTGAATTAACAGATATATTTGTAGTTTAGTAAATTGAATATTTGAAACACACACACACACACACACACACACACACACACACACACACGTTTTCACGTTTTTCTTCCCTTGATAATATTCTATTCTAAGGCTAAATCACAAATCTTATTGAAGAAGAGAAAGATAAATCACAAGAAATAGAAGAGAAGAAAATTATGTGAGGGGAGTTCCTGCCAGGCAGACAAAGGAAGTATAAAAGGAGGAGAGATCAGAAAGGAGAGACATTTGGAAGGAAGAATCAGCTATAGGAATCCTGTTGAGGTCTAACCGGAGAATATGTTGCATTGAAAAGCTGTAGACAGATTTGCAGGAAATAGAGTAGGTATGAGTGATACTTTCTTTCATAGGGGATAGCCTGGGATGGCTGAAATCCTCTCAAATAAGTCCTATGTTGTGTGTGTGTGTGTGTGTGTGTGTGTGTGTGTGTTGAATAGTTTTATTGATTTCTGAGAGAGAGAGAGAGAGAGAGAGAGAGAGAGAGAGATGGATATGAGAGCAGAATATCAATTGGCTACCTCCTGAATGCCCCCTAATGGGGATTAAGCCTGAAACCTGGGCATAGGCCGACCAGGTATTGAACCAACAACCTTTTGGCCCACAAGATGACGCCCAACCAACTGAACCACATCAGTCAGGGCATAAGTCCTGCATTTGACATGGCATCGTGTCTAGCAAGGAACATGAAGGGGAGAGAAAACAGGCTGTAACAGTCACTGAGAGCTGCCTCATGAAGCCTCCCCAGCACTAAGCCCAATCCTGTGGGCTGAGAAAGCAGCTGTTTCCAGTTCCCTGAAGGATGGAGGTGATGAGAGGAATAGAGGCTCAGGATAAGCCTAAAGTTGGGATGAGGAGCCTGAGATGTGGCCAGAGACCATAGCATCACCTGTGGATGCCACAGGACAGCCAGGAGCAGGCTAGCAGGAATGGGTGAAGGCTCAAAGAACAGTAAGTGGACACAGTGCTTCTCCCTGACTGCTGTAAAGGCATAGGCCTGCCACTATGTCCAGATGGAGACGAGAAGACAACAGTAAATGCAAACACCTGGAAAGAATGAGTATTGATTCAAAAAAGATTATTTAACTGAAGACTTTATAATGGAAAGTAACTAAGTTACTTTCAATAAACCAGAGATGAGGTCAATTAGAGAAAACAAAAAGTCAACATTTCCCTAACGTAGCTGTAGTATAAATTTTGACAGCAATACAGTAGACTTATTGGTATGAAGATGAGGTTACATTGAATGGCTTATATTTTATCCATAAAATATGAAGTGTGAGTGCCAGCTGAGAGTAAAGGTGAAGAAAGAGGTGTGGATGTTTGAGGAAAAAAAAAGGAGAAAGTATAAAATCGTTGCAGAGGGGTTCAAAACACACATTAGAATCGTAGTCTCTAAGAAGCCCTGTTTTATAAAGAAACACCCATTCAGGTTTATAGACAAGCTAGGATGATCCAGGTTTTGTGGCTCCTGAGGCTTATAAATTTGAAGGCCCTCTATAAGAAAAAGAACACAACATATGAATACAAAATTCAGAATTGAGCCTTATAAGGGACTCATGTAAACAAGGGTCCTGAAGCTCTAATTTATTAACTTTACAGTAAATCCACCTCTATTTACATGTTCAATGACTATATTTGCTCATGAGGAGACATTTCCCTCCCACACCTGCCAAGGACCCCCAGGACAGTCTGGCTTCATCTCAAGTTGGGATATGCTGGCATAGACTTCGGTGGCTTCTCCAACTTGCCTCCCTTCCCTCCATCTCTCCTCTCTCTCCCCTCAAGCAGAATGCATCATCTCACAGCTCCTCATCATTTCCCTAGAATACCAGCCTCGGATCCACATTACACATCTCTCTTCGGCTTAGGTTTCCACCTCTTTATCTAAATGGGTGACTTTCCAACTTCTTAGATCACAGCCCATAATAAGTAACACATTTTACATTGTAACCCAAAACCCATTTATATTAATGAAAAAAGTTTCACAAAGTGCATCTGAATTTTTATTTTTTTAAATATTTTTATTTATTTCAGAGGAGGAGAGAGAGAGAGAGAGAGAGAGAGAGAGAGAGAGAGAGAGAGAGAGAGAGAGAGAATATCATTGATTGGCTACCTCCTGCACACCCCTACTGGGGATGGAGCCCACAACCCAGGCATGTGCCCTTGCCCACAATCAAACCAGGGACACTTCAGCCCTTCAGATTGCAAGCTGACGCTCTATCCACTGAGCCATACCAGTCAGGGTCATCTGAATTTTTCTATGTGCAATGCACTCTAGTATTTTCCGGCCCATATCTTGCATATGTAAAAATAATTCTGGTTGGGTCCCACTAAAGTGATTCTTATAGACAGCAGGTTGGGAGATGCTCTCTGGCTAGTGCTGTCCTCCTAATGCTTTTCATGCTGCCGTCCTTTGCTCATGTGTCTCCCTCACTTTGGATTGCCTTTAACCTCTGCTATGCCTTTAGAGGCTATTTTCATGCCTCCACTTTCAAATGGAATTCTACCTTTTATTTAAAGCCCTCCATTAAGTCATCTGTCCTCTCATGCATTTCACATTCATGTTGCTGTGGCAGGTATTTTATTCTGCCTTGATTGCAGTCAATTATTTAAAATGCAGCCTTCCTTACTTGATTGTGAAGTTCCTGTGGGCAAAATCATGTCTAATTCTAATGTGAACATTTCTATGAATCCTACAGTATCCAGCACCTAGAACCCTATAAATTTGTAAAATAGGAGAAAACAACAGCGGTTCGAAGGGTTGTTATGAGGTTTATATAAGATGTGTTATAGTTAAAGTAATTGGCTTATAAGGTCACACAATTCGTAAGTGGTATGACAAGGACACAAGCTAAGCCTGCATTCCTAGCCACCATGTTTACCTGTCTTAGTTCAGTGCTAACCCATAAGAAGTACTCAATAATTGGTGACTATTTTTATCACTTCACAAAAGGATGTTGGATCAAAATGGAATAAATGTTTTGACAGAAACTATAGATTATCTGTAATGGCCTTTAAGTCTAGGGGTAAATCCATTCATCATTCTGCTAATAGTTTGCTATTTAATCTGCTGTTTTATTTTTCTGTGTGAGTGGCTGTGACTACATGATTAAAAGTCACCACCTCAGGAAAATAAATTTTCTGTCTTCAGTGGTCTTAATGACCATATCAGATTAATTGCAAGACTAACTCAACTATGCACAAATTAAATATTAAGATAGAAGAAAAAAATCCAATTTGACCAAAAAATGATTTTGAGACTGCATAGATCAAACTAATTTTCTTCCTTTTTTGCAATTTAGTTCAATTCAAACCTTCAAATATACAGTGCAAGGCACTGCAAGAGATAGTAAGAAAAATAAGCAACATCCATTGTTGCCAAGGAGTTCATAATCAGTGTGAGTATCTTGGGGGTGGGACAGAGGGACTAAGATGTCTATACAATTACCCCTAATATAAGGCAGAGTAAGATCTGCTTTATGAGGTTGCAATGAATCCTGAGGTTCTAAGAAGGAATGTATTGTTTCTCCAAAGAGGGAATTGCAGAGAGGATGAGAATGGTTGAAAGACTAGCTATAGGCAAATATGATTCTGGTTCTTCAAATAAAGAAGGCATGGCATTTTCCTTACTAAAAATCTGTGGAAACCTCAGAGATTCTAAGTAAGGTTCTAGGATTATTTATTAACACGATGGTAAGGAGAACTTGTTTATGAAAGGAATCTGGGGATTACTAAATGTTATTGAAGAAATCAGATCAAACTAATCTTTTATGGGGAGGTCATGATTATAAGATTGTTACAAATGAGAAATAAGACGTCTACAGAGCAGCTGAATTTCAGGATAGGCTTGGGGACAAAATAGAAGAAAAATGAGAGACATTAAAATTGATGAATTGAACAATTGTATCCAAAGGATGCTGATTAATAGATAGATGTTATCTTGAAGAACATGCTTTAACGTCTTTTCATAGGCTTCTAACTTTAACACTGTTTGATTTATATTTAATCAGAAACTTGAATAAAGATACAGAAGACACAGTCATTAATCTGCAGATGAACTGGAGCTGAGAAGAATGGCAAGCAAATTGTGACAAAATCAGGAGCTAAAATGATCTTCATTAGCCTGAAATGATGGTTCAAATCTACCAAGACTAAGCTCAGTAGTCTTCATCTTGGTCCAAAAGCCAACAGCACATGAAAAAAGATAGTAGAGATATGATTTAGTGCAGTAAGACAAGCTTCAATTTTTAATTAGCTGACTGTGATGAGTCAATAGTATTACATAATTACAGAAACCATCACCACCACCACCTCAACCACCATCACCAACATCATCACCACCATTCCAACAACAACTTAATGAGCTCTTAGGCTGTGTTCATGGAAAAACTGTCTGTGGAAGGGAGGGGAGCGTTCCCCTAATCATGCCATACTTAGAGCAATGTGTATAGTTCTGTGCTCACATGTACAGATGAATGTTCACAGGGAGAGCAATTACCTGGGAGAAAAGCTTCCCAAATGTGCTATGTTCCGAAAATGTAAAGGCTCTGGAGTTAGTTAGCCTAGAGTTAGTTAGCCTGGAGTAGAGAAGTCTTAGTAGGAATATGATAAAAGTGCTGTCATATGGGAAAAGCAATTTAACTTCTTTGATAGAACTTCAAAAGGCAGAACTAGAGCTAGGAACATTAATTATAAAAATATATATTTCAGCTTATTAAAAAATTTTCACATAACTACAATTATTTAAAAATGGAAAGCATCCCCAGGTGTTCAGTATAGCTAATCACCAATTTGAGGTTAAGCCTAGGAGTTCAAGTGTCTGGTAATTAGTTTAAGTTTAACATTTTTAATTCCTAGACTGACATCACTGAGCATGCTGGGAACCTGGGGGCTCAGAGGGGCTGATGAGAGGATCCCACTGTGACTAGATGGTGAGACCACCAAAGGAGACAGTGGAGGGAAGGCCATGGATTGAGAAGATAGAGATGGCTCTAAGGAATTTTCTGACCCCTGCTCACAACTTGTGATGGGATATAGGTTGGGAGAGATGGAGAGAGTGGTACCAGTGGAGAGATTCCCACTATTATATAGGATAATAAAAGGGAAAGGCAGATTATATTAAAAGACGTAAATGGAGAAAAGTTTGATTAACCAGGAGACTATTTGCAATAAAATAAAGGAACAGGAAGTAGGGAGGGGGGTGGTGAAGGAATCTGCATTGGGTGGAGGGTGTTGTCTGAATTGGAAAGCCTGGGAGTCCTGGAGCAGGCGCAGAAGTATTTGGGACCGGGACAGCAATCATAGATAATGAGAATTAAGAGGCACCATTTGCAAGGCCAGTTTGAATGTCATGCAGGCAAGAAGGAAAGGAGTGTTGAAAGGCGAGATTTAATTAATGGAGAACCTCTAAGACCCACCTCCCCCTGACTCCCCACTCTCACCCTGTCTCCCCGCAGCAGGAAGAGAGCCCCACTTTGCACCAGTTTGCAGAGTGCTCTCAGCTCTTGGCCTGGGTAAATACTGGAAGAGAAACCTGACCTTAGGGGCCTCCCCTTCTTCTCCTACAGAATCCACACTTTCTAGGCATGAACTTGCCACTCCATAAAGGTTGATTCCCTAAGCAGATCGCCTTCTAGTCATCTCCACCGTTCCTTTCCCATTTTACTTCAACCAAACACAAATGCTGCAATTGAAAATGCTGTACCTAAGGCAAATTCCAGTGCCTGAAGCCTTGATTCTGAAATAAGAATTCACAAGTAAACAATATATATTTCTTTTCAATCATGAGAAATTCTGTCCTGATAATATTTGGATTTAGCAGCAAGTTAGAGGACATGTGTATACCATCCCTCTTAGATGGGTCTGTAAACACTTTAACTTAAATGTGGTCTTCAAAGTCCTTATGCAGTATAGCTCTGTAAAATAGTTGAAGGCACAGTATGGCTCTGTAAAATAGCTAGAAGCATTTAGATGGTATTAAAAAAATTTAATTTTCTTTTCACATTCAATTCAGACTTGAATTCTTCTTACCCATAGGGCAGAATTTGCCTTCTCTGCTAAATAGCCATATTTTGCTTGTCATGGTATCTGAAATAATATTACTCTGTGTACGACTGTATAATGAAATTGTTGTAGACTTTAATACATTTTCTTTAAAATACAATTTTTATAGATTGTTCCCATCATTCTTATGGCCCCAAGTAGTCAAGTTTAAAAGTATAGAAAGATTGCATTGGGACATTTTGTCATTTTAATTTGTCTTCAGAGGTTGTTTACATGAACGCTTCCAGAGTATTCTGCTCTACGCACTGAGCTAGACAGGGATCTCCATATCTGCCTGGCTGTTAGGAAAACATCTTTCCGAATATCACTTGGTCTCTGGGACAAATAAGCAAGGATGACACAAAAGATTACTTCCTGTATCCCACTACCTGTGCACTTTTTAATGAAAGAAAATCATTTTCTTCTCTGTGGCACAGACTATAAACACTGGTAGGTACAGACTGTATGTTGTCTATCAATCAGCCTATGCCCACTGCCTGGCCTGGTGCCTGGCACATGGTAAGGTTCAAGTAATATTTCTTTACTAGAGGCCCAGTGCACAAATTCGTGAAAAGAACTGTGGGCTGTGAGGCTGTGGTGGGCTCATTGCCCACCCAGCCTCTTCAGCATGGCCCTGGTCTCCTGTTTGACGGCAGCCCTGCTCCCTCTGCCACTGCCTTTTTCACACACTGATGATACTGACTCCTCTCGCACCTCCTGATGGCACGGAGCAACTGGGGCCAGTGCCAGCAGCAGGTGTGAGTGATGGCTGCTGCTCTGATCACCCCTGCTGCCAGTGTCCGGCGCTGGTCCCAATCATCCCTGAGGAGGAGAAGCCCTCACAGACGATTGGGGCCTGCAGCTACCACTTGCATCTGCTGACAGTGCTGAGTGATTGGGACCAGCACTGGCCACCAACAGTGGGTATGAGTGGTGGCTTCAGTGCTGGCAGGGGGTGTGAGAAATGTCTGCTGCCCCAATCGCCCCTCAGGAGCAGAAGGAGGTAGAGAAGCCCTCAGGGATGATTGGGACCAGCGCCGGGCACTGGCAGCAGGTGTGAGCTACAGCTCTGGTGCTGGCAGCGGGTTCGAGCAGGAGCAGTGCCAGCAGCAGGGTGGGGCCATGGCATGTGGGAACAAAGAATTTTCAGTAACCACAGGGGCTTGCTCTGGTGACAGTGATTGGCTCCCCACCTTGGTCTGGCACCCCCTGCCACGGCTGACACCCACCATATTCCAAGCTCTGACTCTTGCTGCCAACACCTGCCATGTTCTATGCATGACCCCTGGTGGTCAGCACACATCATAGCTACTGGTTGTTTGGTTGTTTGGTTGTTCCGTTGTTCAGTCTATATGCATATTATATATGCATATTATAGATAGATAGATAGATAGATAGATAGATAGATAGATAGATGTTGAGGGAAGTCTACTACATCAGGATCTACCCAGAGGAGCTTTTTTGATTAATCAAAACTATTTGCATTATTAGATTTGTATGAAAATTAGAATTCTCATGAGGCTTAGATGTGTGAGATAAAAAAATAAAATATAAAACCCAAAACCTATATTCTTACTTATTCAGTCAGAGAGACCTGATTTGGAATAAGCCTAATAAATACTATCCCACAGAAAGTGGCTTTGTTGGTCATTACTCTGAATCATCTTGTGACTACTAGGAACCCTAAGAGCCTAATAAGATGGATAACAGGGGAGCAGAAAATCTGATTAGACAGACAACCCAGCCTAATCAGAAAAATAGCCACACAGGCTGAACACAAACCTGCTGTTCTCAGCTGATTGCTGCTGAAAGTCCTGCCCATGAGCGTTTCTCCCCTCTCCTGCCCTCTTCTCCCCACCCCCCCACCCCCGACCTTCAGCCCACAAACACACATATACACTCTTAATCTTCAACCCTTTTCTTTCTCTCCCATCCTCTCTCTCAATATTCTGGTTTTAGGCCCCTAACAAAGTTGGCCTGTTCTAATTGTGATTTTGTTACAAGATGCGAAGGCAGTCCTGGCTGAGTGCAAAGCTAAAAAAGACATCTGTGAAAATATGTTTGGATTTGTAATCTCATCCCACCCTCAGCGACAACCTTTGACAGGATTAGCTGAAAGCCTAGCACTCGAGTAAACTTGCACCGCCTGAAACCCATGTGAGCCCGTGGGTTAATCAGGCCGTTATGTAATCAGGAGACCCCTGAGGGGTGAGTACTCTCTTTGTGTGGAGGAAGTAGCAAGAACCATAGGCAAACTTCATGTCTTTCATCACTGGATTATTTCCTGAAATGAATCAAGTGCAAAGTGATCCAGAAGAGCTGGGAACAAGCTGAGCTGTGGGTTAGGCCAGAGCCAGGGATGGGGAAGGGGTTAGTGTTCCAGTAAGTGCAGTAAGCCACCGGCTGAGGCAAAGCTGTTGACCAGCCAGAGGTGGTAGAGACAGGCTTGCGGGCCCTTTCACCTCATACCCTTCCTCCTTGCTTGGTGCATCTTCCACTGCCGTAGACAAACTGGAGGGCACTGATGTCCTGGCAATTGAGAAAACTTGGGTCACAAATAATATCTTAAGGGCCCAGCCAGCGTGACTCAGTGGTTGAGTGTAGACTTATCAACCAGGAGGTCATGGTTCAATTTCTGGTCATGGCACATGTCATGGTTGCAAGCTGGATTCCCAGTGTGGGGCAAGCAGGAGGAAGATAATCAATGATTCTATCTCATCATTGATGTTTCTATCTCTCTCTCCCTCTCCCTTCCACTCTGAAATCAAAAAACATATTTTTTTAAAAATCATAATAACACCTTAAGGACTTGTTGGGCCTTTGTCAACATCCCTCAAGTAGGAGAGCCGATGTCAGAATCCAGATATGTTGAAGCCCCAAAGATCTAGTAATCACAATAGCCAATTAACTGAGAATTAGCCAAAAGAGATCAAGGTCCTGAGTTACCTGGGCAACTGCCCCTTCTCCCAGATGTGCTGACTGTAGGCACAGTACTAAGTGCCTGCTCAGGTCTGCTGGCAGTGCTTATTAGAGAGGGTGCTGTAGCTGCCAGCAGGATGCTGTACTCCAAGGAAGCAAAACTGAGCCCCCTTACAATCACCCTGCGTATTCTGTCTTCACTCGTGCAAGGGGATTGTTTGTGACATTGGTCTCTTGATTGAAATCTTCTTTGCAGGACAGATTCAGCCTTATGAGACCAGAAGCTTATATAATTTCAAGGATTCTCTTTAAGAAAAAGAATGCAAAGTTGGATGTAGAAATTTCTAATAAAGTTAAAAATGTACCTATTCTGTAACCTAGCAATTTCATTCCTAGGTTTATACTCAACTGCTGGTATATATAATATTATAGATAAGTTTTGTATACATTATGCTAAGCAAAAGAAGCCAGGCAAACTATTTCATTTATACATTGTTCTAGAACTGGCAAAATGGAACTATGGCACTGTCTATTAGAATGATTAATTTTTTAAAAATCTAGAATTCTTGTGAGGACACAAAATGGAAAAATCACTTTGGAAAACAGTTTGACAGCTTCTAGTTTCTAATAAAGTTAAACACAGACTTTCCATACAACCCAACAATTCCACTCCATTTATTTACCCAAATGAAATGAAGTCTCCATTCACACAAAATCCTGCACAGTTATGTTTACAGTGGTTTTCTTCATAACAGCCTCAAACAGAGAACAACCAAGTGTCCCTCAGCTGGAGAATGGATAAGGAAATTATGATATAACTACTGATATGACATACAATTCAACAATAATAAAAGAGTAGGTCACGGATACACACCAACACAGAGGTGTTTTACATGCTCCATGTTAATGAAAGACCCCACATCCAAAAGGCCATATACATACTTTAAGGATTCCAATTATATGACATCCTAGAGAAAACATATCAGGTTCTGCAGGAGGCTGAGGGTAGAGGGAGGGGCTGGCTGCAAAGGCCAAGGGAGAAATTTGGGGGAGATAGAAATGTTCTATATCTTTTTTTTTAAATATATTTTTATTGAATTCAGGGAGGAAGGGAGAGAGAGACAGAAACATCCATGATGAGAGAGAATCATCTATCAGCTGCCTCCTGCATGCCTCCTCCTGGGGACAACCAGGGCATATGCCCTGACTAGGAATTGAACCTTCATCTCCTGGTTCATAGGTTTGTGCTCAACCATTTAGCTGCACCGACCAGGCTGGAAACGTTCTATATCTTGATTATGATGATGGTAACATGACTCTGTTCATTTATCAAAGCTCACAGAATTGTGGCCTTGAGTTTCTGAATATTTCTACTTCAGCAGAAGTTGTAGAGACTATGAGGGAGATAACCTGGGGAGAAAAATCAATTTTTCCCTATTAGACACATGGAAATATCCACCAAGAAACTTAGCCATGAGCATCCACATAAAACTCCTATCTCTTAAAGGCACAGGCACTTTTTGACGGGCAATAGTAAGCAGCATGTCCTTTCCTCTCCAGGAATTCTACCTCATGACCTGGGAATCTGGACATCTGCTTATTAAATTATGGAAATTTTCCCTCTTGGCTGAGAGAGACCTGGCTCTAGGGAGATAATTCCTCTTATTAGTCATTTTACAGTGTCCCTTCTGGTCTGTGTTTTTTCACTGCTGAGTAGTATTCCATTATATGAAATACCTTATTTGTTTATGCATTGGCCTGTTGAGGGACATTAAGGTTATTTTCTAGTTTGGGCTATGATGAATAAAACATTTTTTATTGTTGAATTGTATTCTGTTATATCAATAAGTATATCACTATTTCCTTATCCATTCCCCAGGGACACTTGGTTGTTCTTTGAGGCTATTATGAAGACCCAAACATTCAACAGCTCAGTACAATAGAAGTTAGCTAAGGTTCAGCCATGTAGCCACTCTGAACCAGAAGGGACACTATAACACTAAGTCTAGGTATGTGCCAGAAAAAGGGGGAAAATGGATTTGGGTGGATAGCTGGCAGTCTCTTTCACATTCTGAAAACATCCAAAATAGAAAATGACACCTTCACCGAGACCGGTTTGGCTCAATGGATAGAGCATCAGCTTGGGGACCGAAGGGACCCGGGTTCGATTCCGGTCAAGGGCATGTACCTTGGTTGTGGGCATATCCCCAGTAAGGGGTATGCAAGAGGCAGCTGATCGATGACTCTCTCTCATCGATGTTTCTAGCTCTCTATCTCTCTCCCTTTCTCTCTGTACAAAATCAATAAAATATATTTTTTTAAAAAGAAAAAAAAGAAAGAAAAAAAAAGAAAATGACACCTTCAATTGCTTTGCTTACCAAGGATTTGACTCAAATCTAAGCTATATATATATATATATATATATATATATATATATATATATATATAGCTTAGATTTGAGTCAAATCCTTGGTATATATATATATATATATATATATATATATATATATATATATATATAGCTTAGATTTGAGTCAAATCCTTGGTAAGCAAAGCAATTGAAGGTGTCATTTTCTTTTTTTTTCTTTCTTTTTTTTCTTTTATATATATATACTAGAGGAGGTCTGGTGCATAAATTTATGCACCAGTGGGCTCCAAACCTCCCCCAAGGGGTCACAGATTGTGAGAGGGTGCAGGGCAGGCAGAGGGACCACACCTGTGCATGATTGGGGCCAGGGAAGTATCCAGGAGGTTGGCCAGCTAGGGAGGAATCACGGAAGGGCTTCAGGGTATGTGCAGCCCATCTCACTCAGTTCTGATCTGTTGGACCCCAGCAGCAAGCTAACCTATCGGTCAGAGCATCTGCCCCCTTGTGGATAGTGCCCATCATAGCGAGTGGCTGAGCAGCCTTAGCATATCATTAGCGTATTACACTTTGATTGGTCGAACGGCTGACTGGACGACTGGACACTTAGCATATTAGGCTTTTATTATATATGATATTATTTTTTTAGAGAGAGAGGAAGGGAGAAGAGGAGAGAAAGAAATATCGATGAGAGAGTGAAACATCAATTGCCTGCCTCCTGCACACGCCCTACTGGATATTGAGCCCAAAACCTGGGCATGAGCATGGGATGACACCCAACCACTGAGCCACACCTACCAGAGCACATTTCTACTCCCCCCCTCCCCCCCCCCGGTAATTCTGATAGAAAGATAAAGGCCAAGGGCAAAGAAGGTGAACAACCTTAAGTAACAGGAGATTTAATAGTGAAGACTCTTATAATTATGGGCTTGAATGAGGCTGATGAATTATTTGTGGGTTTAATCATATCACCATTCTCTTTGTTCTCTATACTCATAGAAAGTGATAGGGATTGAAAATTTATTGGCAAGGCTAAATTTTTCTTTGATACAATACTGAGTAGACAAACAAAGAACTATTATCAAGCATAGCTGCTTTTGAGTTGACCTGTTCTTAAACAAAAGCATAGGACATTAAGATGTTAATGAGCGAGATCTTTCTAGGTTTTGCACATTTTTTAAAAAAAATCAAATGTATTTCTGTATGAGCAAGGGAAGGTCATGGCAATGGGAAAAGTACTCCAAAGAAGAGATACAGACTTAAATATTCAGGCATCACTTTGGGACAATTCTAGTAACAACTAGTGACAATATGTAGTGAATAGGTATAGTTACAACAAAGACTAATAAAATGTAGGCCATCATTAGCAGGAGCAGTGGAAATAAAACACAGTATTACCCTGTCTTTGTATCAAAATATGAAAGCCCACAGCTGGGGGCCTGTGGGAGGTGCTGGATGCCAATTATAAAAAGATAATGCTTCCTGGGATGGCACAAGTAAGGACAAGTAGATAATCAAAGGGAGAGAAATATAGCTCTGAGAAGATAAACTACAAAAAATAAAGGAAGCCATTTAGTCATGAGGAGTAGGTACTCAATAACGGTTTGTGAAAGAAATACATAAATAACTCAAAGCCTATGGAGTAGAACAGATTTATTTACCAAATTCTGGAAGCAGTGATTAAAGAGATGAATTTAGTACACTCACAAAAAAGGAAGAAGTACTTTATTTTATTTTTTTTAAGATTTTTAAATTGATCGTTTAGAAAGAGAGGAAGGGAGAGGAAGAGAGAAACGTCAATGTGTGAGTGAAACATTGATTGATTGCCTCCTCCATGCCCCCTACCCGGAATCCAGGCCAAAACCCAGGCATGTGCCCTGACTGGGGATCGAATGGCAACCTTCCCGTGCTGGGGATGACACCCAGCCAACTGAGCCACACTGGCCAGGACAGGAAGAAGTACTTCACAAAGCAGTAAACATAAGGAGCTTGTTTCTTTAAGAGGCAGAACACAGACATATTAATAAGTCTGAGCGTGTATAAATAAATTCATGGACAATATATCACTAATGGGTTATTCAGGAAAGCAAGGCACGTTTGAGGGTTATCTTTTTTGTTTTTGTTTTTTGTATATATTTTATTGATTTTTTACTGAGAGGAAGGGAGAGGGATAGAGAGCCAGAAACATCGATGAGAGAGAGTCATCAATCAGCTGCCTCCTGCACACACACCCCCTCCCCACCCCATCGGGGATGTGCCTGCAACAAAGGTACATGCTCTTGACCAGAATCGAACCCGGGACCTTTCAATCCGCAGGCCAACGCTCTATCCACTGAGCCAAACTGCTTTCGGAGAGGGTTATCTTTTTAAAACTGCTGCTGAAATGTAATGTAACCTGGGGAAAATTATCCAACTTTCTTCAAATCGTTCCTCAGTGTGACCATCAGCAAAGGGATAGTGGATTGAGTGATCCATGTGTCCCAGTATTTTAGTTCCTTCATAAAAGCAAACATTTCAGGTAAAACCACACACAAAAATGGGTATTGTTTTTCTCTTCAGCATTCCTAGGTGGAGCCCGCCTGCTCAGACTCAGAGGAGAGAGTGATTGATGACCACGGATTTAAAAAGCCATTAAAGATAATGGGGGGATGGGGCCACTCAGCCTGCCCATCTGTGTCCCAAGGCAGTCCCAGGAATAATGGCATGGAGTTTCACCACCCTGCGGGGGTGGAGTGGCAATTAATTAATATTCAGGAAGATAGAGAGTAAGCACGCTAGTTAGTTTTTGTTGCTGTGTCTCTGGAATAAAGGGCTGAGTAAGGAAGGAAGCCGGAGGTGGAGAGAAAAGAGGAGCCAAAGGCACCAGGATACCTCCACCCCCTCACCCCCGCCCCCACAACTGCAGTACACCAAGCTTTTGTGCTGGGGAGCTAGCCCCTTGGGACCAAGGGTGGCCTTTTCCTACAGAAAAATGCGCACGGTCCCCTCCCTGCCACACACGCCAGTGCTGGACGACCACAGACCGGAAGGTCTGTGTGACATCCTGGGAGAATATGGGGATCAGCCCAGTTTATCTGCACCGCCCCGGGGACATCCTTTGAAACCTGGTTTCCGTCCTGAGATTTCCTCTTTGATCTCTCAGTGAAAAGTCTGGTCCCCACAATACACACCTTCCCTGTGCTGGGCTATTGTGCCATCTGTGCAGTTCCTCTTCTAGGCGCTTGTCTCAGGACAAAGGTGTTGGCAGTGATAACTGGCAGGTTGGGCCCTGAGCCTTCCTGGCACCAGTGATGCTGTATCGCTTGGGTGTGAGCATCTCTTGGATGCTGTACCCTATGGACAAACGTGTTTTTCCTTCCCTTGCTCTGAGGCTTATTTCTGCATGTTCTCTGCTTTTCTGTCTGCACCTGTGCCACCTCCCCCCTTACCCGCCTTGTGCCTGCCCTCTCTCTATTGCTCACTCATGCAGGAAATTTCTCAGTCTACAAAATGTAGCAACACATTTATTACCCCTGGGTAACTCCACAGACAATCAAGAAAATGCATTTCAGCATGATGAAGTGTCATAAACAATGAATTGCTCTATAAATGAAGAAAAACATTTCACTAATGCAAAACCCAGGACTATCTGAAGGTAACAATTTACTTCAATTAACAATTTGGCGGAAAAAAAGCTAAGAGGTTGTTTTTTTTGTTTTTTCCCCCTGATATTTATAAAGGGTTTCAGCCTTATAGAGGGCAATTATTCAGTCAGTGGGTTTGTTAGGAAGGAGGTCTGCCATCACTGAAGGTTTGCTCACTCTTTATGTCAGGTAACCTTCCACAGAATGAAAGCCCCTACTATGTGCTTGGTACCTAGTAGGCACTCAATAAATGTGTGCTGAATAAGGAATCCTACCTTGTGACACTGGCCAGGAGATAGACACTGCAGCTTCAGCCAATGTTTTCTTTGTCCGTGTCCTTTGGAAACAAGAGTTCCACGGAGCTATGGGGCTCCTCCATACAATCATTTTTCTCCTGTTTCATATATTGGAGTTGTATGAAATATTTCCTTTGAGAAAGGAGTCCTGCTGCCTTTAAGAAAATACTTTTGACTCAACTCCTTCCCTCCCCAGGAGGAAGTTAAGAGCTGCTTTTGTATGTATGTGTGTCTGATTGCTTTGTGCTGAGCAGGGTGAGGATCTATCAAGTCAACCAGCCCCAAGTGCTCCCTCCATTTCCCTCCAATGGATTAGACTATGTTGGACCCATCAGAGCTCCAATATTGTCAAAACAGAAGCCAGCCCTCTGGGGAGCCCCCTCAGAAAAGTTAGGGTGCTGGATGCAGGAACCAACACCTTCTTTCCCCTATGTAAAGCCAGGAGTAATATCTATATATATATACAATGGAACACTATCCAGCCTTAAAAAAACGCAGGGAATTCTGCCATATATTCTTTGAGGACATTATGCTATGTGAAATAAGCCAGTCACAGAAAGACAAACACCGCAGGGTACCACCTACAGGAGGAATCTGAAATAGAGTTTCAGTCTGGGAAGATGAAAATTTTCTAGAAATTAATTGTGCAACATTGTAGCTGAAGCAACAATAATGTATTGTATGCGTAAACATTTCTTAAGGAGATAGATCTTGTTACTGTTCCCAGCATGGAAAAATAAAAATAAAAATCATAAACAGCCTTTTCAGTTGATTTGAGAGAAAGAAACACTGATTTGTTGTTTCACTTATTTATGCATTCATTGCTTACTTCTTTTATGTGCCCTGACCAGGGATCAAACCTCCCAATCAGGATGATGCTTTACCCAACTGAGCTACCTGGCCAGAGCTAAAATAAAGGAAACTTTTAAAACACAAAAACATGTTTGTAATCCATGGATTTATAGCAATATATATATCATTCTGTAACCAAATATAAATACACAGGTGGAGGATCTTTATCACCTATATCCTGAACCGTATGTAAAAGTAGAATAAGTTCTTGTTTATTGCTAATCAGGGTCTACCACAGTTTTTGTACTCAAAAGCTGTGGGTACATAAACCAGCAATAGCTGATTTCATGGGAGCAAACCCAAACCAGACCTAGTGAGTCAAAATCTGCATTTCAGTAAAATCCCTAGATGATTGTAAGCCACATCAAAGGGCTATGTCTTTGACACTGTGATTTCCTATTCTTCTTAGAGTACTGGGAACTCAGTGGGCAGCTGGACTCCTCTTTCTTTCTTCAGGTAGAGTTAATAGTGCATAGACCTGATGACAAAGTTGGGTAGACACAGGAGGGAAAGAAGGGAGAAGC
The DNA here is from genome assembly GCF_964339955.1 of Pipistrellus hanaki. Taxonomy (NCBI): domain Eukaryota; kingdom Metazoa; phylum Chordata; class Mammalia; order Chiroptera; family Vespertilionidae; genus Pipistrellus; species Pipistrellus hanaki. The sequence continues at coordinate 29,225,761 of NC_140510.1, forward strand.
AGAGCATGAGATGATTAGATTTGAACAGCTAAATGCATACCCAGGCTGAATATTTGGCTAGAGAGCAAAGTCAGAGCACAAGTAATTGAAATATACTATATTTCCTGAACTTCATTTCAGCCATTACTCATTTCAACCTCTTCTTGTAATAAATCTTCTACCTTTGCTACTAGCAAGAGGCAAAGTGAATGGAATTTAAAGTTTCGGCTCCTTTCTCCACTCTTTTACCAAATGAAATTACTAACAAGGGATGACAGATCTAGAGAATAGGTAACAGAAAAAAAGAAGAGGAGATAAAGGGTAAGAGAAGCTAAGGTTCTAACCAAAAACATGATAACCATGCTATGGCCTTTGAGAAAAGAAGGGCTGATGACACATTAATTTGAGAACCCCCCTCCTCCTTATAATTAAACTTTGTTAATTACACTTAGAAATAAAAGTTGAGTAACGCAGGCTAATTTTTTACCCCCAGTATACTTTTAAATTGCATGCACTCCAACAGAAAGAGACTTTAATATTTTTTGAGCAATTGCAATTCCTATAAATATCTTTCAGCTCCATTTTATCTTCCCTGTAACTGAGGGTTGTGGTTCTTGATGAATGATTTGTCATCTTCCTATATGATTTTGATCATATCATTTAGCAGCACTGTAGGAGGGCACTTATGTGGTTTAGCTGCGAAACTACCCATTAAGTGATGAATAAAAAGTCAACAACATTATCCACATCATTAGCTTATGCAATAAAAAGTGATTAAATACAGCTAGCTTTCAAATGCATGTAAAAAGTATCCAGCTAAAAGTAAATTTGTATAGAGTTTACATTCTGTTTGAAATGAATTGACTTACATAACAGAAAATTGCCATCCCACTTCACTGATTACCATCAATGCTTCAGTCATCATTAGATTATGAAAACGGGAAAACAAACAAACAAACAAAAAAAAGGTTGGATGAAGCTGTGATTACATTGCCAGTATTGTTGCCCCTTTTGTTGGATAAACCAGTGGCCAGCAAACTGCAGCTCACGAGCCACATGCGGCTCTTTGGCCCATTGAGTGTTGTAATGCCACTTCTTCAAAATAGACTTGCCCAGGCCGAAAACCGACTTCTGCGCATGGACCCCGAAATTTCAATCACACTGTATATGCACGCCCACACATGGTATTTTGTGGAAGAGCCCCACCCAAGGGGCCAAAGAGCCAAATGCGGCTTGGGAGCCGAGGCTTGCTGACCACTGGGATCAACCCTTCCAAACCGACCATTCTGTCTTCAGTGAAAAAAGGATTAGAACATGAACTTTGGGTTGCTGGGGGCAGGAGTGGGGTATATGAGAGAGGGAAAGATAAATTTATTATTTAAGAAATACATTTTTTTTGTCGTTTTGTTACCAAAAGATTTGGTGAGTTAAATGTGATTATTTTGCCTCTCTAATTTTAGGGACTCTCGGAAATCATGGGGAATTCCCAACCTGTTTCCGCACACCTGGACTTCTCTGGGTGGAGGTGTGGAGAGGGAGCACCCAGGGACCAGGGGTTTGGAGACTTCAGCTCTGGAACACCCTTCAGTCTGCCAAGTCATGACTTTTTACTGAAGCTGCTTGGAAGGCCACCAAGTCTCAGTTCCCTACTTATCATCAGGGACTACTTTTAACATTCACCAACCATGTACAGTAACAATCAATATTGGTCACACCTCCTCATTCAAAGGTTGCATCCGGTTATGGGCATTGAGATTTCATCTGTTTTCACCATGGAATTATATCATATTGTCATAACAAACATTTTTGACCTCTCAGCAACATCCCTGCCAATCACCGCTTTCTCTTTGAAACACTCTCTTTCCTTAGTTCCCATGACACGGGATTATCCTGGTGCTCCTTCTGTTTCTCTGACCAATCCTTCTCTCTTTCTTGCTCTGTTAGTGGCTCTTGCTCCTCAATCTGAATTTTAGACATTGGTGTTCTACATGTTCACTGTGGCCATCAGTCTCAGAGTCTTAGACTGCTTCTAGTGACTTCTTACTCTATTCTGTCACCCTAATCAATCTCATTCATTCCATGGCTTCAATGATTATTATATAACTAGTAGCCCTGCGCATGAATCCATGTGCCAGTAGCTCTCTGCAGGGCCTGGCTGCTCTGTGCCCACTGCACAGATGGCTCTCCACAGCCTAGAGGCCCATCTGCGGCTGGGAGCGGAATGCTTGCCTTGTCGCTGGGGCAACAAAGCAAGCATTCTGCCAGGCCACTCACGCTGCCCACTCTTAGTGGCCACCCCACCCTCCGGGACTAGGGGACTCAGGCAGTGCTGAGATGACTGGGTGCTGCCATCCTGTGGCTATGCGCACTACCATCTTTGTGATGGAGTGACTGTTAATTTGCATATTACCTATCCCTTTATTAGATAGGGTAATGACTCCTAAGTTATTATCTTCAGTTCAGAGCTATTTGCCAGATAGCAGTCTTATATAACAGCTTTGTTCTCAATACTCTGCTTGGATTTTGACAAACATCATTTACCCCCTCACAATGGATTTCTCTTATTTCCCATTGAAAGACATCATAGTTCAATGAATGTAAGCTATAAAATAAGCCATATATATCCCTTGACACCTGCCTCTCCCTCACCATCTATATTAATCATCACCAAGTCATCATTTTAACTTTGAAATCTCTCTCAAATCTCTCCAACTACATTATCACCCTCCTAGTACACGTTTTATGTTCCACCAGGATTATTTTGATTGGACCTCCTCCAAATCATTTTCTACACTATAGCTAGTGATGTTTTAAAAATGCAAATCTAATCGTGACTCTCCAAGTTTAATAGCTTCATATTGTTCTTAGGCTAAGGACCAAGCATCCTTAACTGCACCTGTAAGGTTTACACAAACATACCTCTGATGACTCAGCCAGTCTCATCTTTTCCCAGGTTTACCTCTGGGCTCTGCCACACTGGCCTTGTATTTCAGTTCCTCACATGTCCCAGGCTCCTTCTTCCATGTAGTTTTTTTCAGGCCTTTTTCCAAGTAGTTTTTATTTCTGGAATTCTGTTCTCTCTTTTGCCTCTTTCCTATATCACTTCTCAAGATTTTATCTCAGACTTCATTTCTCTTTTCACTTTATCACTCAAGTATCTATCCAGGAGTCATTTCTATGCAGACAGTATCCAAATATACCCTTTTAAAACCTGCCAATGGCCGGTACCGGTTTGGCTCAATGGATAGAGCGTCGGCTTGGGGACTGAAGGGTCCCGGGTTCGATTCCGGTCGGGGGCATGTAACTTGGTTGCGGGCATATCCCCAGTAGGGGGTGTGCAAGAGGCAGCTGATTGATGACTCTCTCTCATCAATGTTTCTAACTCTCTATCTCTCTGCCTTCCTCTCTGTACAAAATCAATAAAAAATATATTAAAAAAATAAAACTTAAAATAAACAAACAAACAAACAAACAAAACCTGCAAATGAACATTTACAATATTATTAAAACTAAATGTCTTAACTTCAATATGTCCTAAATTGAACTCCCCCCGTAGTTCCTTCTCATATCTTTATTTCCTGGTAATGGTACCACCGGTCTTAAAGCCACTGACTTTCATCTCCCACCCCTCAAAAAAAATCCCAAAGCCATTAGTAGTCACCCCATCCCTCCTCCTAGCCCCTGCAAATGATTCATGTACTTTCTGTCTTTATGCATTTGCTTATTCTAGACACTTCAAATAAATAGAATCATGTCTGGCTTATTTCACTTAGCATGTTTTCAAGGTTCATCTATGCTGTAGCATGAATTAGTACTTAGTTTCTTTTTTATAGCTGATTAATATTCTATTATTGATATACCACATTTATTAATCCGTTCATTAGTTTATGAATATATAAGTTGTTTACACTTTGGGGCTAGCATGTTTTCAAGGTTCATCTATGCTGTAGCATGAATTAGTACTTAGTTTCTTTTTTATAGCTGATTAATATTCTATTATTGATATACCACATTTATTAATCCGTTCATTAGTTTATGAATATATAAGTTGTTTACACTTTGGGGCTATTTTAAATGATGCTGCTATAAACATTCTTGTTCATATTTTTGTGCAAATGTATTTTATTCAGTTCTTTTGAGTATATTCCTAAAAGTGAAATTGTTGGGGCTTTAAAATAATTCTCTTCCTTTCCATGTTTGTCTTTTAGCTCCACCTGTCTCAAATTAAAGCTCTAATTCTGTCACTCAAGTGGTCAACAACCCCTCAATGACTTCCCAATGCCAACTGAAGAAGCCACATCCTTAGATGGACATTAGGAACCTTCCATAATATGAGCCTTGCCTAATATTTTGGTCTAAACTTCTGTAGTGTAAAAGGTGACTTATTTGTAAATTTTTTCCTGAACAATCCCAACCATACCTCAGATGGACTTGACTAATCCTTTCCTGGTACTTCCATAAGTGTATCTAAACTTATAGTCAGGTACAAGGTTTAGAACAATGGGCAAGTTCTAGAACAATGCACACAGTAAGTATTCAAATATGTACTGAATGAATAAAAATTTTGAGTAAAAAAAATTTCTTTTCATATCTCTTTACCATGTGTTTATTGAATTCCTTTATCACCACTTCTCAGGCAATAAACCACCTGAGGGAAAGGGCTGTATCTCAGACATCTTTCAGGTCTCAGCTGGCAACAATACTTAGCATATACTAAGTTTTCAATAAATACTTGTTGAATGACTGCATCAATTAATCAATCAAAACTAAACTGTACTATTCCCGAGTCTTAAGGCATGCTTTGAACCTTCCCACTGGATTGACTTAGAGAACACAGTTCTTTCAGGCTGGAATGCCATCCATCTCTCCTAAATGACCCATGTCAAATAACATGTTCTCTCTTACTTCTTTTTTCTCCCTTAGTTCTTTAAGAAATAGTTTCACGTACACTTTTGAAGCACTTTATTAGTAACTCTCTCATAGACAGCCCTATTCTGCATTCCCTTATAGACATGTTTTAACTCATCTAACACCATCCTTGACTACCCATCCCTCAATTATAAGCTACATAAGAGGAGGAAATATGTATAATTACTAGCTAAATGCTTTACATATAAGTAGATATTTCACCTGAGTTTTAGTTGATTGGTTGAACTTAAGAGAATACAGTAGAAACAATTCACCTGAGTTTTAGTTGATTGTTGAACTTAAGAGAATACAGTAGAACTCCTACTTTTCTTCACCTTGCATTTTCCAATTTCACCACAAACTCAAAAATAACCTTTGGTTCCTCTCCTATCTATGCACACATCCAATCTATCAGCAAGTTGTATTGATTTTAACTTCAAAGTAGATTTTGAGTTGTTCCACAACTATTGCAACAACCTTGCAACTAGTCCATTACTTTCACTCTTGTATTTCTATGAGGCTGAATTTGCATATTTTAATGATTAAATTTATGTTAAATGCATACATTAAAAAAATATACATAAGCTTTATGGCTTTTTGATGCACTTTGATTAAATCCAAAGTTCTACATATGACTGGAACCCATCCTCTTGAAGGTTGTCTTCGCCTCCCATTCGTGATGTGCCCATCTCCTCCCATTTTCCCCCCTGCTGTCTGACAGTGACACTGGCCTGAAGAAGGGTGCAAGTTGGATTTTACTTCCCATTCTGCTAAAAACTGCTCAAATTTGGAGTTTATTTAGCTCTGAGACTCAATCACTTAACTTTAAAATGAAGGGAATAGACCAAATGGTTGTAAATGGTCTCTTTAATTATCTTCAAAGTTCCTAAGTTACTTGTCTTTACAGCTAGGATGGGTTATTAGTAGGAATCATTTTAAAAACTGCTAGACAATAACAAAATACATGTTGGCAATCCTATCTATAACAATTTATTTTGTTCAAGCAAATACATCTTCTGAGACCAGTGCTTCATAAAGTATACATGTGGCTGAATTATTCTGCTTTCTTTTTAATAAATGAGGATCTCAGCTAGTCCTTAAAGTGACTGCTGCTAGTTCAGACATGTCATGTTGATTTATATTGTTGACATATTACTTTATCAGAAAATGTTTATAGGCTTTTTTCTTTTAGTAAATATCTTTTTTGGTTGGGAAGAAGGTTTATTATTGCTGCGGTAACAAATGACCACAAACCTGGTGGCTTAAAACAACATGTTTATTATCTTACTAGAAGCCTGACGCATGAAATTCGTGCAAGGGGCTCGGTTCTCACGGCCCCAGCTTTGTCCTGAAGATTGATCATTCGGCTGTTCGGTCATATTAACTCATTATTATATAGGATAGTTCTGGAGGTCAGAAGTCCAAAATGGATTTTACTGGACTAAAAATTAAGGTGTTGGCAGGGCTGGTTCCTTCTGGAGGCTATGGGAGACAACGTTTCCTGCTTTCCCAGTTTCTAGAGGCTGATTGCATTCATTGGCTTGTGGCCCCCTTTCATGCTAAAAGCTAGCAATGGGAGGCTAAGTCTGACCCTGTGTCATCTGACATCAACTCTTCCACTTCCTTCTTCCACATTGAGGTTCTTTATAGTTACGTTGGCCCTCCTGAATAAACATAAAATAAGGAGTTTTAGTAATCTTAATTCCATCTACAACCATAATTCCCCCTTGCCATGTAACACACTTCACAGATTCTGGGGATTAGGAAGGCAACCATTATTCTACCTATTGTGGGGCAGGGAAACGATTTCCATCAGTGCCTCTGGTAGTTCTTGAGGTTTTTTTTTTATTTGTTTTGTTTTTATTGCCATCGCCTCCAAAGACAAATGGCATGATTTTCTTTTGGCTGGAAAGGTAAAAAATGATTAAGTTCAACACTCTTCTTTCAGAAATGTATAAAATGAAGCCCAGAGAAGTTACACAATTTTGCCAAAAACACCTTTGAGGGATCCAGGACTGAAATCTATGTTTTCTTTTAACTCAGTGTTTTTGCCAAGACAGTGGCCATGATGGCAGCTGCTATTCTGTTTGGTATTACTGCAGTTCTATTTTTATGTTTGACACACAAATCTTGGTTCTGTGTGTGTTGTAGCCCATTATTTAAAGTAAAATTTACTTCATGGAAATAGATTTAAAAGCTTTGTTGTTGTTTAATAAATGACTGAATCAACCAATGAACACAAAATTGCTTTATTCCCTGGTTCTTGGACATGCTCTGGAATTTAGCATCTTTCAATTAAGTATTTGTATAGCATCTGTCATGTATAAAACAAGGAGTTCGTTAAGGGAAAGGATGTGAATAAATATAAAATGTGACATTTGTAATAGTTCAGGACTCGTGATTTTTTTTTTGGGGTGGGGGAGATAAGACAATAATACTTTAAAGAGTTAGATCATGGTGCAAAGTAATGTGGGATTAGTTATTAAATGAAAGGATTCAGTCAAATGTTACTGAAGTTCAGCAGAAGAGAACAGTATGGATGATTTACAGGAGGTGGTTTATGAGATGGATTTGTCTTATTAGAAAGAATGCAGCCCTGACCGGTTTGGTTCAGTAGATAGGGCGTGGACCTGTGGACTAAAGGGTCCCAGGTTCGATTCTGGTCAAGGGCATGTACCTTGGTTGCAGGCACATCCCCAGTAGGGGATGTGCAGGAGGCAGCTCATCGATGTTTCTAACTTTCTCTCCCTTTCTCTCTGTAAAAAATCATATATATATATATATATATATATATATATATATATATATATATATATATACTTTTTTTTAAAGAAAGAATGCAGATAGTAAATGTGGAAGTGGAGAACAGGATACTGTAAGAGAAGAAACAGTATGAACAAAGGCTTAGAAGTAAAAGTTATTATGTTTGGGGATACAGTCAGAAGACTGCTCAGCCTGGAATTAAAGTTTAATATAGGAAATGGTGGATGACAAAGTTGGATACAGAGCATTGGACAATTAGTGAACTCTGAAGGCTGTAGTTTGAAAATATGAATGCTAAAGTCAAGGAATGCTTGATTTTGTCATTTTTATAATGATTTGCATTTTTTTTCTCCAACAGTAGCAAAATATCTTACTTTCAGGAATTTCAGAAAGCTCTTGGTTTTGACAAACTATCACACATAGACACACAACTACACTATTAAGAGAACACCAAAAATAAACTGGATACTATATATTTTTAAGTGCTTACAAAACTGAGAAATGCAAAGTGGGGAAAGTGAATACTACATATTTTAGGAAATCTATTTTGAAATAGCTCAATCTATGTCCCCTCAATTCATGGAATCAACAACTCTGGAGCCCTCCTTTGCATTGAGTATTGTTTCATAGAAAGGAGATTGTTTGAGTCAGGAAAAATTCCCTGGAGGTAGTATGATTTGTGATTACAAACATGCCTGATGAGCAAGGTAGGAGAAGCACTTCAAGTAAATGGGAGCAAATATGCTTTTTTTTTTTTTTTTTTTTTTTTTTTTTTTTTTTTTTTTTTTTTTTTTTTTTTTTTAGTGTGGGGGTCTATGTGTAGAATACATTTGTTTGAGGAAAAATTACATTTTTATTTTACTATTTAACTAAAATTTAGCATTTCTTTTTTATTTCAAATACAAGCAACCAGTTATTAGCAGTTCCTGTGGCATGTTACTAATAGAAAGTACATCTTTTCTATCACATTAAAGTTGTTGCAGATATCTTCTAATACATTATAGTTATCACAAATTCAAAATTACAGTAGTTATTAGACCTGTTGCTATATCTATACTAATAAAAGGGTAATATGCAAATTGGTCAGGATGCTCTCACAAGTAATGACTAAACAGCAGCTGTGAAGGGCAACCAGGCTGGCAGGGGGGTCAGTGAGGAATGACTAAACAACTGAACAGAAGGCTGTGTGGGGCTACCAGGCCGGCAGGGCAGGGGGGCAGTAAGGGGCAACCAGGCCAGCAGGCGGGGCATTTAGGGGTGATCAGGCCAGCAGAAAGGCAGGTGAGCAGTTAGGAACCAGCAGTCTTGGATTATGAGAGGGATGTCTGACTGCCAGTTTAGGCCCGATCCCACTGGCAGTCAGACATCTCCTGAGGGGTCCTGGATTGGAGAGGGTGCAGGCCGGGCTGAGGGAACCTTCCCCTCTCCATGCATGAATTTTGTGCACCGGGCCTCTAGTCTTATAATAAAAAAAATAAATGTTCTATCACAATGCAAAAAATATTTTGATAATTGTATTTCAAAATAACCAATTTTAATAATACATGTATTTTATGCACTCAAAATATAATTCTGAAAAAGGGGCCCATAATATGAAGAAAATAAAGGTTAAGAGCTCTGAAATATATTTCCTCAATGTAGCAATAATTATTTAAACAACAAGGTTGCTGCTTCCAAACTTTATTTAAGATATGATAAACATAGAATTATAACAGTTAAGAAAACTCACAGAATAGCCTATATAATAAAGCCTAATATGCAAATTGATCAAACAGCGGAATGACCAGTGGAATGACTGGTCATTGTGACGTGCACTGACCATCAGGGGGCAGATGCTCAATATAGGAGCTTCCTCCAGCCTATAGACCCCAGGCCAGCCAAGGCAGGTGCCAGTGGGGGCCCTCCAATTGCCCTGCCAGTCACCCAACAGAGGGAGGTGACTGCCGGCGGCAGTGGCAGGGCGATCGGGGGATGGGGTTGGCCAGCAAGTGGGCTGGCGCCACCCCTCAATTGCCCTGTTAGTTGCCTCCAAGGTGGGTGCCAGTGGGGGCCCCTGGTTGCTCTGCAGAGGGAAGTGAACAGCAATGGAAGTGGGGGGTGGGGCTGGCGAGCAGGCAGCATTAGGCCAGCCAAGGCACGTGCAAGCAGGCCCCCCCCACCCCCCCATCATCCCACCAGTTGCCCCACAGATCAACCGTGATTGCTAGCCAGGCCTAGGGACCCTATATGTGCACAAATTTCATGCACCAGGCCTCTAGTTATTAAATAATGTAATAAAATATCAGGGATAAAACAAACTTGTGCCTGTTTGCATATATTTGGATACATGCACATAATGTCTGTAATCTTCTTTATTGAAGGCAACCATAACCATTTAGACCTATTAAGACTGCTTTCTAATTTATTCATATAGTCATTTTATAAATACAGATGCTCCTTGAGGTGCAAGGGGGTTACCTTCAGATAAACCCATCATAGTTGAAAATAGCGTAAGTAAAAAATGCTTTTAATTCACCTAAACTACTGAACTCCACATCCAAATCTTGCCTACCTTAGACATGCTCAGAACAAAATATCAAAACATAAAAATGCTGGCAACACAGTAGAGTATTGGTTATTTACGCTTGTCATCATGTGGCTGATAAGGGGCTGCAGCTCTGCCCAGCATCGGAAGAGAGTAGCCTGGGAAAAGATCAAAATTCAAAATGTGAAGTATGGTTTCTATTGAATGCCTATTGTTTTCACACTGTCATAAAGTTGAAAATCGTAAGTCAAACCATTGTAGTAAAATTCTGGTTATGGCATTTACAATTTTCTTGATCTCCAGTAACCCACATAAGCAGGTGCTTATGTTAAATAAGTATATAAATTATAGCTGAATAATGAAATCCCACTTTATTCTTTTATCATGCTGGAGATTGCAATATTAAGAATTATAATTTCACCTACATTTTATTGGTCAGTCTGAAAATATGCTCTTTTTCAAAAACTAGAACTCACAGGCTTGTGAAAATTTTAGTTTCCAAAGGCAGCAGAACATGCTCTGAGCCACTGCCATGTAATTGACCATCAAGTCAGACTTCAGGGTGCCTAAAAGTAATCATTTCTCAAAAGCACTTCAAATCACACTTAAATCGCTTCCCCATAATCAACAGCCCTTCCTTCAAGGAACATATCCAAAAGCTATTTCCAAAAGTGAGAAGCTTGGCCAGTGATTTTCACAAGTCCATACAGTATTAAAATTTTGGACTTTCACATGAAAAAGACCTGGGTTTGGGTTCCTGGTCTATTACTTAAAAATGTCATGGCCTTCAATTATTAATTTTTTTAATTTTCAAACTTCTCCTTATGAATTTGGATACCATCACTTACCCCATACTGTTGGTTTTGTTTTTTAAGTTTTCCATTCTTTTTTTTTTAAATATATATATTTTTTATTGATTTCAGAGAGGAAGGGAGAGGGAGAGATAGAAACATCAATGATGAGAATCATTGATGGGCTGCCTCTTGCATGCCCCCCACTGGGTATTGAGCCTGCAACCAGGCATATGCACTTGATTGGAATTGAACCCGAGATTCTTCAGTCCGCAGGCTGATGCTCTATCCAATGAGCCAAACCATCTAGGGTACCCCATACTGTTTATGTGAAAATTAAATGGGATGCTTATATAAATTTCAACAGATAATGTTTTTGCAAAAAAAATTAATTCTAAGCTCTTACTGATTTATAAACAGAACCATCACAATAGCTGTGACCAAATAGCAAAATCTCACGTCAGGAACTATGGTATTTTCCGGCGTATAAGACAACCCCCTAATTTTACAGTTAAAACATAGGTTTAGGCCTATATTCGCTGTATAAGACTACCCCCCACTTCCGAGGCAACATCAGTTCTTTTTTTAATAGACCGCCTCTCTGACTCTGGCCAATCTGAGCAGGCTTTTTACTAGAACACAGTGTCATCTTATACGCCGGAAAATACGGGTACTTTGCACCAGGGTAGGCCTTGTTAAGACTTGACTATATAAAAACATACACGGATCTGTCATATAAATATTGATACTTTTAAAGTTTCTATTTTCTGCTGAAATTGGTTTGGCTCAGTGGATAGAGCGTCGGCCTGCGGACTGAAAGGTCCCAGGTTCGATTCTGATCAAGGGCACGTACGTTGGTTGTGGGCACATCCCCAGTGGGGAGTGTGCAAGAGGCAGCTGATCAATGATTCTCTCATCAATGTTTCTAACTCTATTCCTTTCTCTTCCTCTCTGTAAAAAATCAATAAAATATATTTTAAAAAATTAAATAAATAGTTTCTATTTTCCTCACAGTGTATGTACGTATCTTCCCAAATTTTTGAGGTGGAATTCTGTTGGATCCAGTGTTTGCATGCTGGGTTTTGAGTGCACCTAACTAAAGGAAAATGTTTAAGTGCCAAGTTTCTGACAAGTTTCTGGGCATGGAATAGCTGGTTACATCTAAACTAGTGAATCACATGATTACTAGGTTAACACACTATAATTTAACAGCTAATGGGAGTATTACTTTTGTTTTGGATGTTATTGTTTGTGATGACATTGTTTGTTTTGGTGGTTTACTCCAAAGTTGTGGTTAGATTAAGTACTAAAATGTTCTGCCAAACAGATTTCCTCTTGAAGGTGCTTGTACTATATTTTTAGGGAAATTCATTTTGGGGGTAATTTTTCCTATTTTAATGTTCTCAAAATTTGTTCACAAAGATCAGATGACAGGAGCTAAAATTTACTGACCTTTTCAATAGGAAATGTTAGTGATTTGCATATGTCATTCCCTCCTAAAACTTACAATCTTCCCATCAAATGGGGAGTTATCAGAAAACAGAATGTAACTTGTCCAAGGTTGGAAAACTTGTAGATAGTGAACTAAGACCCCAAATCCAGGTGTTTTCCAAAGCCTCTCTCCCTCCTTTTTGGTGGTGATGTTACAAAGCTCTTAGATTTCCTAATGAGTGTCTGAATATCTGAACTCAGTGATAGTTCATGGCAGGCTATAATGAAAAAAATTTCAAAAGTCTAAAACAAGTTGGGACTTTAAAACTAAGCATGAAAATACAATATAAGCTACATGATTTCCTATAACCAAATGGAAATGAATATATTACAAACTCAAATAGCAAACTATTAAACTACTAGAGGCCCAGTGCACAAAATTCGTGCAGAGGGGTGTGTCCCTCAGCCCAGCCTGCACCCTCTCCAATCTGGGATACCCTTCTCACAATCCAAGACTGCTGGTTCCCAACTGCTTTCCTGCCTGCCTTCCTGATTGGTCCTAACTGCTTCTTCCTGCCAGCTTGATCACCCCCTAACCACTCCCCTGCTAGCCTGATTGATGCCTAACTGCTCCCCTGCCAGCCTGTTTGCCCCTAACTGCCCTCCTCTGTAGGCCTGGTCCCCCCTTACTGCTCTCCTCTGCAGGCCTGGGTTCCCAACTGCCCTTCTCTGCAGGCCCTGTTGCCCCCACTTCCCTCCTCTGCCGGCCTGATCACCCTTAACTTCCCTTCCCTGCTGGCCATCTTGTGTCCACACGGGGGCAGCCATCTTGTATTGGAGTGATGGTCAATTTGCATATTACTCTTTTATTAGATAGGATAGAGGCCTAGTGCATGGGTGAAGGCTGACTGGTTTGTCCTGAAGGGTGTCCCGGGTCAGGATGGGGGTTACCTTGGGGAGTGGGGCGGCCTGGACAAGGGGCCTGTGGTGGTTTGCAGGCTAGCCATGCCCCCTAGCAACCCAAGTGGAGGCCCTGGTATGAGTGGAGGCCTGGGCCCGCCAGGGTGTGCATAAAGCTTGGTTTTCTCCATTGCCGAGGAAACCCAAGCCTCCTTGCTCCATGGTCGCAGACATCTTGGTTGGGTTAATTTGTATACTCACTCCTGATTGGCTGGTGGGTGTGGCTTGTGGGTGTAATAGAGTGATGGTTAATTTGTATATTACTCTTTCATTGGATAGGATATGAGAGAACAAAAGATAAGCACAACATTTTTTCAAGAACTCTGTCAGCATGATTTCTAATGGGGCTGAAAATCTTAAGTCTACCCTTATTTATGCCCCCTCCCCTGCACTGCGGAAAATCAGTGGGCTAAAATCTAATCTCAATTCTGTAATGAAGGGTTTTGAATATTTTAATTAGTTGAGGTACCCATCATTCAATCTTTTAAAATAAGTTTTTTGATTTTAGAGAGGGGAAAAAGGGAGAGGATAGAGAAAAATTGATGAAAGAGAAACATCAATTGGCTGCCTCCTGCAGGCCCCCTTCTTGGGATGGAGCCCACGACTGTTCAGGGAATCAAACCACTGACATCTTGGTTCATGGGCTGATGCTCTACTACTGAGCCACACCAGCAGGGCCACAGCACTCAATTTTCAATACTAACTAGTCTCTGAATTCTAGGTTTCCATCTCCAATTAACAGCTCGATATCACCACCATTTTAGCTTGAACACATGTAAAGTTAAGAGGGCTATAAACCACAGACTAGTACCTGTTAATGAGATCATCAGGAGAGGCGTAAGATCCTGGGTCCCAATTGCTGCTATTCCATCATGGCTGTCACTCATTACCTGTGTGACTGAACACATCATTGAACCTCTGTGTTTCAGGTTTCCCATCCATCCAATTATTATTTCATGAGCTTGTTATGAAAATTAAATGAATTATTACACATAAAGCACACAAGTGCTGGGCATGTAGTAAGCAACAGAGGAATGTTGGCTACTATTATTTTGTCATTCAGTCTGAACACTGCAGTGTTTTGTTTGAATGACTAGATGTGAAGAGGATGTGGGAACAAGAAGATTCTTTTGGAACATAACTCATTTTCTACAGCCACCACCCTAATTTAGGTTTCAATTACCTTTGAACTTCTCCATTACAATAGCATTCTTGTTGCCAGTTCCTTCTCTCCTGCAATTCATGCTCTATACCACCAGAAATTCTCTTTGTAAATGTTGTTTTAATAGAATTCTTCTCTAACTCAAAAACTTTCAATGTCTAATGCTACAGCATATAGTGAAAATTCCTCATTCTGGGACAGAAAATCCCTTCAATCCAGCTCTAACCTATTTTCCCAGTTTCCTTTTTCTTTCTTGCATGTGAAAGAACCTTTAAGCAAACCAGTGCATATATTGCTGTGCCCTTCTCCATACAACACTCTTAGGGCCTGGAACCCTTTTACTATTCAAATTATCATTATTAAATACTACTTGCTGCTCTAGGGGCAGCTCAAATTTTGTCTCCTCCAAAGGCTCCATACATGCTATCTGCTCTCTATGTCTTGGAGCAGACCCAAGGGGAATCAGAATAAAGTCAAACTTTAACAATTCAGTTGGAGTACACGCATATTAGGGATGATTACCATATTTTTCGGACCATAAGACGCACCGGACCATAAGACACACCAGTTTTTAGAGAAGGGAAATGAAGAAAAAAAGATTCTGAAACAAATAGTGTCCTAAAATATTTTATGTGCATTAAAACCCAACATCACAGTCATAAACACATGTAATCAACCCTGTAAACAGCAGCATTTAGAACCATTTTAGAGCCAGGCAAGCACACAGAGACCACACAGAGCCGGGCAAGTAAAAAACCTTTTTTTAAAAAATATATATGTAGGCTATATTTGGACCATAAGACGCAGGGACTTTTTCCCCCCACTTCTGGGGGGAAAAAAGTGCGTCTTATGGTCCGAAAAATACGGTTAAGTACAAAACAAAAGAAAGATATGATGTTTGAGAAATATTTAATGAATTACAAGATTTTAAAGTATTCAAACATTTTCCTAGTGTTATAGTTATAGCAAGCAATAACTGAACTAGCAAAGGGCTTGCTGTAACCTGTTTTAATAAATAAATGTCACCGGGTATAATAGAATGCTTGAATTCACTGCTCAAGATAAATCAGTAAGCCTCATTATTTCACTTGTCCGTTTGTCCGTACTGCTGTAATGCAGTTGTATACCTAAGAAATCTTGTGTGCTCAAAAAAGAAAGTCAATGGCAAAAATAGGAGTTTTCATGATATTGTTGAGTAAGGAATTTCAACAATAAAGGTGTTTTATAGCCAGACAAGTATAATTATAAAACACAAATGTTACTGAGAAATCCAGTAATTTATTATATCAAAGGTATTGGCCTTTCTTCATTACTTCTAGCACCACTGTTCGATGGAACTTCTTACCTTTCCTGTCATCTCTGATATGATAAAAGCAGCAGAGCTGTCCAAATAAAGGAAGTGCTGCGAACAACTTACAATTTCCTGTCTGGGAATGGGGAAGAATCTTAATAAGGTTGTATTAAAAATAGATGATCATGTAATATAAATGGATATTATAAAAGCCCATACTGTACTTAAAATTTTTTAAATAAAGAGTATTAATTTTAAAACAACCTGGCAGAATTAACAGAAATCACCAATTCAACATTACTAAGATTCAGGAAATCTAGATTCTATTGTGATCTTGGGCAAATCACTTAATGACTCTAAAGGTTTTGAGTTTTCTCACCAAATAAAAGGTATGTTTTGAATACCCAAAACACATGAGTATTTCTATACCTTTTTCTTTTTTTACTTACCAAGCTATGAATTCAAGCCATTAGATTCACTGTAACAAACTGATACCTTTATTAGGAGCTCATATTTTTTTATAAATAAAAACAATGACGTGTGACTATTGAACAATTTGACTTACTGCATTGGAGATTCATTTTGTTTTAAAGATATAATTAATTTCATAGACTAATGGCATCTGGGTAACAGCTTTAAGGAAAAAAGTGAAGAAATTAAATCATTAGCAATGTACAGGAACCTCTTTCTGAACAGAATAAATTTCAACTCATAATTGAATAAATTTTTACAAAGTCAGAAGCCCCAGATTCTTTGCAAAATAAGACCCAAATTTGAGGTATTTCTAGGTAGATGGTGACACCTATTGTCCAAATGTATCATTGCAGCTCATATTTTTATATACCTAGGAGCAGAAGGTTAAATACTGCTGGCAAAGTCCCAAGTACAAAACTAGGCATTTTTCCACTTGAGACATTCACATTGTGGATTAATTCTAAATAAAATAAACACACCTCACCTATTTAGCTATCTTGCTCTTAGAAGTTGTTTTGTTCACAAGGTATGTGCTTGTGTATGTATATATGTATATTATGTGCAAGGATACTTATTAGCATTAGGTTATTCTTCACTTTGAAAAGAAGGGGCAGCGCTATGAAGTGGAAAGGCCAACAGCTAAAATTAATCCTAGACAGTTGGGGCCTAACCATCCAGTACCCACAATAGTAGAGATCTTCTATTGGAAATGATTGCAAAGTAATGGCGTTGACTTTTACACATTACTTATGAAATTAATCTCAGTGCTTTTTAACTACCCTTCAAAATAATCACATTGTCAGAAAAGTGGCTATTTAAGCTTTTACAGTCTTTTTAAGTCACTAGTGAAAAAGAATTTAATTTAAAATAGAAGCAGGATTAATTTAAAAAGCAGGCTAGGAATTCTGATAGACCTAAATGGTATAATACTTTAATTGCCACACTTCAAATTTGCTTGGAGAAACTTGTGTTAACTGATATATACAAAAGTTCCATGACAAAACCCATTAAACATTCAATAATTGCAGTGTTAATATTAGTTTTATCTCCATTGTAGATTTCTTGACCAACTTTCTGTTTTTCCCCCCAATTTATTAAAATGATTTTTTTGCCACCTGGAGACATTATTGTCTTGAATCAATGTAGGTCTTTGGGCTTATCTGCATAAAACCACACTGTGTTGATCTACACTGGTTCTAAGGGAACCATAACTGGGGAGCAATCTATCAGTCAAATGCTCATCCATTTGAGATTAATTGTCTCTTCCAGGTCCTAATTCATACCCCTGTCTCAGGAAAGTTAATTAACTCCCATGAGCGACCACTTGACTCTACAATGTATTTTAACAAATCTTATTACCATAACTTAGTTTGCCTTGTTCTTTTCCCAGCCAGTTTACTCAGTGCCAGAAGGAAGTCTTCTTTGGCCCTGCTAGTGATTTAACTCAGTTCAAGGTACTCTAAATCTGGTATTTTACAATTAAGATTGAGTGAAATTAGAGGTAAAATTTGTATTATTTAAAGTGACTTTTATCTAAAGGTATATAGAGTCATATGCTTGTAAAGCAAATAACAAATGGATCTCATGTTCCTCTGTAGTGAAGTTCTTCTAAAAAATACTGTTTATTCCAAAGTTAAGGATCTAACTTACAGGTTTTTTTTTTAAAATATATTTTTATTGATTTTGTACAGAGAGGAAGGGAGAGAGAGAGAGAGCTAGAAATATCGATGAGAGTCAGCTGCCTCTTGCACACCCCCTACTGGGGATATGCCTGCAACCAAGGTACATGCCCTTGACCGGAATCGAACCTGGGACCCTTCAGTCCCTAAGCCGACGCTCTATCCATTGAGCCAAACCGGTCCCAGCCTAACTTACAGTTAAAACAAACTGAAGAAATAAAAATATAGCAATCAATGCACAGTAATCATAAAATATCAAAGGCAAAGCCTGAAATACAATAGAAATGAGACATCAAGGCAAAGTGCTGACTTTTCAGGGTGCTCAAAGATTGTACTCTTTCATTTAAAAAAATATATATTTTTTTAATTGATTTCAGAGAGGAAAGGAGAGGGAGAGGTAGTAACATCAACAATGAGAATCATTGATCACTGCCTTCACATTCTCTACTGTAGATCAAGCCCACAACCCAGGCATGTGTCCTGACCTCCTGGTTCAACCACAGAGCCATGTGATCTGGACTATTGTACCCTTTTCAATCTCAGTAGGTGTTTGTATGCTTGAAAAATTTAAGTTTGGTTTCTATTCAAGTTCCTCTATAATCTCACCATTAAAAATAATTGTTTGATAACAATGTTGACGTTCAGTCATCAGATTTAAAAATTCAAAATCGAGGACTGTAAGATAAATCTGAATTTCAGATAAAAAATAACTTTTTAGTATTAGTATGTACCATGCAACATGTGGGAGATAGGCAGTATACATCACTAATACACTGTTTGAATTGTGCTGCAATCATAAACCAGATTGAACTAATCTGAAATTAATTGGGATCTCTCTGCACAAGGTTTTGGATTAAAGGGGACACAAAGTTCCAGTTTGACCCCATCAAATCTGGATTGCTGTTCTGAGCCATTATTAAATTAGTCAAAATCTGTTATTGGACATCTATGTGATAGACAGTGAGCTGGAGAATTTTCCGGGAACAAAATTGGACCTTTGGCAGATACTTCATGAAGTTTGTGACAAGAATGGCTTTTTATACTCTTTAAAAACTACTAAAAATTAAATTTATAGCAAAACAACTAGGCTACGAATACAACCTAGCATTTCAAAAGTTTAATGCCTCTTTAAAAATAGGACAGAACCTTAACCATACAAGGGGAGATTTTTGATTAATTGTATTATAGTTTATAAAAAATGACCATTTTTGCATCATTAAATTGTCACTCCTTTAAAATACAGGAATATTGCTCTTTATGTCAGAATATGCAAGAAGTCATAAGTTAAATATAATCTTATGCAGAATAAAATTAAAGCAATTAGAGCATATATATATATATATATATATATATATATATATATATATATATTTAATAAAGGAGCCTGTATTCATTTAAATGGGTTGTGGTTAAGATTCCACTAAAATATTTATTAATTGTCAAAAATATATTTTTATTGATTGCAGAGAGGAAGGAGAGGGAGGGAGGAGGGGAGGAAGGAAGAGGGAATGGAAAGGAAGGAAGAGGAAGAGGGAGAGGGATAGAGATAAACATCAATGATGAGAGAGAATCACTGATTAGCTGCCTCCTACATGTCCCCTACTGGGGATCGCACCTGCAACCCAGGCACATGCCCTTGACAGGAAATCGAACCAGGAACTCTTCAGTCCCAGGCTGATACTATCCACTGAGCTAAATCAGCTAGGAGAGCATCTATTTTTAAATACGACAAGATCAAAGCAGATTATAACATCATAACTTCATCTTTCCAGCCTGTTTTCATTTTAAGAAAGCACATTTAATGACTATGGTATTTCATGTACACTGAAGTAAAATTGTAAATGTGACAAAAATGAAATAATTCATCTGGTAGAAGTTACTTGTTCTCCTGAGATTTGTCTCTATTCCTACTGTCTAAGCCTCACCAATGAAAAGGTGTGATTTTTTAAAAAGTTCACAATGCTGTAAAAACTAGCTATCACAAATGAGATATTGCTGTAATGTCTCACAGTTTGCATCTTTTAAAATTGGAGAAATATGATTTAACAGCCTGAGGCATAGTTTTGTCTCAAAATAATCCACATTTATTTATTACAACCAAGAAGTTAAGAATTATCCTTTAGTATGTATAAGGATGAGATTCATATGCCTTTATACATGTAGTATTATTCTTATTCTTCTTTTCCTATATGTACATTATTTCAAAGCAATACTCAAATCTGGTATAAGAAAAAAGAAAATTAGGAAAAGTTAAATCTAGACTTTTCAACCACATTCATTAAAAAAACAACTTCATAAAGATTAATACAATTTCTTAGGAGTCTTAAGAACCATATTTAAAAAATATTGCAATGAAAAAAAAAATACCATAAGCAAATGTATAATTTATTTTTGGAGAAAATAATTAAAACTAAGGTTTTTCCAATAAAGGGGAGCAGTAACAATAGATCATACCATAGTTACATGTTATTTACCACATTCTGTACAATGTGGATGTGCTTAACATGTATTCATAGATAATATGAACTTTTGAGATTTAAAAATCACAAATCCTTGTCAATGCTGTAAATTTACAAATGGTGAAATAAATACCTAGAAATAAGTAAATTTTAAAATCTGTAGCCTTTGACAGTGTTTATGGATCAACCCAAGTGTTAAGTAGAAATAGTACAGCAAATAAATTGACACTACTAGTTTCCACTTAATTTCTTCATAATATGGCTGTCTGGTGTTGCATTCGTGAAGATACTTCCTACAACCACATGGGTACCCCAGAGATTATGACGAATCACTTTACAGCAGCCAAGGTCATCAACAGAGAATCCTAAATGACGATAGCGTTCATCTGTTTCAAAAAGAGTGTTGTTTGTATATGGTCCAAAAAACTGGAGGAAATTTAAAAAATGAAGTATTTTCATTAGCAAGAAAGACAGTAATTTTCATGCAAACATAATCACGTATCTATTTTAATATTCCAAATATTTTTAAAACCAAGTAATAAGGTCACATGAAACAAATAAACTGCCTAATACCTCCTCTCCCCCAATACCTGTGCATTCTGGAAATGTGAAATGAATGATCTAGCAAATTTCATGTTATCTAGAACCAAATGCATAACATTAGATCACCTTAAAGATGGAATAAATTTTAGATAATCATCTGTGGTTCATCTTTATCATTTACAAGAAAAGGGAAGCTAAAGTCCAGAGTTAAGTTCTTCATTTTTGTCTATACTATATCTTACTTGACTTGGAGAAAAAAATAGTATATAATCCTATATGAAGATTTTTTTTTTTAAAAAAATTACTATTTTAACAACAACAAAAAAAAACACAACACCCAGAATTTAAAATGTTAGAATGTAGTTCAGTTATTTTCAAAATATAACTTTATGTTTATTTTTAAAATTGTTACTTTTCCAAATATTTTTTATCATTCAATTTCCTTAATTCTAAAAAAATATTTTCTTCCTTAAAGAAACTACAGATAAGTAATTTTTAACTAACAAACAATAAACACATCAATTCAATATAAATTAAATAATGATGGAAATAACTTTTTATTTTTAATTTAAAAATCCTTAAAGTGATGAAGAAACCTAAGTATGAGTGATAGGGGTCCCTACAAGTGGTGACTGCAATTCACTCACTGTGGTACTTTTTTGGTAAAATTGTGAGGTTTTAAAAAAGTCTTAAATGATCTATTTTAACCAAAGTTATAGTTACAAATGATTTTGCAATAATAAAAACCATTTCTACTTCAAGTTACATAACCTGGCTTTCAAACTTTTAATTTAATTACTCACCGCCAAACCAGATGATGGGTCAATAAAGTCAGCCCAATAGCCTTCAGCTCGAAGAGCGTAGCATATTTCCTTAGCACCATTGATAAACTGCATAGAAAAAGACAAATAATATGGTCAAAATAGCAGGGCTACAGATTTTTATTTTTAATAATTTTTAAATAAATGTTTTGCTTCAGAGAATTCAATAAGATTAGTAAAAACTTGTAATTGATAAATTAAAGTCATAAGGTTGTTTTCACCAGTCTAAAAGATTAATGGTTCATATAACATTTTCATTTTTTTCAAGAAATATAAATTGCGTATTTTTTTCTGCTAAACTATTTCTTATTTTAGGAACTAATTCTAATCAGTTCTGTGCTATTGATTTCTGAATTTATCATGAACTATAAGCTATAGTTGCTATTTTGTAATACTATGGAAATATTAGAAATAAAGAAAGGAAAAACAAAATGTTCACAATAAAAAGATCTGAACCATTCATTAATTTGAATAAACATTAAAACCATATACTTGTTTGTGTCCTTCAAAAACACATCTATCCACTTTCAGTTGTGAAATACTTCTGAAAAGGTACATAAAAATAACAGGATAAATGGATAGGATAGGATGCTTACTTTTCATTATAAAACTGTTCCTTTTGTATAATGTATAATTATTATATACCCTGTGTATGTATCACCTAGTCAAAATCTTGGCCTCGCCATCCTAATGCTTACAATTATTTTATTAGCTTTATTGAAAGTCTAACCAGTGAAGACAGTAACAAACATTAGTACCCAAATTAGAATGTTAAAAAAACAAAAACAAAAACAAAAAACGACAGATCATAAATGTTTAAAAACAAGAGGATACACCAGGCCAGTGTGGCTCAGTGGCTAAATGTAGACTCATGAACCAGGAGGTTATGGTTCAATTCCCAGACAGGGCACATGTTCAGGGTTGCAGACTTGATCCCCAGTAGAGAGCATGCAGGAGGCAGCCGATCAATGATACTCTCTCATCATTGATGTTTCTCTCTACCTTCCTGTCTTTGAAATCAATAAAAAATATTTATTTATACCTATTTTTTTAAAAATAGGGTAGAGTTCCACTTCCAGCAATAACAGTAATAGGTACCAAACTTGTCATCTGCTGAACACTATAAAAGTGACAAGAATATATGAGGCAACTATTTTTATACCTTGAATAACAGTCAGACAAAACTTTATCTTTGACAGATGGGGAAAAGATGAGGTGACCCCATATTTTCCAGTTTTGTCTGGGTATACCTTCTAGTCACAGGGCAAAGAAGTGGTTTCCAAGCAAATTATAGTGTCACCACACTGAGGAGGTAGTAGAAAACAAGAATTATGAACTTCTGAAGCATATGGAATTTGTGGAAAAGATACTGAAGAGGGAGATAAGCAAGGCTCCAGGTAGTTTGCAGGGCCATTGACCCTGGTGATATATCCTGAGCTGTGCACGCACATAGTGAGATTCTGGGAGGCCAAGCAGAAAGAACCAACTGAGAGCTGAATGGTGATACCAGGGTGTATGCAGTGCTACGTAATATGGATTTCTGGCCCACTCAGAGTAAAGAGGCTTGGCTGACTTAAGTTGACAACCTCGAAAGTAAAAACCTTAGGAATAGGGGCCATATACTAAATAAGAAGTTAGCAAGGTATAATCTGAGGGCTCAACCCAGATGGCTGCCTGTTTGTATATATTTTTCTTGGAACACACACACATGTACAATAGTTGCTTCACAATACAAGAGTCAAGTTGAGTAGGTGGAGCTTTTGGCTCACAAAACCTGGGTATATTTACTATCTGGCTCTTTACAGAAAAAGCTTGCTGACCTCTGCTATAGATGTATACAAGCTTAGCTAACTTATTTTCTCCCAATACTTGTAAACTAATGCGAAACATTAATACCGTGCTTTTTAGATTACCTTCTCACTTAATATTTCTATTTATTGCTGTATTTATTTAATCCCCATATTCTTAAAAATAGAAAAACTACTGAACATGATGTAGAAAAGTCACTAGTATGTCGGTATCATGCAGAGATGTGCTATACACAAATACTATAAGGAAAGAAAAAACAATACAATAAAATATTTGTCAAGTTTAACTAAAAGTATCCCATTATTATCATAAAAAAGATCCAGTTTAAATATTTCCCTTAAGATTTCTATTCATCAATATTGAATACTGACATCTGCTGGAAAAATACATTTAAACCATAAAATATAAAATACCTATTTATCGACAGTAAAATATATGTAGTTCTAAAATAATCGCTAATATATCTAAAGTAGAAAAATCTATTTATTTCCAAAAACTAAAAATCACAAGATGAAGCATATGCCATTTCAAAGCCCTGAAATGTCTATCTACCCTATTTCCCCCAAAATAAGAGTGTCTTATATTAATTTTTGCTCCCAAAGATGTGCTAGGTCTTATTTTCAGGGGATGTCTTATTTTTCCATGAAGAAGAATATGGTACACATTTACTGTTAAATGAAAATAAAGGAAATTTATTATTACCTGCATGAGGTATGGTAGTATGGTAGTTGTCAACACAAACCAGACAAACTGAATCCTACAGTATCAAGAATTTACTCATTTATTCAATGACAATCATGTCATCATCTTCTGGAACATCATCATAACAATCCAATTCCTGAATTTCCTGGTGAATTTCTTGTGACTCCATTTCTTTCAGAATCAGTGGACCAAATCTCTCATGTTTAGCCTAAGGGGGCCTTATTTTCGGGGGGATGCCTTATATTTCACTCAGAAGGAAACCTGTAAGTAGGTCACATTTTCGGAGGATGTCTTATTTTGGGGGAAACACGGTATCTATCTATCTTTCTATCTATCTATCCATCCATCCATCCACACATAAAAAAGGCTAATATGCTAAGTGAGCCTCTGACTGTCCAACAGGTTGCTATGACATGCTCTGATCACCAGAGGGCAGACACTCAACGCAGGAGCTGCCATGAAGTGGGCACCATGGATCTGGCACCAACAAAGCAACACTCGGCTTCCCCCAAGTGGGACATAGGCCCCACCACCAACTGGAGCAACAGCCTTCAAAATCGAGCCAACACTGCCCATGGCGCTAAATGTGGCCTACAGCCCAGCCCAGCCCAGCCCAGAAACAGTGGCTGTGGGCGCTGGGTAAAGGCATCACGTAGCAATGCCTGGCTTCCTCTCCCTAGCAACTAGCCTCCTTGGAGTTTCTTCAGCCCAGGAACACTACTTGCTTTATAGCCAGGTGCAAACATTTCACATTTTAACCAAATATATGTGAAGCATTTTCCCATGCCTCATCTCATTTGATCCTCACAGAAGTTCTGGAGTAGGTTGATTGGATACTTGGTAGAATCCTATTTTCATTAGCTGGAAAACGGAGATTTAGAAAGTTTAGAAACTTGACCGACTGAAAAGAAGAAATGGTGGACCTTGAAAATGACTTCAGGTTTTCTCAACTGTGCAGGATATAGTCAAACACTGCTGCAGTTAAATATTTTACCCTTTGTTCTCCCTGCATGATCAACAATAATAATCTGCTTTGTGTTGATATTTACTACTGTGTTGCTAACAATTACCTGAGAAGTTGTTGTGCTTCACTGAGCTGGAAAAAGTTTAGCTAAATAAGAAAGCAGGACTAATTAAGCAAGTTTATTCTCTCTATATAAAAGGCTAAATTGACTTGTACATGTGTGATACAGATAAAGTTCTCACTGGTGCCAATTGCATGCATGTGTTTCATTCTGTCATTGTTGATCATGAATTTGGTTGACACTTCTATTATAAAGGGCAAATAGCGATATTAAAATATTTATTCTAATTAATTTCCTTTCAATGTGCATGAATCCGTACACTGAGCCACTAGTTTAGGGGTGTCGAACTCAATCAGAGAAGGGGCCAAAATCTAAAATCCAGCCTAAATCGCGGGCCGAATGGTTTACTGAACAGTCATAAACTGACAATGTCATAAACTGACAGCGGAGTGCAGTGATGACAGCGCGGTGCGGGCCACATTGCAAGGCCTGGCGGGCTGGATTTGGCCCGTGGGCCTTGTGTTTGACACATGTGCACTAGTTGGTTATAAAAAACTGACTTACAACTATAATAAATTAGTATCAAGAGGTTCAGAATCTTTAACTGGTCAAAAAATGCTATAAACACAAGAGCTCTCTAGTGAGAGTGATAAGTATAAATTTAGTAAACATTATCTTAAAATGTAAATAAAAATGTTTATTGCATTAATGCCTATTTAAATTTCAACTCTCTAAATTGAGATCTCTATCAAGTCAGAAACAATGTCGTATGCCTGCCTCTCTGTAATTTCCTTGTTAACTTGCTCAGATTGTTGCCTACTGCATGAAATTTATTAGCAAAGCTCAACAAGGGACTTTTAAGTATTATTAAGTCATCATTATAAAACACTGTTAATTGTGTAAATTATATTTTTACAAATGAAGAGAATCACACTTCCAATACATAAAGAAAATATAAAGTAATTCCTAACATTATTCTGGCTGGAAATTAGTAAAGGTAATTTTTTAAACTATAGCTAGCTAAGATTACCCAAGTGAGTTATTCCTAACCTGTCACACAGGCACAGGAATATTTCTATCTTTCAGGCAAATAAATTGACACAACTGAACAAAAAAACCTCAGAGAATTATATAATTTTAAAATTTAAGATTTGGAAGTCACTTCTTAACATTTCTCAGGTTGGTAAAAATGAAAAGGAAATGCTTATGTACAAGGTAAGATAGGGTGAGAGCTTATTCACTAAGACAATCTTTTTCATGTCCAAATTGGCAGCAAAATTTAAAATGAACATATCCCTTAATTTAGAATTTTCCTATTTAGAAATCTAGAGATATAAGTCTGTGCATAAAGAATATATGTACAAATATACTCACCGCCTATAAAAAAAAAGTTTGGTTTTCAACTTGTAAGTTACTAAAGGAAAATTTTAAGTAACTTAAAAAATGTATGGTTTGCCCATGGGACATATATGTAGATTTTACAAAAAATGAAATCTATCTTTGTGTAATGTTATAGAAAGTTAAAATATATCTTCAGACTAAAAGCAAAGGACAGAAAAAAAATGTGAGTATATAGTTTTTTATGACTATTGCACTGTACACAGTTACCATTTACTCCTTGAAGAAGACTGGGGTAATTTTCACTGTTTATTTGAGAGACACGGAAGGAGAAAGGAAGGTCAGACAGAGTGAGAAAAAGAGAGGGGGGGGGCGGGATGGGTATGAAGAGTGTATTTTTTTTTATCCTATTTTCCAAATGTCCTAAAACAAAACTAAATTCAAAAAGAATTAAGGAAAGTATTAGACAGAATCTTAGTTGTTCAAAATTGTGGCACTGATATTGTTAGAAAAGATGTAAGCTCTTTAATAATGAAATAAGTTAGCAGATAATTAATAAAGGCTAGAAAATACACCCAGCATTTTAAAACACTGGTTCATTCCTGTTTAAATAAATCATAAAATTAAGTTGTCACCAATTGAAAGAAATTACCTTTTCTAAGAGAATTTCTCTTTCATTTTCTACCTCCTCACTCCACATCGTCATATCATTCTTAGTTTTCTGTGTTACAGTCAGAATCATTAGTTTGTTGGTGGCCATTTCTGGAAACAGTGATTGAAAATCTATAAATAGGAAAAAAATTCCAGGAAGAAAATAATTTGGTTTTAAAAAAGAGGATCAGTGCATAAAAACACTTCTTTATAAAGATGGTTAAGTTAAATTATTGTCGTACCAACTCAGGTTTATAATTGCATATTATTTTTTTAAAAGGATGACAAACTTGATTTTGTTTCACTTCTGCTCTGATTGTAATGATTGTTATATTAATGACAATAATTCTGTAGAGTTACATATTATGGTTTTATAATTTTTAAAAAAGTTTTGTTATTCAGATTTTTCTTATGGTTATTTTTCTTATGAATGTAATTATCCTAATATTGGGTCGGCAACTAAGTAATTGCGGGTTTCACACATATATGGCTTCAGTTGAATTTTTAGGTTTGCAGACGTAGTAAAATGTAAAACACATTTTGTTATTTGATAGTTGGCTATTCAGCTGTTAATCAGTAAAAAAAGTTTTTTGATCTGTTTTGTAGTTTTCGTTTGGCGTTCGTTGAAAAATGGAAAATCAAAAGGAACATTTTCGTCATATTTTGCTTTTTTATTTCCGCAAAGGGAAAATGCATCGCAAGCTCATAAAAAGTTATGTGCTGTTTATGGTGACGAAGCCTTAAAAGAACGGCAGTGTCAAAATTGGTTTGCCAAATTTCGTTCTGGTGATTTTTCACTCAAAGATGAAAAACGCTCTGGTCGTCCAGTTGAAGTTGATGACGCCCTAATCAAAGCAATAATCAATTTGGACTGTCACAGTACAACACGTGAGATTGCAGAGAAGCTTCATGTATCACATACATGCATTGAAAATCACTTAAAACAACTTGGCTGTGTTTTAAAACTCGATACATGGGTTTCTCACGAAATTAAAGAATCACAGTTAACGCAACGCATTAGCAGCTGCGATTTGCTAAAGAAACGTAATGAAAATGATCCATTTTTAAAACGACTGATAACTGGCGATGAAAAATGGGTTGTTTACAACAATATCAAGCGGAAAAGATCGTGGAGCAGGCCAGGTGAACCAACTCAAACAACATCAAAAGCTGATATTCATCAAAAGAAGGTTTTGTTATCACTTTGGTGGGATTACAAAGGAATTGTCTACTTTGAACTCTTACCACCCAACCGAACGATCAATTCTGATGTCTACATTGAACAACTAACGAAATTAAACAATGCAGTTGAAGAAAAGCGGCCCGAATTGACAAATCGAAAAGGTGTTGTATTCCATCATGACAATGCAAGGCCACACACATCTTTGGTCACTCGGCAAAAATTAATGGAGCTTGGTTGGGATGTTTTGCCACATCCACCATATAGTCCTGACCTTGCACCATCTGATTACTTTTTGTTTCGATCTTTACAAAACTCCTTGAATGGTAAAAATTTCAATAATGATGATGATGTCAAATCGTACCTGATTCAGTTTTTTGCTAATAAAAACCAGAAGTTTTTTGAATGTGAAATTATGATGCTGCCTGAAAGATGGCAAAAGGTCATTGATCAAAATGGGCAATACATTACAGAATAAAGTTATTTAGTTCCATGAAAAAATTGTCTTTGATTTTCTTTTAAAAATCCGCAATTACTTAGCTGCCGACCCAATATATAAAAACCCTGGGTCCGTTACACCCACAATGACCGGAGGCTTGACCAACTGGAAGTCAGTCTTACAGTCAGCACTGGGTTGCTGTGGAGACCCAGCACTGACTGCTGAGAGGGCTGTGAATCAGGCCTGGAGAGAGTCCTGAAGAGAGAAGGAGGGTCTAATCTGTAGCCTCTGTGCCAGTTGTTGATTAGCACTTGCCTCCCTCTTTCTCTCAGGGCCTGGCCAGTAGCCGCGCCTCCATTTCTCTCCAGGCCTCCACTGGGGCTGCTGATCAACTCTGCCTTTCTGAGCAGGCCCCGAGACGCTGACTGGAATAGAAACCAACCAATCAGAACCAAATTGGCTGGCAGAGGAGGGCAGCTGGGGGCAAGATCAGGCCAGCAGGGGAGGGCAGTTAGGGGTAATCAGGCAGGCAGAGGCAGTTAGGGTGATCAGGCTGGCAGAGAAGGGCAGCTGGGGGTAAAATCAGGCTGGCAGTAGAGGGCTATAGAGGGTGACATCAGGCTGGCTGGAGATAGCTGTTGGGGGCAACCAGGTCGGCAGAGGAGGGCAGTTGGGGGCGAGATCAGGCTGGCAGGGGAGGGCAATTGGGAACAACTGGGCCAGCAGGGGAGGGCAGTTGGGGATGATCCAGCTGGCAGGGGAGCAGTTAGGTGTTAATCAGGCTGGCAGAGGAGTGGTTAGGAGGTGATCAGGTTAGCAGGCATAAATGGTTAGGGGCAATCAGACAGACAGTCAGGTGAGCAATTAGGAGCCAGCAGTCCTGGATTGTGAGAGGGATTCCAGATTGGAAAGGGTGTAGGCTGGACTGAGGGACACCCCCCCTCCCCAGTGCATGAATTTCGTGTACTGGGCATCTAGTAACTATGATAATCACAGAGGAGTGAAATGACTTTAGGGAAAAGCTACAGGGAAAAAGTTATTTAAAAATTTACTATCCCTATTCAATGACATCAGGTCAGATGGCAGGGAACATTTGCAAGACTCTATCTTGGCCATTAATCATTTTCTTCCAGACATGGTAAAATATTAAGTAAAACACAAATATTGCAATTCCTATGGAGCACATTATTCAACACATTAAAATGTGTTGAATATACATAAGTGCAAAATGCAAAGAAACACAACATACCTCTTCGTAGCAATTCTGGGCATGTTTGGATTGCACACTCCACTTTGGCACTTTCAAAGTATGTTTCTGCATTGTTAATTTCTTGTTCAATAGGTGCATCATTACCCTAAGGGGGAAAAGAAATATAAGTACATAAAATCTAGAATTCAAATAAAATATCTTGCCTGTTATGAACTTATCTTCCCTAGAAAGTTTTTTTCATAATCCTAATCTAACTATTGGTGGGGTAGTGGTTTTTTTTCTGATACACTCAAACTTTTCTCTATGATGAATAAAGGATCTGAAAAATCTAAACAAACAAAAAAACCAAAATAAAAAACCTAGAATGTATAAATATACTGATATAATGAGACTTGATATGAATAGAAATTGGCTAAGAAATTAACTAAAATACCATAATTGTGCCTTACAATGTTACCTCATTATATTTTGGTAATATCTAATTATCTTTCCTTTCATTCTGTAATTTGTTAAACGAGGATAACACTAAATTACAAAATAAGATGACTGAATATGCAGCCTCTCCTATAGAAAGGGCTTAGAGACTTTTATTCAACTGAAATTTACTGGGCATCTACTGTACATAAGACACTGACAAGCACAGGCAATACAAAGGTAAAAATAAAAATAAAAATCCAGTCCTTACTTTTAGGTATATCAGAGCTAGTAAAAGAAAAAAGAGCATGAAAAAATAAATGCAATCCAAAAGGAAAAATGCTACACAATTGTGAAGAATGTCTGCTAGCTTTATAGATAGGGAAGAAACTTGCTTTGTTGAGAGAAATCAGAAAAAGGTTGAAATCATCATATTTGAGCTAAATATTAACTGATATGCATGTTTGATAGGTAAAAAGTAGGTGCAGTATAGGTTAGAAATTCAGGAGGAAAACAGTCCAGCAAGATATTACAACAGTGGTAAAGGCATTCAATGGTCAAAAAGAATGGTGTATTTAAAAAAATTAAACCATGCTGTAACTGAGGTACAGAGAAAGTAGGAAGTAGTGAGAGGTAAAGTGGAAATGATAAGGGTCAAAATTGTGGAAAGCCATATTTATACCAAATTAAGAATTTCTGACTTTATAATGCGGAATAGCCAGATAAGATATAAAAAGCTAATGGTAGTATTACTTTGGAAGATGTATGGTAATGAGAAGAAGGTACAGACTAGTAAAAACAAACGTATTAACCACTTATTGCTTTACATACACTTTCACATATAATCCTCATAGCTTTCTGGGCCTGAGATGATTATTATTATTATCATCACTTTAAATATATTTACTGTTGAAAATATTACATAAGTCCCTCTTTTCCCCCTTGATCTCTTCTAGCCCATCCCTGCACTGGCCTGAGATTATTATCCCCATCTATACATATAAAGAGCCAGTGTCCATAACATCCAAAACGACCAAGAGCTCAACTGAATGCCAGGTTGTGGACACAGCATGCCGAAGGGGCTGAACTGCTGACCTCTCAGAGAGAGAGAGAGAGAGAGAGAGAGAGAGAGAGAGAGAGAGAGAGAGAGAGAGAGAGAGAGAGAGAGAGAGAGAGAGAGAGAGAGAGAGAGAGAGAGAGAGAGAGAGAGAGGGCGTGCGCGCGCGAGAGAGAGCGAGCGGCAGAGACTTGCAGTGGGGACTTGTGTGAGGCTGCCTCATTGGCACCCTGCATCCCTTCCTGATCAACCACTATGATTCCAAGCCAGCGAGGGCCGCCTCCAGGCCACAGCCCTAAGTCCCTTGCCCTCACCCCAGGCCTGAGAGCGTGGCGCCGGGCAGGGTTGCCTGGGCATCTGGAAATGTGGTGTGGGGAGCTGTGTTTACACTGCCAAGTTTTCTGCTTCTGCCCTGGCCCGCGTATCTCTCTTCCCTCCCCTGGATAGCCCAGCTCCTGCCTATGTGCTTGCTGGGCAAGCCTGACTGCACTGGGGAGTGAGCCATGGTGATGGGGACAGCCACTTGCTGGGATGGGACGGCCAGGCTATAGCGATTCATGATAGTGACGAGGCCTGCAGGGCACGCGCAGCCTTTGAGTGGTAGGGGTGGCTGGCCAAGCTGAGTCTGGCTTTGGTGGGGCCAGCAGGAGCCCAAGTCCACCCCAGCCCCACAAGTCCCAGGCCACACTATGGCTCAGAGGTGAGCAGTGTATCCATGGAAGGTGCCCGGGTCTCTGCCCCATGCTTCAGGGGGAGGAGGCTTGTGGCCACTGGTGCCCTAGGCTGCACCACCTGCTGGGCTGGCAAGGTCCAGAGTGCTGGGTGCAGGAAGGGGACCTCAGCCTGGATCCTCCTGGTGCGGGGAAGGGGCCTGGCCTGGGCCCAGTAAGGAACTTAGGAAGTCTGACTGAGCAAGCACTGGTTCATACCAACTCTTACTTTACCATCTTTCTCCAGCTCTCTAAGCCAGCCCCACCTGCCTGGGGTAATGGGCTCTGGACAACTTCCCTGAGCGCAGACTATGGACCTGGAGACCTTGAGGAAGAGTGCCAGGCAGGGCCTGGGCAGGGGCCGGTGCAGAACTATCAGGGAAGAGCTGCTTTGGTGTCTTGGTGAAGTGTCAAACAGACCCAAGGAGGAAACTGAGAGGGGAAAGACCGGGAGGCGTGAATTCCCAGAGCTTTAGCCACTTGAAAACAGCCCGGCCTGGAATGTGAGGTGGCTGTATGTTCAGCTGAGAAGTGAGGGGGCTGAACCCCACCATCGCTGGCTGGGCTGTCGGTCCGAGGCCCGAGCTTCCACCACGACAAGGAAAAAAATGGAGGGCGGGGCCCGGAGGAAGGGATGAGGATTGAAGGAAACCATATCTAAACTTTCCCCAGCTCTCTCCCTCTTTCCACTGCCTACAAAACCCCAAGGCCTGGCCACAGTTCTGTCCCCACCTCTTATACCCTATTCTCCAACCACAGAGTAAAGAAATAAGGAAGGAGTCTGTGCTGCCTTCACAAAGTATCTCTATTCCTGATAGGCCGGTTGCCTCCAGCAGAGGGAGGCCAGACTGTGGCTTAAGCTGTCAGTAGACATCCCTTGAGGGTTCCCAGACTGTGAGAGGGGCAGGCTGGGCTGAGGGTCTCCCTCCCTCACAGTGCACAAATTTTTGTGCATCAGGCCACTAGTTCTATATATAGAGACAGAGGCTATGAAAGGTAAGTCATTTTCTCATTAAATAAATGGCAGACCTAACCTTTGAACCTAGATTTATCCTTTCTCCATTGTCCAGCATATTATAACTAGAGACCTGTGCATGAAATTCATGCCCAGGTGGAGGGGTGTATGTGTCCCTCAGCCCAGCCTGTACCTTCTCCAACCTGGGACATCCCTCTCACAGTCCAAAAGTGCTGGCCCCCAAATGCTCACCTACCTGCCTGCCTGCCTGATTGCCCCTAACCGCTTCTGCCTGCCAGCCTGATTACCCCCTAACCACTCCCTTGCCAGCCTGATTGATGCCTAACTGCTCCCCTGCTGGCCCGACTGCCCAACTGTTCTCCCCTGCAAGCCTGGTCAACCCTAACTGCCCTCCCCTGCCAGCCTGTTTACCCCTAACTGCCCTCCCATTGCCAGCCTGGTCCATGCCAACTGCCCTCCCCTGCAGGCCTGGTTGCCCCCACTGCCCTCCTCTGCTGGCCTGGTCACCCCTAAATGCCCTCCCATGCTGGCTATCTTGTATCCACATGGGGGCAGCCATATTGTGTGTTGGACTGATGGTCAATTTGCATATTACTCTTTATTAGATAGGATGCTTCTAAGAATCTAGGTAAGATAAGGTAGCCTGGAACTCTGGCAATATTATTGAAAATTGAAAGGGCCACAAATAATATATATAAAAGCCACTTTAAGAGATAAATGCAATGAGATTTCATTACTATTTATGGAGGTATGATGGAGAGAGGATTTAAGATTGGCAGTATAATTTTTATGTTGGGACAGTAGAAGGATAGCTAAGTCATTTATACTCCAGAAAATATAAAAGGACAGGTTTTGAGAAAAAATAAAACTAATTCAGTACTAGACATGCAAAGTCTGGGACTTGTGAGATATCCAAAGATATTTGATGGGCAGACAGAAATATAGACCCAGAAATGGTAGAAATAATAAGTTAGAAATTCTAAAAACACCACCTGAGAAAGGAAGCCAAGGGAATAAGTGACCAGGAATTAATTTAAAAGAAAAGATAGAGCCGAAACCAGTTTGGCTCAGTGGTAGAGTGTCGGTCTGCAGACTGAAAGGTCCCGGGTTTGATTCCGGTCAAGGGCATGTACCTTGGTTGCGGGCACATCCCTGGTAGGTTCAAGAGGCAGCTGGTCAATGTTTCTCTCTCATCGACGTTTCTAGCTATCTCTTTCCCTTCCTCTCTGTAAAAAATCAATAAAATATATTTAAAAAGAAAAGATGAAGAACAGAAATATATGAGAAATATCATGTGATTAGTAGGTGGAGGAGGAGCCAAGAGGACTGAGAAGGAATTATCTGAAATAAAATTATCAGGAGAGGCCAACTGTATCCAATATTAGGTTATCTAATATAACCCATAATAACTGTAAAGGGTTGTTGCTTTTAATAACATGGTGTTGATAAAAACCTAGCCTGAAACTATGTAGAAATGTGAAAAATGACAAGAATCAGGGGTTTGACAGAAACTCTGAATAGCATATAGCTTTCTACTTGATTGGGCAATGAAGCAATACTAGTTTTAAAAAACTCATTTAAAAACATTCATTTAAACAACAGCAGATTAAAAAGAACCCTCAGAAGTTGTATTTAAAATAACACAAGCTCACTTGTAAGTTTTCCTTTTTAGATTACTGCATCTGAAGAATTTCAGAGATCTCAAAATTTTCTGAAGTTTTTAAATGGGAAAAAGGAATATAGCAGGAATTTAGTCCATATACAAATAATTACAATTTATAAAAGTGAAAAACAGGGATCTAAATTTTCAGTAATATAAAAATAATCAAATTATCTCTCTTTGATGAAATAAGCAAATATCAAAAGACAGTTCTGAAGATTTAATTACCTAAAAAGAGTGTAATCTAAAGTAAAATATATAGGACAATGCCAACTTAGAAAAAAAATCTACTTATGTTGTTTTTGTATATATTGAAATTAAATATTTCTCTTTTACATTTTTCAATAAAAGTATTTTATGGAAATTAATATAGCATTATAAAAACAAAATATATGATATTAACAATTTACCTGAAATTCATTCACATATTGTGCCATCACAAACTCATGTCTTTCACTTGATAAAGGTTCTGCTAAAACATCAGGCAAAGTTTTATGAACCTGGCTTTTCTTCTGTGACATGGTCCCATTGAGATGACAATCAAAACCTATGTTCCCAGGAAGCTGGAATCTCTGGTCCTGAGGCCCAAATGGTCCCATTACTTCATCCGGCCATACTGTTCGAGAGCCTGAAAACAAACAACAAAATGAGTCATTTTCTCCTTAATGGTAATGGGAGACTGAAAGAATAAATTCTTTTTAGAATTGCTATTTTTTACCTAAATGATAGACTTTAGAAATTTGTTTTTCTATGCAAATATAAATTAGTTTCGAGTTATTTCCAAATTGCTAATCAAAGCAATCAGTTGTCAGCTCCTAAGCAAATCCATTATTAGATTTAATAAAAGTACTGCAATCCATATTATTTAATGCTTGATAATTATGAAAAAGAATATAGTATATCTTTACTGATATTAAAGTCCAAGATATATTACCTTAAGAGAAAAAGTTAAGTCAAAGAATAGTATTTATTTTAAAACCTTTTATTTATGTTTAAAAAAAGGGGGGAGGGAATCTAAAATGAAGCATACTGAACATAACAAGGGTTACCCTAGGGGAGGGGCATAAAGCTGTTGTTAATGATGGGCTGGAAAAACCTTAAATGAACCATATAACATAATGCCCTGCTTATCCAGCTGAATGAGTTAACAAGGATTAAATACTTACAGAAGAGAAACAGTACTTCATTCACTTTTTAAAAATATCCTAACTTGTGAAAATTTCAAAAAGATCCAGGAAAGAATAAAGTGGAAAACTAAACAAAGAAATATTCAAGTAGGAATTCTGTTTACAGAAAAAAATGATTGCCGAAGACATCAGTTGGCAATAAAAATATTTTTTATTTTATTTATTTATTTATTTTAAATATATTTTATTGATTTTGTACAGAGAGGAAGGGAGAGAGATAAAGAGTTAAAAACATCGATGGGAGAGAGTCATCGATCAGCTGCCTCTTGCATACCCCCTACTGGGAATATGCCTGCAACCAAGGTACATGCCCTTGACCGGAATCAAACCCGGGACCCTTCAGTCCCCAAGCCGACGCTCTATCCATTGAGCCAAACCGGTTTCGGCAAAATATTTTTTAATTCTCTGCCCAAACGGAGAGACTAAAAATGGCCATATAATATGGCTGCTCCATCATTAGATTGTATTATCATATTCATCTTCTAGAACTAGGACCAACATTATCCATCAACCATAAAACTCTTCTCTTTAAATCTAGATAATGTTTCATAATTCTTAACCTAAACACTCTAGCCTAATATTTCTTAAACTCTTAAGGAGTATTTAAGAATTATCAGAGTACTGGCCAGGTGGCTCAGTTGTTTGGAGGATTGTCCCATGCACCCAAGGGTTTCAGGATCCATTCAACAAGGCACATAGGTAGGTTGTGGGTTCAGTCCTGGGTTGGGGAGCTTACAAGAGGCAGCTGGTTGATGTTTTTCTCTCCTTCTTTCCCTCTCTAAAAATCAATAAAAATATATCCTCGGGTGAAGGGAAAAAAAGGTAAAATATGTCAGAAAATCATCGGAGATCTTATAAAACTGTAGATTCTGATTTATTAGGTCTGGAGTAGGGCTCAAGATTCTTCATTTCTATCAAGTTCTAGATGCTATTGTCTGAAGCCCATCTTGAGTAATAAGGCTGACACACACTAATGATTAACTGAAGTCAGTTCAAAAGCAAAAACCTATCAGCTATTTTTTAATAAGATTGGTTTTAAAGACTATTCAGATCTAACAGTCTATTGAAAAAAAAAATAACCTATGTTAACAGTGGATTTGAGCATAATTTCATCTTGACTGGTCATTTAGTTTTTTTCTTCCAGGAATAGTCTGTTCATTTACATAAAAAAAATGTTTGGTTTATCTCTTCTTGTTCCCCTCAACCAAAGAACTTATATTTAAATGCATAGCTCTCCTCAACCAAAGAACTTATATTTAAATGCATAGCCCATGGACATGGGCAACAGGGTAGTGAAGACATGGTGGGGGGGTAGGTAGGGGCTGAGAAAAAGGGGGGACAGAGGAGGGAAATAGAAGATATCTGTAATACTAGTAACAATAAAAAGTATATACAAACAATAAAGATAAATTTAAATTAAATAAATAAATTATAATAGGATTTTAACTGAATTTGGATTATAATCTGTAAAAATAAAAACAAAATTTATATCTTAAAATGCAAAAAATAGTTTGGCTTCCTACTGTCTTTTTCCTATTAGTCTATGAATTATTATTATTATTATTTTTTATTATAGTTTATTGTGTTTTTACAGAGAGGAAGAGAGAGGGATAGAGATTTAGAAACATCGATGAAAGAGAATCATCGATCAGTTGCCTCTTGCATACCCCCTACTGAGGATGTGCCCGTAACCAAGGTATATGCCCTTGACTGGAATTGAACCTGGGACTTTTCAGTCCCTAGGCTGACATTCTATCCACTGAGCCAAACCGGTTTTGGCTATTATTATTTTTTTTAATATTCAGGATACAAATCCCTGAATGACATGTGTTTCATTTATTTATTTATTTAAACTATTATTATTATTTTTTAATATATTTTATTGACTTTTTTACAGAGAGGAAGGGAGAGAGATAGAGAGCTAGAAAGGTGGATGAGAGAGAAACATCGACCAGCTGCCTCTTGCACACCCCCTACCGGGGATGTGCCCGCAACCAACATATATGCCCCTGACCGGAATCGAACCTGGGACCTTTCAGTCTGCAGGCCGACACTCTACCACTGAGCCAAACCGGTTTCGACACAAATGTTTCATTTATGATACATACATGTTTAGTCTTCCAAAGATATAAGCTGGAGTAATCAGAGAAGGGGTATAAAACTGGGGCACGCTCAAGTGAACTTACATTACACTGTAAGTAATGTGTTGCAAGAAAAAAAAGAATTCCAGGCCCAATTCCTTTAGGATACATTACATTAAGTTCCTAAGAGTCCTCTCTTAATATTTTAGTGTGCATTATAAGTCTCCAATATAGGACTGCGGCATATAACACTTCTGAAATTTACCTAATCACATAAATTAAAAAAAAACCTTTTTTAGAACTGGAAAATTATTCATAGGTTGGGGGACAGTCTGGAACTGCTACTGAAAGTAGTGGGAGATAACCAAGATTTATTAAGGAAGTGACAGAATTAAAATGTTTTAGAATGATTAATAATGTGCAAGATGGATTACATGAAGCAGAATTTGTAGAGGGTAAGTTACTGATTCAATAAACACATATAGCCGAAACCGGTTTGGCTCAGTGGATAGAGCGTCGGCTTGGGGACTGAAGGGTCCCGGGTTCGATTCCGGTCAAGGGCATGTACCTTGGTTGCGGGCACATCCCCAGTAGGGGGTGTGCAAGAGGCAGCTGATCGATGACTCTCTCTCATCGATGTTTCTAACTTGCTATCTCTCTCCCTTCCTCTCTGTACAAAATCAATAAAATATATTTAAAATAAATAAATAAATAAACACATATAAAAAGTGACAGCTATTTAAAACATTCAGCAAATAATGGTAAAAAGTGGTACGTGTAACAGCATTAAAAGATTTATTTCAGAGAGGGCTGTGTTTTTTTGAAGATAGAAATAAACTAATGTGTAAGAAAGTAAGCTTTAGAAGCCAATATTCTTTTATTTTTTTAATGTTGTAGCTTTTGGATATAAATATTTAGGCAGAGCTCTGAGTCTATATTCAATGGTATAAACTCACCTTTAGAAAATCTGTAAAACCTCAAGAAATATAGGAAACAAAACTAAAAATGTTTTGAAACAATTATAAGTAAAGCAATAATAATTTTTACTTACATATATCAGGAGGTGCAGTGGCCACATGAGACTCATCAGAACCTGAAGATCCTGCAGTTGAAAAGGCTTTGGGATTGACAACCCTTTTAACCAAAGAGTAAAATCCTGGGAGATAGGAAACCAGCCTGGCTCTGTTACAGAGCACCTAAAAATGACACAACATTTTAAATTATTTTTTAAATGTTATACTTTGATAACCTCTGGCAATCACACTGCAATATATCTTTTAAAATGTATATTTATTCTTTCATATGAAAATATGTATATTCATAATTTTAAAAATAAACACAAATATTAAATCAAACAAACAATAAGTTACTTTTCCAATAAAGACCAGAATTAAGAGTGCTACACTAGAGAATGGAACCTCTAAAAATTGCACTAAAAAGGTAGCCCAAGTAATAAGATTCTTCTATTCTCAAAACACAGAACTTTCAAAACCTTTTCTTGGATCAAAACCTGTTTATTTTCTAACCCTTGTCTTCTTTCACTGCTATAAATTGTGTCAATTATCTCCCATGCCAACTTTCCTCTTGGTTTTATGGCAATGTCCACTTTCTCCCATTTTAACACATGCTTTTGCAATACATTTTCTGATCCTAAGTTCATTTCCTTGACTCTGAGGTGTTATAATGATTGTGTAAATCAGGGGTCTTCAAACTACGGCCCGCAGGCCACATGCAGCCCGCAGAGGAGTCTGATCCGGCCCGCCAGGTTTTTTGGGCAGTGAGCGCAGCCGAGGTGTTACAGTAGGAATTAGTAGTTCATATAGTCCGGCCCTCCAGCTCTCTGAGGGACCATGATCTGGCCCCCACTTTAAAAAGTTTGAGGACCCCTGGTGTAAATGCATAAACTTTTAGTAAACTAGTTGAGTCAGAATAGTTTAGTGCAAGGGCTGGGAAACTATAGCGAAATACAGCCTACTGTTTGTTTTGATAAAGCAAGTTTTATTGTAACAGTAACCCACTTATATGGCTACTTTTGCAATAGCAGGATTAAATACAGTTGCACAGACAGTTTATGGCCCACAGTCTAAAATATTTACTATCTGGACCTTTACATTAAAAAATTTAAAATTTGCCAACCTTTTAGTTTAGTGGAAAAGAATAAAAACAAATACGTCATCTGTAAAATTCTATTTAAATATTTGAATAATTAAGAAATCCTTGAAGGAGTAGAAAAAGAGTTTCAGGGAGAGTATATTAGGTTTTGTAGAAATTTGCTAGGGAAAGTGGAATTTCAATGAACGACTTTCAGGAACAAAAGTATGAAGCTGTAAAAGATATATTCAAAGAGTGACAAGTTCAGTGAGGGAGGATATAGGGGAGTGCAGTAAAAAACAGTCTTAAAAGTTGACTTGTGGGCAACTATAAAAGGCCTTGTATTTGGCACAGACAGTAAAGGGCCGGTTATATCAAGATAATAAATCAGAATTTTATTTTGTAGACAGGGAATGGAGTAAACTGATAAAAATATGATATATCTTAAGGTATGTACCATTAAGGGGAGCAGAGAGAATGAACTGAAGTGAGGTTAGAGAGGTGGCATAAAACTAGTTACCAGGATGTTGAAATAGTCTAGCCATTTGACACCTTACTCATTCTTTTTCCTTTTTATATAGTATTCTGAAATCCAACCTATGTGTTCTTTCTGACTTTATTTCTTACCATAAACACAAGACAACATCAGAAACTGGTCTTATTCTGACAGCATCTGATTACTAATTTTACCCTCCCTTCTCTTACTTCACTCTTTAGTCACATAAAAATATCTACCTCACATTTTCCATATTTGTCTACCTTCTTTTAGACTGTCAAAAGAGTTCTTATGCTAAAATGCCCCTTTTCCTCATATTCTAAGCCTTAAATATTACAACTTTTAAAGACCTGGAATAGAACCTTCTGAGTCTCCTAAGTGCAAGACTTTCTCCAAAGCATTCAGTCCACCTGAAAATTTAAGCATTCTCCCTTGTCTGTACCCAATCTGCTCAAAGAGACAAAGGTGGTAATTATTAAACTTTTTTTTTTAACCTACTAGAGAAACTAGAAACTTTTGGGTGTTTCTATAATACTTTAAATTTACCTTTACCATTGAGGACATTTAACTCAGATTGACTATGCCTCAGAATCTAAAATGTAATTTAAAAATTTAAATATCAGAAATATTTGAGCAAAGCCTCAAAATAAGAAGCTTAATAAGAGATTAGCCGAAAGAGGCAATCTTAAATAGCAATCAATAGTATTAGTGACTTTGGGCCAGGTCCTTGTGGTAAGTGCTTCACATGTATTGTTTTACTTAATTTTCACAACACTCCTATATGCCATTATTAGTACTAACTTAAGTATGATTATTAAAATATTATTTGTGATCCATCATATTAACTTTGCTTCACAAGCAAAAACAATTTCATTTCAGGAAGATTATTTCAGAAGTTGCCTAATATTATTAACAATTATTTCAGCCTCTTAGTACCAAGGCCACTAGACTCTATATTTATTTTTCTTTGTGGTAAAACTTTTAACAAAAATTATATAATAACTATTCTAAGAAAATCTAATCACCAAGTTTTATTTTATTTGCAAAATAAACCAGCATTTATTTTGTCCATGGAAAGAGATAGCTGATGATAGTACTAGTTAGTTTTAAAATTTTCCCTTTAACCTATTTGGCTCTCAACTCTTTTATTGTTGAAGTGAAATATTTTGTGTGAACTTGACGGATTTTATGACACTGGGTCAACTGATGAACATAATGATTACAAGTTGAAGCCAATAAAACCACCCCCAAATTAGAATAGCCAGCTTATTTTAGTTTGAGTATAAGTATATATTTTATACATGACTAACTTCAAACAAACCTAGGACTCTAAACTTGGGAAGATGACAAGCTATTAAGATTCAATTTTAAAATTCTTTTAGCATATAAATAGAAACAGTCTTTAGGCACTTCTTAGGCCTAAGTTCTGTGAGGAGAAAAATGGTCTACACAAGTGGTCAGCAAACTGTGGTTCAAGAGCCACATTCGGCTCTTTGGCCCCTTGAGTGTGGCTTTTCCACAAAATACCATGTGTGGGCACGCACGTACAGTGCAATTAAAACTTCGTGGTCCACGCGTAGAAGTAGGTTTTTGGCTCTCAAAAGAAATTTCAATTGTTGTACTATTGATATTTGGCTCTGTTGACTAATGAGTTTGCCGACCACTGGTCTATACCAAAGACTGAAAAGAGGTCATCTATGAAACATATCCATATGCATCCACAGACATTTTTGTGTGTTCCACAAGAAATTTGAATTGAATATCAACAGTGAGAAACTATGAGATTTCACACAAAAAATGCAGATTTTTAGCTGTTCTTGAAGATCTGGCAGCATGATTCAGATTCCCAGAAGACAATAGTTAACAACAAATGCTGTGGCTAAGGAAGGCTGCTCCCTTTATATCAGAAGTAGACATTTCAGTTTGTCAAAATCCCCATCAATGCCTCTTAATTTACCTGTCTATCTGCTGAAGCATGGGCATTTTGATCCTTGCTATGTATGCTCATACATGGTTAAGACACACATATCTGCATATTTTATTAGTAACATCCATTCAGTGTTTACAATGCATATAAACACCAAATTTGAAAATTAATTTTATATGACCTTCTTTCTAACAATAAGAGGGCTTACAAAATAGCTTCCAAATTGTTTACCCTACTGAATTAATGTATAAAGCCAGGTCAAATATTAGCATTCTACTCTAATTAATGTCTCTCCTTTGAAAGTACCATGTGCTTCTTTACAATGTTCCCTTTCTGTGGTTATGGCTGGGTAAAAATTCATCTTACATGGCCAAGACTAGTGGTCTACTTTTATAACTTGTCCTTATAGTCACATCATTAGACTCTCCCTGAATACATCAGGTTCAATTACAGAAACACTATTCTGGGTATCTGTTGCCATACTAATCTTCCTCACACACCGCTCTGACTAAATCATCATGATTTAAAAAATGGCTACATTACTGTTTGGCATTCAAGGCTCTCTATTATTTGATCAGAATTCTAGAATACAAACTTATTTCCCAGTAATTTTATCTACATATCTTATACTCGGGAAGGCAAAATTCTTGATTTTTGAAAGGGGGAGTGTTTTTTTGATTATATGTACTCCTGTTCTTCCCACTTACACCTTAGATTCTCTGAATCCGATTCTTTCACAAAACTCAAATTAAACGCTTCTCAGATCCCAGGTCCCTACTTTCTCTTCTCCACAAAGCTGAATCCACATTGTACCGTGTGTGTAGCTTTAAAAAAATCACTTCCTACTTTTATTGTTGTTGTTTCCCTTTATATGTCACATCCCCTACCATAAGAACGCCATATGCTAGGGCGTGTCCGATTAATAACTGGACAGTGACAGTCAATAAATACCTTTAGTCTGTGTGAATAGTATCTCTTGCTTTCATTTTGCTGGGTTTGGAAAGTTACTTGCTGTGCTAAAACTTGCTACAAAAACATCCAGTTTGGCTAACAAAGAACTTAAAAACAGATCCAAAATATTTTACTGAAATAATATATTAAATATATATATATAAAGGATTCTGGCTCTGAATGTATTTCTGAAACTGAGTTTGTAGAAACAAGTACACCTTTACTTGAAAAAGGATGCGTTCAAGTTACTGTCAAGGCGGAGAACATTCATTTCTCGCCCCTTGCTTCCCTGGGCATTTATTTTCCAGCGACTTTTCTACCCTTTTTCAACTGGTGGCACACCAAACTAATTACTAAAATTCTGAAGCTCACACACACAGTATTTTGCCCATCTGACCACAAAGGTAGACATGAACTAGACTCCTTCACTCCGATCGGCTGCTGTCATGTCAGATCTGGCCATCCCAGGGGAAGGGGTCAGGGCCTGTCAGCCCAGGCGCTGCAGCTCTGCCCTCCCCGCGGCTCACCCACCGGGTGGGAATCGCCGCGCTAAGCCGTCTACGTCCGGAAAAACATTGTGTCACCAACACCCTCTCAAACCCGACCTCCGCCTTTCCCCAACAAGCGGCCGGACTAAGCCGCCTCTTCGGGGCTTGTTTACTCACATTGGCCATTTCTGGCGGAGAGCGCAGACAGAGAGGATCTTCCCTTCCGCAGAGTCACTCCTGGGAAAGGACAAAACCACAGGCTAGTGGAGGATCAGGCTTTAGCGGCGGACCGCTCGGAAACGGCCTCTGTGTGTGTGTGTGTGTGTGTGTGTCCCTGATCACG
This sequence comes from Pipistrellus hanaki, assembly GCF_964339955.1. Taxonomy (NCBI): domain Eukaryota; kingdom Metazoa; phylum Chordata; class Mammalia; order Chiroptera; family Vespertilionidae; genus Pipistrellus; species Pipistrellus hanaki. The sequence goes on from NC_140510.1 coordinate 29,270,281, forward strand.
AAGGGCCAGCGTCCAGGTTCGGTCCATCCAAGGAGGCCGAGCTTGGGGCCCGGCCCAGACCCCCGCCAGCCCTCGAGGCCCGCGCTCGGGGCCCTCGGCGCGCCCCGCAGCCAACACCTCGGGCCAGGCCCGGGCAGCAGCGGGGGGCCCGCGCCCAGGCCCGGTCCTGAGGGCGGAGCGGGCGTTTTAACACAGGTCGGGGCGGCCACCCAGCAGCTCCAAACAAAGGTTCGAGCTGCACGGGAAGAGTGAGGACGCGAAAAGGGGGCTGAAGCCAGAGTGACAGGACGAAATGGGGGCAGAGGCGTGGCCCTGTGGGAATGGGAGTAACACCGAGAGCGGTGGCCCGAAGACGGGCGGATGTGGAGGGGCTACCGCGGGCGGAAACCATCCATACCTGCCACCGCCGCCGCCTCCAGCTGTCCCAGACCCCGACTCTTCCTGCCGCGAAGATGGCGGCGGCCACGGCAGCTGGGTCGCGCCTGCGCGGACAGTGACTAGGCGGAGGAAGTTGCTTCCGAGCGAATGGATGGAGAGGATCGTCGATCCCGACGCTGCGCACGCGCACACGAGGCCTAGGCGGAGCCGACCTCCCATTGGCTCGTCCGGACCAACAATGTGGGAGGAGAAAAGGTGAAGTCAGAGTGACTTGGGGGAATGGCCTGGAGGGCCCCCTGACCTGGGTTAGGCTTTCATCTCGTTTTGTTCATTAACTTACTGATCCAGTTCATACATTGCCCTCACCCCAGAGTTTTCTTACAGCCCCCAGTAAATAGTCTCCTGCTCTTTGTATCTTACTCTATTAGTCATGACTCACTGTCTTTGAGCATAGGGCACCTAGGTTTTTCTTTGCCCATCAGCCTTTTATAGGCTCAAAATATATATTAGTTAATTACAACAAAAATTAATTTTTATTTATCAACTTAATTTTTATCAATGCTATTTTTTAATTAACCGAAATCCATACTTTATTCATACTAACATTTCCATTGGGTCATATTGGACAAGTTACTTAATCTCTTTATTTTTAATTTCCTTACTTTTTAAAAATATATATTTTTTTAGTAATTCAGAGAGGAAGGGAGAGGGAGAGAAAGATAGAAACATCAATGATGAGAGAGAATCACTGATTGCCTCCTGAATGCTGTGTCCGTTCCCCCCACCCCCCACCCCAACCCCCTACTGGGGATGGAGCCTGCAACCAGGTATATGCCCTTGTCCAGAACTGAATCCAGGACCCCCTCAGTCCACAGGCGGACGATCCATCCACTGAGCCAAAACAGCCAGGGCTTCCTTACTGCCATTAAAAAAAAAAAATTATATATATATATATATATATATATATATATATATATATATATATATATATATATATATAATTGATTTCAGAAAGGAATAGAGAGGGAGATAGAAACATCAATGATGAGAGAGAATCATTGATCAGCTGCTTCCTGCACACCCACTTCTGGGCATGGATCCCTCAACCGGGGCATGTGCTCTGACGAGGAATCAAGCCATGACCTCCTGGTTTATAGGTTGATGCTCAACCTCTAGCCTCTCCAATGTGCTCATGACTTATAAAGTAGGTATAATAATAGTGCCCACCTCATAAAGATTGTGAAGATTAAATCAGTTAATATATAGCTAATACTTATGTATTAATGTGTACACACACACAACCTAGTGCTTGGGAGTCACACAGAGCCTCCGAGAAGCACCATTGATCTCACTGTTGAAGTTGCTTACAACTCATTTTTTCATGCCTCATGATTTCTCTTTCAATTTGGCTTACTGGTCCAGATTATATAACAAGATTCCTGGTTCAATGATGATTGTAAGCTTTTTGAAATCGGAAACTATGTGCATTCATATTTGCCATGATAGAAAATCATCCATCATGGAGATAAAAGGAGTCAGTGAGCAGCAGTGTGACAGGAGGCTGTGAGGAATAACTTCATAGCAGAGGTAATGCTTGGACTGCTTTGAAAGATGAGTGAGTAGGTATTTGCCTGAATGCCAGAAAAAGATGTAGAGAGTTGAGGACATTTCAGGCAAAGGAAGCAGTGTGAATAGAGATATGAACTCCAAAACACTATGGGCAGTTGGGGAGACACACAAGTTGGAGTTGACAGGAGCCAGTCAGCCAGCCTTCTGTGCAATACTAAGGTAGATGTAATACCGGAAGCAACAGGAAGCAACTGGGCAGATTTAAGCAGAGTCATGGCATTATCAGATGTGTGTCTTGAGGAGATCCCCTGGCTTCAGAGTAGAGCAGGGGTGGAGAACATCTGGCCAGAGGGTTGTATATGGTCCTCAAAATCATCTAGTCTGGCCCTGTCAAGGCATGAGGAGTGAGTTAAATAAATGTCTGACCAAATATAGCAGGCTAAATTTTTAAGTTGAAAATTCTGTATGGCCTCAGAATGATGTTATAAATATTCAAGTGGCCCTTGGCAGAAAAAAAGGTTCCCCACCCAGGTGTGAGATAGGAATTAGATCAACAGGACAGGAAACTACTGCTGTGTCCATGAGAAAGAACATGAGAGTCTGAACTAAGGGTATGAGGACATTGAGGAATCAACACAGCATAGCTATCCATTGGCTGCAGATGAGGAAAGGGAGGCAAATTAAGGGTGACCCTAAATTTTTGACTTAAGATAATTGGTGAATGGGGTTGCTTTGGCTGACATATTAATATTTGTGAAATGTATGCTATGTGGTGACACATGGCTAGGGATTTTCCCATTATCTATTTTAATTCTCATCATAATTCAGAAAATGGAAGTATTATACTCATGTTAAATATAAGAAATTAAATATATTATTGAAGTTTCCAGGGCTGGATTTAAATCTAGGTCTATTAGTTTCAAAAACACTGTTCTTTTTTTCTCATAGGTTCTCTGTCTTAGGAGAAGAACATGTTTTAGGATAAAGATAATGAGTTTGGTTTCAGATATCTCAATTTTTAAGGTGCCTGAGGGGCATTGATGTGGAGTTATCAATAGTCATTGGAAAGTAGACCTGTTGCTCAGGAAAGTGCTTTATGTGGGAGACATATTTGAGGGCCATTGGCATATAGCTAATAGTTAAAACCAAGAACACCTTAACCCGGAGTTCAACAATGGGCTTTGTGGGAAGGGAAGAATATGTTTTTATTGATTTTAGAGAGAGAGGAATGGGTGGAATGTGAGAGAGAAAGAGAGAGAGAGAGAGAGAGAGAGAGAAAGAGAGTCATGGATGAGTTGCCTCTCAATTACGCCCTGACCAGGGATTGAACCTGTAACCTACCTATGGGCCCTGACTGGAAGTCTCTCCCATAACCTTTTGGTGCATGGACAATGCCACCTGAGCCACCTGACAAGGGCTTCTTTAGATTCTTAAAGGAGTTCTTGACTCTAAAATAATCAAGAAACACCACTATAGGATATAAAAGAAAAAAGGGTAAAAGTCAGAACACTAGAGAATATTAGTTAAAGGCATAACAGAAGTATTATAGAATAATAAGAAGCTAGAAAAATTCCAGGATAAGCGGAATGGGGAAACAAAGACATATAATTAAACAGCAGTTTGCAGCTACTTATTAAATTTTATCTTCCCTCAACCAAGGACACTTAAGAAAAAATGGTTTGCACTTCTCTTCCCCAAACCAATGGTAAATAGTTTAAATTACCCTACTTAGCCGAAGCCGGTTTGGCACGGTGGTAGAGCGTCGGTCTGCGGACTGAAAGGTCCCAGGTTCGATTCCGGTCAAGGGCATGTACATTGGCTGTGGGCACATCCCCGGTATGGGGTGTGCAGGAGGCGGCGTGCAGGAGGCGGCTAGTCGATGTTTCTCTCTCATCGACATTTCTGGCTCTCTATCTCTCTCCCTTCCTCTCTGTAAAAGAATCAATAAAATATATTTAAAAAATAAATAAATAAATTACCCTACTTAGGGAGGTAGATAATAGAAATCCAATTAAGCGTGATTTGCCAATCCTGCTCAAATTCAGACAAATTACAAATTAAGAGAATAAATCTCTTTTTGGTACATTAGCATAAAGCTGATGAATATTTTATTGATCTGCCCCTAAGACCTCCCCTAAACACCCCACCTTAAAATCCTTGAAAACAAAGGTCCCAGGGGGTTCTCTCTCCTGGGAGCATGCACAAGCCATTCCCTTCTCCCTCTCAACCCCACTAACCCCCTCCCCCCCCGCATACCCCTCAACTTATAAGGGAGCCCATGAGACTTGTAACCAGGGAGCAATGGGCAGTGGCAGCTCTTCCCACGCTAACCCCCTGGGACTATCTCCAAGGCCTCCAGTTCCAGCCAGCCTAGGCTCTCCTATTGATTCTTCTAAACCCTTCCTTGTTTCACTGCCCTAAGTATGTTTTTGTTGTGGTCAATACATTTTTACTTGCTTTTTATACTTTGTCTCTTGATTAAAATCTCTCTTTCAAGAAGATAAGAACCGAGGTCTCATCATCTCCCCAGAAACAGAACAAAAAAAACAATGGAAACTGAGAAATTCCAATCCAAGGATTTAGGGAACCAGGAGAGAGAAGTGTTCTTGACATCAAGGTGATAATTTCTGGCCAAAACTGGTTTGACTCAGTGGATGGAGCATCGGTCTGTGGACTGAAAGTTCCCAGGTTCGATTCCGGTCAAGGCCATGTACATTGGTGTGGGCACATCCCTGGTAGGGAGTGTGCAGGAGGCAGCTGGTCGATGTTTCTCTCTCATTGATATTTCTAGCTCTCTATTCCTCTCCTTGCCTCTCTGTAAAAAATCAATAAAATATAATTTTTAAAAAGATGATAATTGCTCAATATTATTAGATGCTACAAAGAGGTCTTATTGAGAACCAGCAAAGAGTCCAGTGTATTTTATTAATAAGATAATGGTATCTTTGCGAAAGGAGTTTCAGTGGAGTGGAATGGGGTAGGGCATTTTTTTGTTTTTGTTTGTTTGTTTTTTACTGTAGGTATTCAAAGGCTGAAACATACACACCTCTTAAGGACAGAGATTTTATCTGTTTGTTCACTGTATTCCTGGGACTTTACTATAGTCCTTCCAAAAAAGAGGCAACCCATAAATATTTGTTGAAAGTTGAACAGATGGTTCTGGCTGGGTAGCTCAGTTGGTTAGAGCATCGTCTTGATACTCAAGATTGTGGGTTCGATCCCCAGTCAAGGCACATCAGGAATAAAACAGTAAATGCATTAATAAGTGGAACAACAAATCAATGTTTGAGCAGATGAAGTGGTGATCATTCATAATAAGCTACCATTAATAAAAGCTGTTTTTTGCAGTTGTACTTCCAGGCTCCTAACTTACGTTAACATCTGTTGGCTAACATTTGTCAACCCAACAGCTTGCCTGGGAAAGTAGCAGTGTCTACATTGAGACTCACAGATGCTAAGTAAACTGCCTGATGCCATATAATTATATGTAGTGGTGACTGAGATTTAAACTTGGATTTATCTGGTTCCAAAATATCGACTCCTTCCATAACAAAACTAAGAAGAGAGAGAGAGGTGAATATCTGTCTCTCAACTGTTATTCCAATGTCCCCTTATCTATTTGCTTTCTTTCACTCTCTCTTGGATTGTTCTTATTTTTCAGAGACAAAGCAGGGCCTTTGCTGAACTATAAAGATTGATCAAAGTATAAGATTATGAGATTATTCAGAGGCCAATAGGTATTCCTTGGGGTTTTCTTTCTTGTCTCACTCTCAGAGCTGTCTGCATTAATGCTTTTTAATAAACATATGGCTTCCTTTTTATTCTAGAAAACACTAATTCTCAATAACAAAGAATGGATATTTAAGCAAAAGATGGAATATATAGTCATAACAAAGTGCTCACAAAGACTATTGTCTTTGCTACTAGCTCTTTCAGTAAGGACAATAGGATTATAATACCAAAAGAGACAAGAGGGAATATTTTCTGCTCAACCAAGCACATCTGAAGCACATTAAAAGTTTGGATAAAATATTCTGTGTTATTATTATAAGAAAGATTGAATGGAACTACTGGTATTACCTGGTTGCAAGAAATAGTATTTAATAAAAAGTTAATAATAGACATTTTAAAAGGGCATGGATAAAAGAAAAAGTATGTGAATACTTGTTTTTTATTCTTTGACTTGGTCACAGAACTCAACTATTGAGAACACATTTTAAAAATATATATATTTTATTGATTTTTTTTTTACAAAGAGGAAGGGAGAGGGATAGAGAGTTAGAAACATAGGTGAGAGAGAAACATCAATTAGCTGCCTCCTGCACACCCCCTACTGGGGATGTGCCTGCAACCAAGGTATATGCCCTTGACCGGAATCGAACCTGGGACCCTTCAGTCCACAGACCGACATTCTATCCACTGAGCCAGTTAGGGTAAGAACACATATTTTTAAGTTGCCTGTATCAGTGCTGCAATAGCTCTTTATGTTAAGAGAAGCATATGTTTGGCCATTTCTAGAAAATTCATGATTTTTCTGGAAAGCCCTTCTAAGTTCTAGCCATGCATTGTGAGATGGCAACCTGTGAAAGTTATAGAGAGTGGATGGTTCTATGCCTCTAACCTCTCTTCCTCTCTCCCATTGTGTGGTTTTGGGACTAGACGGAGGGAGAAGGTAAATCTTTAAAGTGAAACATTTCTGAAGCCACTCAATTGTTGGTGTTCTAAACAACTTAATGCATTTCTTCCCAGCTGTATTTTATACATCAAATAATGCTATTAAAAAGTATAGACTATATAGAGAACATGAAGAGTAGCCTTCAATATAATATGTTGGTTTTCAGTTTGTGACTCATATGTCTGCCACTGGACTTTAATTTGTGATATTAGATATTACACTGCTCTTCTCTCTGTCCTCCTGATCATTGCAATGGGACGATGATATTATCTACTTCATTGTGTACAATAATCCATGTAAAAAATTTAACACAATGCATGGCACTTAGCAAGTACAGAGTAATGTTAGCCTTCATCTTCATTATCATCATGAACATAATCATTACTGAAAGCCATACCGTTGGAGCTGAACTCCATTCTTATAGGGAGGTGATGATGCTGTACATGAGCTTTGGTTCCCATATACATGCACAGTTTGTCTCTTTTGGTATTATAATCTTATTGTCCTTATTGAAAGAGTGATACTGCCCTGGGCCTTCCTGTCTGGCACCAGGAAATGGTTGGGTTTAGAAAGGAACAGAAATGGGTTAAGGCAGGACTTTCATCAGGATGTCTGTCTGCTTTGTCCTGAGCTACTGCGACTTCTGTAGACAGAATGAAGAGTAGGGTGTGGAGAGGATTTAAACAAAATCAGTATAAGCAATGAGTGAGAAACATCTATAAGTCACATTTTGCAAACTCGGATTCAAGCTATGATGGTTTGGCTACATAAAGAAGTGAAAATGTTTAGATTTTAAATGGGAGTTTAAAGCTATCAAGAGCTCGGGAGAAATGCAGAATCTCTGGCTCTATCACCAAATTACCCCCCCCCCCCCAAATCTGTATTTTAATGAGATCCCAATAGTTCATATGCACAATGAAGTTCTCTTGAATGAGATTGACCAAGAGGTGGAAAAGGAATGGTAGCTTTGAGGTTTGCATAATGTAATCACCCAGGTATATAGCATTAGAATATATGAGGGGCTTAATATTTTTTATGAATTTTTATGAATTCTCGAATTTGAGGACTACAGGTAAACTATATACCTTATATGCTGTATGTATATATATATATATAAAAACTGTGCTGGGGAGAAGTGCAATATACAGTATGAACGCCAGGTGTCACAACTCTACAATTTTTAAAGACCCTGATAGTTAACAGCCAAAGGAATTATTACAAGAACGTTCCAAAATTGAAATGTAAAGATCTAAAATAGATGTGAATTATTTTGTGATTTTATTAAATATCTCGAAGACATACAAATGGCTAACAAAGAGTAGTGGGTGGAGATTTAGAAATGTTGGGTATATGTGAATGAACTCACATCAGAAGAATAATGTCTCACTGTGCTTGCTTGTGTTGTTGCTTAAAAAACCAAACTGGACTCTACAGTCTGCAAGTATGTGAGGCAGCTCAGCGGCTCTTTCTGAGAATATTTTTTTCATTTTCCCGGTCTTGTGTGACAATATTGGTTTTAAACTGGGTTTGCCAGATATTTACTTTCCATCTGTAGTTAGGGGATTGAAAGTCTTGTGTAATGTCTACATGGACATTTTCTTTAATTGTAAACACTGCATCATGCTGAGACAAAGATTCATGTTTTGGCTTCGCTTTATCACAACACGTTCCTAACGTCTGTGAGCCCTGAAACAGGCATAAAAATACCCAGATAAGGGTTGCTGTGAGGAGGATCCAACTTATACAGGGTGGGGCAAAAGTAGATTTAAAGTTGTGAGTATGCAAAATACCGAGTTTATTCTTGTATTATTATTTATTAATTATTGTACTAGTTTCCATACAAACAACTGTAAGCCCAGACCTGTATAATATATGTGAAAATATTTCTAAAAATGTAAAGTATTAAATATATGCAAAGTAGTATTTGAATGCTTATAGTGTTGGGCTTTGCTTTGATATTGGTCTTGGAACCCCTCTGAAGCACCATTTCCATAAAAAATGACTCCCTTTCTGTTAGGAGCCTAGTTATTTTCCCCGACGAGGTCTTTTGTCTACTCCAAGGAGAGTTGCCCTGAAAAATACAGGATACTCAGTTAAATTTGAGTTTTGCGTGAACAATGAGTAGTTTCCTAGGATGTCCTAAATATTGCATCGCAATTTGGCCAATCTACCTCCAAGGCAAACTGAGAGAGCTGTCCCATGTTCCTGTCTGTAAACCCCAACCTCATCTGACTGCTCAGTTTCCTGTGTTGCCTGGTATGGGAAAAGTTTGACTCCAAGACAGTAGTGTAGGTCTAAAACTGTTTTGGTAGAATTGCTCCTATCTGAAAGCTTGCATCTTCAAAAATTTTACAGAAGAGGTTTGCTTGGACTTATATTTCTAAAGATTGGTTAGAAGAAAATAGGGACTCTTGGGTAACGAATCCTGGGAGTTATTTTGTATTTCTGTTATTTCCTGTAATTAGGCTGATTTTATATTATTCATTAACATCTCTTTTCTCCCACTATGTGGTTGCTGGACTAGAAGGAGGAAAAGGGTGAATCTAAAAAGGAAGCAATTCTAAAGCCACACGAATGTTAGTGTTATGAAAATGTTGATACATTTCTGGTACAGCCCTTTTTCCCCACTTCTATGTCATGCAGCAAATAATGCTATTAAAATGCACAGCGATAGTCCACGCCCAATGAGCGTGAAGAGAAGCAAGAAGGGAAGGTGTGTGCTGAATGTTGAGAAAGAGTTATCCGGGAAACAGTTTGCAGTTTTTTTTTTGTTTTGTTTTGTTTTGTTTTAAAAATATATTTTATTGATATTTTACAGAGAGGAAGGGAGAGGGATAGAGAGAGTTAGAAACATCGATGAGAGAGAGTCATTGATCAGCTGCCTCTTGCACACCCCCTACTGGGGATATGCCCGCAACCAAGGTACATGCCCTTGACCGGAATCGAACCTGGGACCTTTCAGTCCGCAGACTGACACTCTACCACTGAGCCAAACCGGTTTCGGCCAGTTTGCAATTTTAAAGTACTTGAGAATAATCCACAAAATGGGAGTTTCAACTACAGTGAAGTAAGTCCATAATTACACTTTCTTGGACATGCCCTAAAGTAGAAGGAGGAATCACACTAGGAGTCCTGATGTAGTGAACAGCCAAACCTAACAGGAAGCCCTTGAGGAGTGACTGCAAAAACAATGTCACCTTTGGGCTCAGCTAATGTTAACATACACCTGCCTGTGGACACTAGGTGGCGACATAAGGAAGGATGACAATTTCAGAATTTGTGGGGGAAGAGTTGTGAGATGAGTTTTTGTTTCCTGCTGTTAACACACAGTCCTTCAATTTATAGTAGAAGGTTCTTTCAGTTGGGATCTTGTGAAATTCCCATGGGGATGAGAAACGTGTTAAATCCACCCCTGGGGATTCCTTTATTTCTTCCATTCTAGGACTGATGACACCACACTTCTTCAAAGCGCTTAATTAGTCTCATCAGGCACCCAGACTTGATACCTAGGTCCAAATTTAGATACAGAGACGGCAAAGCTGTTTAATTGGCATTTGAGGCCAGGAGAGGAAAGGAGCCAGGAGAGGAAAGCGACATTGTCCTGAGGTGATTTGAGCCGTAAATGAGGGCAAGGCTATGTTCCTCGCTGTGTTCCTGTCACTAGGAACATTTGCTAATCTTCCGACAAAATGCAGCGGGAATATCGCCTGGACACGCTGGAGGCCTGAGTTCTGTCATTTGAGCAGACCAAGCACTCCACCAGCCCAGAGAGTATCAGTCATTATACTGCTTACTCTTTGGTTTGGGTTCCTATTTTCTCTATGGTTTGGCATCATCAGTGATGCATGTTTATTAATTGCTTAAAAAAGCCTTTGTCATTAGAAAAATCAACAGACTCTTAGCTGAAGTAAATTTTTTCTTTCTTTGAATTTTTATTGTTATTTCTGGGTTCCAAGGAAATTACCTGCTTATTAAATGATCATTGAAACCCTTTTTCTCTATTGTTTTGGGAATTTTCTTCACTCCTTTTTGTAATTATGCCCTTTCTCCTGCCTAAGTAAAACAGAAGATTTATTAGAATTTTGGGATGAAACATCAATTCTTTTTTCTCAATAAAAATCTAGGATTCACGTTAATTTTCATGCTCCAATTAGTATTCCTCCTTCCTTTTATCTTTAGCTCTTTTCTAACATTACTGAACTTTAGCTAAGTTGATTACATTTATTTCTACCTGAGTCTTTCTCATCTTGTTCTCACTAACTGGTGTGCCTCGTCTCCCTCCTTTATTTATGTAGACATGCTACTGGTTTTTCAAAATTCAGCAGCAAGGCATATCCTTCATAAAGATATCTCTGGATAATTCACACTAATTTCCTGTTTCCTGAATCATTATATAACATTGTTCAGGTTTACACGCATGCACATTGCACGCACACACATAAATACACACACACACACAACTGACTAGATAAGCTTTTTGAGGATGAGAACTGCAACTCAGTGTCATCTAGCCATATGGTGTGCATTGTTTATACATATTCAATAGACATCCATTTGCTGTCCATCTCTGTGATCCTAGAGTCTAAAACATAGTAGGTGTTCAATAAATGTTTGTTGAAAATGCTGAAGAATTTATTTAAACTACTCTGATGAAGTACTAGGTCTCCTATATTTAATTGTAACATTTGATGCAAAAAACTTGGTAGTCATCAAGCATAGAACTTCCAAGAGCCAACTCAAGCCTTATCTCTCCCATGACCAATTCCCTAGACTAGCCACGATACTGATTTCTCCTCCTCATTTACTAAGATAGAGTTACTAAACTATCTTATCTACCTTACCATTGAGTAAGTGCCCAAGGTTTATATCTATAGAATGGGGTTGATTAGTGATTAAATGTCTTTAGATATATCTATAAAGTACTTAAAACTTTATTGGCATATAATAACTAGTTGGTTAATGTTATTTATTATTATTACTGATGTGAGTATGAGTTGTTCATTGTTTTCCATGTATAGAGCCTGTCCTACCAACTGTTCTTTGTTTATTTTTCCTGTTCCCTTTTCTTTTATTGAGATTGACTAATTTTTACAATTATATTTTATTTATATTGCTTTGTTTTTTCTTAATTTCTCTGGGGTTGATGATATGTACCATTAACTTATCACAGTCTGCTTTTAAGTAATATTATAACTTTTTATATGTAGTATAAAAACTTTATAACAGCTTACTTCAATTTCTTTATCCTTCGTGTTATTGTTGTCTGTATTTCACTTACACCTATGGTGTAAATCCCGAACTACAGTTATTATTTTTGCTTTAAGGTCTGTTATATTTTAAAAATAGGTTTTAAAAGTGAGAAAATTGTCTTTAGCATTTCCCCATATATTTTCATTTCTGGCTTTCCTAGATCCTCTGTGAAGCTTTAAGTTGCTATTTTAACTACTAAGAAACTTCCTTTAACATTTTTGGAGTGCAATGGATTCTTTTAGTTTTGTTCACCTGAAAATATGTACTTATTTATCATTTTTGAAAGATATTTTCTCTTGTTAAAGAGCTGTAGGTAGACAGTTTTATTCACATTTCAATGTATTTGGTTTGCATAGTTTCTGATGAAGAGTCTGCTGTCACCCTTTTCTTTGTTGCTCTGAATATATGTCACAATATGTTTTATGTTCCTGAGTGATTTTAAGATTTTCTTTTCAGCATTAGTTTTCAGCAATTTGATTATGTTGTGCTTTGACATATAGTACCCTTCTGAGGATTTTATTTTATTCTCTGAATTTTCCCTCCAGTTTGGCTGGTGGGAAGACAGACTATTCCTACCCTTTTATGAGCCAGAGGTGTTTTCTGACTAGTTCTTACTGATGGTTCTTTCCATAGCCTTGGGCCATTTTCTTTCATGTTTGAAGAGGTAAGTAGCTAGCCAAAGTCTCCAGCAGACCCCAGTGCAGATCTCAGTAGTTCTCTCTTTGTACAGCTCCTTCCTTCTCGGTACTAGGCTCCACAAAAATTCTAGCCAAAACAGGTTTGGCTCAGTGGATAAAGCGTCAGCCTGCAGACTGAAAGGTCCTGGGTTTGATTTCGGTCAAGGGCATGTACCTTGGTTGTGGGCACATCCCCAGTAGGGGGTGTGCAAGAGGCAGCTGATGGGTGATTCTCTCTCATCAATGTTTCTAACTTTCTATTCCTCTCTCTTTCTCTCTGTAAAAAAAATCAATAAAATATATATTTAAAAAATTCTATCTTTCTTGGTTTACCTGATTTGTGATCTCTGCTTTTTCAACTTGGGAGTCTGCTTGGCTCTGTGTTGTTGCCTCAAAATTGCCTCCAGGAAGTAAGCTGATGAACTTGAGGTCCCATTGTCTGTTTTTCTTCTCTCAGAGGTCTCAGCCTTATAATGCCTCTTTTCTAAGCCATTGTTTTCTGTATTTTGTCTCATTTTCTAGCTGTTTATAACAGGAGTGGTGATGGTGGTGGTGGTGCTAACTCCATCTCTTTTTTTAGTCCATTTGGTTTGAAGCAAAATTGCGGATATAATGGTGGAGTTTGAAGGTGATTTTTACTTCCAAACCTACTGCTATTAAAGACAAAATGAATATCTCAGAGTTTATGATAGAAGAAGAGAATAGTCAGTAAATTAATGATAAGACCAGAGCATATATGAGTATCCAGTGATTCTCAAGCAATGAAAAATAAAACGATCACAAAGATTCTCTGAATTGCAAAGTTCTTTTAACTGTGCATCAGGTATAGTGGGAAATATCATGACTTGTAGTCCTTTCCTTCTACAATCTCTGCAGTCATAGAATTCTTTTAAATGGAGTAACTGAAATTCGAAGAGGTCATCAACTTTCTGTTTGGCAGTCAGTTGTCAGGGAACACCAAAGTGAACTAATATATGCCAAATGTTTGAATAGTGTATGTACTGGTACAGGTAAAAGAAAAGCAACTTTAATGATATGATTTTAAATTAAGAGATTATATGCTTAAATTCCTAATGGATACTTTATTGCTTTTCCATTCATTTTGTATAAAAACAGCTCCTCTTAAAATTTTGCTTTGGTATGTTGATTTTGCTTTGGCCTAACTCCCCCAAAATTCAGTGAAAAATGTAGTATCTAAATCTCCATTAAAAATAGTAATGCATTTTAATAAGCATAGTTATACCATTCAGAAATGATATAGATTTGTAGAGATGAATATAGCTTCAAACTCTATAGAGGGTTATATAATTTTAATATATTAAAAATTAGTTTCTTTCAAAGTGTTATAGATTTTCAAATAAAATTACTCTCTATTATTATATACTTAGAGATATTTTCCATGAGTTATATGTAAATTATTTGCTTCTTTTGAGCCTGTTACAGTTTTCCAATGTTACATGAAATAATATATTGGGAGAATTTTTCTAATTTGTGGCTTTAACTATTTTTTAAAAATGGTTCAAATCCCCAGTTATCATATCTTACTGTTAAATATTGTAATTTAAAAAACATTCTGCAAGAGAATATCAGGATTAATAGAAATTATTTTATATTGGCTAATTGCAAAATTTAATCATAATTCTTAATAAGTTTCTCTTTGACATGAATTTATAAATATCAATTATAATGTATCTGCCTCTCTAAATCAAAGTAGCTATTAAAACCAAATGATCCAATTACAGGTTTGTTTTAAAAATGAATGAATAAGAGTTCTTTATATATTTTGGAAATTAATCCTTTATCAGATGTTTCATTGCCAAATATCGTCTCAGTAGGATCCTTTTTCATTTTGTTGATGCTTTCTTCTGCTGTGCAGAAGCTTTTATTTTCATGTTGTGCCATTTGTTTATTTTCTCTTTTGTTTCCCTTGCCCTAGGAGATGTATCTGCAATTTGCTATGAGAGATGTCTGAGATTTTGCTGCCTTATGGTTTTTTCTAGAATTTTTATGGTTTCATAACTTACATTTAAGTCTTTTATCCATTTTGAGTTTATTTTTGTGCATGGTGTAAGTTGATGGTTTAGTTTCATTTTTTTGCATGTACCTGTATGCAATGTTTTCCTAACACCATTTATTGAGGAGAACATCTTTACTCCACTGTATGCTCTTAAAACTTAACAAAAGGAAGACAAACAATCAGTTAAAAGATGGGCAAAACACCTAAATAGACACTTCTCCAAGAGGACATTCAGATGGCCAACAGACATATGAAAAAATGCTCACTCGTTAATCATCAGACCTGAGCTAGTCTTGATGTTTAATTGTTGGATTCTAGGCTTAAAAAGGTGATGATGTTGATGTGTTTTAACAAAAACAAATATCCGTAAATAGGATAAACAGTGAGATTTTCAATAGACTTCATACTGGCTTGTTTCCCTTTATTTTCTTGACTGCACATCAGAAAACATGCTCAGGTGATGTAATCTGTTAATTATATTTAAAGCTTATATTTTCTTATATATTGTAGTTCTTCTGTGAAGAGACTTGCATGAGCTGAATTTGCAATTATGTTAAGTGAAATAAGCCAGTCAGAAAAAGGTAGTTCAGAATTTTAACATACACGTTCAAAATATCTTCTTCACTATGGAAATACTTCTGAGGAAACTTTTACATAAAAACATGTTCATATTGTCTGACTGTCAATATATAAAATTAGCTACTGATTTACCATAAAATATTTTCTTCAGCATGTATTGTATGTTCAGCACTCTGCTGAAACTATAGGTATACAGAGAAAGTGTGAGCATTTACTTTTAGCATTATGTTTTTACTTATGACTATGGAGGAGGAGGATTTAATGTGTTTCCACTACTTTTCTTGACCATACTCAGCCCAGTTCTGATCCCACCCGCTTCCTAAGGTGGCTATTATATTAGGCCGGTAATTGAGGTTCAGATTTTTATGATTATGTAATTATTACTCACCAACAAGCTAAGTAGTATATGACAATCACTTTTCTGAACAACATTTTGTTCTCCCCAAAGTCAATAAGTGTCTAGTTTTATTGTTTTCTTCTTTTAGTTTTTCTAGGAACTTACCGCTATCTTAGACCAATCTCTCCCACAATTGTGGAAATATCATCTCAAAACTTTCAGGCACATTAGGTTTCTACCAGGTTCATCTTTTGAAGAAGTATCTCTTGATACCTTCCACCTGCTCCAATCTTAGACCAGTTGTTCTCTAGCTCTGTTGCACAGCTGTCACCCTGGGATTTTCCTCATGAGCCTCCCCTTTCCTACATTATATCCCCTGCTTCCTGAATTCCAAAGCTTCCTCCTTAGTTTACTCTCCTGTATTGGAGGAGTATATTCTCCAGTAGCTTCTTGAGCAGGCTTTTGTGCCAAGTAAAATTTCTGATATTTTTGTACCTCTAAAAATATTTTTATTCTTCCTTTATATATCACTAGAGGTCTGGTATATGGTCCCTTGGCCTGGCCTGCCAGAAACCAGCTCTCCGACATCCCCTGAAGGGTCCTTGATTGTAAGAGGGTGCAGACCAGGCCAAGGAACCCCATGGGTGCATGATCAGGGCCGGGGAGGGATTGCGGGAGAGCTCTAGGGTGCGTCTGGCCATTCTCCCCCAGTTCCAATCTGCCAGACCCCAGCAGCAAACTAACCTACCAGTCAGAGCATCTGGCCCCTGGTGTATGGCATAGCAACTGGCC
Source organism: Pipistrellus hanaki (assembly GCF_964339955.1). Lineage (NCBI taxonomy): Eukaryota > Metazoa > Chordata > Mammalia > Chiroptera > Vespertilionidae > Pipistrellus > Pipistrellus hanaki. Next base: position 29,286,555 of record NC_140510.1, read on the forward strand.
AAATGGTTAGCATATTAGGCTTTTATTATACAGGATTTTCATTTTTATTGCATATAGAATTCTGTGTTGCAAAGAATTTCCCCTCAAAATTTTGAACACATATATCCGTTTAACAGTTGATAGACATTTTGCTGTTTGTACATTTTGGCTATTGTGAATAGTGCTGATATAAATATTTATGTGAATGTTTTTTTGTAGGAGTATATTTTTGTTTCTCTTGGGTGTATACCTATGAGTGCACTGCTTGATCATGTGGTTACTTTATGTTTAACTTTTTCAGGAACTGCTAAACTGTTTTCCAAAAGTGGCTGCACAATTTTATATGCCAATCAGTGATGTATGAAGGTTCTAATTTCTGCACATCCTCGACAATATTTAGTATTATCTGTCTTTTTTTATAGCTATTCTAATGGCTGTTAATCGTATCTCATTGTGGTATTGATATATTTCTCTAATAAATAATAATAATGCTAATAATAATGCTAATAATAATAATAAAGATATACAAATGGTCAATAAGCACATCATTTTATGTGCTTATTGACCATTTGTATATCTTCCTTGGAAAAAATGTTTATTTAAATTTTATCCGAGTTATTTGTCTTTTTATTGCTGAGTTGTAAGGATTTTTCATATGTTCTGGATATAAATCCCTTATGATATATATATATATATATATATATATATATATATATATATATATATATATATATATAATATTTCTAGGTTATCTTTTTACTTGTTTGTTTGTTTTTTTAAATCCTCACCTGAAAATATTTTCTCCATTGCTTTCTAACAAGAGTAGATGGGAGGGAGGAGGGTTGGGGGGAGACAGTGAAACATCATTGTGTTGTGAAAGAGATATATCTACTGGTTGCCTCCTGCATGTGTCCCTATCCAGGACTGGGGAACAGAATCCAGGATCCTTCAGCCACAGGCTGATGCTCTAACCACTGGAAAAAACCGGCCAGTCTTTTCATTTTTTTAATGGTGTCCTTTGATGTACAAAAGCTTTTATTTGATGATATACAATTAATATATATTTTTCGTTACTTTGCTTTTGATGTCATAGCTAAGAAACCATTTTCTAATCTAAGGTCAGAAAAGATTTGTTATTATGTCTTCTAAGAGTTATGTAGTTTTAGCTCTTACATTTATGTTTCTGATTCATTTTGAGTACATTTTTGCACATGATGTGTATAGGGGTCCAACTTCATAATATTTCTCATGTAGATATACAGTTGTCCCAGCATCACTTATTGAAAATACTTTTTCCTTATTGAGTTGTTTTACTGTATCAAGTTTTAAATATACTATCACTTTTAATTTCCAAGTGCTTAGTTTTATTTTCTGAGTGTTCCTATTGTATGTTCTGTAATATCCTGTACTTACTTTTCTTGGTTTTTTTTTTAAAGGATATTAATGTTAGTTGTTTGTTTTTAACTTGTCTCTCTATATAGACTTTTCCCTCATTTAAAAAATCTCCCTCTCAGAGTAACATCAGTAAGATGGTAGGATAGGTGAACTGCCATCAGCAATAATAATTTGATAACCAGCCATGGAAACAAATACCTTTGTGAGAACTTTGGGACCCAGCCACAGTCCAGGAGCATCCTACCCTCCCAGGGGCCTGCCAGGAGTCACACCTGGTAGAGCTGTGGAGGTAGGCCTCCTGATCTCGATCCATCAGCAAATCCTAAGACAGGATCCTCTCCAGGCCCTCTCGACCTCAGTCTGGGAGCAAAACTTGCTTCCAGTATCTGAAGTCTGATTGAGATAAACAGGCCTGCCTCTGGAGACGCAAGGAGTCTCTCTTCCGCTGGGAGCCTGGGTGGGCAGACCTTCTCCCACACTGCTGACATGGGCCAAGTCACAGGGCCACGTCAGGCTCTACAATTGCCCAAAAGCAAAACAAACAAAACCCCCTTTAATAACCTGATTAAAAAATGAGCCAAAGACTCAAATAGATATTTCTCCAAAGATGGTATACAAATGGCCAGCAGATAAGTGAAAGATGCCGCATGTCACTAATCACTGAGGAAAGGCAACTCAAAATCACAATGCAATATCACCTCACGCCTGTCAGGATGGATACGAAAAAAAAAGACAGCAGTGTTGATGAAGATGTAGAATCTATGTGGGAATGCAAAACAGTGCAGCTGCTATGGAAACAGTACAGAGGTTCCTCAAAAAATTAAAAATAGAATTACCACATAATCCATCCATCTCACTTCTGTGTATGTATCCAAACAAATTGAAATCAGGAAATTGAGATACTAGAACACCCATCCATGTTCATTGCAGCACTATTCACAGTACTCATGATGTAGAAACACCCTAAGTGCACATTGATACAAGAATGGGCAAAGCAAATGTGGTCTACACATACAATGGGATATTAGTTTTTAAAAGGAAGGAAATTCTGCAATATGCAACAACATGGATGAGCTTTGGACATTACACCAAGTAATATAAGCTAGTCATAGAAGGACAAGGACTTGAGTGATGCATCTAATAGTCAAAATCTAAGAATAGAAGAGAGGAATATTGGACACTAGGGCTTGGTGGAAGGGAAATTGCAAACTGCTGATCATTGGGAAAGATGAATACATTCTAGAGTTCTGCTGTACAACATTGTGCCTGTAATTAATAATTTTGTATTGTCCATTTAAAAATTTAACAAAGTAAATCTAATGTAAATGCTCTTTTGACAATAAAATAGTTAAGAAAAGAAGTCCATTTGTAGGCATATGGAGAGTGAAGTTTGGCAAAAGGCATTGTTGATTTTGGAAAGTATTGCAAACATCTGATAGGCGGGGTTCTGTCTCACAACAATCACTGGAGGAAACTTTGAGTGGGGCCTGCCTGTGATAAATCACTTTTATTTATTTATTTTTTCTCCTACTTGTAACTTTTGACAGGCAGAAGAGTGGGAAAGGAAGAGAAGAGGCCAGGACCCAGGCTGCTATTTAATAGGCCTCAGGCTGTGCTTGAAATCCCAGGATGAGAAGATACTTTATCCCTATGTATCAGTCAAAGTCTAGCCAGAAAAATAAAAGTCACTCTGGGTCTCTCAGTAGATAAAGTTTAGCCCCTAAACAGGGATTACACAGATGATGCAGAGGGAGATTGAGGGACCCCAGATGGGGCTTCCCGGTGGGAACTAGAACCATGGAAGGAAGAGCCAGCTGGCAAGGGCTACAGCTTCTGGAGGCGTCATTGGAGACAGAAGGAAGGGGAAAAATTACCTTCTTCCCACCCTTCGTCTCCCAGTGGTTGATGCCAGAGGGCAAAAGGCCAGGAAGGGTGGTTCCCTAAGACGGGAGCAGAGTGGGCAGGGAAAAGCACAGACGGGCGGGAAAGGGCACATGTAATAAGGTTTGTAGAATGGAGACTGTGTGAAACAATTTCTCCCCTGACATCTTCTGTCACAAACACACTCACGCACTAGCATTTTCAGTCCCTGTATGTCCATATGTTTGTGTATGCATACCCTGTATCTTTATTGCGTTTCTCCCAGCCAGGAGAAAAGTACAAGGTGGATCCTTTTAAAAAAAAATGTATGTAAAGTGACAGCTAACACTCCAATTTTCAATTGCCACTTAACATTTACATAATGCCCAAACATCTGTTCTTTTCCATCATTCGAGGCATGAAGTTAGTCCAGTTGATTGCTTGGCGTTATGTACAGAAAACAGCTGGCTGGTTAACTAGAGTTTTGATTATGGCTGAATTGGCTGGATGTTTGTTGTCATGTACCCTGATGTTATGACTGGCTAAAGATGGAACAGAGCCAGTTACAGAGAAAAACCAGTAACAAATATATGAAATGAACTTGTGCATGGGATTTTATTGGAACGGAGGATTTATTTCAGAGACCAGATTCTGGTGGCCCTCTATTCCCATTTAGCTCCATGCACTCAGATGTCCCCTGCTATGAATCCAGCATCCTCAGACTGCTGTGTGCATCTAGGACTTTTCTCCCTGAGCAGGACTTCCAGCTTTTCAAACTTTCAGCTTATGTCCCTCTTGTGCCCTTCTACCCCCTCATCAAATCTCATTTGTCTTATCATTAAGAGATTGCTCTCTGTTGAGGGACCAACTGGTCCCAGAATTTGGATGATATAAGCCAGACACAAAAAGACAAATACTGTATTATCTCACTTATATATGGAATCCATAAAAAAAAAAAAAAGTCCAACTAGTAGAAGCAGATAATAGAATGGTGGTTGCCAGAAGATGGGGAGTATGGGAAACAGGGAGAGGTTGGTCCAATGCTACAAACTTTCAATTTTAAGATGAATACATTATGGGGATCTAATGTACAGCATGGTGACTAGAGTTAATAATATTGTACTGTGAACTTGAAATTTGCTGAGAGTAGATCTTAAGTATTCTCATCACACACAGATCGTATGTGAGGTTATGGATGTGCTAATTAACTTGATTGTGGTAATGAGTTCACATTGTATATGAACTTTAAATCATCATGTCGTACACCTTGAATACATACTTTCTTTTTTATTTTCAGTCATGCCTCAATAAAGCTGGAATAAACAAATCTAATTTTCATGAAGATGTTTGTGGGCGATATTGTGTTAATATTTATCTCTTCTTCTTTCCATATGTGGATGTGGTCTCAATTGAGATGAAATTCAGGCATAGCTGGCAAACTTTTATCTTTTGTTTGCCAGGAGCATGCTTGTACAAGCTCAGAGAAATGTCTTGGAAAAAGCTGGATGAGCTCTGGACACAGAGCCTCAGCTGTCAAGGGCTGGCTGGGGCAGTGTGCACTTAGAGCTGTCTCCCAGCACTACAGAACACACATCTGAGCTCTGCAGAGAGACTAAAATTTTAAGGGAAGTTAGAGAAAGAGGTCAGATTGAGAGAGGACTCTCAGTGCTTGGATCAAAAGTGAGTGAGGCGGATCCAAGATGGCTGCCCCCAGGTGAACACCTAGCTGCAGCCGCACACAACAATTTCAATAAAATACAACTAAAATATAAAACGGACATTGCCCAGAACTACAGGAAGGTTGACTGACTGGAAATTCTACAGCGAGAAGCAAGGAGAAAACCAGAAGGAGGCTCGGAGGAGCTGGAAAAGCCCAAGGTACGGAGACGCGGCGCGGAGAGGACGGAGCCAGAGAGGAGGGGGAGGCGGAGTGCCTGGCGGGCGTTCCCCAGTGGAAAGGAGATAACACTCCGACTGTGCTGGGCCCCCGACTGCTCTGAACCCCAGTTCTAGCCCAGACCCCGGGGACCCAGGCTTATCCATAGGGAGCCGGGCTGTAAGGCGGGACTCCAGGGAAGCCGCGAAAGGAGGTCCCGGAGGCGCGCACACTGCACGCAGAGAAGGGATGGTCCGCTGTACCACGGGATTGCCCTGGCCGGAAGGAGACTGGGGCTCCAGACTGCTCTGAACGCCACCTCCAACTCCACTTCCAACTGAACTGACCCCCAATACCAGGCTCATTGGGGGAGAGCATAGACTGTTTGGCAGCAGGCAAAAATCAAGGGCACCTTTCTCTCAGAGGCGCTGGCAGTGAGCACTGAAGGACCCGCATAGGGCGGGGCTGACGGAAGCCAAAGCTGCAGGCTCCACCCTGAAACCCCATCCCATCTGTAACTGCGAAATGCGACAACAAAATAGATCACAAACGAAAGAAATGGAGGACAAAAAGCGGCTGGATATAGAGTTCAAATCTACGCTTATAAGGTTTTTCAAGAATTTCCTAGAAAAGATGGATAAGACCTATGAGGATATGAAAAGAGATCAACTAGAATTAATAAGGAATCAACAAGAAATGATAAAGGATCAACAAGAAATGATAAGGGGTCAACAAGAAATAAAGAATACATTGTCTGAAATAAAACATATTTTACAGAGTCCTAAAAACAGAAGGGAAGATCGCAAGAATCAAGTTAAAGATTTGGAACATAAAGAGCCAGAAGACACTCCTCCACAGAAGCTAGAAGGCAAGAGAATCCAGAAAATTGAAAATAATGTAAGAAACCTCTGGGACAACTTCAAGCGAACCAACATCAGAATTATGGGGGTCCCAGAAGATGAGAGAGAGCAAGATATCGAAAACATACTGAAAGAAATAGTGACAGAAAACTTCCCCTACCTGGTGAAAGAATTAGACTTACAAGTCCAGAAAGCGCACAGAACTCCAAACAAAAGGAATCCAAAGAGGACCACACCAAGACACCTCATAATTAAAATTCCAAGAGCCAAAGACAAAGAGAGAATATTAAAAGAAGCAAGAGCAAAGAAGGTAGTTACCCATAAAGGAGCACCTATACGATTGCCAGCTGACTTCTCAACAGAAACCATGCAGGCCAGAAGGGAATGGCAAGAAATATTCAAGGTATTGAATAGTAAGAACCTACAGCCAAAGATAATCTATCCAGCAAAGCTATCACTCAGAATTGAAGGCCAGATAAAGAGCTTCACTAATAAAAAAAAGCTAAAGGAGTTCATCACCACCAAACCAGAATTATATGAATTGCTGAAGGGGGTTCTTTCAGAAGAGAAAGTAAACAAAGATAAAAATTATGAACAACAAATACATAACTATCAACAAGTGAATCTAAAAACCAAGGAAATTAAAAAAAAATCTGATGAACAATAGTAACTGTTGAATATAATAGAATCAGAGGTATGGAAGGGGAGTGAACTGATGATTCTTGGGGAAAAGGGGAGAGGGGGGCGTGGGAAGAGGCTGAACATAAACTGTGCACCTATGGATGAGGACAATGGGGAGTGGGGAAAGGGCAGAGGGTGGGGCGGGAACCTGGTGGAGGAGAGCAATGGTGGGGGGAAAAAAGGAACATCTGTAATAATATGAACAATAAAAAAAATATATGAAAAAAAAAAAAAGTGAGTGAGTGCTGGAAACCAATCATTGCCTCACTAATTAGAAAGGTTCGGACAAGGAACCTGGAAGGCTGGTCAACCTTGAAGCTCTGATAGGTCAGAACCAACCACTCCCTATCTAATTGAGACAATGGTAGCTGAAGCAACTTCCCCACCAAATAATCATATAAATCCTTACTGATAAAATAATCTGCTGGTTACTGGAATTACTTGCCTAAAGGCAATGGGTGTATCCCAAACCTGAATAAAAGGGATGGCAAGGCCAAAGCAAGGCATAGTCCTTCCACTAGAGGTAGGCTCCCACCTGGCCCCCAGAATTCTCAAATACTTTTCTAGACTCTTTCATTTGTGTGTGGCCTTCTCCAGAACCCAAACCTTGAACTGGATCCCTAAACAACACAAGTGAGATGTTCTGTGCTGTGACACAGTCCCTTGCATAGATTTGATTTCTGGAGGGCTCTTGTGGAAATGATGGCTAAGCTCACCCAGGGTCACTGCAGGAGCCATCAGGAACAGGATTATTAGGAGCAGGTATGAGATAACTCTCTGAAGACCTTGAAACATTGGAAAAGAGTTCAGAGGGGATAGGGTGGGGTGGAGCAGTGGGTGGAGCAGTGAGGTGGATGTTACTGAAGGCCTGTGGGACTAACAAATGGATATACAAGCTGGAAATGTTTAAATTATTATTATTTTTTAAAGAACTTTATTTTAATCCACCTGTGTTAAGGACTAAGAAAACTCAGGTTATGTTACCTGTAACATATTTATCTTTTACCAGAGATGTTGAATTCTTTGTGTCCAACAAAAAGACCAGTAGTGGCAATTTCAGATCATACCAATGGTAAAATGATGAAGAAAAAGTACTTTTAGGCAATCTTTTGTTTTTTTTTAAATTATGTTTTTATTGATTTTAGAAAGAAGGGAAGGGAAAGTGTGCGTGAGAGAGAAACATCGATGAGAAAAAAACATTGATTGGCTGCTTCCTACACACCTGTTACTGGGGACTGTGCCTGCAACCTGGGCTTGTGCCCTGACTGGGAATGGAACGAGTGGTGGATTGGTTCATAGTTTGATGCTCAACCACTGAGCCACCCTGATTGGGATAGGTAATCTTTTACGTTTTCTTCAAATATTAAAGAATTTATTTCTTACCCCACTGGTTTTATTTGTTAGCTTAAGACATGAGGACTTGAAATATGTTTGTGTGTGTGTGTGTGTGTGTGTGTGTGTAGTATTGCTTATATCCATATTCACCAGAGCCTTATATGGGTAAAGAAAGATTTCAGAACTGCAAACACCAAATATATAGGCTTAATCTGTAGAAAAAAATTCCAGCTTTCATTTAAACTACCTAAATTGCAGTCAGCTTCTGGGAGAAAAATAGAGGCAATGATCCTGTTTACAGGGCGTCTTAGTTCAGCCTTCAGATGCTTTTGGTTAAGATGCAGTTTCCCTTCATGCTGATGTTTCTATAAGATATTTTCTGTGAGTTGGAGGCTATCTAACTGCCCTAGTGTCTTCCTCTTGCCTGTGTTTTTATAGTACCTTTATAGTGATAGTTTGGACTTTTGACAACCTTTACGGAAAACATTGCTTTGCAGCTTTCTGCCAATGCATAGAATTGCACTTTTTTTTAAAAAAAATAAATCTTTATTGTTCATATTATTACAAATGTTCCTCCTTCCCCCCCATCCTTTGCTCCCCTCCAGCAGGTTCCCAACCCCACCCTCTGCCCTTTCCCCAACCCCCATTGTCCTCATCCATAAGTGCACAGTTTATGTTCAGTCTCTTCCCACACGCCCCTCTCCCCTTTTCCCTGAGAATCGTCAGTTCACTTCCCTTCCATACCTCTGATTCTATTATATTCAACAGTTAATATTGTTCATCAGATTTTTTTTTTAATTCCCTTGGTTTTTAGACTCACTTGTTGATATTTGTTGTTCATAGTTTTTATCTTTATTTACTTTCTCTTCTGAAAGAACCCCCTTCAGCAATTCATATAATTCTGGTTTGGTGGTGATGAACTCCTTTAGCTTTTTTTTTTTTTTTTTTTTTTATTAGTGAAGCTCTTTATCTTGCCTTTGATTCTGAGTGATAGCTTTGCTGGATAGATTATTTTTGGCTGTAGGTTCTTGCTATTCATCACCTTGAATATTTCTTGCCATTTCCGTCTGGCCTGCATGGTTTCTGTTGAGAAATCAGCCGAGAATTGTATGCGTGCTCCTTTATAGGTAACTACCTGCTTTGCTCTTGCTGCTTTTAATATTCTCTCTTTGACTTTTGCTCTTGGAATTTTACTTATGATGTGTCTTGGTGTGGTCTTCTTTGGATTCCTTTTGTTTGGAGTTCTGTGCGTTTCCTGGACTTGTAAGTCTAATTCTTTCACCAGGTGGGGGAAGTTTTCTGTCACTATTTCTTTCAGTATATTTTCAATATCTTGCTCTTTCTCATCTTCTGGGACCCCCATAATTCTGATGTTGGTTCGCTTGAAGTTGTCCCAGAGGTTTCTTACATTATCTTCAACTTTCTGGATTCTCTTTTCTTCTTGCTTCTGTGGAGGAATGTCTTCTGGCTCTTTATGTTCCAAATCTTTGACTTGATTCTTGCGATCTTCCATTCTGTTTTTTTTTCTTTTTCTTAAAATATATTTTATTGATTTTGTACAAAGAGGAAGGGAGAGAGATAGAGAGCTAGAAACATTGATGAGTGAGAGTCATCAATCAGCTGCCTCCTGCACCCCCCCCGGGGATACGCTCACAATCAAGGTACATGCCCTTGACCGGAATCGAACTCGGGTCCCTTCAGTCCCCAAACCGACGCTCTATCCATTGAGCCAAACCGGTCTCGGCCCATTCTGTTTTTAGGACTCTGTATAATATTTTTTATTTCAGACAATTTATTCTTTATTTCTTGTTGATCCCTTATTATTTGTTATTGATACCTTATTAGTTCTTGTTGATTCCTTTTCATCTCCTCATAGGTCTTATCGACCTTTTTTAGGAGATTCTTGAACAACCTTATAAGCATGATTTTGAACTCTATTTCCAGTCTCTTCTTTTCCTCCATTTCTTTTGCTTGTGATCTATTTCCTTGTATCGGCATTTTCACAGCTTCCCTTAGTTGGTAGGGTGACTTTATGTACTAAGGTGTCCTATATGGTTCAGTGAGTCAGCCTCCCAGTTACCTGAGGTGGACAGTCTTGGTGTAGCCCTTTGTGGGCTGTGTGTGCAGTCTTGTTGTTAAGTCTTGCTTGTTGGTATCACTGGGAAGCATTGATCTCCAAGCCAATTGGCTATGAGGATCAGAAGTGTCTCAGCTAGGAGGGTTTCTGTATTCCGCTTGAATGGGGCGGAGTCTCAGGGTGGCACAGACAAGCTTTGTTGAATCCCGCACAATTGGTTGCAGGAACGCGCACCTCTTTGGTATAGGTGCAGACAAGCTTTAGATTTCAGACAAGCTTTAGATTCCTGTCTGCTCCTCCCTAGGAGAGTCCTATTGGCAGCAAACGAGGAAGCTAGCAACTGGAAGGGCTTCTGTGCTCCGCTTGGAGGGGGCATAGTCTCGGGTAGTGCAGACAAGCTTTATTCAGCCCCTCCCTAGGAGGGTCTGGTTTCCGAGTCCCACAGCAATGGCCGCTGGCTTCACACATCTCTGAGAGATCCCCGCCCACTGCCCGACAATCTGGCCTCTCCCTGTCTGGGATCGTCTATTAACGCAATAGGGTGGTTCTGTTTTCCTCCCGAACAAGAGAGCCAGCCCCGATTTAGCTGACGGCCCTCTCTTCGTGCAGGGAGTAAGCTGGTAGCGAACTCAGCCTGCCCTCTCCGCGCTCAGCAAGCAAGCCGGCAGCGAACTCTGCAGCTGCCTTTTCTCGCGCACAGTACTCCGCACCTTCACAGTTCCTGAGGTTCAGTGCGCCTTCTCTCTCCTTCCCAGATGGTAGAGTCTCCCCTCAACCAGCCATCTGGCACCTCAGGGTGATGTTTCCCTTTTTTTTCAGTTCCAAACTCAAACTTGTTGTGGTAGGCTGCATTCAGGTGTCTGCCCTATGCTGCCATCTTGTTTTTTTCTCCATCAGAATTGCATTCTTTAATGCACACAATTCCCGTTTGTGTGTGGTTTTCCCTTGCTTCTTTGGGACGCCTTTTGCCCTCTCTTCTGCTGGCCAGAAGTTGGTATTAAATCTTTACTCCACTAAGTTATTAAATATTTAAACTTAGAATAGACTTGCCCTCTCTACCTTGTCTATGCTTTCCTGGAGTGAGACAACATAGCATATTTAGTTCTTGTAGCTACTCTCCATGCCTGCAATAAACAGGTGATAAATCATCTCCCGCCAGGTTAATATTCTGCGCTATGGGAAGTGTACTACTGGTCAAGGTGGGGGTGGGTGAATGTCAAGTTGTCCATTTGCAAAAGGGTCAGAGCTGTCCCATATACAGGGGTAGGCAAAAGTAGGTTTACAGTTGTGGATGTGGAAGACAGAGTTTATTCTTGTATTTTATAACCACAAGCTGCATGTTTTTTTTCTCCATAGAAACAGCTGAAAACCTACTTTTGCCCCACCCTGTATGTGGGCCAGGACCTGAAGGCTGCAAAACTGGTTCTGATGAGCTGTGCAATATTCCCAATGCCTCTTGTGCTAAAACAATCAACGACCATCTTTCTGACTGATTGCTCCCACAATGGCAGTTTCTGAATCCTCAGTGGGTTTGGTTTGGATTTAAATCCATTGTCCCCGAGGAACCCAGCAGACCCATCTATGAGGGAGTTTACATTCCCTCTATTAAAAATATATATATTTTCTACCTAGAGGTAAAGCTACTCAAAAATTTTAGATTCATTTTTTGTTGTTGTTTTACATGTAAGAACAAATGTCTCTATGTGATTACAATTATATGTCCAATATATTATTATTATTTATAAATCCTCACCTGAGGATATTTTTTCCACTGATTTTTAGAGAGATTACAAGGGATGGAGGGAGGGGGGTGGAGAGAGAAACATCAATGTGAGAGAGACACATTGATTGGCTGCTTCCCACATGAGTCCTAACCAGGGCAGGGGATCAAACCTGCAACCCAGATACATGCCTTTGGCTGGGAATTAAACCTGAGACTCTTTGGTGTGGGGGTCGGGGGAGGATGAGGAAGAAATGTTCTAATCTCTGAGAATACCAGCCCGGGCTTATTTGCTTTCAATTATCCTCTCTGAAGCTGAAAGGGTTCATAGAAAGGATTCATTCTGGATCATAGCTAAAGACTTACTTGCCATTTTTGCAGTTGGAAGAAAGTGTTTAAATTATGAGAGAATGAAAAATAAAACAAAACATCCAGTCACAATATTTGTTTTTCCCCCCCTTTGGTGGAGAGGTGAGTGAGAGAGGGGGGAAAACCCCCACTACCCCCCCCCCCCAATAAAAAACAAAAACAAAAACAAAAACCAAAAACACAAAAAACACACCCATGGACCCCAGCATGATTTATGACCTGGTTATTTTGGGCATGGAGAGTAGCTACAAGAAGAAAATATGTTGTGTCATCTAACTTCTTTCTCTAGACTCAATGAATATTAATTGAACTAAATTTATTTGTTTATTAAAGAAAACTTTATCCATAAAAAGCCTGCTTGTTCCATTTCTCTTATTTTTCTTAATTCTGAAAGGTACTGAATAGAAAAATGTGCATATTTTTTTCTTACATGTTTGTGAATAATTCTAATTCAATTCTGTGCAAAAAAGTTTTGTTTTAGTTTGCAACTCTGTATTTTCTGTTCTTCAGGATGCATTTTGTAAATATTTATAACCACCATGTAGTTCTCTCTTTGGGTTCTCATCTTTGACACCATGTAAGTTTTGTTAGAATTGAATTAGGTAACAACTAGAACAGTGATTCTTAGCAAGTATTTTCTAATATTTGTAATTTGATATTTACAGGGTGCTTTGTAAGACTTTAATATCATCTTTGAGTCCCTGTTCCATGGGCTGTGTTAAAACAAGCTCCATGCTCTCCATTTTACAGATGACACATTGGGGGACAAAAAGTTTTCATGACTTGCTTGGGATGATGTGTTAAGTTAGTGCAGTACCAAGACTAGAATTCTTGCTTTCTATAAAGGTTGGCTTCCATAACCAAGTATGTTAGAGGTGTGAGCCCTGGACTTAGGCTCAGCTTGAGCTTGTCTGTTGCCCCAAGTCCAGCTGTAATTGTCCTCTCTTTTCTGTCTCTTCATGAAGACAGTAGTTTTGTCTATCTAGTTCAAAAATTCCAGCCCCAACAATTTGCATAGTACCTGGAATTTAATAGTTATTCAATACATATTTGTGAATGAATGAATAATTGAGTAAAGTAAATGAAGTACAGAAAGATACTAAAGATCTACTTTGAATAACAATGTAATATGCCTCCTCTTCTCTTTCCCCATGTTCCCTTTATTATGCCTAAAAAATATTATATTTTTAAACAATGGAGTTTGATAATGACTTATTATTTAAGTACTTGGTATGGCTGTAAGGCAAAAGGAAGCTTTTTTAAAACTCCTGTTTCCTAGAAAATTAAATGAATCTCTCTGGGTCTTGATAGTCATGAAGAACTTGGATATACTCAGAATGTTTTGTGATCTGATTCTTTCTCTACATTTGGGATGTGCTATAGAGGGCTGGGGATATATCTTCATGACATTTTTTTACTTTAACACATTGTAAGTCTTCACAGAGTGAAATCCGCCCTCTGAAAAGGCCACCTCTGGAAAGACACTGGGCACTTTTGGATAGTCCTTTTTCTTTTTTAGGGCCCCTGGGGAACCTTTTACGGACATATACCACCATCACACTCAAATACCTATTAAGCCACTATAAGTGCCTTTGGTAATGACATCCATTCACAAAAGTCACATACTATTATCAAGTTTTTGTGTATTTCAGTCCCATATTTTTGAAGTATGTCAGGAAGGCAGATCTTTTTTTTTTTTTTTTCTGTGTGTGTGTGTGTGTGTGTGTGTGTGTGTGTGTTTTGTTCATTTGTTTTTGTTTTGTTTTGTTGTTGAGATTTTACTTGAATGGTTAGTATATGCTTGAAAGAGGGGATGTAGTCATGGGCATGGTTGGCTGGCTCTGGAGACACTCTGGAGACAAGTAAATACTGGATTATTATTTCCATTTCTTTCTACCACTCTGAATGTGATAGATATTGTGATAAATAAGACCTCTCAAGGAAGGGAGGACAATTGTCCTCTTTTTCTCTTACCTCACATTTTATCCTATAAAAGTTTGCAGACTCAAGCCAAACTTGTTGGCTGGGAGCCTAAAAAGATTCCTCATCACATGGCAGGCTGTTGTAGCGTTTTTATGATAGCTAGTGTTTCTTTTGGTCTACAACCCAGACATTTGAAATATAGGTCAGGGGTTGAAAACTAATGTCTGCTTGTCATATAAAAAGAAATAATTGGCACGAAATGTAGTAAAGAATGCCTGCTATCCTGGCAGCACTGGGCCATTTTTTTCTATTGGTTTTGGCTGCTATTCCAAGAAAAATAATGGGCAGGTTCATGATTCTTAGAATATATCTTTATTAACTCTGTCAACTTAAGATGTCTTGGGTCCCAAGAAACAGTAAGCCTGGAAGTCTTCGCTGGTGCCATTTCTACTCTGGGTACATGACTATAGAAACCATAACATAGTAATACCGATGGAATAATGAGTTTCTCTTATCCTCATGCCAGACCTGCTGGGGAAAAGATCTATATCCTTAGCACAAATGGACTAATTGATAGGCCTTATAAGAGGGGCTTTCAGCTCCTAGCTTGTTCTGTCAGAGGTATAAGTGAGAGAAAAGTAAGTGCTTAGTAAGTGTTTGTTGAAGAACTTTGCAGGGAAAAAGAGGTCAGAGGTTGCAGATATTCTTATAAATGTAGGTACATTTCCGCCTAGATTCTGGGCCTCAGCACATAGCCCCGGATCTCCACTGCAGATCAACTTAAGTTAGCACCTAACAAATTTTGTGCAGCAGACTGGGGAAATGCAGAAAATTCCATGCTGGTGTGCTATGTTTCAAGCACCAAAGGACTTCTCTGGAGTCCAGAGGTGTCTGAATTTCCCACAGAGAGGAAAAATCCGGCCTGAGAAGAAGTTCCAAAATGGTTCCCCTTTTCTAAAGCTCTGGGTGAAGTTTGAGAGGTACAGATTGTACTATCTGTGCAATAGCCATGCAGATAGAAAAGGCACACCCAGGTGTGATGTACAGTAGCTAGGAGTAAAACTTACAGCACAACAAGTTTCTTGCTAGGATACACCCAAATGAAATTGTTTGGGCTAAGTTGTGTACCATGTCCACAGAGACGAAATTTCCAGCTACCTTTTGGGGCATCACCATTTCCATCCCACAAAAATTTTAGCCTTTTACTTCCTCTTTTCAGATGCTGTCAATGGAATACTATGTCTACTCCTGGGATTCAACTTGTCATAAGATATGGCTTATTTTTACCTCCTATTCTGGTTTGACTTGGTGCTTGGTGCCCTGAAGCACACACCATCAGTGCTCCCTTCTTGCTATCCTTGTGATCACTCAGTGATCCTCACTTCCGCCTCTCAGTATTTGCACCTCAGTATCCCCAGTACCACAGAACACTGCCTGGGATCCATTAGTAATAGGCCAGAAATGCCAGGGAATAAACAACCCCTTGGACCATCCCTCCACTAATGTTCTCCACTAGATACCCCAGCTCTTTTGCCCCTTGGGTGCCATAATTTCAAAGTGTATGCTTAGCCCTGGTTCCTAGAGTTTCCTCAGTGAAATTAAGCTCAAGTCATCTACAGTGATAGATTGATAAGGCAACCTTCTTTATATTTCTTCTTTATTTCCATACCATTATTTTCAGAATTTCCTCCCAAAGCTATTTGCACTCAAATCCTTGTCTCAGAGTATCCTCCTCGGAGCACACAAATTTAGGCATATCTCTAACATTAGGAACCTCTATCTCTATTCTCATATCATTTATGTCCTTTTAAAACCTCTTGCCAAACCACAGACATTCTATTTCTGCAAAAAGATGGACAATGGTACATAGATTTTTAAAGATAAAGTTGTATAAATATGAAAATAACTCATACTTGCACTAGATATTCCATGATTTGAATCATTCCACCAAGCTAAAGGAAAGAATTTGGGAAAACTAGGATGTGTAAAGGAGTGTAGAATGGTTGAAGTTTAAGGGGTATAAAGGGGAATCAACACTTGTAAGGATTGATAATAGCTAATCATTTATTAAATACTTATGTGCTGATTATGTTAAACTAGACTAGAATGTATGTAATATTATAACATTTTAGATGTTGTAATATATACAACATTCTACAGTAGAATGTTGTATATCTTGATATACTTTTAACAATAAAAAAAAAAAAAAACAATAAAAAAGGGAAGAGAAAACAAATTGAATCATTCTAACAGGCTTCTTCAGGGTTTAGGAATCTTCATTTGATGTGAACCTGAAGGTGACTTAAGAGAGGCATAAAAAAAGAAGATAGAAAAGAGAAGGGATTGACCAGAAACAATGAACAAGTTGCTTCCGTGGTCGTCTGTCAGAATTCAAGGGTCTCTTGCTCCCAAATATGTATATGGCTTATGCACACACACACATCTTAAATGTATTCATATACTAAATCTATGAGGTAGGTACAATAGGTATAATTATTATATTTTTGCTGATGATGAATATATGGTAAGTGAGGTTAAGTAATCCAGTCAGTCCCTAAGGGGCAAAATCCAAATTCAAACCCAAGCTTTACTTTTGCTAAAGTTCACTCAGTTAACTACATTACTATCATCCTTAGGAGCTTTCCTTGAGGTAGTTCAGAGGTATATGATTGATCCTGTTGATGGGTTCAGAAATTCAGTTGATAAAATCAAATAGTTTTTCTTAAGAAGTATTGAGTTAAATGTAAATTATGAGAGAAATCCCGATTTACCCTATTGTATTTTTGAAATTCCTGTAAAAGACTACTTCTATTCATTATTTTACAGCATTCTTAGTAATATGCATTAAATCAATCGAGAAAAATAGGTTGAAATTTTAGAAATATTTCTGGTGGGGCATTTTGCTATTAGTCTAAAAGATTATAGCAGATCAGTATCTATAAATAACATTGCATCTTGAGGCTCAAGTTATGGTCCTGGGAAAGCTGAAATTCAGGGATCCTTTCTGAGATTAAGCTATGGTTGCAAGAAATTTTTTAGAAAACTGACATCCTGATAGACTAGGGAGGGAGGGTGAGGGAAGGAAGAGAAAACAAATTGAATCATTCTATCAGACTTCTCCAGGGCTTAGGAATCTTAATTTAATGTGAACTTGGAGTTGAGGTAAGATAGGAATAGAAAGAGAAGACAGAAAAGATAAGGGATTGACCAGAAACAATAAGTTGCTTCAGTATTTTTCTATCAGAATTCAAGGGTTTCTCACTTCAATTTACTAAGTTATCTTTTTGGATATACTCTACCTAATAGTTTTAAATTATTATAATATTATATACATTCTAGTATGTTAATATTTAGAAGGTGAGAGTATATCTCATGTAGCTAGCTGTACCGGTTCATTAAAATATTTCTCTCTGTTGATATATAAGGTGTTATCAAGTGGCATAAGTAATTGACCGTTCAGTGTGACCATGTGGTATATATATTAAGTAGGGTGTCTTCAGATGCAAGCATCAGAAGACCTAGATTGAAATACCTCAAAATAGATGGAATTTACTTTTCTTAAGTAACATGAAGTCTAAAGGTAGGTGGCTGCTATTGTTCGGCGGTTCAGGAATGTGAGGGCCATTGTCTGTGATTCCTAGTTGCAAGTGGAAATTGTAGCTTTACCAAGTTTATACTTTAGGCAGAAATAAGAGGGAATGGATGAAAATAGCTCTTCCAGAACCCTCATGTAAACTTTCACATATCTCATTAGCCATAACTGGGTTCTGTTGGCAACCCATAGCTGCAATAGAGACCAGAAAATGATAGTATTTAGTTTTTCTGCCTGTCTGGCAGAAGGTTAAAGGGAGAAGGGATTGGGGATGGATGTAGAGTTAGCCAGCCAAGAGTTTCTGTGTAATACTAGTGTTGTTAAATAGGATCAGTAATATCAAGTACAAGAGAAGATTTCAGCAGGAGATACCAAAAAGCACTTAATAATTGTCATGGCTGGCCAGAGGTTAAACGAGCTACCCCAGTAGGTAACACAGTCCCCCTCACTGCATGTATTTAAACACTGAGTGAAGGAACATTTGACCACTCTCCCATAGAGAAGATTTAAGCATTAGATGGATAAGTGGTTGAACTAGATCTCCTTTAAAATTGCCTTCAGATCTTTAAGACTAGATGATACTCTATAAGCACTCCAACTTTTTGCAGTCTGAAAATTATTTCCTGTTTGTAGCTCACTTCCCTGTCATGTCCACTGGCACATATCTGCTTTGCTGTATCTCAACATTAATATCCAACAGTGAGATAACTAGATAGTCTCTACAAAGAGAATTTCTTTATCTCCAACTGTGTGCATAGCTTTTTTTTTTTTTTTAAACTTTCCTTCCCTGAAGAAATGTTGACAGAATCGATGCCAGAACAGTTTCTTTTAATGGACATGGTTTTTAATTTGATGCATTTTAAATCTTCAGATGCTTCCCTAAAGCTCTCACATGTTGTCCTTAGGATGCACAGCAGGAATGTCAATTTCCATGGCAATCTTGAAGCACTTCTCTGGGTTTTTGTGGGTTTCCTTTTGAAGTATACATTTATGATAAGAATTTCTCTTTGAGTTTGAGTCTATGTTTATGAAAGACAGAGACTGTTTGAAGAGAAATTTTAAATTGTGTAATACCAAAACCTTTGAATTTTTCATGAATACAGGCCAAATTAAAATGTTCTCTATTCTGAGGGAACATTATGTAGAATAACATTGATTTTTGCTTTGTTTGAAGAAAAGAAAAACCAAAAATTTTAGAAAATTTTCTGGAATTCATAGTATATTCAGTACTGAATTTTATTGCCAATCCCTGGAATCAGATGTTTTCAAATATAACCTGTAAGTCTCAAGATGGAGAGCTTTAGTATTATTATCCTCCTTTTCATAGATAGTATTAGAAAAGACCAGTTAAACAAAAGGGTGGAGAATAAAAGGTAAACTTGAGAATAAAAGGTAATCTCAAGAAAGAATAATTCTCAATTTTGATTAATCAAAAAGTCCAAATGTATAAAAATTAAGACAATTTCTTTCTTCCCTGTCAGGGACGATTAAAGTATGATATTTAGCTCTGGCTGGTGTGGCTCAGTTGGTAGAGCATCATCTCATGTACCAAAAGGCTGCTGATTAGATTCCCGGTTAGGGCACCTGTCAGGTTAAAGGCTCAATCCTCAGTAGGGGGTGTTTAGGAGGCAACCAATCAATGTTTTTTTCTCACATACAAGTTTCTCCTCTCTCTCTAAAATCAATAAAAACCTATCAGAAAAAAACCAATTAATAATATCCATTCTTGATGAGGTATGGGAAAACAGGTCCTCATACTTATTATTATTTTTTAATATTCTGGTGGGAATACTAATTGGCCCACAGGATTTGGAGAATAATTTTATAATATCTTCTTAAAGCCTCCCAAATATAATTATCATTGATTTAGAAATTTCACCTCTAGAAATTTTTTCTTCTGAAATTACATAATTTGCAGAAGATAAGCCAAAGAATAGTAAGTACTGTGTATTATCTGCAATAGTAAAAAATTGTATATAATCTAAATAAGTAGCCATTGATGCAGTGGCAGTTAAGAAAACTATGGGATATTCATAGAGAAATAAATTATATAGATTAAAAAAATAAATACTGAAAAGGAAATGTTTATGATATACTAAAACATGAAAACTTCAAGATATTATGTATTATCTCATCCCATTTTGATTTTTCAAAAGTATATGATTTTATAAAATGTTTTAAAGGAAGTACCATTAACTAATTAATAGTGGGTTCAGTTTGGGGCAATAGGTTCACATGGTTTTGTGGAACAAAATGTCTTAAAAGCTGAACTTGATTCAAGGACCATCATTAAGATTATTTCCCTTCATGTTAGATCTTTTAAAAGCCATTCATGTTGTCCTGTAAATAGTGGCTTTATAGTTACGATGTGGGGAGAAAGAACTGTGCAAAACTTAATTTTAAAAATCAGTTGGAAATTAATTGACATCTAGCTTTGTTTCTTCCATAGGCTTTTAAAATTTTTTTCGCAAGTTAATTCAATGATTTGGTTTATCCATCTGAAAAATGGGAAGCATGAAACTAAACTAAAAGTGAATAATGCTAAGTGTTTCTGTATATAAATAAGGAGCAGTCTTTAGTTATCTCTTCATTTCCTTCTTTGTGAGGTGTGTGTTTTTTTTTTTTTTTAACATGGGTATCTTTAAGATGAAATTATTCTAAGTACACTATCTTTGCATTATTAAATCCATTGAATAGTTTTTTGTTATTAGAAGCTTATGTTGGATAAAAATAATTTTCTCCCTTTCTGACTATCTTGGCACAGCTACGGAGTGCACTTCCTTAGAGAAGGGTAGGAAAATTATACAGAACAATTTTCCTAATGCAGCTATTCTTTTCCGAGTCTTTATCAGCTCTGGCTCTCGCATGTCCACTATCGTTTTGCAGGCTTCTATTTCCTTTGCACAAATTACTCAACTTGGGCCTATACTTCCTTTGGACCTAGTGACATTTAATAAAGCCATTGCTGTATATTCCAGATTAGAAGGACATCGCTTTTTTCTTGTGGTTGAAGTACCTTTTTTTTTAAACGTTATTTGCTTTTCAAGTCAGTGGATGAAACCAGTGGCACAGAGGGGTGGTTGGTGAACCTTTTTCAGTTTCCTTAAGAAAATTTTTTTTTTTTTTTTTTTTTTTTTTTTTAGGACACAAACACAGTAGTCATCAATTTTTCAAAAATACCTCTGATATTTGAATAGATGATCATACATCATGAATACATTATACAACATGCCCATTAAAAGCTGTGTTTGAGAATAAATTACAAGTATTAGGAACAGAGCTCCTTTCCTGATTTTTTATATTCCTTTGTAAATTCTGTTTTGGAAAAATGCTATGATTTTTGCCCAATGCATACATCAGAGTGAGGGCTGTTATGTGTCTCTCACTGTGTATTATGCTCAGTGGAGCTCCAGGCCAAGGAAATCACCTCTAAGCAAGAATAGCATAGAGTATTTCTGGTTCAGCACTTGGTATCACTTGGTATGACACAAAGCCATTAACGCAGATCTTTAAAGATTGTCCCAAGCTCTTGGAAGTTCAAGGTCAGTGCCATTTCAACATGATTAATGATCATTAATTAGATTAAATTTATCTTTTATATTCTTGTCAACTCTAGAGGTAAGATAATAAGCAAAATTTTAAAAAGCCTGTAAAAAGTGAAATATAATTAATTAATTTAGTGGAACTATTATTAAGTGAAAATCTCTAGAAAGATTCTTTGTGCAAATCCCTAGAAAGATTATTTGTATATCTAGATGAATGCTATCCAGTAAACCACATGAATAATTTTAAGTTTTTGTAGTCACCACATTAAAACTAGACATTTCGTGTTAATTTAAAGAATATATTTAATTTTATTTAGGATAATCAAAATATCATTTCAAATACATAATATATGGGGTTTAAAACTTTTTTCTTTTTGTACAAAATCTTTTAAATCTGGTGTATATTTTAGACTTACAACACATCTCAAATTTTAAATCTGGTGTGTATTTTAGACTTACAACACATCTCATCTTGAAATATAGTAATATTTCAAGGGCTCTGTTGTCATCTGTGTCTAGAGGCTACCATATTGGATAGTACAGGTCCAGATTTTTGAAGTTGAAACTAGAGCACTAGTATATTTTTATTTTATCTTGATGAGAAATATAGACTAGCTAGTATGTTATTCTAATTAGATTAATTAACAAATGTTTAGAATGACAGCCTAGTCTAAGGACATGTAATAAACCACCACTTAATCTTAATAAAGAAAATGTAATGGATACATTACTGATTCAGTGCCAAGGGGCAAAGAAAAATACAAGCTGCTAGTGCCTTCTATTATACAACAAATAAAACTCTAACCCACAAATCTAAAGGGAAAAGTAAAACTAATGAGCTTTGGTTGGAATGAGACCAGTGGTGGAACCAGTTTGACCACACAGCATTTCACAGAGTCTCTTGGGAAGATGGATTTAAGGGCCGCACTCTGGGCCCAGGGGCAGGAAGCCAAAGGGCAAAGACCAAGTTCTTCCAAATGTCAGTGTGTTATGGTGCCCTTCTGTTAGTGTGTTAATGAAGCTTGGTGAATTGAAGACAGACTGCCTGTGGGGTGTTATAGCGTCATATTCCAGCTATTAGTAGGAATATCTTGCATTTATGTAGAATTCAGTTTTTCTTTTCTTTTTAAAAATATCTTTTATTGATGTTTTTTACAGAGAGAAAGGGAGAGGGTTAGAGAGCTAGAAACATCCATGAGAGAGAATCCTCGATCAGCTGCCTCCAGCACACCCCCTACTGGGGATATGCCAGCAACCAAGGTACATGCCCCTGACTGGAATTGAACCTGGGATCCTTCAGTCCGCAGGCCGACGCTCTATCACTGAGCCAAACTGTCTTTGGCTGAATTCAGTTTTTCAAAGCGCATTTTCTTTGATTCTTACACAAATTTTTAAAGGATGTTTTGCTAATTATGGCATACCAAGCAAGCTAAGACAAAAAAAAAAAATTCATTTCAACAAATGAGTATTGAGCAATTATTAAGCAAGGAAGTATGTTGGCCTTTAAGAGATAATAGTAATTGGTACTTGAGAATTTATATATGATACCTCAGATATGTAAGTCTTGAAATTTGGAATCATTTGATTTCAGGTAATATTTGCTTCAGGCAAATGCCCAAATTTCGAGGCTTAGCCATGTCTATCAGGTTTTTTTTTTAAATCATGGCGAACTGGATTGAATCAGGTAGGAGACCCTCTTTTATTCTTAGTGGGTTCCTTTCAGTTTTCCCACTCAAATTTCCAAAGGGGAGAGAAAAGATTGTAGAAAAAGAGTACTTTTACTATCTTCTAGCAAAGATTTACTTGATCCTCAACACTTTTGGACTCAGAGTTTTACTTACTGGAGGTGAAATTGTCTATGAATGTGTTGGTGATAGTGACAAAGGTGGCAGATGGGATGGGGGAAAGAAAGATCTTGACTGCTCCCTAGATGTCAGCCTGAGATAGGGCAGAGCATGTCACTAAAATATTCCCAATCTTATATTTTTTTTCTCTTACTCCAGTTGCTTTAATATTCAAGTCTAGTGAACCAGATATACTACTACCTGAAATGAATGACATAGTGGATTTCTTTATGAGATTCTTTCTCAAGTCCTTGACATTGCTCATATTAACTTGAACCAATATAATGGGCATTTATAAGTGTGTCATTTTTATTGCTTCCAGAAATGACTGAAGTGTGACATGTAATTACTTACCAGTAAATTCATTCTAGAATGAACTTATCTTTTTTTTATATCAATTCTTTGTATTTACGTGTTACATGAAAATTTATCTTTTTGTACAAAAATGAGAGACTCCCTCTTCTTCCCCCCTCCCCCTGGACTCTGCTTGGTATGAATTTGAGGGCTCTTCTGGGCCCTGTCTACAATTTCTGAAACAAAAAATTTCTCTTCAGATTTTCCCCATTTTCAACTTTATTAAAAGTAATCAGGAATAATTATGTTCCTAAGGAGATATTATTATCAAAGAAATTTTGCTTTGAAGGAGAGACATCTTAAGAGTTAAAGTGTTTGGAAGGTTATTTTGTTTGTATTTTATTTTTATTTTGTAATGAGAAAGACTCTGTGATCAGAGAGAAAAAGTCCACTAGAGATGGGGAAATGGGTATATTATATTTATCTTCAGTAACCCAAATGAGAATGGTGGTGAGATTAGGATGATAGACATTTCTTGATCAAAATCAGTGATGGAAGAGAGGAAGAAGAGGAGAAAAGATGATGGAGCCTATATCAAACTCCCATAGCTAAGTTAGATAAAAGGCATGGGAATAGTTAAGAGTGGGTTTGGGAAGGGTAGCTTTGAAAAGAGTACAGAAAATATAAAACCTCTTTGCCTCTGGCTTCATAGTAGGAACACCTGCATGCTTTTATAGTTTTTATTAAAATATATTTTTAGTTGATTTCAGAGAAGAAGGGAGAGGGAGTGCATACCCCACACTGGGGATTGAGCTCACAACCTGGGAAACCCAGGCATGTGCCCTGACTGAGAATCGAACTGTGACCTCCTGGTTCATAGGTCAATGTTCAACCACTGAGTCATATGGCCAGGCAACAACTGAGTGCTTTTAAAAACACAGGGCTAACCCCAGTTTAATTATAGTAATCAGAATCTCTGAAAATTGAACCTAGGCATAGCATTTTTTTAAAAGGTCCAGAAGTTCTAACATGTAGCCAGAAATGATAATCGATTAGGGTGGTATTGTGCTAGAATGTCATTTTCCTACTCTAGCCCAATTAAATAGAAATTTTAGGTGTGGGGACAGGATCAATATTTTTACAAAGCTCTCTAGTTGGTTCTAATGGGTAGCCAACTCTGAGAATCACTGCATTCAGGCACCAATGTTTGAGACTAATAAAACGTGAGTGGTGAAAGATAAAGGGATTTGCTCCCAATGTTCAGGATGTTCCTTTACATTCTTTGGGCTTTCCTCCTGGTCTCTGCTCTTTTGTTGCTGATGCTGGACCTGTTCCCTGGATTCCCATCATGACTATCCGTGCCTGGATCCAGACACAGATATTCTGTGTTATCACCTAAATATCCAGGCCAACCTCCTTGCAATCCCACACATTCAAGTCTGATTTGAAACTCCAGATTGACCAGCTGTTCTTCCTGGGCTCTCACTAACCTGGGAAAGGAGATTAGACTATTATTATTTGTGATCTCTGATTAGTACCTGTGATCTTGTGCTCTCCTCAGTGTTTATTCTGGGAGCTCACAGTGGACAAGGAAGCCCCAACTTACTTTGACTAGGACTTGACCCATAATTGCGATTGAGTTTCAGTTAGAAGGACATCAGGCACCATTAGAAGAGCAACCGGAAGTTCAATATCTATATGCCCTCAACTATACAAGTTTCATTGCTCATATGCCTAAATTCAAAGCTTCAATTTTGTTCTTACATCACAAAATTTATTTGATATGGGACAACAAACTTAAATGAATTCACAATCCTGTGTAATTTTAAACTCATTGGAGGTCCTCTTGATGGTTAGAAAATCATCACATTTCATCAGTACACAAATTCTATTAATTCTACCTCTTAATTTTTTCATACTCTTTTCTCCATCCTGACCATGACTGACACAATTTAAGGCACCATATTCACTAATGTATTAATTTCTGTACTTGTCTGCCAATCTCTAGTCTCTTCTCTCCCCAAGTCCTTCAGACCTAGTGCTGCCTAATTGGCCTATCCCAAATGAAAATGTGATCATCTTAACTTCTCTACTCAAATTCTTTTAATGATTCTCTATGACAAGCATGTCAAACTCTTGGCCTGCAGGCTGCATGCTGCCCACATTGAATATTTTTGCAGCCCAGCCAATATGATGATATGTAAGAAAGGTTTTAATAAAAATTTTGTAACTTAATTTCTGCAATATACTGTTATACATAATAATTAATAACTACAATGTTCACTAATGACTGATTACTATAATTGTGTTGCATTCATTTCCCTTATGTGCCTTATGTGCAACCACACCATTTCTCTCCACTAATACTAGCAGGGAATATTTTAGCAGCCAATTGCCATGTCATTAGTCTTGTTCTGATTTGTTTGGTGTGCACAACAGGAAATATTTTGCTTTTGGAGAACAAGAAAAATAGGCTTATTTGCATTATGCTTATTACTTTGTGCAGTTATTCAGTGTCTGGTAAGTTAATGTTCAAGAAAAAATATTAATTTTTATTAAAATGTTCTATTATTTTATGTTAACGATTACTCATTTATTTCAGGCCTTTGTCTTCAGCATATCTCTATCGAAATAAACCTTGGAGTTTGACATGTGTTATAGTTATATTAGTGTGATGTTTGATTTATATTTTAAGGATTTAAAACAGTGTGAGAACAATTATTTGTGTGATTTAAAATAGGACTGAAAGCATTTACTTTTATGAGTGATTTATAGTTTTACTGTGAATTGTATTTCTGATCTTATTCTGATTTTATTTTAAGTAAAAGAAATTATTTGAAATGTGTTTTAGGCTTAGTATAAGTAATTCCATTTAGTGTGACTTCAATCCATTTTGTAAAATTTAAGTCTTAAGACTTTGAGCCCCTAACTGTGTGAATGCCCTAACATGTGCTTATCTGGAAAGTTGTAACTGTGTGGATGCTCTAACGTGTTTATCTGGAAAGTTGGAAAGCGAGGCAAAAAGTACCTGGAGACCCCCGATTAAGATACACTGAAGACCCATTGGTTGCACCCAGAAGGAACAAGAGAATACCCAGAAATGACCATAAAAGAAGGGACCTAGAGGCACTCGTCAGAGACCACGAAGGGGCCCTCCACCCTACGTGTTCTCCCACTCCCTTCTTCCTGTTGGAAATACTGCCTGAAACTCTGCCTGAGTGAAGCTGTCACTCTGCCTGTGAGACAAACCTCTGAGGCCTCGTTCCTGACCGAGACACTGCAGCGGTGTGTTCCTGTCCAGTGTGTGTGTCTGTCCGCAAGGATCTCCAGTTGACCTGCCTGGGCTTCTGGAAACCACCAGGACTCTGGTAAATAAACCTTGGTATTCATGTATTCTAACTCTTGTTTCTGTGTTTAGTTTATGCTCGGTCAATTTTAGTTAAGTACTGTGGGCAACCCGTATAAGTCCTATCCTTTGGCTGAGGGACCCCAGTCACCTGTGCATACATTCCCACCTGAAGGTGAGTTGGAACAACATGCTTGCTCTATGACCTCAAAAGTGAAATTCTTGTGTGGCATGCAAAGCTATCATATTAGGTCCATAACTACCTCTGCAGTTTTATTCCTGCTACTGACTCTTTCTATACTCCAGAGAGCCAGTTGGTAGCTCAATGAGCAGGCTGTATTCTCTTTTCTTTTATGTTTTTGCTCATATGGTTACTCTCCCCCTGTTAGTCCACCTGCCTTACTGTGCAATCTCTTCTCTCCGAGGCCTGCCCTACCTTTGCCCGCAGCCTGAGGCAGCTCCTTTGTTAAGGCCACATGGTTCTTTGAAACACTCTTCCAATAAGATATTGTCTTCATTCTAGTTATTAATTGCCTATGTCCCCAATGAGACTATAGCTGCTTGAGGGTGTGGAAAATGAGTTTTTGAAGTAATGATGTTTCGGTTTGAATCTTTAGGAGATTTAAGTCTGCCAAGAGAAAACTAGTATTATAACTAATAGAATATCCACAGTATATTTGGTACTTAATTAAATTAACACAAGGCTAGTGAGGTAATAAGTGATAAATCTAATATCCTATGAAAAAATGCATTTTGTAACATAACTTACACCATTATATTATCACTTCTATTTATTTTCACAGTGAAAAAGACCTTGTAACTAAATGAGTGTGCACATTTTAATCTGAAAAGTGCTCCTCCATTTCAGCTTTCTTTGTCTACAGACATAACCCATGGTCTCATGGTTATCCATTTCAAAATGTGCTTGATCCTAAAGACTCTTGACTCACTAATTAAAAAAAAAAATCTTATTGATTTTTTGCAGAGAAGAAGGGAGAGGGATAGAGAATTAGAAACATCAATGAGAGATTGATCAGCCACCTCCTGCACACTTCCTGCTGGGGATGTGCCCGCAACCAATGTACATACCCTTGACAGGGATAGAATCCGGGACCCTTCAGTCCAAAGGCTGATGCTTTACCCACTGAGTCAAACCGGTTAGGGATTGACTCATTTATTAATTCATTTACCTAACATATATTTATTGAATATGGAATATGTATGTAGCACTATGCTCAGAGAAAAGGGTATAAATATTTAAAAAACACAATTCTCTTGAGGGTTTAGAAAATAGAAGTTTATACATGATTATATCAATTAACCCTTATAATCGTCCTGAAGGACAGGTATTATCATCTCCATCTTATAGATGAGGACATTCTAGAACAGAATCATCTAAAAGTGTCTTAATGCTCTGATATTTTTCTAAATATGAATTGTATGCATGCATATAAGCCTAATCAATAGACACAGACATGGCAGTGAAGGGAGGGTGGTGAGGGCATGAGTGGAGGAATGGAGGGGCTATGGAGGGATAATTACATATGTAATACCTTAATCAATAAAGATAAAATGTTTTAAAAAATAAATATATAAGCTTCGTTGTTTTGGAGATTTTCTTAAGGTTTACAATTGTGTTTCTGAAAATTTAATGTGGATTCAAATCACCCTGGGATCTTGTTCAAATATAGATTCCCGTTCAGTAGGTCTGGGGTAGGGTTTGAGATTCTGCATAACTACCAAACTCTGAAATGCCACACAATTTATCCATGAACCACACTCTGAATAGCAAAAGTTGAGACTACCTCACAAGTAGAATCACACTGTGTCAAGCATCAGATTCACTGAGGCTTTTGTTTGGAAGATGGGAGTCACCTCTACCTCTCAACATTTCTTTAAAAATGAAAGACCAGCTTTCAATTCTCAATTCTCATCCTTGATCTTCCTCAGCCTCCTGGGCCCAGCCAACAATGTGTGTCCACCATGAATCCTCTTCACCTCTTCCACCTCACAATAATCTAGGCCTGCCAAGACTGCTGTACTCATTGATAGTTTTCTCATATCTTCCAGTTCTGTTTCCTAATCTAGATTGTAAACTCTTTGAGGGGGGAAAAAAAAAAGGCTTATTCATTTATTCACCCTCCATGCTGTTGCACACTTAATACCAGTGAATAACCTGAACTTCTACCAGGTATTTAAAGGGGAATCTAGCTTGTCCCTAGGACTATATGTCATCTCTTAACTACATTTTCTCATTTAGTCTTTTGCAAGACCTGTGACCTTTTTACCATTTTGCAGATATATAAGCTGAAACCCAGAGAGTTTGTTACTTTAGTTTACCCATAATGATGTCAGGAACTCAAATTTAATTCCACAATTATCAGAGGGAAGTGAGGGAGGTGGGGGGACAAGGAAAATTGTAGGAAAGGATTCTATTCTCATTATAGTTTATGTTCCAGTTATTTGCCAGTCAAACCAGTGCCCTGAGCCCAGGAAGCATTCAGGCTCAGAATGCATGAGCTTTCTGAAGCTTCTTGAAGGGCTGGTGGCTTTGACAAGGCTGTTGTCTAATTCTCACCATTACTTCTTTACTTCATTTCACGTCTGGATTTCTATCATCTCAGACTGAAGAAGACTGATTTGGTGGTTATATATTTATTCTACTGAGGAATCAGTTAACATGGAGGTAGTAGTTTTATAATTCTACATGTTTTTGAGACTTACAGCCTGTTTTATGTTAATTTAACCCATAAGATGAAATGTAGTTATGTCTAAATAGTCTGCAATGCAGTCTATTTTTACTGATGCTTATTTTATTTTTTGAGTAAAATATAGAAATGGATAACAATAAAATGTTAGCAGAAAAAAATACCTGCTTTCTTCTTTTCATTCTGTTTTTCTGGAAGTTCATAAATAATGGGGGTATGAGGAATGGCTCAGGCTTCCTATAGCTCTTTTTCTAGCATCTTCCACTCCTATAGGCCTCCTTTCACATGCTTTTTTTTTTTTTTTTTTTTTTTAAGTGAAGACAAATAACTAAAGTTTTGCATGCCCAATAGGGAATTTAATCATGTGAATATACTCAGACTTTATTAGATCTTTTCTGATTAATCTTATAATCCTCAAATCAGATTGTTTTTTAAAACAGCTGTTGCTCTAAGCTGGTAGTTACAAAATAGTCATGGAGATGGAAAGAACAGCATAGGGGAAATAGAGGGGAGGGGAAAGCTGTTGAAACTGCTCCAAGAGTAGTAGTCAAGGATAGTGACTCTGAAGAAGATAGATGGGGTCCACAGCTTACTGAGTGAACTTAGAGAGTTCACTTAAATACCCCTTTTTGTCATTAACAGCAACATGGATATGACCATATCTATTATAAACATGAAATTAGTTAACCTGGCTAAAGCACTAGGCTTTTATAAAAAACTCAGTAAAGGTCAGCTTTTATTATTTCACTTCTTTCTTGACCACTACTTCCAGAAGTGCAATTCTGTGAGGGTATGTGCTTCTGAGATGCTAATTGGTTGGCTTAATTGTTAAAGTTCCATTAAAGGAGATTATTTTTTTTTGGGGGGGGGGGGTAATATTTTAAAGCTCAGATTGAATTATGCATATATCTGTATTTTCTTTTTCAATTTTGGTGTCTATTTTTGGTATAACTGTTGTGGTTTTGCTATATATTTTTTCGTGAACAGTATTTAATATAGAATCAACTTCATTGTATTGTGACTTTTGGAATTTTTTAGTATTTGATGTTCTCGCTGGATAGAGGGTTTTGAATTATTTAGCCACTTTCTTTTTGAGCTTCCTATGCACAGATGGGTACAGTTAAAATAAACTAGGTATATACAAGCACGAAAGGGGCTGGAATAATGACACTATGTAGAAGAAACTGGCAATTATACTTGGCAGTTTTTTTTTTTTTTTATTAATACTTTCTCCCAAATAGATTTGGACTGTCTTATACTACACTATATTTTCTTGGATGCTTAATAAATAACCACCTCATGAAATTTATATATTTTCAGCTTATATACTTTTTCTTGGACCCAAGATTACAGATATAGCACTTAAGTTAAACTCTATTCTCTTTATGTGCATACTTAGACATTGAAGCATAGACCACTTATTCTTATGGGTCAAGACCCTGTAAAAATTAATGAGATGTGTCAGAATAGTGCCTGTGGGGATGACAAAAACAGTGGTGCTATTCCAGATGGAAGACAAGCGAGTTCTGCCAGTGGGGGGCATTACCAGACTAGTCCAGGAGGAAAAGCTTTTCAACTCCAGAGAGCTCTTGTTATGGTCTAGCCATAAGCACAAGCTCAGCACATTTTTAACTGTAACTGGGACAGCTAAGTATATAGTAAGGTTCTGTGAAGATACTTTTAGACTGTTTCTACATTGTCCCAAGCTCCTTTCTAACTGGGGTTCTGCTTTTAGGAATATCAACTGCAAAATTTAAATATATGGAATGTACTCTTTGCTCTTCCAAAGGAGATTTTTTCTTTTTCTTTTCTTTTCTTTTCTTTTCTTTTCTTTTCTTTTCTTTTCTTTTCTTTTCTTTTCTTTTCTTTCTTTTTTTTTTTTTTTGTTAATTGAAATGTTTTATATGTGATTCTTTTAAATTAAGACTCACAAACCCAAGTGCTTACAGGGGCCAGGAGGTATATGTAAAAAAAATAAAGTGGGCTGGATGGAGAAATAGGGAGCTCAAATCACACACTGGAGCTAGTCTCTGAAGTGTATTCACCCATCTTTAGCTCACATGGTACAAAAGCAATGAAGTCAGAGTTTGTAAATTTGACTTTGAGTCTGGGCTCTTCCATTTATTGGTTCTATAACCTTGAACATTGGTAGCTTCACCAACAAAACAGGGGGCTGAAATAATCTCTCAGGTGAGTTCCTGCTTTGTGTGACTGAAGTTTGTGGATACCAACCACTTCAGCCTCCATCCTATAGAGGTCTGAGTCATTGAGTAGGATCACAAGGAGCCAAAGGGAAACAGAACATGACTTTATTCAGAACTCTCTGACAATGGCTGGATTGGAGAGCACCAAAGGGCTTTCTCCCTCTCATTCCTAACAAAGACCTCAAGAACCATTCTAGACTTACTCCTTTATCGCGCCCGCCCCCCCCCTGCCCAAAAGTTAAAAGTGATAAAGTGAGGAGTCCCTTCATGGAGAATGTAAATATAAAACCTCTAAAACTTGAGTAGAGGCACTTAGAAGAGCCATAGGAAAGAAATTATGCTGTGCTTAGAGAATGATCTTTCATTCTTAACCTTACCCAAAAGTGGGAAGTAGGTCACACAATGAATGATGTTCTCACACTAGTCTCTCAAATAAGACATTTTTTTCAATACTAAATTGAAGCTTTTGGTACCACGCTCCCTGCTTCATTCACACATATACTAGTCAATATTCTTTTTTAAAATTGTTTTTATTGACTTCAGAGAAGAAGGGGGAGGGAGAGAGAGATAGAAACATCAATGTTGAGAGAGAATTATTGATCAGCTGCCTCCTGTATTCTCCCCACTGGGGATCAAGGCTACAACTTGGGCATGAGCCCTGACTGGGAATTGAACCCTGAACTCCTGGATCATAGGTTGACACTGGGCACTAGTCAGAATTTTTAGTTGCAGATAATAGAACCCAGCCTACAGATATGAGGCATAAATGATTTAAGTGTGACGATAGCTTGGAGAATTGTTGGGAAGGTGAGTCAGTTCCCAAGAATGATTTAAAAAACCCATGGACTCTTCAGGGGGGTGCTGCCCTGCTTGATTAGGAAGATGCCACTAGCCTGGCTGTCAGAGACCAGAACCTTATCCTTCTGGTAATTTACCATCAAGACATTGCCTAATGGCCCTGTCAGGTATGGCTCAGTAGATAGAGCATCAGCCTGGGGACTGAAAGGTTGTGGGTTCAATGCTCAGTCAAGGGCATATACCTCCATTGCTGGTACAATCCCCAGCCCCTGTTGAGGTGCATGCAGGAGGCAACCATTCAATTTCTCTCCTCACATTGATGTTTCTCTCCCTCTACCTCCTGCCTCCCTTCCACTTTCTAAATAATAATAAAAATAAAAATATAAATGTATGTTTGTTCAAAAATCTCAAATCTCCAAAAGTTCTTCAAATGCTTTGAAATTTTGACACAACATTGCATTCGAATACATGCGTGTTTCTATATACTTTATACCTACTATTATATAGATGTCACACCTGTGACAGGTAAAACCTGCTTTTTTTTTTTTTTTTTGAAAAACAATGCCGTATGTTGGATGTAAAAGCAACACACGCTATACTAAATATTTTATGATTCCATTTCAATGTTTCCGATTTACAATCTATTTATGATTTCTAATTTTATGATTCCATTTCAATGTTGATAATGATTCAAGATTTGTGCTTAGAAATCGCAAACAAAGTTCTCAATCAATTGGGAATGCCATCTTCGAATCAATCTGCTGCCACTTCATTCGATGTAGAATTGTGTCATAAACAAAATTACAACACAGGTGATCTTTTGTCCTATGTGCAATCATATGTTCCTAAGCTAACACTTGAACAAAAAGGCATTTAAGATCAAATAATGCAAACTGTCAATAATGGGGTTGGAGAAATCTTCTTCTTAGATGTACCAGGAAGAACTGGTAAAATGTTTCTAATTAGATCAATTCTGGCAGAAATTCCATCCCAAAATGACATAGTGTCGTCCGGAATAGCTGCGACATTCTACCAGGTGAGGAATTGCTCATTCCGCTTTGAAATTGCCATTGAACATGCAATTCATTGAAACTCCCATGTGCAACATTTCTAAAGCATCTGACATGGCAAAATTATTGCAGAAATGCAAACTTATTGTTTGAGATGAATGCACAATGGCTCACAAAAAATCGCTTGAGGCTCTTGATCTATCATTGCAAAATTTCTGTGGAAACATCAGACCATTTGGGAACACATTAATATTGCTTGCAGGAGATTTCAGGCAAACATTACCTGTAATTCCTCGATGGACACCCTCAGACAAAATAAATGCTTGCCTGAAATAGTCTACTTTGTGGCGACAAGAAAAGATGTTAAAATTGCATGTCCAACTGCAAAACGATCGATCAGCTGAGATATTCTCGCATCACTTGCTGGAAATTGGGAACGGAAAGGTGCCGCTTGATCTGATCTTAGGACAAATTTCATTGCCTCATAACTTCTGCAATTTAATAACGTAAAAAGAAGAATTGGTTGAAAAAGTATTTCCCAATATTCAAACCAATTATAAGAATCACAATTGTCAGAGTGAATGAGCTATTCTTGCGGCCAAGAACAAAGACATCTACGAACTTAACAACATTATTCAGTCTAACATTCAAAGCGAGGCAGTCACATACAAGTCCATTGACACTGTTGTGGAAGCAGATGAAACAGTTAATTATCTAACAGAATTTTTGAATTCATTCAATCTGCCAGGGATGCTACTGCATGTACTGCAATTGAAAATCGGCGTGACAGTTATCATGTTGTGAAATAGCAACCAGCCAAAGCTTTGCAACGGCACGTGGCTTTCATTAAAAAAATTAATGAGCAAAGTTGTAGAAGCAACAACCTTGACAGGACCTTTCAAAGGTGAAGAAGTCCTCATTCCTCGCATTTCTATGATTCTAATGGATATGCCATTTCAATTTAAGAGATTGAAATTCCAAATTCGATTGGCATTTGCAATGACCATCAACAAAGCTCAGGGCCAATCTTTAGAATTGTGCGGTTTAGATCTAGACACAGGTTGCTTCTCACATGGACAATTATATGTTGCGTGTTCTAGAGTCGGCAAACCAGACAATCTCTATATCTGCACAGACAATGGAACAACAGAAAATATTGTATTCCCACAAGCATTGTGAAATTAAACATACTAGAAACGTGTGCTTTCTTTTTTCTTTCTTTTCCATTTAACCAGACTGAGCCACAGCAACGTGTGGCCAGGTACAGCTAGTAATAAATAAATAAATAGAAAAAAAATCAGGTGAGGATTTAATTTAAAAAAAGAAGAAGAAGAAGTTGCCCAATCTAAGAACTATTTTGACAATTTCCAGCTCAAGAACACACTTTCTTTGATACGGTTCCTGTCAGTCTTGTGCTTAACCTCTCTTTGTAGCTGAGTGTGAAACAAAGTTGTGTGCCAATGAGTACATTAGAGGAGTAGAACTTTGACCTCACACAGACCCTCACTACAAGAGAGTCCAGGAAATGTAGATTTTAGTTTTTCAAAACCTAACATTGTTAGAAGGCCGCTGGGATGAGGGTTACATGAATTGATCCATCATCCAGTAAATATTGTCTCCCTACAGCCCTTTGCCTCAAAGGGATGAAGAAAGCTTAACACCACAGACAGGACAGGAGGAGCTGACAATGTGGTTAGCAGAACAATAGGCTTGAAGCCAGCCTTACAAGTTTTTAAAAATGTTAGCATATTAAGAGCCAAGACACAAAGACATGACACAGTTTCTCTCCGTCTGGAGAAGATTAAAGTCTATTAAAGTTTGTCCAAAATGCTTTATGCCCCATACAGAAGGCATATTTAATGGAAAGACAAGGAGAGAGAAGTGAGATGCAGAGAGGTAGAGGAAGACAGATGTCAGAATTCTTGTTTTGTTTTATTTTCCTATACCATGAGAACCATCCAGATAATAGTAGGAAGCCTAAGGACAAAAGGGGTCTTTGCCCTCTTCTTGATTAGAAATCTGGGATTCAATTCTCTGGAAGGATCCTCTGATTCCCAGTAAACTCAGTGGGGCATTGCAGATAAACAAAGGCACTGCTGGAGTTAAGTGTTTCTAAGACACTGTGCTTCAGTTTATTTTCTACTAGAGTCCTGGTGCATGGAATTCCTGCATGGGATGGGGGGGTGTCCCTCAACCCAGCCTGCACCCTCTCCAATCTGGGACCTCTCGAGGGATGTCTGACTGCCTGTTTAGGCCCTAATAATCCAGGACTGCTGGCTCCCAACTGCTCGCCTTCCTGCTTTCCTGCTTGCCCCTAACTGCTTCTGCCTGCCAGCCTGATCATCCTCTAACCACCCTCCTGCCAGCCTGATTGATACCTACCTGCTCCCCTGCCAGCCTGTTTTCCCTTAACTTCTCTCCCTTGTAGGCCTGGTCACCCTTAACTGCTCTCCCCTACAAGCCTGGTCCCCCACAACTGCTCTTCCCTACAGGCCTGGTTGCCCCCAACTTCCCTCCTCTGCCGGATTGATCACCCCTAACTGTCCTCCCCTGCAGGCTTGATCACCCCCAAATGCCTTCCCTTGAAGGCCTGGTCCCTCCCAACTACCCTCTCCTGCTGGCCTGATCACCCACAACTGCCCTCCCACGCAGGCTTGGTTCTTCCCAACTGCCCTCCCCTGCTGACCATCTTGTGGTGGCCATCTGTGTCCACATGGGGGCAGGATCTTTGACCACATGGGGCAACCATCTTGTGTGTTGGAGTGATGGTCAATCTGCATATCACTCTTTTATTAGATAGGATAGAGGCCTGTGCATGGCCAGCTGGTTTTCCCTGAAGGGTGTTCTGGATCAGGATGGGGTACCCTTGGGCATGGGGCAGCCTGTGTGAGGGGCCTGTCAAGCGAAGGCCTTGTTATCTGGAGTAAATCAAGGAAGGGGCCACAAGCCAAGGAGTACCAGCAGCCTCTAGAAGCTAGAAAAGGCAATGAAATAGATTTTCCCCTCAAAGCCCGCAGAGGAACCAGACTTGCCAACACTTTGACTGATTTTGGTCTTCTGACCTCTGTAAAATAATAAATTCATGATTTTTGAAGCCATGAAATATGTGATAATTTCTAATATTGAATATAGAAACTAAAACAGACTCCTAATCTCACTTCCTCTACAGAGGTAACCAATGTTTCAATATGGTGTGTATTCTTCTAGACCTTGTTTTACATATGTACATCTGTGCATGTGTCAATGGTATGGTTTTAAGTATTTTTAAATGTTTCACTGCATATATTATTTTGCAATATGCTCTTTTCACTTACTGTGTCCTGGAACTCTTTTTTACTAGTACATATAAATGTGCTTACTTCCTTTCATCCACTCTCTGCTTTTTCCATTCAGTGGATCTTTTATAATTTACATTACTATTCCATTAAATTATTTTATACATGAAAATGTTGACATTTACTTCTCTGGCACACAGAGAGGAAATATAGCTGGTTGAAAAGCATAGTCAAGTTTCTGCTTCTGGATATTTAAAAAAAAAAAAAAACCCTCAAATTTAACTATATATGATCATCATAGGAAATACTTTTATTTCTCTCAAGTGAATGATTATAGTGGAATGTGCCTTAGACAAAGTAATATTAACAAATTCTGTCTGATCCAAGATCCTTATTTGTCTTTTTTTTTCTTTTTATGTCTTACAGTGTTGTAAACAAGTGTTTCATTCTCAATAGAGTGTAGCTTTAACAGATTAAAAACGATAGAGAAAAAATGTCCCACCTTACAAAGTAGTCTCTTCTGATACAGACTTGTCAGAAAGCAGGTTACAACACATAATGAAATGTCACAGCCCGGTGAGACATGCAAAACGGGTTTTAAATACTGCTAAAACTGCATAGTGACTTTTAATACTGAGAATGGCAAATATGTGGAAGAAGAAATCCATTTACTGCCATTCTGTTTAAATGACTGGAAATATGTAGTTACCAGAGTGCCAATAAATGTCCCCTGTAGGTCAAGTTCTTTAGAAAAAAAACAAAAACACATTGCAGTTTTATAGACTCTCTTTGGAAATGAAATGCTCTCTGCTACCTAAGACCTTGCTCAAAATACTGCTGTCCATCAGTAGAAAGATTTGGCTACCACCTTAGTGTTAAATATAAATGCAGTCAAAAGGTTTAATGGATTCAAACGTTGCTATTTAATTTAAAATGGAATTTCCCACCCTCCTAGTTTAGGTCGTTAGGATTCCATGGGTTTACTTTTCATTCCAGCCTGGTTTATAGGCGTAATAAAGAGAAGGCAGCTTTGGGTTCAGAATGCAAGTGTGTCAAATTGAGCAGACAGGCCTCTTTCTGGTGGAAGGAGAAGGGGGGAAAGCACCCCATTAACTTCAACTTGTTAAAATTTACCAAGTCTCTGTAGTTCATTAGCTTTCCCCCCCTCTTCACACCAAAAGAGTAGATAAAAGGTGAACAGCAACAATGAGAGACATTATAGGCAGAGGTGAACACGATATGACAAGGTCATCCTTTAATAACAAACAGTGTTAGCTCTCTAGGAGGCAGACAGTATGAAGAGCAACAAAAACTGTAATTATGCTCTCAGCGGGAAACCTGTATTTAGAGTGACAGTAAGAGTGTCTCTAAAAACATGTTAGGTTAAGGCTGCTAGTCTTAATTATATGTATTAGGAGTTTGTGTCTTCACTTTTTTTCCTTTCAAAATTCAAAGGAGAAACCTAATTATAACTTGGACCCTAGTAAACTGGACCATATTGAAACAATGAACACTTGGCAATCTCATCATGCACCATGATGTATCTGACTGGTACAGCTGCTGTGGAAGCCAAACTGGCTCCCCAAATAATTTGTTTTTGCTGCCGCCACAACAGAGGAAAAACAAACAAAAGCTAAACATGGGAAATAATGAAATTATGTGTGTGTGTGTGTGTGTGTGTGTGTGTGTGTGTGTTTGTTTGTTTTTCCAGTCAATGACACTCAAGCCTTTTAGGGGAGAGATCCGTCATTCCTTGAGTAGATTCTTACATACAGAATTACAAGTTGTCGTATGTTGTTAACATGTATTTTAGCCAGACCACGATTGGATAAATGTTCTTGGTTTGATTTTGCCTCTATTTTGGCCCAAGAGGTAATAATATTTTACAACTGCTTCTAGTTAATTTCAGTGAAATTTTAGGAGACCAAGAATGTTAGATTATGCTTGGCGTGCAGCAGAATGTGTTAAAGCTGAACAGCAAACTTCAGAATTGTAGGACTGGTCCTGCCATAAACATGGATCTAACTATGTTTGACTTTTCCATATATGTTTTACATTTCACTTGGTATATTTCATACCAATTTCCCAGTTTCTTGTGCCTCTGCATACTATTTGCTGTGCTTCAAGATAGAAGAGGTTAATCATTCTGTTAGGATTGGGGTATAATCATATGAATAAGTGTATGAATATAGAGATTGTGACCTACTCTTTTTGAGGCCACTTGTTAAGATGACACTTTATAATTTTGCTAACATTACAAAATTACTGGGTGAGCTGAACAAAATTAATCTTTTGAGTTTAGTGGGCAGAAGTCATGTTACTATGACTGAATTAATAAATCAATCCATATAAAAATGAACTTAATTTATTTTGATACTCATCTTCTCTATGGCTCTATTCCTTAAAGTTCTCATGAGTTTTTTGACCAAGCAATTTTTAGATGGTCTGCACAAAATAATGATGCCTGAATGATTTGATCCTGCATTATTTATTTCTCTCTACAGTCCCAAGTAGAAATGAACTAAAAGCTAATAAATTTTCTTCTCTTTGAAATTTATATCTAACTAAATTGAATTTCAATCATCTGTCTTTAAATAACCACCAAAATAATAAGAGTGGTTCTTAAAGGATTTAAATAAATGCTGAAAAATTTGGAAACCATTTGCATATTTATTGGTACCCACATTGAAATTAGTTTCTTGGGCAACTGAACTTTCAATTTTATTGAAATACTAATCTAGTCTTCATTATTGTTGGCTTGAGGAAAGCAATCATTGGGTGTAAAGTTAATAATAGTTTTTTAATAGAGTCTCATGGATTTTTACAGTGATAGGGATTTTTCTAATTAAGCAGCAATTGAATAAACACAATAAAAATAAAGGATGAACTATTCATTAATTTTGATGTGTTTGGTTCAATTTAGATTATACTTTATAGAGTTTTTATTACTCCTCTGCTGAATAATTTATAAAAATAATGAGTAACATGAATCATTGAGACAGTTTTCTACATTTTATCAAAATAAATTATTTGATGAAAAATGGAACAAGGTTTACAGAGAAGACATGAAACATTATTGAATGTTATTAAGAACAAATATCAGGTGTGAGCAATAATATTTCATTTGCTTCAGTCCTAACATGTGACCAGTTCATGCAAAAAACAGTTCAAGTGAGTATCTTAGATGACCAGTTGCCATAAGAGTAGAAATGGTGGCAAAAATACAAGAGAACAGAGTCCCATTGTATTAAACATGCCTTTTAAAAATGTCACTAAAAAGAGTTAGAATCTTCCAACATATTTATGCTACAAAAAGTAGTAAATTATCTTAAATGTTCCAAAATTGGGCCATGTAATGTGGGAAGAAATCCTCAGACCTGGATGTCAGATTTCTTCCTTTTTAAGCAAATGGATTGGTAGAAAAGGTAGTACCTGAAAAATCTAAATGAATAATTTGCATAATAGTATCAAGAAGACCTTGGACTCAATACAATGCATTTATTTCCCACTTCCTATGTATTATACCATGTTTCCCCGAAAATAAGACCTACTTACAGGTTTCCTTCTGAGTGAAATATAAGGCATCCCCCTGAAAATAAGGCCCCCCTAGGCTCTGTCTCAGAATGAAAATTAATTTACCGTAAACTGGTCGCTAGGGCCGCCCCCATTGGCGTCTAGCAACCAGTGACCTTACGCAGAGTCCTGATGTCACTGCTGTGTGGAGGCGGAGCGGTCAGAGTGAGCGGTGAGCGCAGGACCGGAGAGAGGAGGAGACTTTCACAGATGCCTGTAGAAGAACAGGAGGATTAGAGCAGATGGGACACAGTAAAGGTGATGAGTGCTGGTCTGTCTCTGGTGACTACCGGATGCTCGTGGCCGCCCTCATGATGGCTGAAGGTTCTGTCAGTGGCAGACCCTGCTCCAGCCCAGATCCAGGCCCCAGCAAGCCCAGTGACAGTCCCCAGGGGGTAAATGTCTGATAAAGGGGTAGGGGGGATGTCTGCTGAAGGTGTTCAGTGGCACAGGAGTGGGGGGAAGGGGATCACTTAAAATGACACAGGAGGATCAAAAGGGGTTACTAAAATGGTAATTCCCCCTCTGATTCTCCTGTGCCATTTTGATTCCCCCCTCTGATCCCCCGTGTCATTTTAAGTGATCTCCCTCCCCCCACCTTGATACCCCAATTCCTTTTTTTTACTCGTAGAAATGAGCGCAAAAAGAAAAAACTACTCCGTGGAGTACAAGAAAGGAATCGTGGAAGACTCTTGGGGCCAAAATCTTACTGCTTTCTGCAAAGAGAAGATGTTGAGTATCTGATTGATCCAAAAATGGTGAGCAGAATATGGTAACCTCATTGAAAAAGTGGACAAGGGAAATGCTAAAAAGCGCAAGTGTGGATCAGATCAGCAGCCATTATTTTCTGAGCTGGAAGACCTGGTGTGTGAATGCATTGTTAACAGAAGAGCAAAGGCTTTGGTTGTGAATAGGGCTCAGATTCAAGAATTTGCCCTTGCAATGGCACCACAGTTCGACATAGCCCCCAAAGACTTCAAAGCATCACAACACTGGCTGGATAATTTCCTTCAGCAAAGTGAACTGTCTTTAAGAAGATCTACAACATTGTTTAGGTTGGAAGATACTCAAGTTATTAAGCGAGCACTTGCATTCAAGTCCTTTATAGATGATGCTGGCTTCTCTAAATACAATCTTTCCAACATGATTGCTATGGATGAAACTGCAGTGTTTATGGGCCAATCATTTCAAACAACAATTGAACAGCGGGGTGCCTCCTTAGTGTACACTCCCTCCACTGCTTACGAAAGTGCACGTGTTTCCTGTATTTTGGCAATTCGTCTGGATGGCACTAAAATCCCACCTTTAATCATTTCTAAGGGCAAGAAGGAAAAGATCGAATGTGTTTTGGGCGTTTTTATTCTTGAAACTGAAAAAGCCTGGGCCACACAAGCAGTTATAAGAAAGTGGGTCGATTTAATGCTGTCGCTGGAGCCAAAGAGGTCTGCTAGTCTGGGATGCACCCAGCACTCACCACGCTAAAGACATGAAGACATTTCTTCATGAAAGAAAAATAGATCAGATAATGATTCCTGCAGGAATGACGGCCTATCTCCAGACTCTTGATATTGCAATAAATAAGCCATTCAAAGACAATTTGCGCATGGAAATTAATGACTACATTAAAAATAGAATGGAGAGAAATCAGCGTGGAAACTTTGTGAAACCTAAACTGCAAGAAGTTATGACTTGGGTGAAGAAACTTTGTGAAACCTAAACTGCAAGAAGTTATGACTTGGGACAAAATAACTGACAGTTGCATTGCAAATGCACTGCAAGCAAGCTGCCTTGACAAGAGGTACTCATTTAAAGACAGTGCTATTGCTAAACATGAGAGATTTGGTCGACTGATTCTGAAAGAAATGGAGTCACAAGAAATGCACCAGGAAATTCAGGAATTGGATTGTTATGATTAGGGGTGTCGAACTCAATCAGAGAAGGGGCCAAAATCTAAAATCCAGCCTAAATCGCGGGCCGAATGGTTTACTGAACAGTCATAAACTGACAATGTCATAAACTGACAGCGGAGTGCAGTGATGACAGCGCGGTGCGGGCCACATTGCAAGGCCTGGCGGGCTGGATTTGGCCTGCGGGCCTTGTGTTTGACACCTGTGGTTATGATGATGTTCCAGAAGATGATGATATGATTGTCATTGAATAAATGAGTAAATTCTTGATACTGTAGGATTCACAGTTTGTCTGGTTTGTGTTGACAACTACCATACTACCGTACCATATACAGGTAATAAATTTCCTTTATTTTCATTTAACAATAAATGTGTACCATATTCTTCTTTATGGAAAAATAAGACATCCCCTGAAAATAAGACCTAGTGCATCTTTGGGAGCAAAAATTAATATAAGACACTGTCTTATTTTTGGGGAAACAGGGTATGTCCTTGAAAGAGCTCAAAATGACTTGCCATTTTGTGCATCTTAAAATAATGTTATTATATACTTTAAAAGTTAAAAGGAAACATGAATGACTCAACAATTTCCCGTCCTTCAAGCAGAGTCACATATAAATTAGTTCATACTGGTGAGATATTACCCAATTTTGAATTTTTATTCTTTCTTTTACCCTACTTCCAGTGAGTTTAGCAAACCTCAAAGTCTGGAAAGCCTTCATAAAATAATTCTGATTTCAATCAGGTTCATTGTTTGGTTCTGTCCTCTATAGAAATGATTGATAGCTGATCCAATCATGTCTGAGAGTCTAGGCTTTCTTAGGACCATTTTAACATTTATATTCACTTAGGAAATTTTGTTTTATTGTATTTTCTTCCTTTTTCTTATCAAGTCTTATCTGGCTTTCTATTTTTCTTTAAGTAAATGGACTAATCTTGGTTTTGAGAATATTAGGACAGTGTATGAGGTAAATTGAGACATAGGATGTTTTATATTTGAGTTTGGGAACCATTCTTTTATGTGTAGTAATATTTTGAGTTCTTGAAAGTTGCTAGTGATACATATATCTTACACTTTTCTTAGTTAAATAACTTGATCTTTCTTAATATTTTATATAGTTGTTAATATGTATATATTTATGAAAGTATTATATATGCTGTCAATGTAAGTACAATATGTATTACTAATATGAGTAAAAATATACTGACATTTATTGCTAAAAAACCTGTCGGAACTAAATGCATTTGTTAATTCATAGCTTCAAGTGATTAAATGCAAGAATATTATTCTCTAACATATAGATTGTATTTTATAGAAATAAATAACCAGCACATTATTATTTTATTTCATTCATTATTATTCAGTTTTAGAATGTAAATGATGCTAAGGAATTCAATCTTAGAATATTTTATCTATTTTAGTCAAAAATATATTTTATGTCATGTAAGGGGATAAAACTTAAAAAAAATGTTGTACTGTTTCCCACATCTAATAGGATTTTGTTTTTGTTTTTTATTTGTTTATTTGTTTATTTATTTACTATAAGAGAAGTTTGGATAACATTTTTTCACAGAACGGAATTGTTTAGACTGGTACTTGGTTTAAAACAATGGTTCCCAACCTTTTTTTGGCCATGCTCCACTTAAGCATTTCTAAAATCCTGATGTCGCCCCCCCACACCCATGACTTATAATTCTTAATATTCAAAAAGTGAACTCCTATTCACATGGAAGAAGCCTAAAAGGCCATTAACTTGGTCTAAATAAGCTTCCAAAAACATGGCATCCATGTAAGGGAAAAATAAAATAGCAAAAAGACAGTTGAAGTACTGAGGAAGAAATCTTTAGGAAATTGTTAAAAAAATAATAATTTGAAGTAATATGAAAAATAGCAAATAAAGTTTAAAAACATAAAATAGAGAACTGAAATGCATAAATATGTCACTATATATACTGTATACAAGGCTCCTAAAACCACAAGAAATGCAAAAAGTTTACTGTTAATAACTCATTCTCAAATTTCCCCCCTTAAAAATAAAATTGCCCCCCTATAGGGCATATGCCCCATACAGGGAACCTCTGGTTTAGAATGATAGGTAATACAGGGCATTTCTGTCTTTACTATAAGGAGGTCTGTATCAGATGTTTGATTTTGCTATAGAGTCAATCTAATTTGTTAATATTTTGAAGACAGGGTTATGGTAGCCTATTTGAGTCTTACCCTATAGCTTAAGCAGTCAATTTAGTTTGCATGGAAAGAACATAAGGGTAGAGAAGGATTGTGAAAATTCTCATTCAAGAGATACTGGTATAGCTGAAGTTATCATTTGTTCTTCAATTTATTCTCCTTCAATATGGGAATATTAATGACTTTTTCCCTTCTTTAACTAGAAAATTATGTTTTAAGCATAAATCCAAATCTAGATTTAGGCAAATTCTTTAGTTTTAAAGAGCGCGTCTTCATTTTCCACCTCAGACATCATGTTTATAAGAAATCTGGGCAGTGCCACTTGAGTAGAGGAATTTCTTAACTCCAAAATTTATGAGGCTTCTGTCTACTAGAAGAAAAATATGAAATTTTCTTTCCTTAAGATATGTTTTTATTGGGACAGCCTGTTTGCCATTGTTGCTTAAACTGATCCCCAAAGAGTAAAACCTAAATGAATCATTGGATTGCTTGCCTTGGAGCAAGGCCAGGAGCATACGTTTTCAAGATAAACAGTGTTCAGGCCGAAAGAATGGCATGGAAGATTTCTCAGGTGAAATTGTTCTAACTTCCCTTCTGGCATGT
The DNA here is from genome assembly GCF_964339955.1 of Pipistrellus hanaki. Classification (NCBI taxonomy): domain Eukaryota; kingdom Metazoa; phylum Chordata; class Mammalia; order Chiroptera; family Vespertilionidae; genus Pipistrellus; species Pipistrellus hanaki. The sequence continues at coordinate 29,331,517 of NC_140510.1, forward strand.
ACTATGTAACATAGTGTCTTACAGATAAGTCTTGAAGGAAAGCCAGTGTGAAATAACTCTATTTCATGAAACTTATTTCCTGGCTGTTTTATCAAAATGTTTCTTGAGTAGCCCAAAGAACATTGTTTGAATTCATTGGCATTCATTGGTTTAAGCATTTTTCCACACTCATCTCCACATTTTGAGCAAGAACCTTGTTAACTATTTTGTTCACTACCAATGAGCCTTGCCCAGACCACATGCTCAGTAAATATTGATTGAATACATGTTGAATGAATGAACTCAGTTTCACATCAATTGAAATTTGATTATAAACATAAGCCCAGTCAGGATGCTATAAATATAGCCAAATTATATCAGATGACAGTTTCGCTCTTTGTAATTGCCCATGTTTATATCTTCTGAATAACCATACTATGCTCATTCTTATCCATTGGCTCATACTTTTATCCAAAAGATCTTTGTTGATTACTTTGTCCGTGATTGGCATTATGCTAAGAGTTGAGATAAAACAGTGAGGTATACCAGGCCTCTGAGATAAAACTGGATGTATTGAGAGATACTAGATCTGCCTTCTACGGTCTTGCTGTTCTATATTTTGTTTGAGGCAAGTGCAAAAATATTTACAAAGTCAGGTCAACAATGAAGAGACTAAAGTGGTCCGGGTAGGAAGTTATTATGCATTGCTAAGGAATAAAAGAGGCTTTACAGAGGCAGCTAGGTCTGAATGACAGGTAGGATTTCAGAAGGTAAATCTGGTGACAGTGAGCTCCCCTGTGCTACATGACTAGCGTGTGTATGTGTGTTGGTGTGTGTGCGTATGTGCGTGGATGTGTGTGTGTGTGTGTGTGTGTGTGTGTGTGCGCGTGCGTGCACGAGTTTTCTCATAAACTTTAGAGAGAAGAGGAATGGGATAGGGGTGGAAGTGGGGTGGGGGTGGGGTTGGAAGAGAAATGTGACACAAGAGAAATTTAAAAATTATTTCTACCTATGTCTGTACTCACTATTCTTCTATCTGTTGATATTAGAGACCCCTGGAGTGAGTGATTTCATCTTTGCATTGCCCTTTGTTAATATGGGCTCATGGTCAGGTTTCTGGAACTTATAATGGCAAGCTTGTTCTGGTAGAGAGTGCAGCTAACTGGTATAATAACACATTGTTTGGGGGACCAAGGTTAAAGGCACTCAGTTGTTTCTGCTTTCTCATATCACCAAAATCAACTATTAATCAGAACCTGCTTCAGTTTCTCTAAGAGGGAATGCCACACCTGGGGATTACTCATGGGCATGACTTTCTTAGAGCACAAAAGTATCTTTTAAAACACATAGCAGAGATTAGCAGAAGGTAATGTTTGTGATTTTTAAAGAGTTAATACAATAACAAGCAAACCTCACATATTCCATGAACTTTCATTTAAAAGTAAAATTTAATTTATGCATCTTTTTCATTATTTTTCAAATTATTTTTACTAATAGGCATTCCTGAGTTACTTGTTTTAGGAATCTTGTTGACATTTTCTTTTATTTTAAACTATAGTTTATCTTCATGCTCATGTGCTCTCCCAATATCCAGGAACCTGGGTATAAAATGCATGAATTCAGATCAGTCATTTAAAAGGATAAAATAGGTGGATGTGGTACAGTCCATTTATCGTAGGGAATTATATGAAACCTTGCTTACATGCAGTTAATTCTCATTACTCATGGATTCTGCATGTGTGAATTGCCTACTCAGTAGCATTTTTTGTAACCTCTAAATCAATACCCTCAGCTCTTTCACAATCATTGGCAGACATGCACAGAACAGCAAAACATTTGACGTTGCCCAGCACACAATCCCAGGTGAGGTCCACCAAGGCAATACTTTGCCTTCTTTTTTAAGCTCTTATCCTGTAAGCAAGTGTCCTTTTCAGTCTATTTGGTGCCACGTTTTTCACATTTTTGTGCTTTTATTGGTGATTTCACTGTTTGAAATGGCCCCCAAGCATATTGCTAATGTTTTGTCTAATGTTTCAAGGTGCAAGAAAGCAGTGCTATGCCTTCTGTATTTTCCTTAGAAACATGGCTTGATATTCACCAATTCAATGTTAATCGACTTTATAGAACATAACTATGGTGAATAACAAAAACTGATGTCCATATGTTTTTATGGGACAAGGGACCATAAAACCCATCAGAATCTCAAGGAGACTTTGATCCACTCAAAGGGTGAGAACCCTTGTTTCTCTTAGGAGTTCTTCCCAATGTAATGTTCTCTGACTCCTAAGCCTGGGATGTAGAAACTGGAGCTAGTGTGCTGGCCTTGCAGTGTTAGAGGAAGAGACCCCAAAACTAGAGGCTCACATCTACCTTGCCATGTCTGGATAGTCTCACCATCACTGGTTTTTGTAGTCAGGTCTATATAAAGCCTAAGCAACTGAATGACTGAACGATCAGAATAAGCGGTCGACCAGTCACTATGACGTGCACTGACTACCAGGGGGCAGATGCTCAATGCAGGAGCTGCCCGCTGCTGGTCAGTGTGCTCCCATAGCCAACCTCCTGTGGCCCTCCCCCAGCCAATCTCCCATGAACCCCCCCCCCCCCCCACCAGGCTGACCAACTTCTTGCAGTCCCAATGGGGACTGGGCGAGATGGCCCCAATTGGCCTTGATCGCTGGCCAAGCTGAGGAACCTCACCTGTGCACAAATTCATGCACTGGGCCTCTATAGTACTATAATAATTTAGACCCTAAATTTTCAGATTACTAGCTATGTGATGTTGGGCAAAAATTCTTAACCTCTCTAAGTTTCAGTTTTTAAAAAAGTCAAGTGGATATAATAATCCCTACCTTGAAGGATTATTTTAAAGATTAGATGATGAGTTTAAAAAACCTTGTAAAGTAACTGGGAACAGCCAAAACCATTATTACAAATGTTGTTGTAGTACATATACGTTCGATATATCATTGCTAATTCCTTCATTTTTTCCCTTCCCACTTGGGAATAGAGGGAGATCCATTTTCTAATTTCTGGCTGAATCAGTAAATTCACGATGGAATTGCCCCGTTCCTGTAATAACTAGTGGAGAAAGCAGGACATGCTCCCAGGGCCTTCAGTTTCCTTCTGACTCGCTTTTCTGGTCTGGAGCTCTGCTGCAGTGATGATGGATGGCTGGGGCTCCGGGTGGCACTGCAGGGGAGCCGTCAGCTGTGTTTTGGTTATGAGGGAGCTCACCTGTCTCCAGCTCCTGACCACAGATGGAGGTCTCATGCATCAGTACTATCCCAGGTGTCTGAGACTCCCATCAGTTCAGAGGCTGTGAATGACACCCAAATACCCTCTTCGTATCCACTTCCAGGGGACCCTTCGGATTTTCCTTTCCTAATTTGAAACCCTGAAACTCCATTTCTCCTTAAGAATTTCTTAGACTAATTATTTTCCCTAGCCTCTCAGAATCCCCTGCCTTATCTTAAATATGTAAAATAAGGTACAATGACACGTCATTGAAGAATGAGGTGTTCTACATTAATGGATTTTCCAGGCGAAATTGGCCTCTTGCTGTGTTTTGGTTTAATAATTTTATAGAAATGGCTATAAATTGTATTAGACATTTTTTTTTATTTCTTAGATGCTTTTATATAAAGTGGATAATTTAAACTATTTTTGATTACTTATAAATCAACTGCTATACTGTGATAAACATAGCAAATTCCTTGTTAGCAAATTACTTGTTAATGCAAGTAAATGAATTGTCCATATATATTAACAATCCCAGCTTGCTTTCTTTGTTTCTTTCTTTATGTTGTTGAATTTTAGTTATTAGGTGACATAAGTAGGTGAGAAATGCCACTGTAGTTTACATTCTAGAATGAGTGAAACTATAATAATTAATTTATTTTATTATTATTGTTTTAATCCTCATCCAAGGATATGTTTATTGATTTTTATTTTTATTATTTTTAGAGAAAGAAGGACAAGAGAAAGAGAGAGAGAAACATTAATGTTAGAAACATCAATCAGTTGCCTCCCATACTTGTCCTGCCCAAGGACTGAGCCTGTAGTCTAGGCATGTGCCCTTATCAGGAATCAAACTTGCAACCTTTTGGTGTAGAGGACAATGCTCCAGCCAACCCAGCCACCCACCTAGGGTGTTAATTGATTTCTGATTATTTGCATATTAACACAATCCCAACCATTTGTGTGCATACTTGTTTATTAAATATATTGACATTATATATTTATGAATATAAAGAACTATGGCATTATAGTAGTACTTTTGATATTTATATTTAATATATCCTTTAACATATATTTGAATCTACTAATTTTTATGTATGTATTTTCCCATCTCTTCTATGAATTTTTGCTTTAGATGAGCCAGTGAAATAGGCCTTTTTTGTGTGTGTGGCCCAAGATAAGGCTCATTACAGAGAAGTTTGAAACCTGAAGATAGCTCCACATTACTATGATTTGATGTTTTAGTCACAATTACATTTCCTCGGAATGCAGTGTTTATATACCAATTCCTGTGTAGTTCTAGACCTCTGATGTTGATTGACCCTTAGGCACTACCATTTCCTGTCTAGAATTTGTCAGGAATAAGGCTCAGTGGTCCATTTTCAACATATCTCGTCCTAAATGGAAAAATACTAAGACCCCATCTCCCCCATTTTTAGCTAGTTAATGCAACTGGAAAGTTCCTGTATCAAACAGGATATGAGGGAGGGCAGATAGGCCTAGGAAGACCTTCCCACCACAAAGAGACAAAGGGGGGTGGAGACAACTAGAAAGCCCACAGCCCAAGTTTTATTTTATTTTATTTTTTTTTAGATGTCAAAACAATTTTTCCTCTTTTTTTAAATATATTTTTTAATTAAATTATTATTTTTGTACATATACCAATTGCCCACCCCCAGTACATACCCTCCCTCCCCAGAGTTCTGTGTCCATTGGTTGTACTTATATGCATGTATACAAGTCCTTCGGTTGATCTCTTATCTCCCCCAGATCTCCCCAACCTCCCTGCTGTAATTTGACAGTCTGCTTGTTGCTTTACTGTCTCTATATCTATCTTTTGGTTCTTCAGTTTATAATGTTCTTTATCATCCATATATAAGTGAGGTCATGTGGTGTCTCTCTTACAGCCCACATTTTAAATCATCCAATAGGAAATGTAGGTGATGTCCAGGGAGAATGTAGATAGTACTCAGCCAATGAGGAACCGGGGGAGGGACTCCTGCACTAGGGATAAATTGCTCGTGTAACAGTCCACATGTTGACACCCAAGGACTCTTAGAATGATCTCACTTTTTTTTTAGCTCTGGCAAAATTAACCTACTGTGTGCAACATGATCTCCATTTTTAAAAAATATAAAAACAACAGCAGGCTTTTATTTTCTCTTTTCTCTGTGTTTTTTCCTGAATGGAAATGATCCAACTCAAAGCCCCTGTGATTCCTTACTTACGTTGATGCTAGTTGAGGGGTCAGGGAAGTTGGCCTCTGCAGTCAAGTCCATTTCTCACTTAGCCTCTGTCCACAACACCAAAAGTGGCGGTCTCTGAGTAATTTGAAAACCACACATTCAGTAAAATGGAGACAAAGAAATATAGTTGCTATGAAATAAGATTACTGTCACAAAGGGAAAGCTCAAATGTGAGAGAAGGTGCATTTAATGTAAAAACACAACTGGGGGTGCCATTCTTTTCCAAAGCAACCTAAGTGGAAAGTGCCAATGTAATGCATGATAATGAGGGTGCCCAATTTTGGAAAGTGGTTTTTAAAATGCTGCAGCAGAATGCTATCCAGAGTCTCTTAGAAAAAAAAAAAAGCTAAATCTCATCAGGGACCTTTTCAAGCATCATTTTCTCCTGACTTAAATGATCTCACGTGAACTTGCTGTTAGTCGACTTGGCATAGCATTCTATTTATTATTCATTATTTTTGACCGCTTGCAAAAGGGACAAAAGGCCTGTTATTAGTGATTTGCCAATTGTTGCAAGACTTAATCTAGGTACTTACAGAGCACTTTGCCTCATGTTTATTTTGTTGTATGAAATTGTATGATCTAAGGGATTTCATAGCCCCCTGATGCTCAATTTAGACAATCTCTTCTCAAGTGATTAGACTGGAAGAAGCCATTGACACCAGTTCCAGGCATCTGAGCATATTGAAATTTCACAGAGGAGATTCTGGCTTTGGGGCAATGAAGGGTTTTCTCTGAGTATTTGTGTGTAGATTCCTTTCTTTTATAAGTGAAAAGGCAATCTTCTTTTAATCTTTTCATTGGTCTTTTAAAATATTTTTTAAATTTTATTTAAATTTTTCATTTACAGGTAGCATACAATATTATATTAGTTTCAGATGAATAGCGTAGAGGTTAGACAATTGCTTAACTTATGAAGTGTTCCCCCTTAAGTGTAGTACCAACCTAATACACTCCCTCCAGCTATGTAAAAGAATACCCATTTCCACACTCCTTCACATTAATAGTATGACATTATTGACTATATTCCCTATTCTGTACTTTACAGCCCCATGACTATTTTGTAACTGCCACTTTGTGCTTTTTAGTCCTTTCATCTTTCCTACCAAGCCACGCAACCCCTTCCCCTCTGGCAACCATCACTTGATCTCTGTGTCTATGAGCTTGTTTCTGTCATGTTTGTTCATTTATTTTGTTTTTTTAGATTCCAGGTGATATTTGTCTCTTTTTCTGACTTATTTAACTTAGCATAATACTTTCTAGATCCATTCATGATGTCCCAATTAGTAAGATTTCATTCTTTTTTTGTGACTGAGCAATATTTTCCTCATCTACAAAATGGAGATAAAATGCCTATTTGATGGGTTGTTGTGACATGTGTAATAATGTACCTAAAATGTGTAGCTCTTTTTCTAATACATATTACCCACTCACTAGGCATTTATCATTTACACTTTATTTATTTATTTATTTATTTATTTATTTATTTATTTATTTATTTATTCATTCCTGGGGATTAAGCCTATAACCAGGGGCCTATGCCCTGACCAGAAATCAAACTAATCTCCTGGTTCATAGGTTGACGCTCAACCACTGACTGAGCACACCAGCCAAGCTATTTATTTATTTTAAATATGTTCTTATTGATTTTTAGGGAGAGAGGAAGGGAAAGGGAAAGGGAAAGAAAGAAACATCGATCTGTTGCCTTCCGTACACGCCTTGACTGGGACTGGATACAACCTGGACATGTGCTTTGGCAGGGAACCCCACTGTTGACTTTGGTGCATTGGATGATGCTCAACCAATAGAGCCACACTGGCCAGGGCTATTGCATGTCCTTTCTGAGCAGATTGACTTATGCATCTTAATCCTCACAAACCATCCTGTGAATATTATTATGACTCTCAATTTACAGGTAAAAATCTTGAAACTTAAGGGAGAAAAGTGGTTTTTACAAGTTTAAACAAACCCAAGATTAGCAACCAGGAGTTCATCTTAGACTTGTGAAGGACTATTGCATTAAATTCAATCACCGCCCCTCTCTTTTCTTCATCCCTCTTGCCTTCTCCCTGCAGTTACATCTTTTCCAAAGTAGTTTTTGTTTAAAAAGTTTGTGAGGATGATGTACAAATCAGATAGATTGAGACAATTCCAGTAAATTAAAGTACTTATAATGACATCTTTATATCTGCAAATACCATTAATTCCCTTTGAAACATATCCCAGTTTTTTAAAAGTATATACTCAAGTAATACATGTTAATGGTAGAAACATTAGGACATATAAATAAATGTGAATTGCCTGAAAACTCAACATTCAAAAAAAATTACAGGTAACATTTTGGTATATATCTTCAATTCATACCTATCCATTACTATGTTTTTTTCTCCTATAGAAGTATCATTATAATTTACTTTAAAATGTGCTGTCATAAATTAATGATCACTTAAAAATATCTTTCCAAATTTGCAAATGTACATCTACATAATCATTCTATCAGCAACATAGCATTCCATTGTATAAAAGTATCTGATTAAACTAACCCTTATTATTGGATACTTATGTTGTTTGTGATTATTTTTTTATAAACTTAGACTCTTGTGTATACATCTTTGTGCCCTTGACCAATGACATAATTAGGGTAGTTTCCCTAGAAGTGGAAAGTATGCGTTGGTGTTTATACACTTCTCTGGCTCTTCATATATATTGCCAAATTCCATCCCTTAAAGAAAGGACCATTTTACACTCCCTCCAGCTATGTAAAAGAATACCCATTTCCACACTCCTATACATTAATAGTTATCATGCTTTTTAATCTTTGAGAACTCCATTAGACAAAAAAAAAGTGACTTTATTGTTTTTCTTTGCATTCTTGGGTCTATCTAGTCCATAAAATAATCACATTTCTAAGACTACTATCAAAACAAAATGTAAACTTCCTTAGGTCAAATACTAAATCTCATGGTACTTAAATATTTATATCTGCCATCCTTCCTAAACAGAATAAATCCCCAAGGAAGCCTTTGAGACACTGTTTGGCAGAAAACCATGGATTAACAGTATAAAAACATCCTTGAATTTTATTTTAAAGCTCAAGCTCATTGATCTCAGAACTCATCTGCTAAAGGTAACCTTATCCTGAGAGTGACCAACATTTCCCTAGAATTAGAAAACAGAGGCCAGGAGAAGGCTATGACAGCTAAGCTTGGGCGTCAATTGACTTTTGTATCCAGCTTGGACTTCAGTCTCATTCAGTCTTTGTTCTTCTGTGATTGGTGTCAGAGTAGCCAGGGTGTACTGCTGATGACTCCTCAGGCCTCAGTGAGATAACAGGGAAAATTCTGCAAATATGCTCCATATATTTGTTTTAGGGTATATTGAACAGAACTTATAGTCTGACCCCTTACTAATATATTTTCTTGTATATATTACATTTAAAATCCTTCTTAAACAAAAGACAACTACTGCCTTGTTTTGAACAAAATTCTTTTCATAATTTCCCACAAAAACAGCAAAAGCTCTGGGGTAGTGTTGTCTTTCCATATACTCTAAACCAGTTTACCAAATGATTATGCTGTGCATTCTGGGTCACACACACACACACACACACACACACACACACACACACACACACACCAGTAGATGCGGAAAAATAATGACAACCAGACACCAGTCTGAAGATAATGGATTTAGGGTCTGCTACTTTCTTAAACAGTTGCCCTCAATTTGGAAACTGAGCAACTCTATGTTTGACTTCACATGACTCTCCACTTAACTTTATCCTTCCTCTGTATTACTGGTATTTAAATCATCATATACTTTTAAATTTCATGGCAAAAATTAATTTATATTTGAATCAGTAGCACTTTATTTATTAAGAGGCACATACTATTTAAAGAGACTTTCCATAAAATTGGAAGTTTCATTTAGCTAAATGTAAGGAAAGAAAAGATAGATCAAATTTGTGACTATAGCCTGGCATCTCACATTATCTAAGAGCATCCTTGACTAAACCAGATATATTTTAATGACTGCTCAAACCAGATCCAAGAGAAAGGCACTGTTCTGTTATTAAAAGGAAACGTAAGGATTGAGTTGCCATTGGAAACATCACAGAATCCATAATAAGGTTCACTTTGAGCACTGGTCACAAAGTACTTGATCTTGGCATTCTGTGGTGCTTGGTGTATTTTAGAGGTTAAAAGCCAAGTGAAATCCATTTAGCAACCTTTGGCACCATGTCCTGGTAGTGAGAGAGCTTAATTCTTTGTGAATCACCCAAAAGGAACCGGGATATGAGTGTATCAATAGATATAGATAATTTGTTTTATTATATGTATACTAGCGGTCCAATGCATGAACATTCTTGCAAGAATGGGCCTTCCTTCCCCCAGCTGCCAGCACTGGTTTCCCTCTGGCACCCAGGCCTCGGGCTGCTTCTGTCCTCCAGCCACCGGCAGGCACCCAGGACCCGGGCTGGCTTCCCTTTGGCCCGGCTTTGTCAGAAAGGACTTTGGGAAGACATCTGGTCTAATAAGCATATTACCCTTTTATTTTTATAGATAAAGGTACCTCTTCAAAATGCCCCCTAAGTGAATGTTCAAAATAAACTAAAGGAATTCTACAATATGTTCACTGTCAGGGAGTTGAGAATTATAAGGCAGTATTTGTGAAGGAACCGAAAGTCATAAAGCTTCAGAGTGATGCCCTAGGTTCACTGAAGAATCTTAGAAAAAATTGGAAGAAATAATGAGCTAACCCTTATATCGTGCTTATTATGTGCCAGGTACTGTCTTAAGTGCTTTGCATTTGGCTCATGCAAAGTCCATCAAGCTGGGTGATACTCCAGCATCTAGCATGTATTGATTCTTCAGTAATCCAAACATTCCCATGAGGTAGTTATTTTGTTGAAGAGCACATGAAGGCAAAGAGAGATTGACTATCTTGCCAAGGGCCACACAGCTGGTAAGTGGAAGAGCTGTAATTTGAATTTTCTTCTGAACAAGATTATATATAATGATTTCAGAGAGAAGGTGGGGGGTGGGGAGAGAGAGATAGAAACATCAATGATGAGAGAGAATCATTGATCTACTGCCTCCTGCATGCCCCACACTGGGGATCAAGCCCACAACCCAGGCATACGCCCTGACCGGGAATCAAATTGTAACATTCTGGTTCATAGGTCAACTCTCAACCATTGAATGACATTGGCCAGGCAAGATGGTATATTTGATGCCAGGTGAAAACTGAGCACTGCCAAGCAAGCCCCAAGGAAATGTACAACCTTAACCAGGAGTTTTATTATGATTGCTGAAGAAGTGATAATTATGCAAGTATTTAATGCACAGAATTAAATGCATTTTAAAGAACTAATGTGGCAGCTTAGCCTGTGGGGGAGAAATTGCATTGGTTTCTAAAGTCTGAATATATCACTAGGAATTTGCAGAACCTGGATCAAAACATGTCATTTTCTGGGGCTTAGTTTCCTTTCTTGTAAAACAGAAAGGATGGTTTACATGTTAAAAAAGACATTCTACAATTCTTCTATTGTACAAACAGTGACATTGTGGTCTGGTGGCGAAATATTTCTGTCTATGAAGACTTCACAAGGACACGGTTGTGGTGTTCTCTGCCATTCTCATCCAAAGTGAAAGAAATGATCATACTGGAGACACTTTAGCATCTTCACCTCTCTAAATTTCTCCCCTGTGAAACGGGCTAGAGCACAAAGGGAAGTGGCAGTGGGAGGTTGGGGAGAGAGGGGAGTAGACCCTTCTTGTTTCTCTTGGGGATAAACTTCACTGAAGGGGAAGAGCGTATTGATACCCGTAACAGAAGATACGCAATCCCTGTCTGAAATTTAGATCTAATGATTGCACCCTTTGTGCATTCCCCAGCAAGGACCTTTCCGGAAGCATAAATGTGCAAACTGAGCCCAGCAGTTAATTTCAATCAGCTGGCTTTGCCACTATTACTGCTCCATCTTAGAGTTACAAAGCCATTTTCCTTGAAGACAATAAAAGCCTCCTTTCCTCCCTGGGTTGTGCTAATGCTGTGACACTGTCAAAGGGCACAGACAGAGGGTGTTTTTACCCTATGTGGGGCAACCTCACAAATCATACTTAATATTGCACTGTGGAAACACCAAGGTCAAAAGGTAAGTCTGTGGTGTAACCGTATTGATTAATTGATGTAAGAAAGGTCAGGCTAATCTTTATCTTGTTTCAAACAAAGACTCTAGTTCTACATGACAGTTTTGTTGAAATAGTTCCTGTGTAAAATGATTTTTTTTTTTTATGTGAAGGGGTAATGAAAAGAAAGTGGGGGAGATCTCATCAAATGATCACTCAGAAAAAGGTTAGTGAAAGGAGCTTTAATGCAAAGAAAATGGGAAAGTCTCTTCAATTACTCAGAAAGTTAAAGCACTGAAATGGGGACTGGAGGGCACATGTTATTTAGATCTCTATGCATTTTTAATAGGCTTTAGTAGAAGCACTTTCACCAATGAAACCATCACAGGGGAAACCCAGGCAGTGACTAAAGAATAGCCTTAACTCCATACTCTTTTTCCCAACAAGGCTGATAGAAGCAAAAAATAACTCCTGACTCTGAGGTCCTGCCCAAGTTAAAAACAGACACAACACTTCTTGCAAAATTGTTTATTCAGGGCAGAGGTAGGAGAAAGGAGGGGGGAGGAGAGGAGAGGAATTCTTCTTTCCACACAGGGAGATACACAGACATCTAAGAACAGCTTGTCCAAATCCACTTCTGGCCCAAGAGAGGTAATGGAGTTTGAGAGCTAAAATTTGGGGTCCTGAGAAAACAGAAAGATAACAGTACAATTCAGCAAGGACTAGAGACTAAATCTGAGCTAGTGTGGAGGGAGGAAAACCACCTAGGGCCTAGGAGGACCGGATGCTGATGCTGAATTATAGTGGTGCTGAATGAAAAGAAGAGCCTGGCAGTGGGTTGGAGTGGGGTGATGAGAATGAATATTGGAAGTTTTTTTTCACTGTGCTCATATCTGAAATGAACCTGAACAGGCTAGGCTATGATGTGGTCACAAGCAAACCCAGGGACTTACTATAATAAAAGTTTACTTTTGGCTCATGCAAAGTCCATCGAGCTGGGTGATACTCCAGCATCTTGCAGCTATGCACTTACTGTAGCACTTGGAACCATAGCAATGAGGAGGTGCCTGGGAGATCACATGATATGCTTTCAAAGACAGATCTAGAAGTAGATTACATCATCTTTTTATACCCTACTGTCTTGGGTGCAGTCACAAAACTCTCAATCAACTGCAAGAGAATCTAGGAAATATGCCATAGAAGGTTACTTGTCTAGGTTGACCTTGTAACACTAGGATTATTTAGTTTTTTTCATAAAGAAAAATATCCCAAGAATGCATTTTTAAATATTAGGAATTAGCATGTGTTGACTGGAGAACTTCATTGCTGCTATTCTCTCTGACTCTCAGGGTAGAAGACTAGACTCACTTCTACTCTGTATATGATTTTATCTTTTTATTTCCTGTAGTTTTTTTTTACTTGCAGGGAAAATATGAAAAGTAAGATACATATTTGGAATATTTTCCTATCAAATTGATTTAATTATACTTTTTTCTCACTGACCATGTCTACTTCCTATAAGTAGGTAGGGAAACTTTTATGTTAAGGAGGTCCCCACCCCAAAAATAATGGAATCAGAAATTAAATGTATTTTATTCACAAAGTTTTACATTTTGTGTCCCAAGGCCAACATTATTAATAATAAATTATTAAAGACACAAATAATAATTTGGTATTCATCCATTGAAAATATTGGGATTTAACCTTAACATCATAGTCATTGGAATTCTGATAGATTGTATGTGACACATTTTGCATTTTTGTGTTATTTACTTCAACATATGTTAATAGATGGTAATTATATGCTTTTCATTTGGACAGCCCTTATTCAAAAACGATTTAATATTCATACATCTAATGGGTCATGTGTAGATATTGATCATTTGGATCAGAGTTCAATTTAAACTGCTGCAGGTTAGATTAGAAATTGTAATCATGGTAAAAGATAAATTACAAGAGCCCTGCAGATCAGTTCAGTTTTTAAATCAGATGATTTTAGACATGAACCACCAAATCAGGCAGGTTAGAGATCTGTTGTGGTGTCATTAACATGGGCTTCCTAAGAAGTACATCTAGATATCCTCTGTATGTCTTCTAGGATTGTATCAGAAATATGAAATTTGTAGGAAATTACTTTTTTTTTGCAATAAGGATGGTGACAGACATCCATAAATTATCCATGAATGAAGGATAAAGGCAAAAAAGGATGCTTATTCAGTACATATAAATTTTGATATAGTAAATGAAATGTGTACTATTAAAGTTATGCAGTTTTTAATATATAGAGATTTGATTTGGATTAGAGGAAGTCTAAATGGAGATTAATTTAGATGAAGCAGACCTTTGGTGACATCATTATTAAAATAATTTTATCTTTGCTTTAAAAAACATTTTTGTCTAGTTATGACAGAAATACAGTATATTCTCATTTTAGAAAATATAGAAAATTCAGAGAATGCTATTTAAGAAAACAAACAACACTCCCTATCCTACAACCCAAATATATTTACTATTAATATATTTTGTGTGTTTTAAAACATGTATATTTATTGATTGATTTCTTTTAGAAAAAGAGAGAAAGGGAGAAAGAAACATTAATTTGTTGTTCCACTCATTTTCACATTCATTGGTTGCTTCTTGTATGTGCCCTTGCTAGGGATCAAGTCTACAACCTTGGACGACGCTCTAACCAACTGAGCTTCCTGGGCAAAGCATACTATTAACATCTTAAAATATCTTGTTATAGTTCTTTCTTTTGAATTACATGTAGAAAATTACATTAGTGCAATTTTAAATTAATACAATTATTAAAGTTTTATAGCCCATGTATTTTTGTAACAATGTTTAGTCATAATATATTGCTTTTCATGACATTATTTGTACTGTTTTCTAATATTCTATTCAAGATCTTTACACCTATGTTTTAAAATGAGATTTGTCTATAATTTTCTTTTATTGAATTGCTTTATACATTGTGATATCAAGGTTTTTAGTTTTATGGAATAAGTTGGGTGCTTTTTTTCCCCCATTTCTTTGGAACACTTTGCATAATAGTAAAAGTATCTGTTCCTTGAAGTTGTGATAAAACTTCATTGCAAAATGAAAGGTTTAAGGGAAATAATAGTGGAGATTCTTAATTACTGATTCTATTTGGCAAATAGTTACAGGGCTATTAAGTTTTTCTATTTATTATTGTTAGCAATTGTAGGTTATAATTTTCTAGTTAATTTTCTATTTTGTCTGAGTTTTCAAATTTACTGGCAGAAAATATTTTTAGCATTCCCTTTGTGATTTAAAGAATCTCTGTCATTATTCTCCTTTTTTATCCCTAACCTTGATGTGTCTTTTATCTTTTATTCTTAATCTTGCCAAAGGATTTTCTATTTTATTATTCTTAGAAATGGCAACCCACTAAGATTTTATTTGTGTGATTAAAAAACTCCTTAGATATGGTGAGCTGAGGCTTGACTTTCATCTCCAAAAAAGTCATAGCCTCTTTGTCCATTTGTATTCCTGAGGAATTTCATAAAATGAAAGCACCTAGAATGCAGGAGAGGCATGATACTACATATGTCATGTTGTGGCCGATCTTTCAGCTCACGTGACCTTCAGCAATTTGATCTCCCTCATCCAGAGACTTCTCCCTCACTAAGGGAACACTCCTCTACTTTTAAAAATTCATCTTTATTGTTGAAAGTTTTACAGATGTACCCTTACCACCTTCCTCCATTGACTGTTTTGGCCTAGCTCCCTTTCCCTCCCCAGGCCTTTCCTGCAGTATTATCTGTCCATGGACTATGCATATAAAAATTCATTGGTTAATCTCTTCCCACTCCTATCTCCCTTTTCTCTCTTAAACAACATTAGTTTGTTGCATGCTTCAATGTCTCTGGATCTTTTTTATTAATTAGTTTATTTTGTTCATTAGATTCCACATCTGAGTGAGATCATGTAATATGTGTCTTTCTTTGACTGGTTTATTTTCCTTAGCATAATACTCTCCAGGTCCCTCCATGCTGTCTCAAGAACACCCCTCCCCCCCATTAAAAAGTGGAGTTTATTTCTTGGCTCCCTTGAATCTGGTGGGCTCTGTGACTGCTTTGATGAATAAAATATGGTAAAAGTTTCCCTGTGTCATTTCCAGGTATAGTTCTGAACTGGCCTAGCAGCTTCAGATCTTGCCTCTTGGAAGCCAGCCCCTGTATAAGAATGTAATTATCCTAAGACCACTGTGCTATGAAACTCACACAACACACAAAGGAAAAGATTAGGGGGCACCAAGGTGTCAGCCCTGTGAATGAAAAAGCCATTGTGGATGTTTACTTAGTCAACTTTTAGATGACTCTGCCCCAACCATATCTGACTACAATGCATGAGAAACTCTAAGAAAAAATTACCCACTAGAGCACATTTAAATTACAGAATGAATAGTAGTGATTGTGAAAATTCTACAGGATAAATATGCACAGGTACCCAAATCATTAAGATATTATTAGATGCCAGCTCTGAGGTAATACTATTCCCTGAAGGACATAGAATGCCAGGGTGGTACTTTGCTCAAAAAGAGACCATATGCACATTGAGTGGTAAATAGTGTTGACTGAAGTCCACTTAACGGTGGCCCAAGTGTGTCTGAAATTATCCCATAGATATTTTTCAAGTTTCTTTGTATCAAAGGTAACTATGCATTGTTTAAAGCTGGTAACTGAAGTGATGAATGTAAGTATATTACATAGCACTATAAAAGTATATTATTTAAGGGTATAAGGAAAAAACACACAACATAATCAAGATCAAAGAGAAAATAGGGTAGTTACAAGGAAATGGAATAATAGGAATTTATTTATAGCAAGAAGTAAATATTTATTAAAGAAATAGAAGATTAAGGTAGTTCTGTGTTGTCAGATTTTTACTTTTTAAAAAAATACATTTTCATTGATTTCAGAAAGAAAGGGAAAGGGAGAGATAGAAATATCAGTGATGAGAGAGAATCATTGATCAGCTGCCTCCTGCAGGCCTCACACCGGGGATCTAATCTGCAACGAAGGCATGTGCTCTGACTGGGAATTGAACTGTGGTCTCCTGGTTCATGGGTCATGCTCAACCATTGAGATACACTGGCTGGGCTGTGTTAGATTTTTAAAAAGAGCTAATATGTATTGCTTACCTGCCTCTGTTATAAGTGATTTACAAGTATTAATGCAGATATTATTACTTATCCTCTTGCTCTTTAAAAATAAGTTTTTATTGATTTCAGAGAAAGGAAAGAAGAGGGAGAGAGATAGAACCATCAATGCCTGATTGGCTGCCTCCTGCATACCCCCTACTAGAAACTGAACCAGTGACTTCCTGGTTCTTGGGACAATGTTCAAGCACTGAGTCTCACCAGCTGGGCACTTATCTTCTTTTTATAAATAAGGAAACTGAGTCAGAGAGAGGTTAAATGTAATTAGCCTAAAGTCACACAGCAAGGATACAGATTGTTGTAATGAAAATTATCACAAGTCAAAACAGACTGCAAATCTCTCAACCTGGCTTCTTGGTTTCAGAGAGGAAGGGAGCGGTTCTGCACCACGATGTTGGCAGTCAGACAGACTCCTGAGGCTGCATAGTCTCCAGCATTACTCTTTGTTTCCTGATAATTTGGAGCCATCATCCCAGACACACCTGCATAGAATCACTGTCGATTTCTTATGGGAGAGCATGTTTCCTTCTGTGCATTTTCAGACTCATCTCATATTGTGGAGTAGAGAATTACTTAGAGTTGAGAAATGGAAGTCTTGATGTCCATTTGGGGAGAAGAGACTGAAGAAATAACTCCTTTGGTGTGTGGGTCAGAGAAACAATGCAATGGTGATATCAGACAATGTTGAGTTTAAGTCTCTGCTTTCATCACTGCCCTGCTCAAAGAAGAGAATTTATCTACTTTTCTCTCAGAGTCTTAAAAAGCTTTATAGTTATAGTGAAATAGACTTTTTGCTTTTCACCCCTGACATTAAAATAGTAAAGAATAATATTGTATGGGGTTGGGTTTTAGATGTCTCTCTAATTGAAGTAAGAATGATGTTAATCCTGGGAAAATGTCATGGACAACAAAAAATTCTTGGCTTTGCAACTCACAGGATGAGTTGGTACCAATTATTGCTTTATTTTTTTTTAATAGTATGAAATGTAACGGAAGCCAAAGGAACCTAACACAATGTGTTTTATCAACACATTAATTCAGTCAGTAGAATTAATCTTAAGTTTCTTGCTGCATGGATCATTTACAGTGTTAATTTGTGTGTTTGGATGATGACTGCTTTTCTTTTGGCATCATAGTTATTGGTCACAAAGTGAGTTAATTAATGTTGACACTTAATTGTTACTACACTTTTCTTTATTTTTTTCTAAGACAGTGGCTGTTTTTTGTTATACTTGCTGGACTAGGTCAAGTTCTTCTCTATGGTTTTTTAAAGACCTCGGTATACACAGCTGCTTTGGCAAGTCAGGAATCAAGCTGACAGCCCATTGGAAAGGCATACCTGTCACAAGTCTAAAGAGACACAATGACAGTTCTCAGGCTCAAGTGCAAGTCCTGCCTCTCAATCTTCAGCTGGCTAGCATCTTAGCTGATGTAGGGCACTGATGCCAGACAGCAGAGGGCCTGAAGGAACAAACATAAGGCCCAGCGAGGTAATTGGAACTGACAGCATGTGTGCCTAGCCCACAGACTGCTCTGCAGCTGGCAGGCTAAGCTAGGAGAGTCTAGGCACACACTTTTTTATTTCTCCCTGTTGAAATTTTGAAACTTTCACCATTATCAACATTGTCATTGTTATTTTATTTTTTGGGACGGTTTTCTCAATCTACTCTTTCTCTGGATATGAAACATGAAGAGTGACATGGAGATCATAATGGTGTGTGTGTGTGCGTGCACACGGATTTGTATGTATGTGGGAGATATCTGATCATAAACCATCAAGGCAGGAATACATGCAGAAATCCAGCCTCAATTAGGACTGAAGAGGTGAAAGTATTGTTGGCTCTCTTTGAGGAATCATTCACAATTGATGTTTTTAGTTGCTATTATTGCTGTATTTATTAATGAGAAGGACAGACTTCAAACTTTAGTTCAGGTTCTTTGAATTTTGGAGTTATCCAGGGTCATATAATCTATTCAAAGATGAGGATATCAGATCTCAAAAATAAAGGGTAAGAATGATTTTTCAGAGGGAGTAGCCTTAGTAATGAATAATGCTATTTATACCAGTAGTAGGGAACAGATCATATAAGATTGACATGATTTTTTTTTTTATCTTCCCTCCAAATTGTACTCTGTGAAGGTAAATTGGAACTCAATAAATTTTCAGAAAGAAGTGTATATTAGTCCATTTAGGCTGATATAATAAAATACCACAGAGTAGGTAGCTTATCAGCAACAGAAATTTACTTCTCACAGTTCTGGAAGCTGGAAGTCCAAGATCAAGGTGAGGTAGATCCAGAGAGCCCACATCTTAGACAATTGTCTTTTCTATGTGACTTCACAAGTGGAGGGGGGAAGGATCTTCCTAGGGTCACTTTCATAAGAGCACTGATTTCATGCATGAGGACTCTGCCTGATACCTAATATGATCACTTTGGGGGCTAAGATTTCAACATTTGAATCTTGAGTTGACATAAACATTGGCATAGAAACCAACCAATAAGAACCAAATCAGGGTGAACTGTGAGTAGCCAATGGTTGCCTAGGAGGTGGAGCTTTTGATGCTGACTGGCATAGGAACCAACCAATCAAAACCAAATTGACTGGCAAGCGGGGGTAGTTGAGGGCAAGATCAGGCTGGCAGGGCCGAGGTAGAGGTGGTTAGGGGCAATCAGGCACCAAAACAAAGTGAAATGGGGGACCATGATGCAAAGTAGGAACAATATTGATTTGGTCCATGGCTCCATCCTCAGTGCTTGTCTCATGAATGAATCCATGAATGAATGAATATCTCTACACCAGTGTCCAATGAATTAATTAGCAATCAAACAAACCAGTGATGACATATGTAGATTTTATTTATTTATTCCCTGTTAAGTTTTATTTTAGGGGGAAAACAAACAAACCACACATATGTACAGACTTCAGTAGCTTTTATGCTCTAGGAATTTCTCTAATTTTCTGCTGCTTCAGGTAAAAGCAGCCCAAGGACAGAATGCAACAGGCCAATGTTGAAGAAGCTGTAGTCTCTTGACCTGGGGAAACGAAAACCTGATCTAAGTGAATGTTTTCAAAATGGGTGTGGGTGTGCAGGGAATGGAGTTGATATGGCTTGTTCTCCCAGGGAAAATGGTAATATCTATGCTGGTTTCTTCTAAACATAATTTTCATGGTGTCTAAATAATGACCAAATTTTGTGTGAATTCTAGGCCACATCAAATAAAACACTGCTCTCAGGGCATTTTCTATGCCTACTAGGTCCAGCCTTCCAAAAGGTTTAAAAGTTTATACAGAAAGTTACATGCCAGGAATTTTCTACATATTCATGCCATTCTTGGAGTGACTTGCCCATGAAATGAAGCAGCAATTGAAGCCTAGGCAAAAATTGCTTCCTTTTAAGGTCACTGGTGCAAAGCAGAGCACACTGTGTATGGAGATTGAAATAGGAAAGTTATTTAGAGAGAACATTATGGCTATTTTGCTAGTCTATCAGGTAAAATTTTATTTGGTCCTATTGAATTACCAGCAAAATATGAGCTTATCTAAGAATATTCCCAACCCAAATTATATTTCTTAAGTTACTGTTTAATTATTTTGACATTTATGCCAACTCTACTTACTTTTCAGCTTTAAATTTATTTCATCTTTTAATTTTTTTCTAAATCCAAGTATAACTTTAGGTCATAATAATTGCTTTATTAATAGAATGTGTCCAATACTGGTCAATCTTTCACTTAAGGTATTTAAAAATATTTTCTAAATTGTGGGATACAATTCCTGTGATAGTATATACTTGGCCACCTGACCAGAATTAAATGAAATTAAATGATATACTTAATTAAATTATAGCCACCTTTTAAAAATGATAAAATTATTTAAAAAAATTTTTTTTTCAGGTATTGTGAGTGGGAAATTATTTTATGGACCTTCAGAATGATGCTTTTGGCTTCTAGGTTATAGATCTAGTTTTCCATAGAGAAAAGGAGAAAGTTGATTTCCTAACAAGGAGAATAGTGCCAAGAGACTAAGTAAATAGAACAAATTAAATCTTTTTCAGCCTAAAAGTTTTCAAAACCTGGGTTTATGTTCATTTTCTTTCTTACATCACCAACCTATAATGGTAGGAAAACAGAAAATTGATAATAATTTGTGAAATGGTATAGTAATCTTTATTTTATCTCTAAAATTATATAACTGTATAATTTTTACTTCTTAGATCACTTAGTTTGTGGAGATGTTATATTATGAACAGCACTAAGGAAATTTAAGGAACGTTTTGAAGTAAGCACAATTTTAAAGAACAAGTTTAACCATTTTGCATGGTGCTTAGAATTTAAAAGCTGCACATGAGTCATTTATATAGTCAAACTTTGGGCTCATTAAATGTTTGCTATTATGGGACAAACCTTGAAAGAAAATAAAATTCTTTCCATAGCTAAATATATATATATATATATGAAGGCAGGTGTGTGAGTATAATATTGCGAAATAGCCTCTCTAGCTAAGGAAAAGAACCCAAATGTTACAAAGCTGTGGTGAGAACATTTGAGACTGCCACCTTATTCAACCTCCCTTTCTCCCAGAATATTTTATTCCCTTTTGCCTGATCTGTAAAGGTGCAGTGAGGTTGGAATAGAGAAAAGTAATAAGGAGGAGAGATACTTGGGTTTTACAATTTCTAATATTACTAATTTTCTCTGCTCTGCTCTATACTAAATACACTAAATGTGCTTTTTAAAGAATCTTTGGGAGAATATAATATCCTAGTAAATAATAGTTTTATTTCATAATACATGTCTATTAGTCAATAAAAAATGGCTATAACAAACAGCTTCAATGTTTAAATAACTTAGCATGATATACAATAAGTTTATTTTGCTTCATAGTTTGATATGGATCAATGTAGGGCTTTGCTCCACATAGTTACTCAGGGACCCAGACTCATTCCATTGTTGATTTAAACATCTTCTAGGACCTTATTCTTCTCTTTATTCAACTGCACATATGGGGGAAGGGAGGAAATGTGAAGAAGGCCTATACATTAATAACTGCATTGCTAGCGATCTGATGCATGCCATTGTAACATTCATTTCATTGGCTGGAACTTCATCCAATGATTCCATCCAATTGCAAGGAAGGTTGGGATATGTAGTGTGGTGGCTGGACCAGAAAAAGAGAACTCTGCCTCAATATGCAATACGTTTTCAAATAGATATAAAGAAATAAAATGGGCTGGATGTTAAAAACAATATACAGCATTTAATATTTGATTCTTGTTGCTAGGAATACCAAGTCTCTTTGTACCACAAATTCATTCATTTATTCAAAAAATATTTATTGAGTTCCCACTCTGGGCCACGTTGCTGGACAAGGTAGTACAGTGGTGAGCCATAGTCCCGGCAGTCATCAAGTTAACAGTTTAGTGGCAGAGACACACTAATTAATGTGAAATTTAAAATATCTAGATGTACTTTTGTAATAGTTCTGGGCATACAGTGGCACATAAAGAATGTTTACTTAGTTTCCTTTCAAGTCTGTCTTTGTCATATCTCATAACTATTTCTTAGTTGTTTAATTTTATATATTTTTTTAATCTTCCAGATATAATACTTTTCAGAGTATTTTAGATGACTGTCATTTCCTAGAGAGAGTGGGAATGGAGGGTTGTCTTTATTCATCATTGGATTTGAGCCGATGCCATAATTTTATACCCTTTGATAAGAGTTTTTAAATGAAGATCCTTATATCTCCTTTTTATACTCTTACCATGAAGATATAAAAAACATTCCTACTTGCAATTTGGGTCTTTCTTCCCCCAAAACTACCTTGGGAGATAGGAGGTGAGTAACTCTACTGGGACAGCCTAATAGAGGGTCTGGCAGAGAACTGGCAAAAAAAAAAAGCCTGTCTGGGAATGGGCCGATTGGCCTTTGGTCCCAGCACAGGCTATCGAAAGCCTAATGTGGCAGAGTTTGCCCCAGACACAATCAGCTACAGCCTTTTTAGAAAAGGTTTTCTTAGGGAATGTTCCAGCATGAGAAGGGATTCAACAGCATTTTTTCCACAGCCTGTGGCTATACTACATGATTTCCCTATCAGAACGAGGAAGACTATATTAAGCAAGTTTAGAAATGTCCTAATGATTCAAGTATCTCATGCCTTTTATTTTTGGAGGCACATAGATATGATAAGGTAACCTTATGTAACTATGTTATAAGGAAAGGTTGCCTTTTCTCACAGACCCTTCCTGATGGGCCTGTTTTCCCAGGGCAGAGGCAGCTGAGTGTGAGAGTGGAGGCAGCTGTAATCTAGACTTCAAAATTCGCTGAACAGCTCAGGTCTCATTTGACTCTACTTGATCTCTTTGCATGCCCCAGCAACCTGATGGCAAAATTGAAATCTATGGAGATTGCTCGAGGTTCTTCTCTCCAGGGCTAAACGAGAATTTAAATTTACATCAACCCTTTAAGAAGAAAAATAAACCCAAGGGTCTTTGATAACTGTATGTACAATTGTAGCCATCATGAAGTCAGAAAAGAAAAAAAAAAACTTGAACATTTCTTGAATATTAAGAATTCAGTAACCCCAAGCATTGCTGATGCTCACAGCTGACAGAGTTCAAACAAAATAGCCCAACCTTAGAAAAAAGAACTGTGCCCAAATGACCTCAGCATGGTGCTCCCGCCCCCCTCCACATTTTTTCAGAAAAGATGCCAGAAATGATTGAAACTCTAGTCTATTAACATTTCATCAGAAGCTTTCCTCTCTGCCATATGGGAAATGTTTATAAAAAGACAGCAGTCCATAAGGAATGTGATAGACTGTCTGTGGAATATTAAAGATGATAAGACTACGTCTGGTATTAATTGAAACATTTTAGAGATATATCTCGTCTCTAAAGAAATAATTTTTCTGTAGCTTCTTGAGTTGAAGCTTTATTACAATTATGGGCACACAAACACACACAATATTTATTTAAGTGATGGAAATGGAAAATGAAGTACCTGGGGTGTTTGAAAGATGTTTCCAATAACATTTAAAATTTTTTTTAAGTATTTAGGGGGAAACAAATCACATAATCACACAATACTGGAACAATATAATAGCCATCAATTTGCAACTACTTCTGTCAGAAAGATGATAAATTTTTCCTATTGGAATTTTTCTGTTGACAGAAGGGATTCCCCATTTTCTGTTTGTGAAGAGAAGCTTCTTTTAAAATTTAAAGTAAAATTTAGATAAATCCCTTATGAGACTGAAGATACCAAATGTTATTTGGAATAAATATAGTTCTTGTTCAAACATAGAATATTATATTTTTCCAGTATCAGACCCCTATAATGATCAGACTATAGATCATTATCATCACTGTCAATTGACACATAAAGGGAAAAATAGTGGAGAACAAATAAATATCTTATTATTTTTTTCTTTTCTTAACATATTCTGAAGCAAAATTAACTCCTCTTTGGCTTTTTGAATGGTTTCTCTATTTTGGAGGCACCCATTAACATGGTTTTCATTTTACTTACAGATTTTGTTACTTAGGTGGCTTTAGGAATTTATTTGCTATAACTATTCTTAGTAGATGAGAGTTGTTCATGATTCTGTAGAAGATAACTCATAGAAAATTAATTTTGATATGCTCTATGGTTTGTGAATGCAGTCTGTCCCAAAAAGTGTATATACACTTTGAATGATTTTAAAGTCAGTGTTTATTAACATGCAGTTCATTTTCAAAATTTAAAAGAATCTATAGAAATTAATAATTTTTTTGTGTGTCAATGCCTGTTTTCAAACTGATGACCATTCTGGTCCAGGCACTGTTGATAACACAAAGCAATGGAATCACAAACATCAAGAACTAGTTCATTTGGTATTTGTGTGTATTCTCGTTCAATATCTGCCCTCAATTCATCAACTGCTATTGGTTTCATACTGTAAACTTTATCTTTTATGTATCTATAAAAAAAAAATTCTAGTGGGTAAATTTTTTTTTGTTCAAAGCATAGTCTGACTTCACCCATTATTACAAATTAGTTAAACCTTAAAAGTAGTAAAAATTAAGTGAATTAAAAGCTATTAGAGTGTGTATGCATTTTTGGGACACCCTGTATATAACATGTGTGTGTTTGTGTGTATGTATATATTGCATGTATGTGCAATTTCCAAAGGCTAAACCCCAGAAGTGGAAAATTCAATATTTATTCGGTGACATTTAGTGTCTGCCATTAAATCTTCAGATTTATAATTTTTTGTATGTAAGTCAAAAATATTTATCCAAGGTTATTAAGCTTTTTATCAAATGCTTCAGTATGTAGGCTTTCTACTTACCTGGTTAGTCATTTGAAAATCTTGTTAGGAAGGTCATCTATCATAAACCCTGCTCATTGCCCAGAATATGAAATTTGTCCCTCTATCTGGCACTCCCCTTTCATCAGATTCATGTAGCAAAGATATATTGACTCTCTACTCAGTGTCAGATCCTTAGTAAAAACTGGTGTATAATGGTCACTTTTTACCTAGAACTAATAGTCTAGTGGGGAATCTGACTTTAAAAAAAATACATTAATAAGTATATACTCATGCCTGGTGATAAAAACTGAAGTGGAAGAATACTTGTTTCTAAGAGAAGGTGTAATGGATGCAAATGAAGGCAAAATTCGTTGTGATTCTCATCGTTCAGAGAAAGTCACCCTTAATGTTTCAGTGAACTTTCACACAGTATGCGCACATGCTTACAATTTTATATTCACACTGGAGGCCAGGTGCATGAAATTTGTGCAGTTGGGGTGGGGGGCATCCCTCCACAGCCTGATCCCTCTCACAATCCAGGAGCACTCAGGGGATGTCTGACTGCCGGCTTAGACCCATGACTGGCAAATCACTGCTCATGAGCCACATGCAGCTCTTTGGCCCTTTGAGCAGTGGAAGGCTCTTCCACAAAATACCACGGCCTGGGCGAGTCTATTTTGAAGAAGTGGTGTTAGAAGAAGTTTAAGTTTAAAAAAATTGGCTCACAAAAGAAATTTCAATCGTTGTACTGTTGATATTTGGCTCTGTTGACTAATGAGTTTGCCGACCACTGGCTTAGACCAACCTTAGTGCTGCTGCAGAGGCAGGAGATGCTCCCACCACTGTCACTAAGCCCAGGTCAGGGCTCTGGCTAAGCGGCACTTCCCCTGTGGGAGCACAATGACCACCAGGGGGCAGTTTCTGCATTGAGCCCTTGCCCCCTTGTGCATCATAGTGACCAGTTGTTCCACTGTTTGGTTGATTTGCATATTAGCCTTTTATTATATAGGATGATCAACTATATTGTTTTCTCCTCCAATGACCTTAATAAATGCTCAACAACATATGGGTCATCATGTCAGCAATGATGTATGCTTGATGGATGTTTAGTTGTTCATTGTAGTCAATTACACTAATTTCCTTAATCCCTTATTGATGACTTTTAATTGTTTTCACTTTTTACTAACGCAATGATGTACTCAGGCATACTTTTACATAGGCATACTTCATGTATGTGATTATCTCATTAAGGCAAATGTTGAAAAGGAAAAATGTTGGCTTAAAGAATTTTTACATTTTACAATTTTATATATATTGTTAATCATCTGGAATTTACTTTAAATAAACATGTAAAGCAGAGTCAGAATTGTTTTTTCTTAAATGAATAGCCAGTTGTCTTATTCACTGAAAGCATAGGATAGGATTTTAAAGCAACAGAAACATCAATTTTATTCTTTGCAAACTTAAGGCTGGTTCCTCTCACTTCTTTGTTTTCTCTGTGTACAAGTCATTTTCTCTTAGTGTACTGGAAACTCCTTTTAGTAATAGAAACATTTGTCTTGGGTCACACTAAGCTCCCATTCCAGCTGGCCTCCTTACTTAGCTCTAGGACCAAAGATAATGGGCTGTAACAGTGTTGTATTATCAATCAGTGGGCTAGGTACAAGACGCCTTAACAAGCCAATTAATTAGGAGTCGTTTATTGCATGCGGGTTCAGAGCATAATACCTTGTCAAATTCTGAACAACCACAGAAAGGAGTATTCCCTTTTTATATCCTTCTAGGTCTTTGTGTAACTTATTTTTGCAGACAGTTTGTAACCTTGAGTATATATCATATCTAACAAACATCTGTCATATCTATACAGACATCTTGTAGCCTTGGATATATAATGAACAAACACTTGGCATGAGAATATGGGAATTATTATCAGTATTAGTGTATCAGCCCCTTTAGATGGCTAGCTTGCAAGGTCAGTTAAGTTTATCTTTTCTATTATTCAAGCTAAAAAACAAAGTTATTTTTACAGAATAAGAGACCATCTAAAAATAACTTAGTTGACTTACAGAGCAAAGGACCTTCTAAAAATAGCAGAGAATTTCAAACAGCAGTTTCAGACAGTGGTTTTTCCAAAGGAGGGATCATTAATATGCTTCAACAGTGGCTATACTTTAGCTTTAAAATATTTAGTGTGGATGATAACATGTGTGAGTGAGTGAGCGTAAGTTATTTTAATCTATTCCTAGTTAATATTTGAAGTATATTAATCCAGAGTATCCACCAGAAAGGTGCTTAGTTAGCATTTGGAAGAGTATAGCCAGTATGGCACTTTCTGAGGGCCTGAGGTATAAACCTTCAACTACTGCTATCTCAATCTACATTAGACAGTTTTCAATTAACATAGGAAGTGCCAGAGATTAGGTTTCCTTGATGAGATGTGAAGTGTAACAGATTATGTGTTGGTTAGATATATTGCACAGGCCACTGGCTTTTCCACCCTCCATGTAAAATTAAAGGAATGCTGCCTCCTGTCCTTCTCTGTGCCTGCTATTTTTCAACCCTGGTGTGCCCGATTTCAACAGAAGCTCAACTTCTATGGGACTGACTCGCCACCTGCCCCAAGTGGCTCTTTCATGCAAAGTTCACTTTGTTCTGAGGGGCACGGAGTTGGGACAGGACTGAGCTTCCAAGGACAGATTTGTATAACAGCTTCTGTACCTACTTGATAATGACTGTTTGGAAGTATTGCTGAATCTGAACTAGCTTCCTTTGCAGGATACAGTGACCTGGAACAAGATTGTGGGAGAGGAAAGGCCTACAGTCTTCCAGGTACAACCCAGAAATAATCTATTAGTTGTGCAGGCCAGTTCACAATACTAGGAATGTCTTGGAGGCCATTTTTCCCTTCTTTTTATAAAAATGTTCAGCCAGGGAACTTTCAGGGACTCAGAACTGCTGGACCCCCTGGGGCAGCTTCTGGGCTGAATTGGGGTTTGTAAAAAAACCTGACCTATGCCTTTTTTAAATTTATTTTTATTTTATAGTTAAAAGCACATACCAAAAGATAAGGCAGGTAGTACAGATATTGCTACAGTTTTCCTTGGGTAGGTGAGGAGAATATTAAAGTACAAAAGCTTAAGAAAACTCTTTTTTAAGCTTTTTTGTTCTCTTTCTTCAGTCTTATTCCTCCCCTCCCCCACCCTCTGGTTTTCCATTTACTGTTTTTTGTTTTTTGTTTTCTTTCAATTTCCCCACTTTTATAAGGCTTCTCAAATCCCACTTATCTGTGGTCCACACCCTTGCAGCAAAACAAAATTGTTGCTTCCATACACCCTTTGGCAGAGCTTTACTTGTTATAAAGGAGGAGGCTGGATCCATTCCATTTATAAACCCTCAGGCAAAGTTTCAGAAGGGCGGTCCCTTCCTTCCCCAAGGCCTGCTCTCCACATCCCGTTTGGGGCTGCTTGACCCACCAAAGTTCACTGATCTTGCCTCCATACATCTTTGGGCAACCTGTGGCAGTGCTGAAACAATAGGACACATATGTAAGCAGGGTATATCCCAGCGAGAGCAAGTGTTGCCAGAGCACGTTTCAGTCTGCATTCCGTTTCCTTCAGAGTGGTGTCAGCAAACAATATCAAGTGCGAAAAGACATTTCAGATCCTGTTTACAGGGCCCTTGGACACATATTGTTTTAGAGGTCTGAGCTGAACTATTGTTCAAGTCTCTTTATTAGCACACAGAGGCCACGCCAGCTCAGGGCTGCCTTCGTGCAGGTCTATAGAGAACTGGCAGAGGGTTCTGCACGTGCCCTCCTTGGCTGCGGTGGAATGCTTCAACATTTTAACTTCATGCTTCAAGCGCTCACCGTTCCCAGTAAGTCCTCATGCTTCTTATAAAATGCCTTACAGTTTTACCACTAG
This sequence comes from Pipistrellus hanaki, assembly GCF_964339955.1. Taxonomy (NCBI): domain Eukaryota; kingdom Metazoa; phylum Chordata; class Mammalia; order Chiroptera; family Vespertilionidae; genus Pipistrellus; species Pipistrellus hanaki. The sequence continues at coordinate 29,360,516 of NC_140510.1, forward strand.
CCCATACTGCCTTTTTTTTTTTTTTTTTTTTTTTTTTTTTTTTTTTTTACCATTTACTGTAGCTTATTTTGGATCTTCCTAATTCTAGATAGCATAAAATCTGGAGAGGCAGTAAGGGCTAGTGGTAAACAGCATAGGAAAGTAATCTGCCTCTAGGCAACTCTGTACCTCTTGGTAATTACAAACCCCTTCCTCATCTGGAAGATGAGTTTAAAAATAATACTTACCTTGCAGGATGGTTGTGAAATACAAATGAGATAATATACATAAAATATCAGGAAAGAATTATCAGGTTATCATCCTCCTCATCATTCAATATTATAGAATTTCAAAGTGAGCCTCTGGGATTCAAATCCAGACTTATCTTCCAAGCTTATAAATGACTAGAGTCTTGTTGCACGAAGATTTGTGCAATAGGCCTTCCTTTCCTTAGCTGCCAGCACCAGTTTTCCTCTGGCACCCAGGACCCAGGCCTTCGCTCTGGCCACCACCTTCCATCTTCGCTTCGGCGGAGCCATCAGTCTCCACTTCAGCTGGAGGACCACTCCTACAGTTCCCTCCGCTCCCCACCCTCCCTTTCATAGCAGGCATTCTGCCCTGCCCAGCCACTCCGAGCCTGCATGCATGCTGCCCGGAGGCCTGGAGTGGCTGGGCCAACGGGGAGGGGGCTGCCACCATCTTTGTCAGGTTAAATTGCATATGCACTCCTGATTGGCTGATGGGCATCACAAAATAAAAAAAATCTTTATTAGGGTAGATTATATTTTATAACAAAGATAACAGGTAATCAGGGCTTATATTTTACACTGAGTTCTAAAAATATTCATTGGGTATTGTTTTAAGCACTTACACTTATTAACTTCTTTTATGGTCATGTCAACCCTGTGTTGTAGGTTAACATTAGTACCATTATCCACATTTGAAGATGGAGAAACTGAGGCCCAGAGAGGGGAAGTAACTTGCTCAAACTTTCTGGTGATAGTAGTGGCCCGCAAACACTGTGTAGTCAGACTATGCAGAGCTCTCAGTTGCTTTGTGCATCCTACTCTGTGAGCTGACACTTGACGTTTCAGAAGACTTGAAGTATTTATGGCTTCCAGCCAGTGTGGTCTGCATTGAGAATCACATTTTGTTTCTCTGTATGGGTGAGAAGGCGACACGATCAGTATATGAAGCGCTTTATCTAAGGTGTGTTTAGAAATTTCTTCTAGTTTCAGTGAGGACAATTTTCTGGGAGTAGAAAAATCATAACAGATGTTCTGCTACACTTTGTAAGTGAGACATGGTGCTAATTCTGTGATGTGGCTTGAGGATGATCGTGGTACTTTTTTCTCTGGGACTTCTTTCCTAAGTATTAAGATAATGCCAGATCAACAGCCAGCTAGCCCCAGAGTGATCATTAATAATTCTATCAGAAAAAAAACTCTAAATTATTTGCTCTTTGTGATTTCACATGAAATAAACCTTTACCCACCAGGTGTTTTAAATAATAAAGTTCAGCTCCAAGACTTACATACAATGTTTTCTTTATGCCAAATTAGTTTATTTAAGAAAGGTCTCCAAGATAGGTAAAGTGAAGAAAAGCATTGCTCCCAAGAATCAAACCAACACAACTATTGAAAACTTAATAAAAGTATAGTTGGCTAAAAGAGTGAATAGGATCTCATTACAGTATTCTAGTGAAAGTTTAGTTTGTGTTTTATTTCACTTAGCTTCATCTTTCTATGAGTCATAAATAAGAAATTCCAAGCAATAAATATACTGTACAAAATACATTTTAATAATCCTAAAGGGTTTCATTACTGTGCCTATAATCTGGAAATGTAAATTACGGCTGGTACTCTTGTCTTCATTTATCAACTTAAGAGGTTCTGGTTTTGCTGCTATAAATGCTATAAGATTATGCTCCCTATTTACAGAATAAATTAATGTACTGTGGTTAAATGGAACTTTCTTGCTTTTGAATGTCTAAAAGATTTTATCAGAATCTTCAAGAAATATATCATGATATACAATGTTGAATGGTTTTCAATTTTTGAAAATGAAAACAATCCCTACTTCAAGGTAATAAATTGGAGCGTTACCCAAGGGAAACCAAACAGCTGCTTTCAATAACACAGGTAAATTCCAGCCATGGGAAAATCACTGGCTGCTTGAGCTGTTGGAAACTCTTGTGCATGAAATAGGCATCAGGACTGGTAGAAAATCTCATGTACAATCTGTGCCCAACCCACGATTCTTTTTATTTTGTTTTCTGTTCCCCATAATTTCCTTCCTTTCAAATGAGTCTAGAATTTCAGATTGTTAATGCTCCAGGAATAAACTATGTACTCCCGTGTACTTAAAAAATGCCTTGCTGTTTTGTCTGTAATACTCTTTGTAAAACTTCATGTGGCTACACTCTCTGTTAAGGCCTAGACCAAAAGCCACCTCGTCCATGAAGCACTTTAGATCAATGATTGCCCCTAAAAGTCCTTTCCAAGCGATTTGTTTATATTCACATGTAACAAAAATTATGTAAATCTTTTATTTGCTGTGCCTCACAAAATTCTGATCTTTCAAACTATAATTTTTGTGAGGACAGAAGCTTGTCTTAATCTTGTATACATTTCCAAAATTGCTTAGCACAGTGCCTTATGTGCATTTGGGATTCAATGAATATTTGAATAAATGAACATTGAATATAGAAGTGAGTGGGATTCTACCAAACTGGTCTAGTCCAGCAGATCATTTGTTCTCACTTGAGTAGTTTATGTAAATGCCTTAGGATTAGGCCAGTTATTAGTGGAATAACTTAACATGGAAAATGGGTTGCTGTGCTTTTGAAAGGATATCATATAGTATTCTTGGAATTACTTAATGTTTGTGCCTTATCAAATTTTGCTATCTTATAAAGAGTATGTATGTGTGAGTATTGTGTCCCCCCCACACCCCCGGGGGCAGATTAGTCACTTTTATTATTCCTTAGCCTCATCCCCTCTACTCTGCCTCAACACAAGAGGACTAGAACTTAGTTTTCCTTCTCCATGGGAAAGAGTGGGAATTATTATAAATTCAGAGCTATGTTCTTGGATTATGGTCTTTTCCAATAATACTGTTCTCTCTCAAAATGCTATTCATGATCCACATTCACCATTTTAATTGTTCAAAAGTTACCTGTGTAAATGCCTTGCCTAACCAATTCAACTCTAGCCTGTTTACCTGTGTATTCAAAGCCTCAGTATTTATGAATGTCATGTATAGCCTATTATTTCAACATTCATAAATTTACTTATTCATTTAACAAATCATTACTACAGTCAATCTCTGTTTTAGGCAATGTGAAATGTCAAAGATGTTTCAGACACATCATGTCCTCAAGAAATGCACAGTTTAGAAGGAGAGATTACAAACACCTGGCAACACTAATGATACCACAAAAGAGTTGCAGATGGAAAATACAGGGACTCAGAGGAAAGAGGACCTACTTTAAGCTGAGGCTTCCTGGAGTAGATGGTCATTTGAATGGGGTCTTAATGGGCAGATAAAATTTGAAAACTGATCGCGCTTATTGCCTTGTGATATTTCCAATGTGGATTAGATATCAGATCGACAGGAGTAGCATCAGCTTTTCTCTTGCTCAGGCCTTTAGAGAGGAATCAGCAAGTCTTTTCAATTTTCCCACAGAAAACCCACTCGACAGAGCATTTCTGAGAAATGAAGAGTATATCAATACTGTGGTGCTTTCATGAGAAGGTAGGATAGGGGAAAGCAGCAGAGAAAAGCACCCAGCAGATGTAGGGGTGGGAAGCCAGAGCCAGTAAGGCTCTCACATTAAAAGGGAACACATCAGAGAAGGGACCTCCCTCCCTTCTTCAAAATCACTGGAAGATTACAAATAGGAACATATTTGGTCAGCCTATAATTATTTTATGCATACATATTCCGTCTCTCAATTGCACTGAGTCCCGCAGGGGGTGGACCACACCTTCTAATTCATTGGTGCTTTGTTTTGCATCTTTCCTGTCTTGCTTCTTTTCCTGCTCTCTGCACAGAAGGCTGGAAGTGAAGGAGGGGGGGAAGTGTTTTCCCTCATTGGCACAGTCCATTCTGTAAGGTGAAGCAGTAGCTGCAATTAAGTGGTATTTCTGCCATTAACGTAACGGTTGGGGCCTTAGTCCCTAGGAATTGAGTTTGCTTCTATTGACTTAGGAGACTTAGAAGCAAACAGTTCTGGTGTCTTGGAGTTTGGAGCAAGTCTTGATTGAGATGTGACACACTGCATCTCCTGGGGATTATGATGGAACTAGAGACTAAGGAAGTGGTCCTAAGATGTCATCCCATTTTAGCCATGGCTAATATTTATTATGGCAAATTGACCTTTCCAGATTAAAAAAGAAAGCATTGTGACAAATCCTTTTCATTAATTCCAGTGGTGTATGCTGACATGTGACATGCAAATAGTTCCACCATCACTGTCAGAATTTATTTCCATATGTTATATTTTATGGACATAATCAATGTACATATGGTTTGTTCCCCTCTTTATGGTCTAATTGCTATAAATAGCCTACAGCTCTTTTAACTCTATTCAACCATCATGTATTACAAGACTGATTATTCCTCTCTTCTGAAGAAACACATGGAATTAAAAAAATTCTGGAAATGAGAGTCTGGCATTCAATGAAAAGAATACTGAAAATCTATCTTATGCATAACATTAGCAACATATAAAAACATATTTCTTGGTCTTGAGCCACATAGGGAAAGGAGAATATTCTCCAGTTGATATTTATTTCTGGATTAAAGCATATTCAAAATGTTAAGATAAAAATGCAATTCATTAAACTCAGTCTACCACCCATAGAAACTGTAAGAAATACTATTTAAAACTTATTATTTTTGCATTTGTTTAAAATATAGACATGGGAGGTACAAGGCAACTTGAGGTATTTAGGTCCCAGAAACAAAGAACCAAACAAACAATTTTTAAAAAATTTAAACAAAGTAAAAATGAGAAAGTGGACAGTGGTTTGAGGAAGTAAAATTATGTAGGAAGCAAATAAAAAATAAAAAAAAAACAACACATAAAAACATGGCTCCATTATTTGAAAGTTTCTGACTAACCTGGTGTCAACCACAGATTAGATGCTCAATAAGACAATACAGAACCAAAAGATTTTTGGTGGTCATTAAGGATCAATAACACCAGACACAGAGGTGTAATATGATTCATAGAGCTACTTATTGGAAAAGCTGAGTCTAATATTTATGCCTTTCTACTATTAACCTAGTGCTCTGTTTGTCCTTGCTTTCCAAGACCCATTTTAGCATTTCTGGTGGTAGGAAGCCATTTTGGAATGGTCATTTTCAGAATAAATTATGACTTTTGGAAAGTTTTGCTTCATTGTTAGTAAATTTTTCCTGCCTCTAAGAACTCAAATATTCCATTTCTGTCTATTAAAGCATTGAAGTCTGTTTTATCCTTCTTTTACACAACTGCCATTCCGATATTTATGTTGCAAGTAATGGCAAGATTGGGGTATTATTATACACACTTTGGCTTGGGAATTCAGCAATACCCAAACCCAGCCTTGAACCAGTCAGCTCTCCTCCCTGTGGAATCTCTAAGGAGATAAACACACAGAAAAAGAGGACGGAGAACTACTTTCTTCTTAGCATGGCTTCTTGCCAAAGCACTAGTGAAAAGCCCTAATAATCTGTCCCAAGGGCATCAGGGGAATCTTACTGTTTCCCAAACCCCAAACCCAAATCTTACAACTATTATAGTAAACAATTGATAGAGGAGATTCCTGTGCTAGGAGGAACTGGGTGGGGAGCAGGATGGTGCTGGTTGTTTTACCACTCAGATTGCTGGAGGACCGTGGGTATGCAGAGCAAGGAGCCCACGCTGGTTTCCTTGTATCTACTCTGGCAGAACTTAAAGCCTTGAGAGCACGAAGGCGTGAGGAACAAAGAGCCACATATAAGTAGTGACCTTTAAAACCACAGTATTATTGCTTTTTAGAAAATATGCCTCCATCAGGGTTATATCATCTTACTAATCAGTTTAGTATGACCTCCCATGAGTGAGGGCAGAGAAATGTAGAGGGATAGAAAACAATGCTGCCTCCATTTTGAAGGTGGTTGTTATTGTCTTCCCTATGTTTTGCTTCCCTGCTTAAATGCCACCCCAAGAGGTGAGGTGGGGGTGAGGAGAAGAGATGAATAGGCAGAGCATAGAGGATTTCTAAGGCAGTGAAAATACTCTATATGATATTGGAATGATGGGTTATGTCATAACACATTTGTCCAAACCCATAGACCAGCATCAAGTAAGGTAAACTGTGGATTTCAGGTGATTATGATGTGTCAATCTAGGTTCATCCTTGGTTAAAAAAAAAAAAGAAAAAAGTAGCATTCTGATGAGTGATTTAGATAATGGGGGAATTTGTGCAGTGTGGAGGCAGAGGATATATGGGAAATCTCTTGACCTCTCTAAAAAAACTGCTCTAAAAGAAAAATAAAGTCTTGAAAAAAAGGGGCATTTAAAAGGTCTGCATGTATATACTGAGAGTAATGTTTCTCATTGTGTGTGTGGCAATCCACGTTTACCTATGGAAATAGTGGACAGCTGGATGGGTTCAGGGTTATTGGCGATGAACCTGGAACCCCTGACCAGGCTGCTTGTGTGCAAGTCCCAGTTCTCTCTCTTAATAGGCATGACCTTGAACAAGTTATTTTACTGCTCAGTGTCTCAGTGTGTTGGTTTTTTAAAAAAATCTATGAAATGGGCTTAATAGTAACAACAACCAAAACAACACAACAGCAACAGATTTTTTATTATTAAATTAATTTTATGCAAAAGTGGTTGGAATAGAGCCTGGCATGAGGATGCATAAGTGCTAGCTTCTATTATTATTATTGTCGTCACCATTACTGTTAGTATTGTTATTGTTATATGAGCATGTAATAGAAAATAAACTAGTCTTTGAAAGCAAGGTTTTCAGTGCCTCAGGGAGAAACATGCAAAGTAGAATTTTAAGGGATGATGATTCAGTTTAGGGAAAACAAGGAAGTCAAGAAACAGAGCCAAAGAATGGTAAAGAAGAAATCTGGGGAATGGAAATTACTGCTTCTTTAAATAATTTAGTAACTAATCTTGTTTTTCACTGCTAAAAAATATAAACTGTCCAATTTTTCAGCTGGCTGCTTGTCCTAATCCAGGATTTGGAAAAGTGGGCAAAGGATAGCAAGATGGTAAATAAAACTATTTACAAATGCTTTATTTTTCTCTTATAGACGTGCATAAGTGGCTTATTACCCAACAGAAGCACCAAAATGATCCCCCTTTTAATGATTTATTGTAGAAATCATATAAAAATATTAGTAGAATGAAGAGGGAGGTAAAGTCAATTACCAAATGGTACAAAAATGGAAGGAGTAATAAGGCTATAGAATTCAAAGAATCTGAAGCATTCAGCCAATTAGGGAGGACCTGGTGAGAGGCCAAGGTGGGCTTTTCCTGCAGAGGGATCTTGTATAACAGCCGTTATTTATTGGCCAGATCTGTTCATAGGCAGCTGGAGACATGGGCAGCCAAGGCTGGAGGTGGTTCCACAGCATGGAAGGGACTCACAGGTTGCTCTTTCTGTACCTGGAAAGTTTTGTGACTCCAGGCTCTTGAGTGAGTCAAACAACTTGTCCACAGGCCCACAGACAGAACAGGCCACCTCTGTTCTCTTCTGAAAACCCCAAATGCCCTGAGTTTTGTCATACTCATTTGGAACCTGACCCGAACTGACATGAAGTTCTTTATCATCTCCGTGGGTTTATCAGTTGCTAGGGAGGCCATAACAAAGCACCACAGGCTTGGGTGGCTTTAAGAACAGAAAATGTTTTTCTCTCCCAATTCTGGAGGCTGGAGGTCTGAGATCAAGGTGCTGAAAGGGTTAGTTTCTCCTGAAGCCTCTCTTCTTGGCTTGCAGATGGCCCTCTCTCCTTGTCTTCACATGGTCTTCCTCTGTCTGTGTCCCAATTTTCTCTTCTTGTAAGGATACCAGTTGCATTGGATTAGGACATACCCCATAACTTATTGTAATTACCTCTCTTAAGACTCTCTCCAAACGATCACATTCCCAGGTACTGTGGGTTAGGATGTCAACATAAGAATGGGAGGGGCACAATTCAGCCTATAAGAGTGTGAAATTGATGTTTCTTGCAGAATTATTACTGCCTTTGATTATGGGGCGGGTGTGATGTTTTATGTTATATGTACTCTATCAGCTTTCTAACATGCCCTGAATTCTGAACTTCGAAATACCTGTTGCAACAAAAGTTTCAAAAAGGAGTTGTGAGCCTATAATAGTTAGTGATAAAATTCCTGCCAAGATCAAGACCCTCCTCCTACCCACAGTTTCAGACTATAAAACTCGAAGTGAGTGCTCTCCAAGGTCCTCTCTCTTTAAAATTTCCTTGAATATATGACAATGGGAAGAGATTATTTTAAGTAAATTTTATCTCACAAAAATTATGAGCATATTCAAGACCTATTCTTCTAATTGTACCTGTCTCATTGTGTGACCCTCAGACAGGACTCCATGATTTGGCCACAGAAACAGGCTGTGGCCATTTGGGCAGGGAATTCTGGAGACCTGACTGCCTGTGGCATTTTCCAGAAATGTGGGGGTAGAATGAGGAGACTTTGATGTCTCTTTTGCTCTGTGAAGGGATGTGTAGTTGGAGGAGGACCAGAATAGGACTTCCTCAAGCATAGGCCAAACATAGCAATGTATGACAGCGAGGCAGGGCTTCATTTTAGCAGTTTAATCAAGAAGATAGCACCTACGAAAACCCACTGGACAAAAAAATTGGTTTATTTGTAAAGATTATGGGGTGTAGGGTATGGCCCCTCTTTTGTTCCTGCTGATAGAGAGCACCTTGTCCTTGAGAAGCAATCCTGAGAAGGAGATATGAAAGGGGGGAAAATTCTCTGCTGTTTCCAAGTCAACAGAGAGTTCAAAATAATACATAAAAATCACATAGGATTTATTTTAAGAAACATTGAAGAGCTGGTTAATTCCATATGAGGTTTGAAGTTTAAGTTTTCGAGGGGAAAGGCTTTGGTTTTTAAAATAGTAATTGCTAATATGGGGTATTAGACTTTTAAAGTATGTTTTGATACCAAATGTTTCAGGAGAAATCCAAGAAGAAATACCTAAGAGAATTGTGCTTAGTTGTGTTTGATATCTTTAACCAAACTGAGATAAAAGAAATGTTTCCCCCAGTTTTTAAAATGTTTCTGTTTTACAAGAGTTCTTGTGGTTTCATTATGTCAGGAATTTTTAGGTCCTTTCCAAACACATGGTCAAATAACTTACAGGAGGTCCACACATGAAGGCTTTGAATAAAATTTGGTGCTATCCAGACTGATGTCTTATCTTCTTTGGGCTTGAAAGTTTCACTGGTCTTGGGCTGCTCCTTGTGATTGAGAGCAAACCACCTCATCTCCAGGATCAAGGCTGAAGGCCACGGAGTGTCAGGACAAGTGTACTGTGTAGAGGGCCACCTGAGAAGTCACATGGGCAATTTTCTTTAATTATTGTCAGCTGAACTGAAGGCGTAGGCAGAGCCACGCCCTAGGAACATGTTTCCCCAAGATGGTGGACATGTTGTCAGCTTAGCCTTCATATCAGCTCAGGTGTCAGCAGGGGCAGGACCAGGTATGCTAGGGCCTACTTAAGATTGCAAATAAGTTGGTGATAACTTCCTGGTGTTGGGGGTAAAAAATAAATGCACTGGGAGAGGTCATCATCGTTGTCTTCCTGCCTCTCCAGCAGACAGTATGGCAGCCCACCCAACTCCCAGCTTAAAATCTATCTCTGTGTTTTCTCTCTTTATTTCTAATATTTCTCAATTCCTGGCCGCCTCCACTTAGAATCAGTTCGTTCATCTCTCTTTCTATGCGGGATGCGGAAAAGGGAGGTCCCTGCCATGTCTGGCCCCCGCTGCATCTGGCCCCAGCAGTACTGACCTGTTCTCGAGGGTGGGCACACACCCCTGAGCTGTTTGAGAATTACAAATCCAGTTTCAAAGATTGTTGTGGATAATGACCAGGATGCTGTTAAGGTTACTTTTGCTTCTACTTCCTATGGAACCAGCAAAGAAACAGTATAAAGAATGCATGTCTGAATGAGGACATAGGTGACTGGACACTTTCTTTAGTTGCTCATGAAGACACAGTCAGTATTCAGCAGTCAATGCAAAGGAATCTGCCATGTGAGAAAAGCCCAGAGCCAAGAGTTAGCTGCAATTCATACCAATTCAACCCTCAAAAATCTACCCTCAGTAAAGAAACTCTTGCTGGACCACACTTCTATATTCTGTGTCTCACAGAGTTGCCAGGCCAGTAACCGGCCTAGTCACCACACCTCCGTGGCCAAGTCAGTTCTCTGTGTTTCTTTTTTGGCATGAGAGCTCCATGATAGTGAGGTGGAGACAAAGCAGACCCTTTGCAAGTGTGAATCTTGTTTAAAGATGACCTCAGGGATTCTCAGGCCTCTGACGCTGACCTCATGGACATCTCCAGTAAACACCTGCTTTCAAGTCCTGCTATGTTCAGAGCTAAGTTTGATTTGTTCCTCTAGGGCAAATAAACATTTACAGAAGGGCAGTGGTTTATATAGCTTCTCTTCTGCTCTTCGGTCTGTTTTTACACCACACTGAGTCTGAGGTTGGATTGATTCATTTTTCTGTCAAGGAGGCACTTATTCAGGGAGACAGAGGAAGATAAAGAGCGAGATAAATGGTGATGGAAGGAGACTTGACTTTGTGTAGAGGGCCTCCTGAGAAGGCACATGGACTTTATTTATATTTTTAGCTGAGCCCGAGGCACTGGCAGAGTACCTCTGTACAGGTGTTAGCAGGGGCGGGTCTAGATATGTAAATCTAGTAATGTTAGAGCCTAGTTAAGAATGCAAATAAGCTCCTTTGACCCTATAAATAAACCTGCTGTGTGGCTTGAGGGTCGCCTTTGCTGCCTCTCCATCAGAGAGGTGGCACCCACCCAGCACCCAGCTTGATGAATCTATTTCTGCCTTCTTGTCTCTTTCTTTCTCTAATTTCTTAGTCCCCAGCTTCTTCACTCAGGAACCTGTCGTTTTCCGTGATGGACACGGAAAACAGAGAAACAGACCAACGCAACTTTGGGTGGTGAATACACAATATACTGTACATATGATATATTATAGAATTGTACATCTGAAACCTATATAATTCTATTAACCAAAGTCACCCCAATAAATTAAAAAACAGCAACAAACCTCTGAAAAATCCAGGCATTAAAAAAGGACACTTATTATACGGTGGACATTTACATAAGTATGCCTCTTAACTCACTTCTCTACTCAGTGACTTCAAAGGGTAGCATTTAGCATCTCTGTGGGTGAAGCCAATGTCTGGGATCCTAAATAATCCCAGTGTAATTAATCAGCCAAGATATGCATGTAAATACTAACATTACAGTGCCTGTGGGATACGTGTGGGATGCATGAGTGGCAGACAATAGGTGATAGGAAGGTTTCAGAGGGAAGAGAAGGCTGAGATCTAGAGTTGCCCAGGGAGGCACTTTTGGACATGTTAAGTGAATATTGAAAGTGAGGGGGAAGAAAGACCCCCCATTAAAAATTCTCACCTGAGGACATGTTTTTTAAAATTTATGAGAGAGAGAGAGAGAGAGAGAGAGAGAGAGAGAGAGAGAGAGAGAGAGAGAGAGAGAAATAACAATATGAGAAACATCTATCAGTTGCTTCCTGCATATGCCCTGATGGGGAATGACTCTGCAATCCAAGAATGTGATCTGAGTGGAAATTGAATCTGCAATCAACTGATCACCCTGTCACCAGGCCAGGACAACAAGCCCCTATTCTGATTGAACAGCATGGACCAGGATGGGAAGTTAGACTGAACAGTGCTTACTGGGGACCAGTAACTGACCAATCAGACCATTGGAACTCTATAATATAGTCAGTCCCCCTTCTGACACAGTGAGATACTATTGGTTTATCTTTTGAAGTATTTTCAAGCAGTTTTCCTTGTCCAAAATTCTTATAATCAGAAAAGTGCCATCAGCAGGTTCTGGGCCATAACTACCTCCTCCGTGAGCTCAGAATCAGTCAGCATTCATACCTGCAGAGCAAGGAGATGGGCCCCACTTACTCTTGTGTTGTTTGTACAATGTCTGCTCCAGCCTCTGGTCCAGGTCCTGTATGCCCTGAGGCTGCCTCTAGAAGGCAGCCATGATCTTGCCCCAAAAGGGTTCTGCCAACAGCCAACTCCATATGGTAGGAACAAGAGAGGGAGGAGGAGAGAGGAGAGGAGAGGAAAGACTTGTTCTAATTTCATTCTTTCATACAGCATACTTCACATGCAATAACTTTTTTCTATGAAGCAGGTCATTTACCCTAAAAAGCCTTTGATTATCTAAGTGGGTAATTAGATTTATCACAAGGCTTTAAAGCTTAGAGTGATAAGTACAGCAACACTTTATCTGATCTCCAGTATCTGGTTGTGTGGGGGCAGTGATGTCTGCTTGTGAAGAATGACTTTGTAGTTTCCCTTGGGAAGCGATGCATTCCTAAATGGGTCAGTTCAACTCAGCTATATTACCTTTTTAATGTTAGAGTACATCTATTTGGCTTGTATCCTAAAAAATGTTTTTCAAGTGCACCCTACACCTAAATAGTTTCCTGGATTTATGGTTTATTCAGCTGAAAATAAAAATATGATTGGCAACTGACTATACTCAAAACAAATTATTTCTTCATTGGTGGAAGCTTTGTCTAATTGGAGTAAATACCAGGGCCCTCACACTGACAAATATATGTTAAAAAAATGCCACAAATCATATGTATAGAGAGAACATGGGAAGTTTTCTGTTCTTCCAGTGACTGTGGGGCTTTGCCTTTTCAGTAAACACAGAGTTAGTGTTTGTATCTGCGCAGTCTTGGTGAAGTTAATATCAGTGTTTAGTGTGAAAGCTTCTGCCAGGACCACTCAGAAGCTACCTGGGTCTAGAATCCTGAGCTGTAGAGGGTGGGGCAGAATGCCTCTGATTAGTTTGGGTTTCAAGGGAAGAGAAGTCTGAGGGTCTATCTCAGAAAGAATGAGGACTTTCTCCATGCCTTTACCCCTACCTCCAGGAGGATGAAGTACACAGACTTGACCTTATGTGCACTTTCCTCTCCCATTACAATGTGTTGTGAGCAGTGTTTGGTCCCAGCGCCTGTATTTTGGCCTCAGTGACCACACTTTCCAGAGTGAATCCCCATGCTATGAATTTCAGCAACACTCTTCTTATCACTCTCAATCTCCCTGACTGGCAGACCTGATATTCCCACCAGCTACAAAGGACTCTGAGAAGCAGCAGCACACACAGCTAAGAGCTTTGTCTAGTTACTTTTTCTTTCTTTCTTTCTTTCTTTCTTTCTTTCTTTCTTTCTTTCTTTCTTTCTTTCTTTCTTGTTCACAAGCTACTGGCAATCCACAGCATAAGTCACAAAATGAACCTCAGAAATTGAAATGAAAAGTAGTTAGCTCATCTGCAATGGGACCTCCTGCACTGCATAGCAGAACTTTTGCTCTCTGTAGTTCCCTCTCACATTCCGCTGAATGCTGATTCTAAACTGTCTCACTTTCTGTGTGCTCTCTGAGCCTGGCCATCCTCCTGACTGTAGAGCAAGCATGTCAAACTCTCTGCCCCTGGGCCAACATGCCTCATTTATTTGGCCCATGTTAGCCCATAGAGTCTAGAGCTTACTTTATGTTGTGAGTGAGGAAACCTTCTCTTTTTGAGTATTTCTCAGCATCTTTACCCATTTTCCACTTTTGTCTGCCAATTCCAGAGAAAGAGGCAGCCTTCTGCTTTGTCACTGGTCTCTGGGTCTCCTCAATTTTATTGTCTTCTTCCTTTGTGATCTTACTCTTCTAGTTGTTCCCTTTAAATCTTACTTCAGTATGTTCTCTGAAGCTACCAGACATCTCCCTCCAACTGACAAACATGCTCAAGTTGTCATGAAATAAAAGCAAACAAACGTACAAATTGGAAAAGCGAGTAGTCGAAATAAAAAACACCCCCCTGAAACCCCTTAATCCTGACACCATCTCTTCACTTTTCTTTTGCTGACAAATATCTCAGTCTGCACTTGCCTTGCAAACTCACTATTCTCCTTAAACTATTCTCTTCTTAATCACAGACATCATATATATATATAAAAGCCTAAGCAATGGAACAACTCAAGGACTAAATGACTAGTTGATGGTTGCTATGACATACACTGACCACCAGGGGGCAGACACTCAATGCAGGAGCTTCCCTGGTGGTCAGTGCACTTTCACAGCCAACCTCCCACTGCCAGCTGCCTCCCACCTCACTCCATCAGCCCTGTTAAAAGGGCCAGCCCACCAATCTCCCATGGTCCCTTCCCCTGGCTGGCTAACCCCACCACATACACACCCTGATTGGCCCTCATTGCCAGTCAGGTCGAGGGACCCCACCTGTGCACAAATTCATGCATTGAGCTCTAATAGTCTATAATTGAACTGACCTCATCTTAGTTTTTAACTTCTTTTCTCTAAAGGATGAGTAAAGACCTTGGTCATCCATACTGCTATGGACTGAATATTTATGTCTTCCCTTTGTACCCTAAATAAATTAAAATACCCTGGTGTGCCAAAACCGGTTTGGCTCAGTGGATAGAGCATCGGTCTGCGGACTGAAAGGTCCCAGGTTCAATTCTGGTCAAGGGCATGTACCTTGGTTGCGGGCACATCCCCAGTAGGGGGTGTGCAAGAGGCAGCTGGTCGATGACTCTCTCTCATCGATGTTTCTAACTCTCTATCTCTCTCCCCTTCCTCTCTGTACAAAATCAATAAAATATATTTTTTAAAAAAATAAAATAAAATACCCTGGTGTGATGGCATTTGGAGGAGGTGCCTTTGGAGGTAATTAGGTCATGAGGAAGGAGTCCTTATGAATGAAATTGGTGCCTTAAGAGGAAGAGACATAGGAGAGATGATCTCTCCTTTGCCATGTGAATACAGAGCCATCTGCAAACCAGGAAGAATGCCTTCACTGATAACCTAACCTTGCTGGCACCCTGATCATAGAATTCTGGTCTCTAGAGTTGTGAGATATAAATGTTTATTGTTTAAGGCTCCTATAGCACTTTGTTACAGCAGCTTTAACAGACTAAAGCACGCGCCTTAGAATTCCAGATGGACTTTGTGGTGCTGCACGCTCCCTCATGACCATTATTAAGTCTTGCCCATTGGTCCTCTCCTTTCTTCCTAAATAGAGATGCTCCCTCTTCTTGGTATTTCTCATCTCTCTGAGGTAGTAGTCTTTCTTTAAGTGATTCCTTCTACTCACATAAATCAAAACACCACTTCTTAGAAAATGCCTCTGAACACTGCACAGACATATCTTGGAGATAATGCAGGTTCAGTTCCAGACACCCACAATAAAGCAAATATCACAATAAAGTGAGTGCATATAAAAATTATGTTTTTGCTATACCCAAATCTATTAAGTATGCAATAGCATTTTGTCTACAGGAAACAATGTATCACATGAATTTTAAAATATTGCTTTAAAAATGCTAACTAACCATCACCTGAGCCTATAGGAAAAATGGCTCTGATAGATTTACTTGATGCAGGGTTGCCACAAACCTTCAATTTATAAAAAACACAAGATCTGTGAAGCACAGTAAATAAAGCATAATCATAATAAAACAAGGTATGCTCATGCCCGTATTACAGCATTGACCTATCTTAGATCTGCGCACTTTTCCCCTTCCTAGTAGTTTTTGGAGTTCACTCTTTCATCACTGGTCATGAAGAATACCATACCTTCTGAATTGGTTGTTCCAACTCCCAGATTTCCTCCTCATAATTCATACATGTGCAGATAAATTTATTGCTGACAGGTTATTTTTCAAGTTTTGGCCCTGTTTAAAGACTCTCGGTAGCAACTATGCCTATTAGAGTAAACCTAGCCAGAGCCTTGCTTTAAAGATAATCTATAATGTGAACATGCCATATCTTTTTAGTCTTATTCTCCTAAAACACTCTACAGATTTCCTCTGCTACAGATAAAACTGACAGCTCATGGTTCCATGAATATGCTTTGTGCATTCTTGTCTCCATTTCAATAAACTGACATGCAAACTTGGTAAATAGATTATTTTAAAAATGGGTACCAGTGGGTTTACTCATATGAGTTGAATTCATGTCTCTTCTTAACCTCTCTTAATGTAGGTAAGAAAAAAAAAAAAAGTTGAGTGGGGAGAAATAGGTCTTTAGTTACAAGTTATTTGTCTTTGATTATAATCTGATTAAGAAGACTATAAGCTCTTCGTATTTTTACTTATTCTTTGTATTTTTCAAAATATGGAGAACACATAAAAATATTTGCCATGTATTTGTTGAAAGGGGACATGGATGGTTAAAAAATCAGCATCGTGCATTATATCCTTTGAGACAACATGCCTGTTATTTACCATGTAAGCCAAGTTTCCATTTCCCAAATGAAAGCTCTATGGTAAACATTTGAAAGCCTAGACAAATAGAAATTAAGCTGCTCCCAAATATATCGAGATTACAAAGCACTTTGGGATGCTCTCCCCGTTTTATCTTCCAGCTCAATTTTCATCTGGAAAGCAATATCCCACAAATGGCTATAGCAAGTAGTAGATGCCAGGTGGGGGAATCCTGCCATTTATAGCATGAGCTACTAAGCTTTTCCACAAAAATTTCCAGGTCTTCTTGAGGCTGGTGATAACTGCAAGGGTAATGCACATTCTCTATGCTGGAATATGTGAGTTAATGTGTTAGAGGAAACACTTATCTCTTGCAAATGACCAGAGAAGTTTTGCCAAATCTCTTCAAGTTGTCTGTTTTCTCTTGGCGATTTCTTAGAAAGAGGGATGAGAATCACATGTGGTTAAAGAGATCTTTATGAACTGATGCAGGCCTTACATGGCCGTAGTTTGAGGTTTGGGGGACATTGGATGTTAACATAGTTTTGAGAAACATCCAGAATATACTTTAAAAGGTGATCAATGAAAAATGTGCACCCCCTAAACTAGGTCTACACATCCAATGCAAAGTCATATGGAGGGTGTATCTAGTCACCTGGAAATTATAACCCTATATGATATCATAGTCTTCTGCTTCTCATTCACTAGACCACTTTGTTGTAGCTAATGTGTGTGTGTGTGTGTGTGTGTGTGTGTATGTGTGTGTACGTGAGTGCACGTTTGTGTCACAGAAGGGGCAGTGTAAATGCTGAAAATTAGGAAACAGTTTAGAGAAAAGACTACCCTGATAAAAACTGTCCAAGGCTAATGTTTCTTAAGTTAATTTCTAGATAACTGAAGCCATGGATAGTCACTCTAGATGCTTATTGTTCTTAGAAGAACATTTCAGAGGTTTGTACTCTACTCTGGCTGGTTTATATCAGCATAACTCAATAATAGACTTTCTACTTGGGGTCTACATAAAGATTCTCTTATGCTTCACTGTCTTCAACTTTTAATACTTTCATGACAAAGTAGAAATACTGCTGATTTTATTTTCTAGCCAAAATTGTCCCTTACTCAGTTTAACACTGACCTTTGGCCAAAGCACATGGGAAAGTGAAACTGTTTGGACAGTTTTGTTTTGTGGACTGTTGGATGCCACCACACTGCACTTTGAGACTTGATTTTGCTTTTATCTGCCTTTTTCCCCCTCTCTGAGTCAGATCTTCCCTTATCCCACATCTAACTTTTCTGCTTTCTTTGTTTTCAGCAATACAATTCTAGATGCCTGGGAGTTAATGTGGCTTGTTAAATATTCTCCGCACAGAGCCTGGAGAAAAGTGCTATATGTCAGGCAAATAATGATAAGGAATCAAATTCCACTCTGTGCTTTCCCCTCTTTCTGGTAATACGTTATGCAATAAAGCACTAAATGATCAATTGGCAGCCTGGTGGGGTGAATGCGCTTCTTTAAGTGCCTTGTGAACACCCTGGGAGTGACTTAGGTATGGGGAAGAATAAAAGCCAATAATATATGTCAGCTCGGAGCCACTTGAGAATTCATGACCTGAGAAATTTTAGAGGAAAAAAAATCTAATGACTCACCTACAATGGCATTTGATTTGCATTAAAAAAGAGATACATTTCTGGTCTGGCTGCTCTGGGAGGCAGTTCAAAGCTCACAAAACCTTTTGTATCCTTAATTTTTGTTCATTTCCCATTTACAGTGGATACTCACTGAGTTCATGACCCTGCCTGGAAGGAGAGCTAAATTAAGAGCAAAAGTGGTCTTGTTTGTATCTCTGAGAGCTTTGTCCATGTAAGAAACATCCAAACCTGAAGTTTTATGAGTTTATTTGATCCAAACATGTGACTTATGCTCGGAGCCATGTCTCAAATGAAATGCTTCAGAGAATGGCAGTTTTGTAGCGTATTTAGTACAATTGAATCAAAGAGGAAGATGTAAAGAAGGTGCTTGAAATCCATTAACAGTAGATTAAGGAGAGCAAAGCAGGGAAATCTCTAGGATTGGGTAAAAGGCAAAACTGAGAAACACATACTTTTTTTTACGCTAGTGGGTGCAGGATAGTTAATAATTAACATTTGCAGCATATAGATGTGGTTATTGGGGAACAAGATAACAATGAGGCATTGTGTGATCTTGTGCTCTTATTATCTTTTTTTTTTTAATTTTTTTTTAAACATTTTCCAACAAGTATTTATTATTAATTACCATATTTTCCGGCGTATAAGACAACTTTTGAAACGAAAAAAAGCCTGCTCAGATTGGCCAGAATTAGAGAGGCGGTCTATTAAAAAAAGAACTGGTGTTGCCTCGGAAGTGGGGGGTAGTCTTATATAGCGAATATAGGCCTAAACCTATGTTTTAACTGTAAAATTAGGGGGTCGTCTTATACGCCGGAAAATACGGTAAGCCATGATTCAGGATTCTAGGGTGAGATGTACCCAGGCCCCCCTTCAACCTCACTGGGAGAAGGATGGAAGATGCCCAGTTCAGATCTTCTCAGGAAATGTGCCTGCTGCCCAGCGGTCATCCCAGGCCAAAACCCAGGATGTGGGGCACAGGGACTTGTACACACGCCGGTACCATTCACATATGAGACATCACCCCCTTTAGCAGTCATTGTCTTCTCACAGCAGTGGAAGTCCAGGTAGTTCTGCCAGCAGTTCCTGGTCTGGTTCTGGTTGGGGAAGCGGCTGTCAAAAGGAGCAGTCCAGTAGTTCTTGATTTTGGTCTTGATGTCTTCTGCCATGCTGCTGATTCCTAAAGACGCCCCTGAAGCCGTTCGCAGCTCAGCGTGACCTCAGCAAAGAGAACTGCTCTGGTGATCTCATACCTGGTGCCTGCGATTGTATCTTCTAGGGTTAGAAAAAGAAAATCACTCTGACATTTCAAAGCTATGTTATCCTAGATGCATAAAAACAATGGACAGGGCTCACTTACTATAAAAGACTTACCTTTGCTGAGGAAGCCATAGGCCTGGGATGTGACTACACACTATG
Source organism: Pipistrellus hanaki (assembly GCF_964339955.1). Classification (NCBI taxonomy): domain Eukaryota; kingdom Metazoa; phylum Chordata; class Mammalia; order Chiroptera; family Vespertilionidae; genus Pipistrellus; species Pipistrellus hanaki. Next base: position 29,380,099 of record NC_140510.1, read on the forward strand.
ACCTGAGCAAGTAGAAATTTTGATCACACCATCACCCTGAGGTTCCTTTTGGTCATGGAGCTTGTCAGGCCTGCCAGGTGGTCTCCCTGTGCTTGTCAGGGTTATTACATAGACCCCTTTTTTTTTGTTCACTGCGTCTGTAGTCCAGCATCACTAAAAGTGACTCTTACCTGGAACCTAGCAAAGGAGTTTCCTCCGATAGCTAGCATCCTGGTCTTCAACCTGCAATAAAGGGAAGCTTGCTACCTGTTATGCATTGATAATCCCAAATCCCAAAGAGATGTAAAGTACAATTCCTGCGAGTTGTTTACACTTTTGTTGAAAAATATGTATGCATATTTAGAAACAATGACATGGTCTATAACAAATTTATGTGAATACACACAGAAAAATTAGGAAAAGTAATATTGAAGCACTTATCCTGTATAATAAAGAGATAATATGCAAATTGACTGTCACTCCAACACAAAAGATGTCCTCCCCCATGTGGTCAAAGATGGCTGTCTCACAATAGCTTGCAGGGCAGTTGGGGACAACCAGGCCAGCAGGGGAGGGAAGTTAGGGGTGACCAGACTGGCAGGCAGAAGCAGTAAGGGGCAATCAGGCAGGCAGTGAGTGGTTGGGAGCCAGCAGTCCTGGACTGTGAGAGAGATGTTCAACTGCCAGTTTAGGGATTGGGCCTAAATAGGCAGTCAGACATCCCTGGAGGGGTCCCAGATTGGATAGGGTACAGGCTGGGCTGAGGAACACCCCCCTTGCCCTGCCCCTAAGCACAAATTTCCTGCACTGGGCCTCTAGTCTTTATAAAAATTGCTGTTTGAAATTTTACCCCTGCTATTTGGCTTCTGTAAATGCTTGCTTGCTTGCTTAAATAATAAGGAAAATAAGACTACTCCCATCTTGGAGAGGCCATTAAACCTTCACCAGATGAAGTTATCAGTGCCGGCACCAGGCTAAGCCTTTGGTTGAATTTTCAAAACCCCAGCACATAGGAGTTCTTTAAGAACTTGCAAAGGGGACTGGGAAACCCCATACTTGGGAGACAAAGAGGGTAAAAAGGTATAAATACAGGAAACTTCCTATGTGACTTTGCCCAGAGTTCTAGAGACATTTTTCTCTGCGCCTGCACGTAATAATAATAATAATAATAAATGTAACCCCAGCTCTCTAAGCGTTGCTTGGTTCTTCTCCATTCTTCTGTAACAAGAACAGTACAGGCTGCAACTATCAGAGGGAAACCTCCTGGGGATGGTAAGATTTGAGCTTGGCCTTGAAATGAAGAAGGGCTCTGGCTACGATGGGCGAGTGTGGCTTGGTAGAAAGGGAAGGGACTTTGGGAACATATTGTCCTGATTTGAATGCTGCTTGGCTACTTATTGACTGTGTGACCTCAGACTAGTTGCTACTAGTAAATTTCTCTGCATCACAGTTCTCTCCAGAGAAAACTGGGCTGAGATGCATAATAGGTGCTGAGTAAGTCATAGATGTAGTTGGTGAAAGAACTTGGAATGCACATTAAGCAACTGAAAGAGTTGACTGAGCAAAGGTTTGGAGCACAGAGGAAGAGGATCTGTTGAGTGGGTGTAAGGTCGGATTGGCTAGAGCAAAAGGTCATCTGGCAAGAAGTACAACATAAGATTAGATTATGGGGCATTGGAAGGAGGGGATAGAAAATGTGTAGGTCAAACCATTTCAGAGTTATTTTAGTTGACTGGAATTCAGTTAACCAGAGCACTCAATTCCATGGTATGAGGGAATTTATTATATACATTGGCATACTCCGTTCTGATGTCACCTCCTTCCCAGATCTGACAGGTATGAATTGTGTGTGTACTCCCATTATGCTGCATTGCAATTGCCTTTCCCATGGCCATCTTCCACTCACAGTGAACTTGTTTCCTAATGACTGCTATGGCTCAGACTGTGCCTACTTTATGCACTGTTGTATTGGAGCACTTAGCAGAGGATCTGGCTACTTATCAAGCACAGAGTAGGTGTTTAATAATTATTGATGGGTGGGAAGAAGGAAGGAAAGAAAAAAGGGAGAAGGGAAAGAGGGAAGAGAATCTGATAAGAAGGGGATTCTGGTATGAGGAAAAGCGTTTTGAGGCTGATTGGTAAATAAGGAGTGAGTGTTGACCTTTTGCAAATTCCTGACTTTGGGACTTTGGGTTTTTGTTTAGAATAGGTGAGGAATTCAACTTTCAGTAATGTGATTGATTCAGAGGAACTCTACAACTGCTGAACAAGCCTGCTTTTCTCTCTCTCTCTCTCTCTCTCTCTCTCTCTCTCTCTCTCTCTCTCTCTCTCTTTTTCAGAAAGCACAACTATTAAAAGAAGGAAAGTAAGCAATTTAAGTAGTCAATTCTTGAAAAAAGCAAGCAACCAGGGAGGACCACTTTCAGAAACACCAGTTTTGCTAAACCTCCAATTCTCAATTATACATTAACACTGATTCTAAAATGTAGTTGTTATATATTTTTTTTTCTTCATATTTTAACATCTCTGCAATCAGGATGAATTTTATATTCAGAGGCATATTATAGCTATAATGGCCATGGCTCTTCTTTCTTCATCATAAATAATATAGTTATGCATCTTTTAATCAATAATATCATAGATAAGATGAAGAAGTTGAGGTCTCAGCCAATTTAGGAGTTTTCTGAAAGTTACCCTGTAATCTGGTAATGGAGCGAGGATAAGATCTTATTCACAATGCATGACTCCATTCTCCTGATTGTGCTCCCTTCTTTCTCTAAATAATCACACATCATAACTCCATGTACTTAATGGTAAAACTGCTGCTCTCTCTCTCAGAGATAATAAGCAACTCCATTCCAGGATTGGGAAAAGATCACATAGGAAACCTGAATAGCAAGAGCTTTTAATGATTCGTGCGGGATGCAGGAGCACTCACTGTTGGTCTGACTTCTGTGAAAAGTAATCGGAAGACGGTTGCCACCAAATTGGTTTAAAGAGACTCAGTCCCACTCCTGTGAAATCAGGGGATGCAGCAGGGACACCATGGCAACGCACGTTTCCATTATTGTTCTCCTGCCTCTTCTCAGCCCTCAGGGCTTGTATAATGAGACCTTGACTCCCCAGACTGGATCGAATTGTAACACATTTTATTGTTCAGCCACTATTTGGATTTTAATGCCAGCGTGCCCTGGATGGCCTCTCCTGACAATCTGGAAGCCTAAGGGAAGCGAGTCTCTTTATATTATGCATGATTTGAGGGGCCCACAGTCAATCAGACCTGCTCCAAATAATGAATGGACAGATACATGTCTCAGTAGGAAAGGAAGATTTGGAACCCTTAGGTTTGGTCATGCTATTTACAGGGAATAACTTGCCTCAGAACACTCACTCAGCTACATTGAGCTGTTTCCCACATGTGTCTATTGTCCTGGCCTCACTCACAAAGAATAGTTTATTTCTCATTCTAAACTTTTGCACACTGAAAGAACAATGGCTCTTGTGCACTTGTCATTTCCTCTCTGAGCCACTTTGTGGAATTTATTATGTTAAATATGTGGAACTAAGTTAGAGAAAAATCCTTGAATTTGCCTGGAATTGTTATTTAGTTTTGGAATATTTTCATGGGGCTTTTATAAAACTATTGCTCATGGGGCCTTGAAATTTTACAGTGAATGTTTCTTTGTGTTACACCATGATAGCAATCTAACATATCTTGCTCTGTGGTTGTATCTGTACCACTGAAATTTCCCAGTTCTCTGGAGAATTTAGTAATTCTTCCAAGAGTAGACTTATGGTTCTACAAGATAATTAAATTATCCCTTAAGCAACCAACTACTTTCAAAGAGAAAAAAAAAAATTCACAATGCAGAATTTAGAGGTATTTAAATAAATAAAATATTTAGATATGAAATAAATGTATAAAATACTGAGACACATCAAAGATAAAAATCTTCTGATCATCCTCTATGGCTGTCATCATTTGTACTCCTTTACTAATTAGTTATTTCTACGTAAATTTATAATAATAATTAACATTTGAGCCCTTCTATATGTAAGAGGTAAGCTGTTGGGACTTTATTCTGTGAGTCAGAATTTAAAGAACCTGAGTTATGGGCATTGAAATTATAACAGATTCCCATTGATCTTCTTTCTGTCAAAGTCTGTTATGTGTGTGTTTTAAATTTTTCTGAGCAATCTCTCTTATCAACTTCTCTCCTCCTTAGAGTGGAAATGAGGAGGACATCACATGATCCTGCTTCTCTGATCATAGTCAAGAGGTTGACAGAAGATTCAAGTCAGGTCTATCAGGGTCCCTTCCTTAGGAAGTATGAAATTGGAATAAAAAAAAAAAAATATTCAGTTGATTTTTTGAAAGCTGCACCTGCAACGTGTAAACAAGGGACCTGTTGGCTACCTTGTGTTTCCTCTTATGGTTATCTGATGGAGAGATAGAAATATAGAGCCGGGGGTGGGGGGATGGGGGGGGAAGAAGGAAGAAATATAGAGCTGGAGATGAATAAAGGGTATGTGTAAAGGGAGCAGGGATGAAAAGTGGGATGTTGTTACTGATGGTGTCAGAGGCCCTGTCCTGCAACACAGCTTAATTCCTGTTCTTTTAACCTCATAATAATTTGTATCTTTTCTTATTTAATCATGAGTAGGTTTCTTTTACCCATAACCAAAAGTCTAAAGTTACATAAAAATAGGTATTTAATGGGCATTAATATCATAAGACTATCAACTATAGAATAACCCAAGTACAAAAAAATACTGATCATTTATCCTACTTCTAAACATACCGACCATTTATCCTACTTTTTGTATTTTGAGTTATCCACTTGACAACTTTTACTGAGCACTCACTATATTAAAATAATTGGAAAGAGCAGTCAAAACAAAGATACTTAAAACTTATACATTCCTTGTTCTGGGGGATCTTGTAATTTAGTTGGGAGAGAAAATGCATGGAGGAAAAATTTTTAAGTGTACTCTGAAGCAACAGCTGGATAAATCCAAATTAAACAGAACAAACTAATTACAGAAATGCTGAGGGGTTGCAGGGTAATGAGCAGGTTCTAGGAAATGATCTCTAAGGTCTCTTTCAGCTACAAAATGCCACGAGGTTGCATACAAGTGATAATTGGATAAGGCAGCACTTAACCATAACCCCAGCCTTAGGGAGCTTGAAGAAATCAGGCCAAAGACAAGTCGAGATTTGATTAAAACTTAAATGTTGGAAATGCTTGCTGTTCTGGGCTACAGCAGATGCTTTCTTATAGGACAGCAGCAAAGGGACTCCTGATAGATTTGAAATTTGCCTGAAAGAGAGGAAGGCAAGAGAGGAAAGATGCCAAGTTCTCATCCAGGCAGCTTTGGCGAGGAGAAAAGGGGAAGGCCAATCTTGCCACATCGTGTCTATGACTTTATGATGGTTCCTTAGGTTTGCTGACGCAGGGTAAATCAGCTGTACTTCTACAGTATCTCAATATGAGTCTTAAGTCAGCATGTGATATATATATATTTGAAATAATCTTATTCATATTGAAATAATTATCTTATTTCCTTTCCTTCACTTAGAATATTCCCCTGAAGATCTTTTTTTTTTTTTTTTTTTTTTTTTTTTTTAAGTAAATACTATAGAGGGAGGGCCTTGTCATTATGTATTAAGAGATTTTGATATGAGCTATACAGCAGCATAAACAACTAACTACATTTCTGTGATTTTCAGACTTAATTATAATGAGGTGCTTACTTATCATTTTTCTCTCCTTAAACTATAAGTTCTTGACCACAAGAAATATAGCCATAGGGAAAACATTTTTTTCTCTCTCTTGTTCTCAGGACAATAGCTGACACGTAATGAGCCTTCAATTGAGGCCGAATAACTGAGGAGTTAAGAGGGTGTGCTCTAAAGTCAGAGATTTGGTTTCCAGTATTGATTCTGTAAACTTGGATGTGGATCCTTGGTTAGACTGAATTTTGCTTTCAGTCTTATTTATAAATGAACTAATAATAATGTGTACTTTCTGTGGTTGTCATGAGGCATAGGATGTGATAAAGTACCCAGCACAGTGCTTATTGGGAATTTTTGGACTGGATCCCATATTCTTTATCCATTGGAGTCCAAGAATGAATCCACAGACAGATGGTAGTAAAGGAGATTTATTTATTTATTTGTTTGTTTATTTATATAAATCTTTATTGTTTAGATTATTACAGATGTTCCTATTTTTTCCCCCATAGCTCCCTTCCATCTGATTCCCCACCCCACCCCATGCCCTTACTCACCCCTACACCCTGCCACTGTCTTCATCCATAGGTGTAAGATTTTGTTCAATCTCTTCCTGCACCCCTCACACCTCCTTTCCCCTGAGAATTGTCAGTCCATTCCTATTCTATGCCCCTGATTCTATTATATTCATCAGTTTATTCTGTTCATCAGATTTTTTATTCACTTGATTTTTAGATTCACTTGTTGATAGGTATTTGTTGTTATTTTATTGTTCATAATTTTTATCTTTACTTTTTTCTTCTTCTTTCTCTTCTTAAAGAATACCCTTCAGCATTTCATATAATCCTGGTTTGGTAGAGCTTAACTTCTTTAGCTTTTTCTTGTCTGATCTTCAATTCTAAATGATAGCTTTGCTGGTTAGAGTAATCTTGATTGTAGGTTCTTGCTGTTCATCACTTTGAATATTTCTTGCCACTCCCTTCTGGCCTATATAGTTTCTGTTGAGAAATCAGCTGACAGTTGTATGGGTGCTCTCTTGAGGTAACTAACTGTTTTTCTCTTGCTGCTTTCATGATTCTCTCTTTGTTTTTTTGCCTTTGGCATTTTAATCATGATGTGTCTTGGTGTGTTCCTCCTTGGATTCCTCTTGTTTGGGGTTCTGTGCACTTCCTGGACTTGTAAGTCTATTTCTCTCATGAGGTAGGGAAAGTTTTCTGTCATTATTTCTTCTAATAGGTTTTCAATATTTTGTTCTCTCTCTCTGGCACCCCAATAATTTGGATGTTGGTACGCTTAAGGTTGTCCCAGAGGCTAAAGGTGGAGATTTATTGAAGAACAAGTACAGACTCCCACATGGGGAGGGGGAAAGAGTCCCACCAACTTCCTGTTTCCATGGTTTATAAAGGCTGCAGTTCCTGTGCCCTGATATCTCCTCTGATTGGTCAATATTCCCTTTTGAATTGGTTACTATAGTAACTCCTGAGGCCTTCCTTCCTCATTGTCCTCCCATCCCCTCTGGGCATTCTTCCTCCTTTATTTTGTAAATATAAAACCTTTTTGGCTACTTCTAGTCCCTTGTCTTATGGAAATTTAACTGCACCTGGCTTCCTTATGTTATAGAAATGTATCTTCTCCCAGTCTGTAACCCTGTGTTTTTACTTGGACCCCAATTCTAAAAATTCCCTAAGCCTGCCTACATTTCCCTAAAATTCCTGTTTCAATACCTGGTACATAGTAAGACCTTAATAAATGGTTGCTATTTATTTTATTTATTAATAAACAAATAAGTAGATGGATGGTTTGATAAGCATCCTAAGAGAGGTCTTACAATAAATATATATATTTAAAATATTTTTATTTATTTCAGAGAGGAAAGGAAAGGGAGAGATAGGAACATCAATGATGAGAGAGAATCATTGATCAGCTGCCTCCTGCATACCCCCTACTGGGGACAAGTCCATAATCAGGGCATCTGCCCTTGATAGAAATGAACCCGGGACCATTCACTCCACAGTCTGACACTCTATCCACTGAGCCAAACCAGACAGGGCTACATTACAATAAATATTTTTACCTAGAGAAATATATTGAAATAATCAGTTTTCAAAAAGCTCACTATAACTAAAGGTTGTAAGATTGCTTTCATCCTCTATCCTACAGAGAATTACATTTTCACCAATATTATTAGAAAGGATGGAAACAGGGCCCTGCATACATCCATAGATTTATGTGTAGCTGGAAAATCTGACATGCCTATGGGCATATGGCTTACAACCTGGAGATGGATGTTATTGCTGCTGAAAGTATCCCTGAAGCCCAGAGATAGCCCTAGCTTTCCACTGGATGTTGTGACAAGCAGATCTGCAGATGAAAGATGCTATTGACAGAGGCTGAGTTGTCAAGCACATAATGATAGCCTTTTGTCATTCAAACTCTCATTCCTTTGAAGGGTGGGTAGGGAGAATTGCCTTTTGTATAGAAAGCTATAACACCAAGGCATTCTAGGAGCCAGGGTCTGTGGGTCTTATCACTAAACTTCCTTATGACCTGCAACATAGAATGAGGACATCATTTAATAGTGAAACTCTTTTTTATAGCTTCATTTGCAGTAGCAATGGGACTAAAGATTAAATTCCATCTCTGGAGCCGAGAACAAATAATTTACTAAAAGAGAAAATCAGAACAGCTATTTAACTGCAGCAAAAGTAGTCGGGAGGGAAAAAGGGAAATCCAGAAAAGTTTGGTTAATGCACTGGTTGGCAAACTGTGGCTGGTGAGCAACTTGCAGCTCTTCGGCCCCTTGAGTTTTTAGCAAAGGCCAGCTTAGGAGTACCCTAATTAAGTTAATAACAATGTATCTACCTATATAGTTTAAGTTTAAAAAATTTGGCTCTCAAAAGAAATTTCAATTGTTGTACTGTTGATATTTGGCTCTGTTGACTAATGAGCTTGCCAACCACTGGGTTAATGTATTAGGGTGCTAAGGACTGCCATAACAAAATAATACAAACTGAGTGGCTTAAAACAATAGAAATTGGTCCACAGTTCTGTTATCTTCATGACCAGCTAGTTTGTTAATATTAATAGGAAGAAAGCAGAGGGAAGGCAGACATTGCAAGGTATCCGGGCATCTTCACCAGGAAGATGCAACTTTACACCACCCCTGGAAACTTCATTCCCTGAAAATCACTGGGGGAAGGGAAGTGGATGATGCACAGTGAAATTAGAATTGTTAGGGGCAAAAATAGAATATTGGGGACTAGCTATAATTATAAAAAATGTTAATCATGCTCTGTTAACCATGGTTGTTTTGTTCTGATTAAAGAAAGCACATTCTCACCTGGCCAGGAGTTACATGCAGGACCTGGGAGCTTACCTGGAAATTTGGTCCATCCTCTACATTTGGGAGCTGCCTATTACCATGGAAAGATTAACAACCTTGTTGCAGAAACCAGAGGTGCTAGCCCTTGGCAAACCCTTGGTCCTTTATGATAAAGATTTTTGGACTGGAACACGTGGTTTCCCCCTGTGCAGGAGGGCTTGTCCTGGGCTCTTTGTCTATCAGAGTTGAAGAATGAAACCATGGATGGAAGATGCTATAGTAAAGGTAGAAATTTATTGAAGAACAGGAGGTATAGACTTCCACATGGGGAGAGGGAAAGAGTCCCACCGAGTTCCTTGCCTCCTGCTCCGCCCCCTCTCCCCCGGTTTATAAAGGCTGCAGTTTTTGTGCCTTGATATTCCCCTTTGATTTGGTCACTATAGCAACTCCTGGGCTCAAAAGGTCAAACCTCTCATGGGACATGTGAGGCCCTCTTCCCTCACTGTTCTCCTATTCCCTCTGGACTTTCTTCCTCCTTCTTTATTTTGCAAATATAGACATCTTGCTACTCTCAGCTCCCTTATCTTATGGAAATGTGACTTCTGCTGGCACCCTGCTCCCTTGTCTTATGGAAATGTACCCTTTTGCAACTCTGTAGCCCTGTGGTTTTTCCCACAGACCCCCTTCATTTTAAAAATTCCCTAAACCTGCCGATTTCACCCCTAAAAATTCCTATTTTATTTGCATACCCTAGGCCTTTGCAAACCCCCAGACCACATTGCCGATAAACCACCCCTTTTGCATACCCATTCTTATCCCTTTTGCCTACTTCTCCATTTAGTCTTTGTCCTTCTACCCAATATAAGCTTCTGGCTTATGGGGGGGTGGGGGGGGGAGGAGAACAGATTTTTGTAAGTGATTTTCTGCTCACTGCAGGCATTATTGGAATAAATGCTCATATATGTTTCAATCCTGTCTCTGCTTAAATGGCTCAAATAGTGACAGACAGCCTGGACCCATTGACTGTATGGTTTCAGAATGACAATGATATAGGAAAGGTGCTTGCTTGTCCTGTCAGTCTAACCTGGGAACAAAGATCATTGGCTGGGAAGGTGGAATATATAATTTTCCTTTGAAAACCTGGGAATACGTAATCTCCAGACAAATGAATTCTCTCTCACTTGTTCCTCTTGCTTCACTCCCGCTTCTTTACACTCTCTTGCTCCATAACCCACGTTAGCCCACTATGTGGGCCTAGAAGCTACATGGGCCATAGTCATGTGGACCCCACACACAATGGACTACAGCTGAGAACACAAGCTCAGCTAGCCAGATGCTGGACTGCACTGTGCAAACATAGAATGGGCAGGGGCATTGATTCTAACTCTGCTGAAGACAAAATGGGACTTTTTCCATGGTGGGATGCAGGGAGATAGGGCCTTTGAAACTCAGGAATTTAGTTCCACAAAACTAAAATTTTCCCACAATACCTCATCCTCCTGTGGAGTCCTCAGAAAATTTTTATTCCCGTGGCACCCCAAAAAGTCCACTTCTACCAGAGAGCTCCTGACCAGTAACAGAAGCTAGAATTCTGAATTGAAGGTGTCTGAGGGCCATGCTCCTTCCTGTCACTTCCTAGTTTTGGTGGTCAGCTAGCAGTCTTAAGCATTCCTTGACTTTAGATGTGCCACTCCCACTCTCCATCTTCATATGGCTTCTCCATGTACATTCTCACATCATCTTTCCTCTGTGTTTGTCTGTGTCCAAATTTCCCCTTTCTACAAGACACCAGTTATGTTGGACCAGGATCCACCCAACCCCATGACCTCATATTAAACTTGGTTACTTCTATAAATACTCTCTTTTTTAAACAGTCACATTCTGAAGCAATGGGGCTTAGGTCTTCAACATATCCTTTTTTTTGGAGACACATAATTAAATCATAGAGGTAATCAAACAAAGCTTAGGTCTTCACATATTTTGAAGGGCTCATGCTTACTGCATTAAGCACACTTTATTTATGCTCAGGAATTTCTCTCTCTAAGTGTTGTAAAATGACCAACTGTAAAAGAAGTCAACTTGAACTCTTGGATATTATAGGATGTGAAGAAAAAGCCCACAGCAAAGGAGCACAGTGTTTGTCTTAACAGCGGGGAGGACAAGTGAGTTCATCTTTCTTCTGGGTCTTGGTGACCTGCCAAGGAGACCACCTGGGTACTGTCACAGCTGCTCTAACCGCATGACACCTTCTAGAACCAGGCTGAGAGGAGCTGCTGGGCATCTCTGTGAGGCACTGGGGCCTCCTTGGTTCTGTAGGACTCCTTACCACTTCACATTCCAGTCTTTTCATAGGAATATGTGGGATGGTGGGTGGGAGGGTCTTCTGGGGTGGTTCTGAGTTTCCCCCTATGTACAAATATGCCGCCAATCTCAGAGGTGGTTGTGAGAATTTTGTGATCTGTTGTATCTAATGCTATTGATACAGTATCTACCTAATAAAAATGGTCAACCACCATTTGAGGTGATTTTTTTTTAATATAGTCAACTATGAAAATAAACAAACTAGACTAAATTTAAGAATTTTTTCAGTCAATACTTAGAAAAATTATCAAAACGATGGTGTTTAAGAATGGCTGTTTAGGACCGGCTAAGGGGCCTTATATTCTAAGTAGATTCTAATCTTTTAAACATTAAAAATCACTGCATAATTATTACTTATTACCCATGCTGTCAATATGAAAACTTGCAAAAATGAATGTAGGGAGATGATTTAAGGAATCATGTATTGATCGATATACATTGAAATTTAAAAGCAAAGGTGACCCTTTCATATTTCATTAAGTCTTAAATTTAATGAGGAGAAAAATAGTGCTTTCCATTTTACAAAAGCAGTTGTGGAAAGTTTCTCAGAAGCTATGTAAAAATCAGGATGATTTATTCTTAGCCACGACCTTAAAATTTTTGTCTTACCACCATGTTCTCTGTATTTTGGTTAATTAAAGCTTTATGGATTAAGGGGTTTTTGTTTTCTTCAGATGGAAAGGGCACCACTATTTAGAAACATGATAACTTTTCAGTATTTAAACTAATATATGTTAGTATTATTATATATGTTATACATATAAAATACTGTCTCACCTCCATAGAGATTGATTATAAAAAATGTCCGTAAGATAAGAAATGAGATATGCTGACAGAAAAAGGAGAACAAAAAAGATAACTATAGGGAGCAGGCTCAGGCAAATGCTTTCATTCTTAAACTTCCTGGATAAATGCTCTACAATTTCCTGGCCCGGGGGAGTGCACTTTTATCTCTGCAGTTGTGTGTTTTCTGCAATTTGACTATCGTTTGTTCAGTAGATTATAAAGCACTGTCTCCTTTGGTCTGAGGTGCTGGGGCTGTTGCCTCCCCCACCCTAGGAATTTGGCCCATAAATCACTGGGAACAGTTCCTCTCTGAATGGAGGCTAACATCATGTCTATAGTTGCCTGACCTCTTATCAGAGCACAGAAACTTTTCAGTACCACTTTCTTCTGCTCCTCAAAGACCCATGTGAGATAAAATTGTAACTTCTCAGGCCATAACTAAAGAAAGGGTTTCTTTTTTGTCTCCAGCTAATTTCACTGCTGCTTATCTACAAATGCGTGCTTGGCAGTGGCAGGGCAGAGGTTTGGATTGTGTTGGGGTGTTGGGAGGCAGTAGGGCCTCCTGGTAGTAGAAGCCTTTAATGCCAATTATAACATCCCTTGTCTCTGCTCCTTCTCCTGGAATTCCTGTCCTCACCCCACTTGCCATAATTCTTCCTCCTGCTACCCTTTAAATTCCAGTCAACATAGCGATTCTTCTTTCATGCCTTGGCTTACAGTGTTGACTAAGATGAAAACCCAGCATTCTGGGCCTGGAGTCCCCACATTATGCACCTTCCCCATGTCTCTCACAGTGGACTTCTTAAGCCTAAAGATAGTTCATTTTCGCATCGAACTTAAAAGATTCACTTGCAGCTTGTGGGCCAGTCCAGGGCCAGCGTCTCAGTGAGAAGAGGGGCGCCTGTGTGATCTGGGGAGCCAGTGTAAGGCTGCACTGGGAAGTAACTGAGGTTCCTGAACCAGTTACACATTTCATTTCTGTCTCCCAGGGACTCTAGTTTTTTTCTTCCTGAGGCAGCCCTGTTCCTGGGTGAAAACTTAGGCAGCCATTTGACTTTCCTAATCTCTCTGAGTGACCAGACATAACACACATACTCAGATAAGTATAATGCACAGTCCCCTGTAATTGTCAAAACTCCCAACTTGATTTTAAGTTGAGTTGTCTTCTCTTTCTTCAGTTTGGTATTGTTGCGGGTTGCGGGTGGAAAGTCTGTGATTGAGGAGTGGTGATGAGTTTGGCTGTTTTTCTAAGCTAGTGGTTCAAATCTCTGCCTCCGCATACCTATGGAGTCTGGAATGTGGGCAAGGTGAGATGGAAGAGGGAGCATTGCTTTTCCCAGTGCACACTTCTGTGAGGGTGTCATGTGCCATGGTTTGGCAGGTGTTAAAAGAGGACTCTTATTTGTAAGGGTCCCCTGAAGGCTCTTCAGAACCACCCCATCTTTCCCCCACACCCATTGCCTGGCAGCTACCAAACATCTCTCTTCTCAGCTCTGAAGGAGGGTAAAGGTATCTCTCCTCAGGCTGGACCCTTGCTTCCTCCTCAGGCATTTGGGAGGAGTGCCAACATTTACATTCTTTCACACTTGTCTTCCTTTTATTTACATATTATGTAAATGGATTAGAAAAAAATACTCAATTTAAATGATGGGGAAATAAGTCAGATCTTGAGCACAGTCCAGAAAATTTCTCAATACATTTGTTTTTCATTTTGGGGGGCTTTTTATTTTTGAGTTCTTTTAAAAACAGATGAAGACTTGCCCTGAAGACTCTAGACTCAATTACATGAAAAGTAAATGCTACATCAAAAGTGACTTTCAAAGCACTTTTGATTCTATTGCAAGTTAATGTGGATTAGAGCACAGTCAGCTCACTGAGTTCTCATTTACGGCAGTTGAGAACTTCAGCTATAATAAAAAGCAAACAAAAACTACATGAACATATTCTTAATAACTCTTAGTGATAATCAACCTGAGCGAGGTATCATCATTTCCAGTTGGTAGACAATAAAATCAGGTTCAGAGAGGCTAATGACTTGGGCAATATAGTGGGACAGAACCAGAATTCATATTCAGATCATTCTGACTTCAAATTTCATAGTTTGAGTCCAGGGTAAAAAAGGAGAGAAATATGGCAATATGGAGAAGTTGAAAATTTAAAATGTTTCCTTTATAATTAAGGTGACCATAAAATATGTCATCTAAACCAGATAACTTTGACAGTGAAAACAGCCCCTTCTAGAACAGATGTTGGGATGATAAAAGTAAGTTAAGTCTAAAGGTGATGTATGGTCACTCTCTGATGACTTCTATCCTTTTATTTAAATTAAGGCCTCTCTCTTTCCCCAAACATCCTTTGACGTATACTTCTTTTCAGTGTGGTATTTATTCTTCTACTTATTAATTTTAAAATATTTTTAAGAACTCTTAATTTTTAAAAATATATTTTTATTTATATCAGAGAAGAAGGGAGAGAGAGAGACAGATAGAAGCATCAACGATAAGAGAGAATCATTAATTGGCTGCTTCCTGCACACCCCCTACTAGTGATTGAGCCTGCAACCCAGGCATGTTCCCTGATTGGGAATAGAACTGTGACTCCCTGGTTCATAGGTGGATGCTCAACCACTCAGACATGCCAGCCAGGCAACAATTTTTTATTTACCACACAATATTCACTACACTTTAATATATAGTGCAAAAGCCAGAAAAAAATGTTTTTATAACATACTTTATTTGACTTTTTGTATCTGAATCCTCATAAATAAAAATAAACTTATTTGTTTATAAGTTACATACTTATAAATAAAAGTTTAAAGGTGAGATAAAGTTGTAACATTTAATATTTTAAATTGTATATTTATTATTGACAAAATTATTTTGTTCCACATGAAGCACTAAACTTATTAGTACTGAACCAATTACAAAGTGCTCATTACTTTTGAAATCATTTATTTAACATTTGAAATAGGATTTACTAGTACATATTGGCTTCTTTGTAGTTATATTTGGGTTTAATAATATGCATAGCTGAATAAAAACACCCCCCAAAGCACAGTATATGCAAATAACTAACATTCACTGATGAAATGTTTACAATTTGGATATCAAGCCATATGTCAAGTAAGCTTGAGTTTTTATTGTTTTTTTTTTTTTGCCTGACTTTGAGTCAGAACCCATTGTGTTATCCTTGTGTCTGTCTGGTTTCATGGCTAACAAAGAGCTCATGCTGTGCCATTCACAAGAGCTTACATTATTAGCATTGTCATCAATTTCCCACTTCTTTGGAGGGATATTTTGAACCCATTAGTCTAGTCTTTGAGGTATATTAGTTAAAAACAGGTAATATAAGGGACTTATCTGGGCCTCATAATCTACAGCACATCATAATACACTAAAAACTAGCAAATCAGCTGAAACCGGTTTGGCTCAGTGGATAGAGCTTTGGCCTGCGGACTGATTCCGGGTTTGATTCTGGTCAAGGGCATGTACATTGGTTGCGGGCACATCCCCAGTAGGAGATGTGCAAGAGGCAGCTGGTCGATGATTCTCTCTCATTGATGTTTCTAACTCTCTATCTCTCTTTCTTCCTCTCTGTAAAAAATAAAAAACAAACAAACAAACAAACAAAAAAACCTAGCAAATCAGTGAGGAGGCTACTGTCACCCCCTCGGTCAACCCTTCTTCCTTCAGAATACCTTGTGGACTGTGTATGGTGTGTCCCTACTTGGTCTGGACTAAAATGGCCCTACTGACAAGCATAGTTCAAAAAGAAATAGAGATTTGAATTTTAATGTCCTCCTGTGCCCCTGCAGGTCAACTTGCTCATACTTGGGGGGAAGGGCAGGCCTGGGCTTTGAGGTCATGAAAACTGTGCTTGAACACTTGGCAGCTGTGTGTTCTTGGATAAGTTACTTTAGCTTTATTAAACTCAGCTAGCTATTTGCTGTAAAATGGCAATAATAATATTTGCCTTTTTTTTTTTTTTAACATTGATTAAACAATGGCCAGGAAAGAAATCAACCAAGAGTCCAATACATGGTAGGTGCTCCTTGACCCATAGGCTGCCTCTCTCTGCTTCTTTTCTCTCTAATCTACTTCTCTTGCCTAGTTTGATCATTCCTCACCATGCTTTGCTTTGATGCTTGAAAAAGGAATGAAAAAGAGAAACTTGGTATATTTAACCAGCTGTTTTGAGTCCCCAAATTTTCTCCTAGGATAAAAGTTTGCATTTAGAAAATAGACAGGGGGACCTCTCCCCATATTCATATATACCACACATTTCTCCCCAGACTTATTGGCTAGAAGAACACAAGAGGCCACATTAAGAGTAATACTCAAATTCTATCTGTTTTGCCTGCCCTGCTCATCTGTTGGCAAAGGATTTTCAGCCTACTTTCCAGCCTTTCCATCAATATTTCTGGGACTCTTTATGGGGTACCTTAAATGTGCTCACAAGCAGTTTTACCCTTGACACATCTAGCAGCACTGGGTACTTTGGTCCTCCCATTGCTTGTCTGTGCATGGTGTCTCCCTGACATGGCTCTGCATACCCTCTCCTGGTCTTTGGGTGCCCCTTCTCCATGTGTCTTCAGTGGCCATTTCAGTGCCTCTTGTGTCTCTACTCAGCACTGTTAGCAGATGGACTGATTCACCAAAGAAGACCTGGGCCTCCTTCTTACCATACCTCCTGGGGTATGTGTCAAGGGAATGAGGAGAAATAGGAGCTGAGGAAGGAGATAGGTTCTCTTCCCTTTGCCTAAAGTTCACAAGAGATGTATTTGCCTAGGATCACAAGAGATGTATTATACAATTTAGTAGAAATAATTATTTTAATAATTATAGCTCCCTCTCCCTTCCTTGACATACATGTATCCACGAATCTGGAACAGGGGCAGTTCTGAAAGTGTTTACAATGATATATCTGGAATCTCTAGTCCACTGTTATGATTAAGCCTTTATTATATGATCAGCTCATTATCTTCATTCTTCCCTCAGCATAAGTTCCCTACAAATACACTTCTCAGTCTCCATCCAGAAACCCTAGTTATACCCAGAATGGCCTAAGCTCCAGGAGGAAGTGTGGCTCAAGTTCTGCTTTCAAGGAACTCCTTGGCATCAAGCTGAGACGCTTTGGTAAGCACTGTCCCTCCAAGTCACCAGAAAGCAATAGTATCAACTTCATTTTCATTCTGATCTTCATCCTTTTCAAAATTATAATTTCATCATCTGAACACTTACCATTTAAGTACTTCTGACCAGCTGGATCCTGTACATAGCACTATTTAAATAGTGCATGATACAGTTTATTAACATTAGACTTGCAGCAGACAAACATAGCCCAAGTCCAAGATGAGTTCCTGCTATGTCAGGTTCTCTTTGTTGCCTCAGACATTAGTAAAACCTGTCCTAGTAAGGCAAGGAGGTATGTGGTGAGTAACTAGAGGCCTGGGCCATGGAGAAACCATAACATAACTTGTGTAGATTTGAGACACACACACACACACACACACACACACACACACACACACACTTCAGAAAGCAGACCAAAAATGTACTTCTATTTCCAAATAGTGAAGCCTTCAGTTCCACTATAATTCTCACAAGTTTGTTCTACATAATTCATTTAAAGGGCAAAAGTAACTTAATTTTGCTGCATCAAGCATTTTAATTAAATGCCCTGAGAGCATCAACATCTCCTTATCTTTTTCTCCCTTGGAAAGAGCAATACATAATAAACATACTGACATTGATATGAGTAATTAATATGCAGCTTGTTTAGTCAGTATGAATCAGCATTTTGATAATGTCTTGTGAGGATAGGATTATAATTGGAAGAATTTCTTCCATAGGGTGAAATTCTAGATTCTGGAAGGAATAGATATATTAAATAGTACTGTTAATTTGTCTTATAAAGCATCCAGACTTACAAGGGACAAGTAAAACTTTATAAAAGAGAGAAATTGATAAAACCTCTGTAAGTATATGCCAGCTTTGAAATATTTAAGTCATTATAAATTTGTGGCAACTCTTGAATTATTCAGAACAATCCCAATATATAAAAAGCCAGGGGCTGTCCTTACTGAAAAAACTGAAGGGACTACTAGACAGCAGGCTGTGTCGTGGAGTGACAAGGCTGGCAGGGGGTTAGTGAGAGATGACCAAATGACTGAATAGCAGGTTGAGTGGGGTGACCAGGCTGGCAGGAGTAGCAGTAGGGGGTGACAAGGCCAGGGGGTGACCAGGCTGGCGGTGGTGGGGTGGGGGCAGTTAGAGGTGATCAGGCAGGCAGGAAGGTGAACAATTAAAAGTCAGAGGTCCCAAATTATGAGAGGGATATCTGACTGCCATGTTAGGCCCAATCTCTGGGATCGGGCTTAAGCCAGCAGTTGGACATCTCCCAAGGGGTCCTGGATTGGAGAGGATGCAGGTTGGGCTGAGGTGACCCCTCCACCCCCATGCATGAATTTCGTGCACCAGGCCTCTAGTAATTTTACAAAACCAATTTAGGAATTCTTCTCTGTGATATGTCATCTATAGTATTAGTAGATTCTTGCCTGGCTGGCATGGCTCAGTGGTTGAGCATCAACCTATGGACCAGGATGTTATGGTTCAATTCCCCATCAAGGCATATGCCTGGTTTGTGGGCTTGATCCCCAGTGTGGGACATGCAAGAGACAGCCAATGGATGATTCTCTTTCATAATTGATGTTTCTATCTCTCTCTTCCTCTTCCTTTCTCTCTGAAATCAATAAAAATGTATTTTAAAAAATGATTAGTAGCTTATTCAAGATTCACCCACTATCTTCTCATTGACCTCATAATAATTACAATTTATAATGCTGGTTGACTTTTCTAGTTATCTGACTTATTTCCCACCATATTCTTATAGAAAGCTCACTCAACCAAGCCTACTTTGGAATCTGTGCCTCTTTAATATGCGTAGATTGTTCTCAAGCTTGGCAAACAAGTTCACCTCTGAGCCTTTGCATGGTCCTTTAGTGTAACATGCCTTCATTTCACTTCTTCATCAATTTATTTATTTCTCTCATTAGAAACTCTACTCCAACTTCTACAAAGTTCTTTCTTGATTAATTTTATGTGAATGAATCCTAATCTCTACCATGAAGGATTTAGCAAGTGTGTTCTTTGGAACATAGCTCTTCTGTGATGCTCTGCATGAAAAAGTTTCATAAATAAAGAACTGAGGGAGATATTCCTTCTATTTCACTCCTCTGAGAGACTCACAGCAAGTCTTAATATTTCAGCTGTGAGAAGCATATCTTGATTAACTTATTTGATGACACACTTACATCTCCAGGAACTAGTGTTTGTTTGAATGTGCTCTAAGAACCAATGACTACAGCTGTGATAATTTGGTATTTGGATTAAGTTTGCTGATATTATTTTCAGAGTATTTAGTCATTTCTCCACATTTGATATAAGGTGCTTCAGATATGTTGTCCCTTCTCCCCAAGCACTCACATGTAATTTGTTCAAAGTGGGCTTCTTACATCTACCAGTTGAAAAACTGAAGGCTGTGGTGAAAGACTTGAAAGTTGCAATTTCTATCTGGATTTGAAGAGTTACCTCAGATTTTTGTAAATAGGAACTAGCAACTCTGTCTTATACCAACCCAGTCTGTCCCTTCTTATAATTCCCCCATCACCACCTCGGTGACAAATGCTGCTAAACACATTCAACTTCAAAGCCTCGTCACGGGCCTTTTATTTTAGTTCCTATTGCTGAAGTCTGGCCTTTCCCGGTTGTGCAAGTCACAGCTGGTAATGATGGGGACCAGATGATGCCCCAGCAGCACATTAAAGGTTTTTACCAGGATGTGGTTTGATGGTTTTGCTTGGGTATTTTGTTGTTGTTATTTTTTCCTTTGGAATGTGAGTTGTGGCCAAGAATTATTTCCCCGATTGCATTTTTGTTATCCCTCTTCATTTAGGGAGTTGGAAGACATACAAAGACATAAGGAATATGATTGTAAACTACTGCTCAAGCTAACTGGTAGGCTCTTATAGGGTGACTTTTAGCTGTGACCTTTTCTTTATTTAATAAATTATGTGACTATTATGTCCAAAATGCTATACTGACAGCTTCATCTTATCACTTTACCAAGGCATCCATTATTCTAGTTTTTGAAAACTTAAAAATTTATAGGCATAATTTTTTAAATATTACAGAAGAAATGCCTGCCCTTACACTGTGTTTAATTTACAATGCAGTGGGATGTGCATAGGCTTATGATCACTTTGCAATGAGCTGTGTATAATAAATGGGCTATCATTATTTAAAATATTTGTTGTGTTTTTCTCATTATAGAATTGTTATATGCTTATTATAAAGAATTTGAACAATATAGAAAAGGATAAGGAGAACTTAAAAATCACCTACAATCTTAACAACATGCATATCTCACTCTTCAGTTCATATTTGGAGAAGAACAATGGGATAAAAAAGTTGACACTTCAATTATTAATTTTAGCATCATAACTAGACCGTCTGCCTATTATTACTAGTCACCAGACTAAGAACCTGTTAATTATTGCATATTTAGTTGGAGCTCCTGGAGTGCCTTTTGTTTCTATATTCATACTCTAAGTTACTGTTTCCAATTCTCTGGACTTAAACCTGCACATATCTCCTAAATTTATACTTCCAATCCGGGCCTCTTTTGGCATCTTTTAAAAAAATATGTTTTATTGACTTCAGAAAGGAAAGGAGAGGGAAAGAGAGATAGAAACATCATGATGAGAGCATCATTGATTGGCTGCCTCCTGCATGACTCCACTGAAGATCAAGCCCCCAACCTGGGCATGTGCCCTGAACAGGAATTGAACCATGATCTCTTGATTCATAAGTTGATGCTCAACCACTGAGCCACACCGGCTGGGCCACTCTTAGAATCTTAACTCATACACTCAACTGCCATCTTAACATCCTCTTATAGATGTCCAGGAGGCTTCTCAAACTTAAGGCCAAAGCTTATCCCCAGGTGTTCCTTTTTCCAGACTTTTTTTTTTTTTTTTCATCTTAATAAGGAGCATCACATTAACCCAGATGCTCAAGTCAAATTCTGAGAAACCATTCCCAATTGCTTTTTTTCCTTCCTTTCTCCCCCTCATCTAACATATGTGAGTCTAGAGAGAGAAAGATTTGGGATTATGCCAGAGATCTCTCAGCCAAGTCATTATTAAAGAATGTAATTTATAGGGGTCAGTTCTCCCCCTGCTAGAAGCAAATGGAATCCTGTCAACTTCTGTGCTGGGGGTAGGCATGGCTTTGGCAGAACAAATGCTTTCCATATTGGAAAAAAGGAGGAACCCTTATGGATGACCTAGCAATGTGTAGCAGACTTCAACAACTGCTGTTTTTGGCAGAAAAATCAACCCCAAGGGCTGAAATTTTCAAGCAGTGGCCTTCTGAATAGTTGCCAATAAAGAGTATTCAGCAGGTTGAGCAAAAAACAGAGTTCCCAATAAGCCAAGAAACTAGGAGGACGTGGGTCTAAAGAGGTCAAAACCCAGAATGGTAAGTTATCTTTTTAAAGTGGTAAATTAACCCGTTTCCTATCTTCTTCCATAGGCATTTGCTGAAATGAGCTGTTGGGTGGGGGTTGGGACTAGGGCATTGAGAAAAGAAGGGAAAGAAAGAAAGGTAGGTAGGGAAACTCTAGTGCAGTGCTCCTTCATGGAGAATGTTGATCTCTGGGAGGGACAATTTGTTTTGTGCAAACATTGGGGGACATTTAGCAACTCTGATCCTGCATGCCAGAAGTAAATGCTAGTGAATGCCAGCTGTGCCCATCCGTTATTGTGATAATCAAATTTTCTCCACATATTTCTGTAGATGTGGAGCAGTTCCAGCCTTCTTGGACTCCTTGGAATCTTTTGAGAGAGTCCATAAGGAAAGAAAAAACTCTAAAGTGAGACTTGAAGCGATGATGTGTGTGTGTGTGTGTGTGTGTGTGTGTGTGTGTGTGTGTGTCTTTTACTGCCTGGGACAGTCAGACTTAGCAGGATGTGGAGACTTTGGCTCAAGAGAATCTTCAAGCGTTCCTAAACAGGGCAAAGATTCTGTCACCAGAGTTCTTTGGGAGAATTCCTCCATTCTCAACTGACAGGGAGTTTTAGGGTCCAGCCAAGATTAGATTTGTTTTGCCATATGTATGCCAAATCCTGTTGGTGTAGGATTCTGTTACAAACCCTTAAATAACCAGAGTGTGTGACATGCATAAGCATCTGAGATATCATTTTCTCTGTTATACATTCCACCAGCCTGAGTAACAGTACCTAAAAAACATGCTCAAGCTCCCTGAAGGCTTGCTTGGCGCCAGGAATCACATTGTTGATCTCAGTCACATAGAAAGATGGTCCCAGGAACCATCTTAATCAGCTTAGGCTCACACCAGCCATGAGAATATAAATATGCTAATAGGCACATCCCCTTGGGTTGGTTATTTCACTTCTCTACACTTCAGTTTTCCTATCTGTAAAACTGGGCTCTTGAAACTTACTTTACACATTACCCATGCAGCAAAGAATGGGTAAAATAAATAATTGTGTAAAGCATTTGATAAACATTTTATATCCTTTTTCTTTTTTTAAAAAAATATGGTTTTATTGATTTCATAGAGGAAGGGAGAGGGAATGAGAGAGACAGAAACATCAATAATGAGAGAATCATTGATCAGCTGCCTCTTGCATGCTCCACACTGGGGATCGAGCCCACAACCCCAGCATATGTCCTTGACAGGAATCAAACCTGGGACCCTTCAAGTCCACAGGTCAATGCTCTATCCACTGAGCAAAACCAGCTAGGGCCACATTTTATATCTTTAAATATATATATATTATTGACTTCAGAGAGGAAGGGAGAGGGAGAGAGAGATAGAAACATCAGTGATGAGAGAGAATCATCCATTGGCTGCCTCCTGCATGCCCAACACTGGGGATTGAGCCTACAACCCGGGCATGTGCCTGACTGGAAATTGATGCAAAACCACTGAGCCATGATGGTTGGGCCATATTTTGTATCTTAATAACACTAATATCCTAACTATCCAGATAACCCAGATAATTATCTGAAGTAAGGAAACTACTTTTGACTAAATGACCTTACATAGTTTGATAAAAGCTTGTCTTTGTTGGGTACTCTCCATCCTTCCTCTTGACCATCTCAGGATTTAGCATAGCCAGCACTGGAACAATGAACCTTACCTTCATCCAGGTAAACTGACTGCATATCACACTACAACTTAAGCTGGAGTATCTAACATATGGGGACGTGAGTAGAAAAAGTGGTTTGTTAACTTTTATAGAGCAAAAGAAAGGGCACAGTATACATTTCAATGTGGGCATCAAATGCCAATTTTTTTCTTACAAATTGGTAGAAACAAAGAGGGAAAGGAAAAAAATTGCACTTCGAACTGATTTGTGCTTCAGGCAGGACCAACATTGTACTCCTCATTGCATGACTAAGCATTTGTTTGCTGTTATGTGCCATAACCTTGGCTGCCAAATACTTTTAAATATCTGTAAAAAAAACAAAACAAAAACCACCCCTAATAATTGGAGAGATTCCTCAAGAGTCATGCAGAAGTTACAGAAGTCAGGCATGTCAGTAATAATATAAACACCAACCGAGAAGATAAAAATGAAGCTGGAATGTATGTGATCAGACATCAAAATGGAACAGGCTGTTAATGGTGCTTCCTTTTTGCTGCTGCTTTTTCTCTCACACATTCTTTCTAATTTAGACAGCTTTCTTCTTTTTCCCTTTAAGCCCCACATGTTTGTTTTTTTCTCATCTTCCAGCAACACTGCCACCATAGTCTCTCACCCCACCCCACCCCAAGATGTCTCTTGAACCCTACTAATATGCTTGTATCACAGAACATATATTAAGAAGTACCTTTCTAAGTTTATATAGAACATGAACCTAAAAAAGATAATTATAAGAATTGCTGAAGCGAAAAATGTAGTAAAGTCCCAGTGTTCTCATTTACTAATTAACCCAGACAAAGCATACTTTCCAAAACTGCTTTCATTTCATGTTAGAGTGCCAAAATTAATGAACTATTCAGCTAATTTTCCTCAGCTGGCGTCTCAAAAATGTGGTACCTACATCTTAGGAGAAGTGCTTTCATCTTTTTAATAGAAGCAGAGGAACTGGGAAATGAGCCAGTGGCTTCTGCCTCTCTTCCAATATCTTCTCTCTTGGCCCCGGGGTTAAATATACTTATCACAGACACAAGTACAGACATAGATGATCTCATAGGGGCTGAAGAAGAAATTGGAAACAGCAAGAGGGGCAAGAAATAAACACTGGATCATTGCTGGGATTTGTGTCATATATGAGCAAAGTAATAATAGCTGAGCATTAATTAGACACTATAAATGTGTGAGCCCTTGAACTGAGTGCTGGTGTTATTTATCTAGTCCTCACACAGCTCTAAGAGGCAGATAATGATGATAATAGAAAACATCCAGTCAGCATTTATTATATGCTAGTGAGTTCTAAGCACTCTGTAAATGCCAACTCATTTAATCTTTGTAGTAATCATGTGAGCTGAGTACTATTAGTATTCCTGTTTTACAAATAAGGAAATTGAGGCACAGAGAATTTCAGCAGCTTGTTCAAAATCTCAGTGACTACATAGTAGACTTAGAATTTGAACCCAGGGGAAATTGATACCAAAAAGTACAGTAACCACCAAGCATAGCAATATTAGCCTAATTTCTCCTGCTTTAACTGGATGATTGGCATTTTACACCCACATTTTTTTTTTTAGACTTTGTACCTAAAGTGTTTGTCTTCTGGATTGACAAGATTAATATTGCCGAGGAGAGAAGTGAGACCAAAGTGACCCAACTAGGGAGGGAAGGAAAAGTGATATGTGGATAAGATGAATGAGGATGTGCAGTATGGAGGTAAAAAACATGGAGAGTGAGCGAAACATGCTCGAATCCTGATCTAGTATGCATGCTGGTGGACTTTAGGTGGGAAATAATCTCATCCTTTTACTATGCCTTAAGCCTAGTTTCTGAAGGGTTTATTCCCAGTTGATTGGTAGCAACAATTATGTCCAAATAGCCATCATCTTCCATGGAGACTGGATTCCTAACTGCCATTCTTACCTTCAGCATCCTTCCCCCACCTAGTAGCCAACAGAGAGCTTTTAAAAGCGTAAATCAGATTATGAGGTTCCCCTTGGGGAACCATCCAAAGCCTTCCATCCCATTTGGAATAAGACGCAGACTCCTCACCCTGATGTTCAGGGCCCCGTATGGCCTGCCTTTGCCTAAGTAGGTGGAACATTTTAGTGTTGAAAGGCATTATCCAATGAGTGTACATTACTTACTGAAAGTGTCTTCCTTAATATAATGTTGCCCACTATCAAACACGATGGAGTCATTTACCTTCATAAGCTCAATCATTTTCCAAGGTTTAACTGAGAAATCACTCTTTTTTTCCTCTCAAATAATTTTTTACTTTTAAGACTTGCCTCTGTGTACCACCCACCCCAACTAAGCTGTAAAGTTCATAGCTATAGAATCATCACTTAATATATTAGTTCCAATGCATTACTAAGTGAAAAATACATATCATATCCTTTTTTGAAAATCAGTGGTGCACACACTATATTTGAAATATCTTTTAGAGAAGCCCTTGAAAAAAGATTATACATTGATTGTGAAGGGGATCAGAATATACCACTGCAAAATATGCCACTTTGACGAAAGGGTTATTTTGAGCAGAAGGAAGTTAAGAATTCAAACAATAAAAAAAATTAAAAAAATAAAAAATAAAAATGTTAACACTAAAAAAAAAAAAAAAAGGAATCTAGATGCAGGAAGCATTCTCTGCCCTGCTCTTACCTGCCTAAAAGCAAGGTATAAATTTCTCTTTGAGGAAGGAACTCCCCACCCCTTCCACATCCCCATATCAAGGAGAAAAGAATAATTCATCATTGAAGATGGGGAGTAGACACCAAATTGAGCTGCATAAAATAGACTTTATCTTCCATTTGTTCCATTTGCTACTAACTTCCCCACAGTTTATTATCCCTTGAAGCCCAAACCCTCTTTTCTTTGATAAAAAGATACATAAGCCCCTGAATTAACTGCTTCTTTGAGTTTTAATTCATTTATATGAACTCCAATGCATACAAACATATTGTACCTTTTCTCCTGTTAACCTATCTTTTATAAGTTTAATTTGCCGGCCCCCAGTCACAACCTAAGAGGGTAAAGAAAAAAGTTTTTCTTCCTCAGCAAATGCATTTATAATTGTATTAGGATTTTTATATGAAACCGAGAGACCTTTGCTATAATTCCCCAAAGGAGGTGCTAGATCATAGTCAGAGTTAATAACACTGTGTCAGAAAAACTTAACCTTTCACCCATCTTGCGGGCATAACTGGAGGGTTTGCAAGAGAAGTTAGAAGGCACCGTTGGTGAACTTTTAGGCACTTCTCCTTTCTCTAAAAGGAGGAGGGAGTATGAGTACAGGAGTACTTCCTTTTTTATTTAAGAGAGCTTTATGGGTGTCAAATAGAAACAAACCCAGATTTAAATAAGAAGAGATTTTATTTAGAAACCATTGCAATAGTGAGAACATCCTGACATCGGGATCTGCAAGGGTCTCAATATTCAGTTTTTTAAAAAAGCTGTTCTTTTATAGGGAAAAAATGGGCTAACAGAAACTGTGGGGACCTGGGGAAGTGGAAGGTGAGCAGACAGCATGATCAGTTTAAGAGGAAATGTTTCTCCGTGCGATGATCAGCCAATTCTCAGAATAATCTGTTAACAGGGGTGTTTTGTACCTTAGTGCTTTTAGTGTTTGTTAAGATTTGGGGTCCAGCCATATTTTAGGGGTCCATAGGAGACTATGGGAGTGCAATCCAGAAGACAAACACTTTAGGTACAAAGTCTAAAGAGAAACCTGACCAAAGTTTGGCCCAGTCAAAGTTCAGTGGGTGAGTAATGGGCAAATATAAGCCTTTGGTCTAAGGGAATCATTAGAAGAGCTTAATGCATTTGGGAAGAGATTTGGTGAACTTGGGTCTGCTTTCTGTGTGAGTAATATGTAAAGTGAGAGGCTGGCTTAAGTGGCCTGTGGCAGCAGAGATGGCTACTGTTTAGAAAATAATTGCACTGAAAGAATTACTTGGGTTAGAGAATGTGGGAGTTTTCCCTGATCTTCTTTTAAAACAGGTATTAACTAAGAGAACCATCAGGAAGAATGAATGAATAGATTATGGCAGAGAGAAGCTGATGGTACTGTTGGATTCCTAGAGGTTAAGAAGAAGAGTAGAGATGTGTCCCCCTTTAACAAAATAATACCAGATGGGAGATACTCAGAATTTGGGTCTACAAAGAACTCATAAATGAACTTCAGAAGAGACAAATTAGAATTCAACACTTAATTAAGCTCAAAAAGCACTGATGCTAGACCAAGCCACAGTACCAAACATGAACATCCCATTGCCCCTTTGCTTTCCTTCTACTCCCCTTCTTTTCTAGATGTTATAAATCAGCTATCAAAATGTCATAAATCAGGAGCAATATTGACTCCAAAGAACCAAACAGGGAAAACAATGGCTTGGAGCACATTTGGGAATATCTAACCTACCAAGTAGAATTACCTGTGTAAAAGTTATATATCTAAAAGTGCTGTCAAAATAAAGGGTAAAGTTTAAATAGGTGCACAGCATTTTTATTTATTATAAGTCACGTTCTGGCTTATTTCACAGAAAATAATCCAAAAATTTATATGGAACCACAAAAGATCCTGAAATAACATTAGTAATTTGAAAAAGAAGAACAAAGTTGGAGGTATAATGCTACCTTATATCAAACTATACAGCAAGGCCATAATAATCCAAACAGCATGGCACTGGAATGAAAACAGACATATAAACCAATGGAACATAATAGAGGGCCCAGAAATAAATCCACACCTATATAGTTACTTAATATTTGCCAAAGAAGGGAAGACCATACAATAGGATAAAGACAGTCTGCTCAATAAATGGTGTTGGGAAAATTGGGCAAAAACATGGGAAAAAATGAAACAAGATCACTTTCTTATAACATATACAAGAATAAACTCAAAATGGATTAAAGACTTAGAAGTAAGACCGGAAACCATAAAAGTCATAGATGAAAACATAGGCAGTAAAATCTTGGACATGTCTCATGCAGTATTTTTTCTGACATATTTCCTCGAGCAAGGGAAACAAAAGAAAAAAAAAAAAATAAACAAATGGGATTACATCAAACTAAAAGGTTTCTGCACAGGAAAGGAAACCATCAATAAAATGAAAATACAATCTACTGAATGGAATAAGATATTTGCCAATGATACATCTGATAAGGAAATAATAGGCAAAATTTATAAAGAACTTAGATAGCTTAGCAAAAAAAGAAAAATAGAGGAAAACATAACCTAATTAAAAAGTGGCAAAAGGCCTGAATAAACATTTCTCTGAGGAAGACATACAGAGGGCCAATACTAGTAGACATATGAAAAGTTGCTCAACATTACTAATCATCAGAGAAATGCAAGCCAAAACCACAATCCCATACTACCTCACATCTGCCAGAATGGTTATTATCAATAAATCAACAAAAAATAAGGGTTGACAAGGATGTAGAGGAAAGAGAACCCTTGTGCATTTTTGGTGGGAATGCAAATTGGTGCAACCACTATGAGAAACAGTATAGCGGTTCCCTAAAAAAATTAAAAGTGGAACTGCCTTATGACAGAGTGGTTTCACTTCTAAAGAAACCTAAAACACTGATTTGAAAGAATATATGCACTTCCTTGTTCATGCAGCATTATTTAAAACTAGAGGCCTGGTGCACAAAATTCGTACATGGGGGTGTGTGTGTCCCTCCCAAAGTTGCGCTAGGTCTTATTTTCAGGGGATGTCTTTTCTTTCCATGTGCTAGGTCTTATTTTCGGGGAAACACGGTAGTAATTCTGTTTTCATTAAATCTAGTACTCCTATGATTGCATCTTTTGAAGGTTCCTATTGTGCTTTTTTATAATATTTGGAAGTCTTTCTTTCTCTCTCTCTCATATATATATATATATATATATATATATATATATATATATATATATATATATATATATTTTTTTTTTTTTTTTTTTCTTTTTTTCTTTTTTTTTTTTCTGAGAAGCTTTCTTGAAATGCCATGTTAACATCATTCAGTGCCAGCTCACCTGAGGACAATCCATAATCTATTCTGGTCATGATCAAATTGCGTGGTGTTTTCGTGAATATGCAGCCTCCTGGCCTGGGAGCAATCAGGCAGAGAATTATCAGGACATTGAAAGATTAGCATCATCAGTTACCTGCTGTGACCATCAGCCTTCTGTATATTAATAAGGAAAAAATGGCCTGCTGATTGTCATTTAAATTGCATAAAGATGTATTTGTATTTTGGAACTCCCAGGCATCTAAATGTGATGTAAGATCAAAAGCCATTAAAGGAGAAGAGTTGTTCCAGCAAACATCTCCCAAGAGGCTGAAATGTGACACTTGCACAGTGGAGAAGATGAGTACATTTTGTGCCTAATCATTTTCAATAAGCAACCCAATTTAATTCAACAAATGTTTATTGTGCACTTACTATAGGCAAAATGCTAGGTTAGTCCTTGCTGGGATGGGGAGGAGGGACATGGGGACTGTGAATCTCAAGAGTCAGTCATTAAAATCAACATGTGGATACACATAACTATAATGTAGGATGCCAAAAAGAACCTGAAAAGACAATACTATGTCAGAGCAAGTAGGAAAGTCTTTGGGGAAAGGGAGAAAATCTGAGTAGGTTTTTTATTAGTTTAAATATATTTGTATTGATTTTAGAGAGAAGAGGAAGGATGTGGAATAGAGAGATAAAAACATTGATGAGAGAAACACATGGATTAGTTGCCTCCTGCATGCTCCACGCTGGGGATTGAGCCTGCAACCTGGGCATTTGCCCTGATCTCTTGGTCAATGCTCAACTACTAAGCAACACCAGCCGGGCCTGAGTAGGCTTTTTAAAAAGTAAAAAATGGGAAGAAGAAAATTACAAGTTGAAATATGTATAATATCAAAAGTATGAGAATAAGTGTGTCAAGTGCTAAAGGTGTTCCTACCAAATCCTATGGGCACATACCTTTCCAGCATACACTGGCATCTTCCTACTGCCAGTTCTGCAGCTCTTCTGGGGCACGATCAGTGAACATGCAGGGCAGACTGGAGGGATCAGGGAGTTGAGCCCTTATGAGCAACTCCAATCAGTGACAAATAGGGACTTACTCCTCTGGTGGGACAACTCCAAGAGGCATTCTTGGTCCCCCTGAGTGGTGGAAGCTTCTTTAGTTACCCTTCTTTGAGTTTATTCCATTTCCTGCCTCATCCACTCTCCTGGCTGATCACTTTCCAAATAAACTACAATGATGTACCACTTAATGACCAGAATACATTCGGAAAAATGCATCATTAGGTGGTTTGGATGTCATCGAGTGCGTTTACACAAACCAGGTGGTCCAGCTTACTGCACACCTACTCTATATGGTATTGTCTATTGCTTCTATGGTGTGCAGACCTACATAGCATGTTACGGCACCAAATACTGTAGGAAATTGTAACGCAGTGGAGAATATGTGAGTATCTAATCACATCTAAACATAGAAAAACCCAGTAAAAATATGACTTTACTTGCACTCAAATCCTTATAACAAACTGTGATTTTTAGGAACCCAACCTAAGAGGACAAGCACAAGGAAAGTTAAACAACCAGCAAAGCAGACAGGGTATATAGGACAAATAAGAATGGAAGCAGTCAAGTTTTGTGCTTTTTTTCTCTGTGCCAGCAATTGTGTAAAGCACTTTTACATAGTCTATTCTACTTAATAATCAGGAAACTCCTACAAGTTAGGGATTACTCTCAATCAGAGGTACAGAGAGGTTAAGTTGCTCAAGATCACACATTTATCAGGCGGGGAAAGGAGGATTCAACTTCAGTTTTCTGAGATACAAAAACTAGACTTTGAACCTAATGCTCCTTGGCCTCCCTATCATCACTGAAGATATTGAATACCACTGGAGAGTTTCTACCCACCTGGAGAGCACTGAGCAGCCATGGGAGTTAGAGAGACAACCGAGGACCAAGAGATGGGATACCCTGGGTTGGTTGGTGTCTCTAACTAGAAAGAGAAGAATGTTAATACTGTGATCAAAGTCATGGTTTGGAAACATCAGAGGCATTCCAGTCATCCAAGGCTCTACCCAAACTCCCAGTGTATTGACAATCTATGTGTGGCCAATGGTTGGGGAGTTCTAAAAATTGAGATTAAGGTTCCAATTCAGTAGTCAGACAAACCTCCTTCAGAGTCCTGGCCCCATTGTTTCTGTCCCTGAGATTTTGAGTGAGATACATCCATTCCCTAAGCCTCAGGTTTATTAATTGTAACATATTTCACAGCGTTGTGAGGATTAGAAGAACTAACATGTTTAGAGATTTTGCCTTTTGCCTGGCATGTCCTGTGTATGTTAACAGTACTACTGAAGCCAGAAACTGTCTTATGCACATAGAGTGACCCGTTTTTAGGTCTCACAAAATTTTGCCTCTTCACCAGCTTCCACAAAATTCAAGTAGACCAAGTGTGTTGTTGGTTTATGGAAGATTTGTGGGGCCAACATATAGAATGAATATAGACAGGAATTCTTGGCAACTTGGGTCCTAATAAGACCTGCTTGTTGGACCCTTTCTTATTCAGCTGTCAGTGTCTTATAAAACTGCCGGACAGGAGCACAGAGGCAGTAGGTTAACACTGGGAATGTTCCCTGACATGTGAGTGATGAGGCCTACTTTCTTTCTGCCCTGGAAGAGGCTTTAATGGAACCCCACTGAGGGCCGAGTTCACGAGTGCTGCTGCTGCATTGTGGCATGGGCAGCATTGTACAGAAGTCAGAAAGGACATGTTTAGCTATTAAAAAACTAGAGGCTTGGTGCATGAATTTGTGCTTGGGTGGGGTCCCTCAGCCTGGCCAGCGATCGCGGCAATCAGGCCATCTCACCCAGTCACAATAGGGGAGGGACAGTGAGAGGTTGGCCATTCTGGAGGAGGGACCACTGGAAGTTAGCTACCCAGGGGGAGGGACCATGGGAGGTTGGCCAGCCATAGGAGGTTGGCTATGGGAGTGCCCTGACCACAAGGGTGCAGCTCCTGCATTGAGCATCTGTCCCCTGGTAGTCAGTGCACGCCATAGTGACCGGTTGACTGGTCCTTCAGTCAACCAGTCATAAGGTCATTTAGGCTTTTATATATAAAGGTAAGCTTCCAGAATAATCCACAAGTTAAAGATGCCAGCTCCAGGTGGCTTGGATTTTTAACTATTAACAAATATTCTTCTGTAAAAACCTTTTTACTCATATAATGCCATTTTTTGTCTTAAGTAAAATTTGGAACACAGTATTTCTCCAAATTATTATCTATATACTTGTGGTATTTCTCATTGCAGTGCAATTCAAGTAGGTACAAAGGGTGTTTTGCCCTTAATCTCATCCTTGTGCTTGGTTTTCAGTGAAATGCAAGCCTCATTTCCTGCCTTTGAATCTTACGGTTTCACCAGGGTGAGGCAAATAAATAACTAGCATGTGTTTAATGCAGAGTAAAAGGATATGGCAGTGGGTGGAGATGTTCTAAAGAAGAGAGAGATGCAACTTGAGCTTGAGGTTGTAAGGTGGTTGTGATTTTAGCTGAGGGCTGATGATGACATTCCTGGCACAAGGAGCATGGACAAAGCTGGAAGAAAGAACTAGAAAGATCTGTGTAGCTGACAGTGAGCCTATTGGCCTGGCAGGGGTGGGAATCATTAAAGGTGGATTTGGGAAAGGAAAGTGGACTCCGACTGGGTAGGGCTTTGGCTGCCCAAGGGAGGCAACATCCTCCAAACATTATTCCGAGTTACCATCTTCTCACACTGACGCAGCAGGATCTTAACCGGTTTCCGGAACCCAGTCTGTAGTGTTTACAAGTGAAGTGATATTTAAAAAAACAAAACACTGAGCTAACTCTGTCACCTCCCAGCTAAAATTCCTTCCTAGTTTCTCTTTGCTGTGGGAGAAAGACAAAGGCTTTAACACGGCCCAAGAGGCTCTTCTGATCCAGTTTTTGCTGATCTCCACAGCTTCATCCCACCTTCTTTATGCTGTCTTCAGCTCTCCCCTCTGCACACTCTCCCCTCCTGCTGTTTGTTCAGCCACCCTGGCCTTGATGCAGTTCCCCAGTGATCTCTTCCACCCACAGAAGCCTTTACTTGTGCTAGTTCCTCTGCCCAGAAGGCGCCTTCCACATCTCTCTTTGACCTAATTAACCACTCTTTATCTTACACACAGCAGCTCACATAGGACTTTCTAGGGAAAGCTTTCCCAGACTCCCTAGATTATTACATGCTCATATAACACCCTGTGCCTCTCCCTCAGAAGACAGAATCTCAGCTTGTGCTTACCTGTTTATTTGTGTGTGATTATTTTAATGCCACCTGCTCCTACTGGACTGTAGGCTCGGAGAGGAAAGGAAACACAACACATCTGTTTACTCACCATTGCATCTCCTACAAAGTGCCTTCAAAGAGTTAACAAAGATCTTTTGCATTAATGGATGGTTGAACGAATGGATTGGTGAACAAATAATAAGAAATTTACTCATAAGAATTTGGATCAAATTTGATATCTACTTTCTCATTATTATCTAGTTTATTTGAGGAATATTAGTTGCTTATTTTATTTAAAAGCTTCTTATATCTCTCTTCACACTGATAGCTTATTTTCAGAACCACTATTCATGCTTTAGGAATCCAATTCTTTACGCACACTTATCTATTATTCTTCTGAGTCTGGTTTGTTTTTAAAATGAAGAGAGAAAAATAAACACTGCAATTTTGTAATTTGGTTTACATTTCAGTTTTTATTTTCTCTTAGTCTGAACATTGTAAATGGTTTGAAAAAACACACAAACTTTTGCATTTTGCAAAATATTGATATTTTTTATCAATAAGATTTCTAAGAGCTGTAAAAAATACAGTAGTATTTGAAACTACAAAAATACATATATCCACATGACAGTGCCTTTAATATACACTCAGTGTATATCATATTTAATAAAAGGTAATATGCAAATTGTCCCCTCCACCAGGAGTTTGACCAGCAAAGAGACTGGCTAACTGCCCATGTCCCCTTTCCCTGTGCATCCCACCCATGCACAAATTCATGCACCCGGCCTCTAAAAAAAAAAAATAAAATAAATAATAATACACACACACACAATCACACACACACACACACACACACACACACACACACACTAGAGGCCTGGTGAACAAAATTCATGCATGTGGTGTAGGGGGGTGTTCCTCAGCCCAGCCTGCACCCTCTCCAATCTGGGACCCCTCTCACAATCTAGGATTGCTGGCTCCCAACTGCTCACCTGCCTGCCTCCTGATTTCCCCTAACCACTTCTGCCTGCCAACCTGATCATCCCCTAACCACTCACATGACAGCCTGATTGATGTCTAACTGCTCCCCTGCCAGCCTTTTTGCCCCCAACTTTCCTCCTCTGCTGGTGTGGCCACCCCTAACTGCCCTCCTCTATAGGGTTGATCACCTCCAATTGCCCTCCCTTGCAGACCTGGTTCCTCTCAACTGTCCTCCCTTGCAGGCCTGGTGCCTCTCAGCTGCCTTCCCCTGCTGGCCATCTTGTGGTGGCCATATTGTGTCCTCATAGGGGCAGGATCTTTGACCACATGGGGGCAGCCATCTTGTGTGTTGGAGTGATGGTCAATCTGCATATTACTTTTTTATAGAAAGGATAGAGACCTGGTGCATGGGTGGAGGCCAGCTGGTTTGCCCTGAAGGGTGTCCTGGATCAGGGTGGGGGTTTCCTTGGGGCATGGAGTGGCCTGGGTGAGAGTTCTGGTGGTTTGCAGGCTGGCCATACCCCCTGGTAACCCAAGCAGAGGCCCTGGTATCTGGGATTTATTTATCTTCTATAATTGAAACTTTGTAGCCTTGAGTGTGGAAAACTTGGCTTCCTCCAATACCAGGGAAACCCAAACTCCTGCTCTCTCTGTGGTTACAGCCATATTGGTTGGGTTAATTTGTATACTTGCTCCTGATTGGCTGGTGGGAGCGGCTTGAGGGTGTAGCATAGTGATGGTTAATTTGCATATTATTCTTTTATCAGATAGGATGTATCTGGCTTATTTCACTCATATCAATTTTAAAATTCATTCATGCTACTGCATATATCAATCATTCTCTCTCTCCTTGTCTATGTAGAATTTCATACTATGAATGTACTATAATCTGTTCATCCATTTACCTGGGTAAGGGCATATGGGTTATTTTCAGTTTGAGAATATTATGAATAAAGCTGATATGAACATTTGTTTATAAGTTCTTTTGCTGTTGTG
This sequence comes from Pipistrellus hanaki, assembly GCF_964339955.1. NCBI lineage: Eukaryota > Metazoa > Chordata > Mammalia > Chiroptera > Vespertilionidae > Pipistrellus > Pipistrellus hanaki. Next base: position 29,415,768 of record NC_140510.1, read on the forward strand.
TTTTTCCCCACTGATTTTTATACAAATTTATATATGCTTGAGATACTTCAAGAAGTATCAGAGGAGATAAACATGATGGAGTTACAACTCTATTGCTCTGGTTGTTTTAGCCTCTTTTCTCTGTTCCTAAAGATAGCATGATGTTATCCTTTAGGTATTGGGGATGTGGCAGTGTGAAATTTGTTTGGTAGTTACTGTGTTGGTTACCCAGGGCACATGGGAGCGGCTAAGTATTTTTGGTGGCTGTTGTACTTCTTTTTTACTCATCTCTCTCCTCTGTGACATGGCTGGTAATGTCATGCTTGAGTGGAGGGAAGAGGGTGGATTATATTCAGTGCTTCCTTAAAGATCACATTTTAATATTTCTCACCAGGAGATTTTTCTGCTCTTCCTCTCTTCTGTACTCAGCTTTAGCTCCTATTACAAGCTTTTCTTTATTGATCCCTTGGTGTTTCCTTAGCCATTAGCCTCCACAGTAAAGCTACTGGGAAAAGAGGTCAGAGAATCAGCTGTAGCAGTGTAGAGTTACACATTTCAAACCTTTGTTTTTACCTTGACTCACAGAATATGTGAGATCAGACTATAGTCCACATAAGAAATGGGAATCAATGTATCAATGATTTACTTGCTCTCCATATTGTGGTAAAATTCCAACCTTTTCTCTATGTTGGGTTCCCCTTCATTTAGTTCCTTTGTGCCTTTATAATCACTTGAGTTCTTAGCTTCTGACTGTCATGTCACCCTGAAATGCCTCCCCTCAGTATTCAAAATCTCAAGCACAGAGATGTTCTTGGAAACTATTCAAACCTTCGGAAAAACAAACCCCTATAAAAACCAGCACATACAGTAGCATTCAGACTTTCAGTTGTTTGTTATGAAAGATTCTGAGCATTCAGACTTGTGTATCACAGCAAGGTAGTAATTACTGAGCTCAACAGCCTATTGTTGGGATATTAAATTAAGGCCAAATAAGATACCTAACCAAACTGCCTCTTAAGTATAGTGACTCACAGACCTAATTGATGTGAGAATCAAATAAATGTTATGGAACTTTTTTTAAGGGGAAGAGATTCCTTTGAATTGAAGTTTAACTTAATGGAATTTATTGAACCCCTTCAAAATTTTCCATAAATTGTCCAATAAAAAACATTAAGTCTTGAACAAGTTTAAGCCATCTTTTAAAAACAGATGGTGAAGCTCTTTCCCTTCCTGTCTACCACATGAGACAGGGAATGTAGTGCTGTAAATTCCTCTATAATTTTAGCTCTGAGACAGGGGTCTGGGGGAAAATGTCTAGGTAAAAAGTCCAGGCTGGCACCGAGCTGCCCAAAGCATATAAGGAGGTGGGCTTTTAGAGTTCTTACGGGGGTGCAGTTGAATGGTGGGACTTTACTATAACTCATTAAAAACATCGGACCCAGAGTAAATGTTCATTTAGTCAGCCTGTGATTTTGTTTTCCTTATGACAGAGTGTTGGTTTGGTGCTTCTTTTTTTATTTTTTTATTTTACTTATAGGTTGCTTTCTGTTATGCAAGGTCAGTTTAGAAGGGTTTTTAAACCTATTAGACAATCTTGATTGTCTAATTCTACCACTATAACTAGTAGTGGGTTAGTGGAGGCCCTAGCATGACATGAAGCATACCATATGGAATATTTGGCATCACAGAAAAGAATTTGAATTCCTTCTCTGCTATATCTAGAGAGAGTATACAATAAGAAGGTCTCACATGCATCCAACAGGAATGAGAAAAAGAGAGAGAATAGTGCACATCGAATGAAGTAAAGACTTAGAATTTTCCAAAACAAATGAAAGACATTAATTCTTAATTTTAACTCTATACATTATTGCATGTGCACTATTAGGCATTATCTGGTTTCCTGGGTGGCCTATATAATAAAAGGCTAATATGCAAATTGACCAACAGCAGAATGACCAGTTGCTATGATGCGTACTGATCACCAGAGCTGACCCTTGGTGGTCAGTGTGCTCCTCCAGGGGGAGTGCCGCTCAGCCAGAAACAGAGCTCAGGGTTGGTGAGCGCAGTGGTGGTGGCAGGAGCCTCTCCTGCCTCCGCAGCAACACTCAGTATGTTTGACTGCTGATGGGCCTAAACCGTCAGTCAGACATCCCCCAAGGCTCCCCGACTGTGAGAAGGTATAGGCCAAGCTGAGGTACCACCTTGCCTCAGAGTGCTTGAATTTCATGCACCAGGCTTCTAATATAATATAACTTATCAGTGCTGGAGATTTAGCTGCTCTTAGAACAATAAGAAATGGGAAGTATCTGGGAAGATAAACCTTCCCCTCTGTTCTTTCCTCCATGGAACACTCCTAGGTGTGGTTCATTTTTGCAACCCTTGTAAAGAAATTACATACCAGAAGGTAAACTCAGCTATTGAGCACCCTATTATGTCTCTTGGCAGCTTGCTGTAGTAGCAAGTATGGTAATGTAATTCATTACATTCCTATGTATTTTCTTTCACGATTTCCCTTTTTTCCCCCATATCCATACCATCCTGGTTTTGCACTTCTCAATGTAATGGCATTTTAATCCATGTCACATTGTCTGCTTTCTTGAGGACCTAAGCTGAGGAACTCTATGAACCACAGGAAGTAAGTATAAATTGTAAATATAAATTGTAAATATAAATTCTAAATATATATATCAAATATAAATATATGATATAAATATATATCATAGAATAAGTTCTGGAAACCAGGAAAATATATTAAAGAAATAAAGACAGACTACTTTCATAAGACCCACATTGTTACATAAGACCATAAAATGCAACAGAAACAATGGAAGCCAAAATACAATTAAGTATATTTTACCATGCTGAAAGGAAATATATAGCAACTTAGGCTCTTATGAACAACAGCAAAATAGAATTCTTTATGGGCAAAAATGAAATAAAGATAATTAATCAATGACAGACCAACATTAAAGGAAATATAAAAATTTATTTTCCGGTAGAAGAAACATGATCCTACATAGAAGTTTGGAAGTAGAAGAAAAAATAAAGAGCAGAACATTTGGTAAATATGTGGGAAAATTGCCCTAGTTGGTTTGGCTCAGTGGATAGAACGTCCACCTGTGGACCAAGGGTTCGATCTGATTAAGGGCATCAGGTGAAGTTTAAAAAAAATATCTTGGCAAATCTATATAACTATTGTCTGTATAAAACACTATGTAAATACTGTTTATAAAATAATGATAATATTTTGGTGATTTAAAATACATATAAAATTTAAAATAGATTGTTCAGAGATGGATAAATGGCAATAAAGTTTTCTATTCACTTTGCATTGTCTAGGAATACGGGCAAAAGTACCTATTTTACTCTATTAAATAATGGATTTGTATTATAATCCTTTGAGTCACTACTAAAATAATAGTAAACTAAGAAAGGTGGAGTACAATGGAAGAAACAATAAGAAGAAATCAATATAAACAAAGGAATTAGGGTGGGGAAAATGTTACAGAAACTGTTTGGAAACAAAGAAAGTTCTATAAATGATAGTAGATTTTAACTGCTTAATAGTGATCTTATATAGATAAATGAGTTCAATGCTTCAATTAAAATACAAAGGTTGTTAAATAGATAAAACAAAAGCACCTCAACCATGAGTTATTTGTAAGAAATGCCTTTCAAATATAAGAATGCAAATAAATGAAAACTATTGAAAAAGAAATACTGAAAATCATTAACCAAATGCTATATTTTAGTTTTATAGACTAAAAGCATTTCCAGAGAGAAAGCATATCATGATTAATAGTAATAAATGTTTGACCTCACCCAGAAGATGTGATAATATAATATATATTTTAAAATATAGCCTTCAGCCGAAACCGGTTTGGCTCAGCAGTAGAGCGTCTGTCTGTAGACTGAAAGGTCCCGGGTTCGATTCTGGTCAAGGGCATGTACATTGGTTGTGGGCACATCCCCAGTAGGAGGTGTGCAGGAGGCAGCTGGTCGATGTTTCTCATTGACGTTTCTAGCTCTCCATCTCTCTCTCTTCCTCTCTGTAAAAAATCAATAAAATATATTAATATATATATATATATATATATATATGTATAGCCTTCAAATATATAAAATAAATGTTGACAGAAATAAAAGGAGACATAGCCACATGTGGAATCAAAGTGGAATATTTCAAGATACTGTTCTTGATAATTAATAAATTAAATGGATAAAATTAGGTTGTTTAAAAAAGTCATGAATCAAAATAAGATTAAAGATAGAAATTATGAGTCTTTTTAATTAAGTGATAATAAAAGGACATCTAAATATTGTGAGATGCAGGTAAAACATAATTAAAGAGAAACTATAGTCTTAAATGGACATCTTGAAAAAGAGAATAAAACCTGCAAAGCAACAAGTTATGCATCTATTGCTAAAAGTTAGGAAATGAATAGCAAATTAAGTCTTGGGGAATGTGAAGGAAGAAAATAATAAAAAGCAGAAGTTGTACATAGAAACAAACATACATTAGAGAGGATTTACAAAGAATAGACTGATGCTTTGAGAAGATCAATAAAATTGATAACACTGATCAAAATCATATGTATAGGAAAAGTAGAAAAAAAAAGAGAGGGGCCGAAACTGGTTTGGCTCAATGGATAGAGCGTTGGCTTGGGGACTGAAAGATCCCGGGTTCGATTCCGGTCAAGGGTATATCGCCAGTAGGGGGTGTGCAAGAGGCAGCTGATCGATGACTCTCTCTCATCCATGTTTCTAACTCTCTATCTCTCTCCCTTCCTCTCTGTACAAAATCAATAAAATATATTTAAAAAAAAAAAGAGAGAGAGAGAGAGAGAAAGAGAGAGAGAGAGAGAGAGAGGGAAGGTACAAAAATCCTAGAAAAATAATAGGCACAAATAAACAATATCAGAAATAAAAATGGACATTATTAAATATTCTGTATACATTAGAAATAAAATATCTATCTATCTATAAAACCCTAATATGCAATTGACCAAACAGCAGAACAACCAGAACGACTGGTAACTATGATGTACATTGACCACCCCATCACCTGACTGGGTTTGCTGGCCAACCTCCTAGTCCCTCCCTCTGGCCAGCATGCACAGATCACCTAATGGGGAATGGGGAAGGGGGTGGCGATGGACTTGCACAGTCAGGCCAAGAAGGGTGCAGGTTGGGGGTGGGGCTGGCTGCTGGCAGCCTGAAGGAAGCCCAGGTGCCAGCAGAGGAGGGAAGCTAGTGCTGGCGGAGCAGTGGGAGAGGGGGGAGGGAAGGAAGGCCTAACCCTGCATGAATTTCATGCATCCGGACTCTAATAAAATATAAAACTTGTTAAGAACTTTTAGATGCCAATATACTTAAAATAAAATGAAATGCACATATTCTTAGAAAATTATAACTTACTGAAATTGACATAAAAGATAAAATGTGTATAAATGCTTTAAATATTAAATATATTGACTCTTTAATCTAAAACCTTCCTTACATAAGGAAGGAAATGTTTTTATAGATTTAGAGCAGGGGTCCTCAAACTTTTTAAAGTGGGGGCCAGATCACGGTCCCTCAGAGAGCTGGAGGGCCGGACTATATGAACTACTAATTCCTACTGTAACACCTTGGCTGCGCTCACTGCCCAAAAAACCTGGCGGGCAGGATCAGACTCCTCTGCGGGCCGCATGTGGCCCGCGGGCCGTAGTTTGAAGACCCCTGATTTAGAGAGAGAAGAAGGGAGAGGGAGATAAAAAATATCGACGTGAAAGAGAAACTTATCTATCGCCTCCCACATAGTCCCAATAATGGGATCACACCCAAGACCTGTGCCATGACCAGGAATCAAACTCACAACCTTTTGGTGTACAGGACTACACCCCAATGACTGAGTCACATGGGCCAGGACTCTACCAAATATTTTTATCAAGAAATAAAAAAGCGTATATTGAGTAGGAATATAAATTGTACAGCCAACTTGGAAAGCTAGTGTTAGTTATTTTTTAGTTATGACCCATCAATTCTATTTTTAGATCAACATACAACTTGTGACACCAAGCAACATGTAGCAAGGTGTTAATAGTATTAGCACGACTCTTAAAATCCCCAACCAAAAATAACTCAGATATCAATCAACAGTAGACTAGCTCAAGACACTATGGGATAGAAATACAAAGAAATGTTAGGCAGCAATAACAATAAATGAATTATAGCTATTTATAGCAAGCAACATGTATACATTTTAAGAACACAATGCTGAGAGAAAAATGTCTGTTATAAAGAAATCCTAGTATATACTGTATGGTTTCACTTATGTAACACTCAAAACAGGCAAAATTAAATTATAATGTTAGAATTCAGGAGAGTGAACACTTTTGAGGAGCCAGAAAGGGGAATTTTCTGTGGTGCCTACAATTTTTTTTTTGTAGAATTTACTTTATGAACATTTATTGAATGGTACCTTTGTTTTTGTGCACTTTTATTCATATGTATTATAAGTCACAATAAAAAATGTAAAATACCACATTAGAAAAAGTCTCAGGTCTCTTTCAAAATCTACAAAGGACACTTTTTGTTTCCTTGTAGTTTCCACATTTTATTTTCTCTTTGCTTGTAATTATAATACACGGCAAAGGTGGCGACAAACAGAGCTCTTTGTTAGAACTACTGACCCATGACTTACACAGATTATTTCTCACTCTCACCAGGTTTCTTCAGGTTAGAGTCAGCACCGTTTCAAACACGAGGAAAGTGAGGCTCAGAAAAAGCTGAGTGATTTCCTCAGAGCATTCCACCATACAAGGTGGGGGCTGAGCGGGCTCTGGAAAAGTCAAACTACAAATACACCCTGAAATGGGTCAGAGAGCAATAATAATGCATTCGTCCAGCTCACTAGGTATGCCATGTTGCCTAAATGTACAATATGTTAAAAATAAATTGTGTATATTTTGTCTTTAGAAGTTCAGTTTGGGTCTGTTTTTTTTTGTTGTTGTTGTTGTTTTGTTTTTGTTTTTTTGTGTTTTTTTTTTAATTTTCCAAGGTTTCCCTAATATCAAGCTTTTCTCTGCCTTCTTGAACATATCAAGTATAATTATAATGAATGTTTTTATACCCTTAACTACTAATTTTATCATTGGGGTCATTGCTTGGTCAGTTTCAATTGATTGTTCTTTCTCCTCATTATGGGTGGTATCTTCCTGCTCCTTTGAATGCCTGGTAATTTTTTTTTTTTATTGGACGTTAGTTTCCTTTGGGGAAACTGGATATTTTTTATTCCTACAAATATGTTTGGACTTTATTGCAAAACGCAGATAAGTTGCTGGGAGGCATGATCCCTTCAAAGCTTGTGTGTAAGCTCTGATAGTCACGACCAGGGTAGCCTTTCATCTAAGATTTTGCCCAACTTCTGAAGCAAAACCCTTATGAGGATTCTACCAGGGATGATGAGGTTTTTCTATGCTGACTGCTGGGAATACAAATAAATTCAACCCCTGTGGGAGCTTCGAAGTTTTCCGCCTTCTTCTTGTGGGCGGTTCTTTCCCTAGTCAGAGACAGTTTCCTTAGAGGCCTGCACTGATCACACCGTTCAAGACTCAGGAAGGACCCTCTCAGATCGCTGGAGCTCTTCCTGTGCAGCCTTTCCTTCCCAGGGCTCTTGTTGTAGCACTAGACATTGGAGGGTCTCCATCTTTCTAGACGCCCAGCTCTGTCCTCTCAACTCAGGAAGACCTTTTGAGTCTCTGCTTTGGAAAATCTTTCCCGGCAGTAAACTAGGCTAATCATTAGAGGACTCACTTCTTCCATCCCCGTCCCCCTCTCTCAGGCATAATCTTCGTGTCAGTGTCTGAAAACCATCGTTTCATGTATTTTGTTGTTTCTCTCGTTGTTTGCTTTTCTGTTTGTTTGTTTCAGGCTGTCACGTAAAGCCAGTGCTTGTTATTCTGTTTGGGCTGGAGGCAGACATACAATGTGTTTGCTTTGGTCTAATCTCCTTCTGTTTTCTACAAGTGAAATAAATCTAACACATGTGTCTGTGTTACACTGACTGGCAATGATGTCAGAACTACCTCGAGGAGAATCTGAGGTGGCAAGTCATAAGGTAAAAATTGAGTGTGCATTCAAGCTCAACTATTTGGATCCTGTTTACACTACTTCCTGGTGCTGTGGAGCTGGGAAGCTGGTTTCAGGAAGGAGTTAATCCTTCCTCTAAGACATACTTGATTGTCTCAAAATTTTATTTTTCCTTTTCACTGCAGAAACAGGCCCATTAATCATCCTATTGAATCGAGGTTATGCAAGGCCAAGCAGTTCCAACTTGCAAACGGATGAAGTTTGGCAAACCCAGTCCCATTTCCAGAACAGCATCTGAGCACTGTGCACCTGCCTGTTCCTTCACCTGAACTCATACCTTGCCAATCCACTTTGTCAATCTTTTCTGGGCTGAGCACCAGGGCTAGGATGCCTTCAAACCCGAAACAAGCCTCCTTGCTTGTGGAATCCCCTGCATGCACTTACTAGTACAGGTATCACAACATAGCCCCTGTGCCCCTTAAGTGAACCTGGTGGGCGAGCCCACATCTCCTTCTCTGTGTCTCTTCTCCCAGTTTCAGCATGCTTTCCACCCCCTCCTTCAATGTCCAGTGCTTTTGCCTGCTGCTTGTCTGACCTTGTTCTTAGTTAAGTTGGGTTATAGCAAGTGGGGCTGGATTTATTAAGAAGAAAACTCTAGTTCCTGTTTGTATGCTACCTACTTAAAAAAAAAAATCCTTATTATTGAAAGTATTACATATGTTTCTCTCCCCGCCCCACCCCATTGTCTTCTTCTAGCCCGCCCCGGCTCCCTACTCCAGGCCTTCACCACCTTATTGTCTATGCCAAGGATTGCATAGATGCATATAAGTTCTTTGGTTGATTTCTTCCCTCCAACCCACCCTCCCCACCTTTCTTCTGTAGTCTGTACCTACTTAATAGATCACCTTTACCAGGGAACACATTGCCTGAAACAAACTAAAGGGAGCATTTCTTAAAGAGGCCAAGAGGCAGATAAAATGGGCTTCTCACATCCCACTTTATCAGAGTATCCGCCAACTCTACTCTGTCTACATCGGAAGCCAATGTTATTCTTACCTGCAGTCTCCAAAGTCTGATCTGATCTCCCACATACATTTCCTTTCTGGATCATATTTTAATTATCTACTTATTGTGGGCTTGCTCTGTGCTTGGCTTTGAGTAAGAGGTTTCACAAGTTCTTCAGAGATCATTAAGCTTCAAAGACAACTTGGCAAAGGGACTATGTTAATCCTTACTTTGTGGATAAGAACACTGACACTCCAAGAGGTTTAGTGATTGTTGAAGTCCTCACAGTAAGTGATAGAGTCAAGAGTCTAACCTCCATCTAGTTTTTCCCACCACACACATTTCGGGAGCAAAACTAATTAATATGAAGATTCATAGGCTGTTTGCATTAAGCTGCCCACTTCTGCTCAGCAGGCCAGTTATGAGATCATGATAGTTACAAAGCCCAGGATTATATACACGGTTTGCTGTTAGATACATACACAGATCAAACCACGTTGTTCATGGTGCTTTGATCTTAGCAGGGAAAGGTCTTTTCCGAATCCAGGGCAGATTTGAGGCATGCTCCCTGGAGGTGAAAAGGGAGAGAGAGAGAGGTGATATCAGTAAATGTTTTAAAACGGATGTGGAGGGAATATTTGATGATGTAACACAAAGCTTTATTACATTAAAAGGGTAGTTTGACTTTGGTAAAAATATGACAACAAGATGACTGTGTTGTTCATTAATGTATCAGGCTTCCTTATTGAGCATATTCTATTTTTACTGCATGAAGAAATCTAAGTGCTATGTTAACCTTCTCAAGTTCCACTTGCCTTTTTACATTCATTACTTTGGAAGCTGATGTTTGCTAGGGACAAAAGAAGGAGGGGGAGTAATGTATATTTGCATGGGCTTTAGTTTAACCTCCATAGCAGTGTTCAGCTCAAGGAAATTCCTGTGGGAATATCTGTGATAAAATGTTGCAGGAAGATGGTAGATTTATGGACAAGGCCAAGTTATATTTCTTCTTAAGTTGAGGTGGGAAGGTAGAAAGCCCTACAAGTATTTTCCTCTCCTACATATTGTCCAGAAATTTACACAAGTAATATTTTATGAAAGTAACTCAAATAAAGCAGACATAATCTCAGAACGATGACATCCCACCTTCCTATCCCTATTCTGCCTGTCACCTTTGCTTTCTTCTCCAGAGCTTTCCTTGCTAACAGTGTGGAGTATACCATTCCAGGCATTATTTTTCCTAGCAACTCACAAACCACACACACACACACACACACACACACACACACACACCTGTTATAACACATGTCACTCAATCTGACTTCATTATTCATTAACAAGACATGAACACAGTGTTGATTCATTCATAGCTTTCACTGTAGAATCTAATTATGTATCTTCCAAAGAAAACTCAGGAGTTCCGATGATAAAAGCTCTTGGGAGATTGCCAGACAGGTCAGGCCTAGATTATTCTACCCATTTGCTTGAATGACTCAGTAGGTGATTTAACTGGTCACAGTATCTTATATCAGTTGTGGCACCTGTCTTGTCCTTTTATCTTAGCGATTTCCTAGCCTCCATGTCACTGCAACTGCCATTGTTGATTCGGAGTAATTGAAAATATAGTTGTAGATATCATGGCTTACTCTGTTTATTGGTATATTTTTCAACAATGTAGACCATTTGTAGAAAGTGGCTGCAATGAAAGTTACCGGCTCGGCTCAGAAAAGGTCCTCAGTCCCTCCATTCTCCAGCTGTGTGACCCAATTCTTTCCTGTGCGTATGCTCCACTCTTTAGACTCATCCTTGATTTTCTTATCTTCTCACACTCCACACGCAATACTTCTGAAAATCCTCTGTCTCTACTTTCCATATATAAACCATTTTTACCGCCCCATGACCACTTCTTACCACCTTCGTTTTTGCTATTTTAATTCAGCTACAATGGTTATTTTTTATAGCTTCTATTTTTTTTGTTTAGCTTTTTTATTTGTTTTATAAGAATTTCTAAATGATTTTGAAATATTTTTAAAAATATATTTTAATTGATTTTAGAGAGAGACAAAAATAAAGAGAGAGAGAGAGAGAGAGAGAGAGAGAGAGAGAGAGAGAGAGAGAGAAAGAGAGAGAGATTGATCAGCTGCTTCCTGCAGGCCTCCTAATTGAAATGGAGCCTGCAATCCAGGCATTTGCCTCTACCAGGATCCAAACTGGTGACTTCTCTGTACCTGGGATGGGATGATGCTCAACCAGCTGTTGATTTTTCATAAGTGTTCTACATCAAGTTTAAGAAATTTTTATTTTAAACTTGTTGGGAGTGTTTTATTAGTCATGTATGTTGAGTTCTGTCAACTATTTTTCTACATGCTCAGCCAGGCTCAAGTATTTTTAGGATGCTAACACTAAATTCCTTGTCAGATAATTCTAACATCTGATTCATCTCTTTTTGAAATCTGTTGATAGTATTTCCTCATTCTAGTTGAGATTGTTTTCTGATTCTGGTATGATGAGTGACATTTGAGTGTCTTGGGCATTTTGTATATTATTTTATAAAACTCTTTTCTATAGCAGGCATTCCCACTGTTAGAGAGCAGCACAAGAGCTGGGTGGGTATGTACAATATATTCACCTTCCCATTGTGCAAATGTGGGACCCTGATTCCCACTGCCTTGTGACATGTGGGTAGGGGAGGAGTTCAGTTCCTCCACTGGCCCCTGTGACACCTGCCAGGGCTACTGTGGCATTGGCTCAGATTGAGTTTATCTTTCAGAGAACCCAGTGGCACTAGGGGAGGAGAGAGGTGAGTGCCAACTCATGCCACCTTTTCCCATCACCTCTTTCCACCATTGCTGTCAACTCTCTGTTGGGCCCTAGTGACATTGGAGTGGAGGTGGGAAGCAGAGTGATGATAAGACCCACTTCCCGTTGCCTCATTAAGTCTCTTTGCTGCCAGGTTGGAATGAGCCTCAGTGTATTTCTGGACCCCACTGACACCACTTGAGTAGGGCAATAAAAGTGCCCATCTGTTTTTTCTGGGAAGCGGGTAAAGAATTACTTGCTGCTTGGCCCTGCTGGCACCACTGGATGGGAGACTGGAGCACCACTGTGTGACGTCCCTGTGCAGGGGATGAGGAGGTAAAGTGGTGGTGGTTGGAGGGGTGAGAGAAGCTCCTTTTCTGGCTCAACTAAAACTGTGGGAAAGTGTATGATGGGTGGCTTTTCTATTGGTGTTTGGTGTGAATAAAGTAAACATTTTTGGCAATATTTACCTTGGTGTGAATAAAGTAAATATTGCCAAAAGTGTTTTCTGTACTTTTAGGCCACACTTCTCCTGGTATTCCCACTAGGACTTTCCTGCAGATTTTTAAAGGGATTCTGTACCTGTTAGCAGATCTGGGTTGGAGGCTTCTGCAGGACCTTTATATCCTTTATGTCTGGGACATAAAGGAGGCAGTAAGGAAACAGGGAACTCACCGCAAGTCCCAGGATGCCTGAATAGTCTGCCTTCTTTTCACCTTTCAGGGTCCATCTATGATTGTTGTTGGCTTTATGTGGATGGTAGATGATCTCGGAGGAAAGGGACTAATTTATGTTGGTCAGAACTGAAAGTCATCAACAGGATCTTTTGAAGATACTAAGTTTTTAAATTATAACAGATCTAAGCCATAGGCCTGGGATGTGACTACCAGCCATGGCCCACCCAGGTAGGAATTTGTGATCAGACCATCCTGAGGTTACTTTTGGCAATTGGGAATGTCCAGTTTATTACATAGCCCCTTTTCTGTTCACAGAAATATTCACATTAAATAAAATATTAACTGTTGATTTTTCATAAGTGCTCTACATCATGTTTAGGAAATTTTAATTTTGAGCTTGTTGGGAGATTTTTATTAGTCATGTATGTTGAATTCTGTCAACTATTTTTCAACATCTGTTGAGATAATTATGTTTTTTATTGTTGTTAATCTGCTGAAGTACATTGATACATATTTGAATGTTTAACTTTATATTTCTGACACAAACCCCAGGTAGTCATAACATATTATACTTTATAGATTTTTGGATTTAATTTGCTGAAAATGTAAGAATTTTTGCATGCATTTTTATTAGAAATATTAGTCTGTATGCTCTTATTATTTATTTGTCAGGTTTAATATCAGGTATTTTCTTTAGATATTACTTGATTATACATTTGCTAACTTTTCTAGACCTCAGTGCCAATAAGCCTTATTTCTATTTCTTGTTTCACCAGGTCTTCTTTTTATATATTCCCACCTTGCCAACAATAATTAAAGCCTTTGATGGTTAGTAATTAACTTTAAGGTCAAGAATAAATTAGTATACATTTAAATTACAATCTTTTGATTTATGGTGGCCCAAAAATGAAGGTAATTAAATGTTACAGCATTAAATTGTGATCAAATCCTTAATGATGAATATTCAAGTAGTTTATTTAAATAAAAAACTGAAATAAAAAACTAAAATTTGAAGGCATTTTTTAAATTATCATTTCCATATCATTTTTTTCCTTTCTTTTTAGATTGTTCTTTCCTAGGGAAACACTTTAGTGACCATGAAGAATGCAATCATGGAATACACCTAAACTTGTTCCTATTTTTTCCCTTCCCCTACTAGTTTAACTTACTAAACTATTGAGAACCAATTATGCAAATGGTGATAATTAATTTGCATCCTTTGACAAGTGCAAATGTTTCATATCTCCAAGGAGAATGAAAGAAGGGGAAATAAGCCCTTATTATTGGAAGAAATAGAGTTTGCAAAACAAAACAATGCAAATATTGATTCCTTGACCAGGACTCTGGTGCCACAGGAGATTTTGCTGTCTCTTTTGCTTGGACTAGTTCCACATGGTGCAATTCCCTAGTTCTTTAAATACAGGAAAGCCTTAAATTTGATATGTAAATCAGGTGATCATTAGAAACCATTTTTATTAGAAAAATAAAAACTAGGTATATGATTATCTGATAACATAGAGCATCAATCTTGCATATGCTTTAAATTAAAACATACTTTTGCTCATAAAAAGATTAATGTGATTTTTAAAAATTTCAGGTAGTTTTCAATAGCATTCATGTTTTCAAGGCTATTCTTTTCTTGAAACAGCCTGATTTGAAGTTTTCCTCTCTGGGTAACTGTTTCCACCTCCGTTCTAAGCCTTAAAGTGTATTAGATATTTAAGGGGATCTAAAATGGTCTTGTGCAAGGTGATGTTATCAGTGGGGTGCTCTCCATGTCCCCAATTGTTCCACGATGAGGTGTCGTGGAAAACTTTGTTTCTGTGGAATTAAAACCCCGAGTTTCCAAGGTCCCATCTCTCTCTATCCCACCAAGGAAAATGTCCCCTTCTGTCTGCTCCATATTTTCCCAGTCCAGTCTAGAGTCTGGCTAGGTCAGCTTGTGTTCCCAGCTGCAGCCCACTGTATGTGTGGTCCACATGGCGAGGCCACATGGCTATGGAGGCGCACAGCAAGTGTTGGTCACTGAGCAAGCAAGACACAGGAGTGCAAGCAGCCAGAGAGAGAATTCCCTTGTCTGGGGGATTTAACCTTCCAGAATTTCCCATGCTTGGAGTGGCTCCACCCACTAGCCGATTATCTTAATTCCCTGGCTATATTGAGAGGCAAGCACCTTCCCTACATCTTCCTGACTTTACTGCGCATGCACCTATTTCCCCCTTAGTTTGATTCCTTCCCCTAGTGGTTTTCAGGGAATGGACAGGTGGTTCATAGGGAGTATAAAACTGTAGCTTCCTGGTGAAGCTGCCCAGATGATCACGCTTATAATGTCTGGCCTTCTTCCCTTTGCTCCTTCCAATTATTAAGAATAATAACTAGTTAGTTACAAAGGTAACAACATGACAGTACAGTATAACTTGAATGAGAGCACTAGTATCACATTATCACAAAATGAGCTGCTACTGAAACTGTGCACTCTCCAACCGTTCTCAAGTATTTCAGCAGTAAGGCAGAGAGAAGAAACCTTTCCTGCAGATTTTCTCCTCTTTTTCCATCCACAACTTCATGGTTGGCAAACTGAGGCTCTTTGGCCCCTTGAGTGTGGCTCTTCCACAAAATACCACAGCCTGGGTGAGTCTATTTTGAAGACATGGCATTAGAAGAAGTTTAAGTTTAAAAAATTTGGCTCTCAAAAGAAATTTCAATCGTTGTACTGTTGATATTTGGCTCTGTTGACTATGAGTTTGCCGACCACTGCACTAACTGAATGATGGACCTACAGGGGTTCCCTCAGGCTGAATTTTCCAGGTAACTGAGCCCTAATAGTTTTCTGTTTTTCCAAAGTTGTTCAGAATTTTGGGCTTATCAGTTAAACTTAGTTTTCAAGTTATTTTTGGATCTTTAGAAAATGTATTTTCTGTCTTTTCATGGTATTTGAGCAGAAAATTAGGTGTTACATGTGCCAATCTTTATCAAACATACACTTCAATCATCACAATAACTCTGGATGGTAATGTTATCTAGACCATTTTTTTTAAGTAGATGAGGAAGCTGCACTTTGGAGAGATTAAGTGGCATATCCAAGATCACAGTTAATCGATACCAGAGCACATACTAAATCCTAGGTGTACTTGAACTTATAACCCATGATCTTGTTTTGAGCGAAAGTCAGGATAGCCAAGTGCCAATTTTGAAGAATGTTCAGTAGAGATGGAGATCATGCAGTGAACAGTGGTAGATTCATTTAAAATATTGTGAGGGCTGATTAAAAAAATGTTTGCAGCGTTATCTAAAATGACAAATGTTCAAATATGGCAGATATAGGAATGACTAAAAAAAGGAATGAGTATTCTTGTTCTACTTCTATGAGTTAGTGGAATCTGTTCATCAGAACTTCAGAAATGGAAGTGAAATCTCTGTTTGCGTGTTTTTTTTTTTTTCTTTCTACCCAATTAAAATTCCATAAACCTTAAAATTGCATTAAAAAAAAATCTCTGGCCCTAGCTGGTTTGGCTCAGTGTATAGAGCATCAGCCTGCGGGCTCAAGGGTCCGGGGTTTGATTCAGGTCAAGAGCACATGTGAGGGCTGCGGGCCTGTTCCCCAGTAGGGGGCATGTAGGAAGCAGCCAATCAATGATTCCCTGTCATCACTGGTGTTTCTATCTTTCTCTTCCTCTTTGAAATCAGTAAATATATATATATATTTTAAAAATCTCCTGATTTTTTACAGGAAAAAGTGGCAATGTTAGAATGGAATTAGAATATTCTGAAATCATTTGGAAAGAGTAAGAGCTACCACAAATATCATCTAAAACTTAAAAATTCATTTCTTGCCCAAGCAATAGCTATTGATAGAATTTTGTATTTTTTATACTTAAAGAAGATTTTAACAAAGAGTCTTCTTTAAAAACAAAACAAAAAAACCAAAAAACTCTACTGTTATTTTTTAATCATTTGAAAGGTTGAGCTGAAACGGGTTTGGGTTTGGCTCAGTGGATAGAGCGTCAGCCTGCAGACTGAAAGGTCCCGGGTTCGATTCTGGTCAAGGGCATGTACCTTGGTTGTGGGCACATCCCCAGTAGGGGGTGTGCAAGAGGCAGCTGATGTTTCTATCCGTCTAACTTTAACTCTCTATCCGTCTCTCTTCCTCTCTGTAAAAAAAAAAAAAAAAAAAAAAAATATGTTAAAAAAAGAAAGAAAGAAAGAAAGGTTGATTTTGTTACCCATTGTTTTGTAAAAAAATGGAATTGTAGATAGGATTGGTGGAAAAAAATGAAGAAAATTACAATTGATCTTTTCTCTCTGTGCATGTCTTTATTGCCTAAAGCTTCTTACCAGCATTTAAGTATGCCTGTCAGTCACAAGCTCTGTTTGCTGTGAGATTGAACACTCAATACATGCCCTAAGAGCAGCATGTTGTGTAGAAGGCTCTAGATGTCTCTCTCAGTATCTGGGGGAGCCTTGGAAGGCTGCTATAGTTGCTACTGATGATGATGATTCACACCTGAAATCCTTTGGGCAGATGGAGCCACCTCATCCAGAGGGGCCTGCGGGTGCCTGAGTCACCACTCTCTTGACTCCAGAAAGGAAAAGCAGCCTGATTCAATCCTACCAAGCCAGACTGACGCTCGCTGTACCAGAACTCTATCCCTTGCTTAGCTCTCTGCTTTTTCATCTTGCTTCCTTCATTGCTACTGGTTTCTCCTGAAAGCACTCCTTTCAAAAATAACTTAGCATAACCATTATGGCTTGTTGCAATTTAGGTTCTTACAAGGGTATTTCTTGGATCACATGATCTCACACATCTAGAGGAAATAATGAACATAAACAGACCCAGAGAAAGAGAACCAGCGATCAGACTCAAACCTCAGAGGGAAAGTAAGGGAGGATAGGGGTAAGGGGAAGAGATCAACCAAAGGACTTGTGTGCATACATATGGGCCTAGCCAGCGGCCATGGACAACGGGGGGTTGGGGGGGGCATATCTAGGGAGGGGTTTGGGATGGGAATGGGGGAATAAGGACAATTATTTGAGACCATAATCAATAAAAAACAACAACAACAACAAAAAACCCAAAAACCAAACTTGCAGCAGAATCCTAGTCTCAGGATGTGCTGTGTGGAAACCAGATCCAAGAAATGTGGCCTTTAACCCACAGAAATAACCTCTCTTATCTAAGTTTCAAGAGCATGCCTGGGTTCAATTTTGAAATATATAGGTGCCTCTATTGCCAATAAGATTGTTGGTTGTGTTCTATTTTTTCTTTTCTCTGTGCTCTTCTTCCATTGATTGAAGAATACTGGTGTTATGTATTATAAGTATTACAATGAATTTTGTAAGCTCCTGAATGTCCCGAGAAAAATGCTCATATTATGGGTGTTTTTGTGGAAATTACTAAAAGAGTATTCACATGGTAATCACCTTCTTTCTTCTTACGTGTTTTAGAAATAATTTTATAATCACTTTCTGTCTGCCCCAAATTTTATTGTCTTCCAGCCATACCTCCTGGGGGCAGCTTCTCACTGTGTTTTATGTGTTTGTTGGTTTCACCAGAATGGAAATAGAACAGATAGGAAACAGAAGCTGATCCTCCTCGTCCCTTCCTGATGTGGACAATGTTAATTTATAACAGAGCTGGTTTGCCATTAATGGGGAAAAAAAAAAAAAAAAGCAAACAGCTGGTTTGATGGAAAATCTGCCCTAATCCCTGGAGAACAGGGAGTTCAGATGTGATATAAACTGACAGAGGGTGAAAAATAATCTTCAGACGGATAACTTAGTGCAGCAAGGATGGGCAGGACTGGATGCCATTTGCCAGAGAAGAGAACACAGCGAATCTTGTGGCCACACATGGTGCTCTTCGAAGAGAGGACATTGGGAAGAGGGAGTAATCAGCTTACCATTGTTTACAGTAACGAAAGAGCGCTAAACATATGGAAATGGAGGTTTGATGTATCACACGTACAGGAGGTTCATCTGCTTAGAATCCTCCTAAGATTACCGTTCTATCTCAGTTGATATTTCCCTAAACACCAGCAGAGGCCTCCAGACACTTCCTTAAATAAACAAGACACTGTCCATGCACAGGGGAGAGCACGGCGGCCCTTGTGTGCACCGGCACCAGGGGAATCAGATGGAATCTCTGATGAAGTTGATTTCAGTGAGTGGGCTGTATTTAGAGGAGTGCTAACTTTTGTTGTATAACCTGCCCACACACCCATAAAAACAAACAAAAAATGAAACTTGATTTAGAATAGAAGGTCATAATATGTGAAACTATTGTAATTTTAGTTCACATTTAACTAATTATCACAATGTGGGCAACATTTAACTGATTATCACAATGTGGGCATTTCTCTAATAACAATTACAATAGTATGTTGTCAATAAGACAGTTCTCTCAAGTCACCTAATTTGCTCAGTTTTCTTGGAATCAAGACACTGTAGATGATGGCATGGAAACAAGGTCAAGGTCATTGGTGGACAACTATCCTGGGTTATTTTGCAAGGACCCCCCCCCCCCCTTTTTTTCTTTTACTCAAATTTTGAAATAAGCATAGTCCTAAAGGAAAAGTTTGCCAAATTGTTAATAAAAACTTTACAGAAAATATAACTAACTCACAAAGAGCCTACTAACAAGCAGTCTACAACACTTTTCTATTTGTAAATATTTGTGCTTTTATATGAGTGGTTGCAAATAAGCACCAAATCCTACATGGCTCACCTACATGTTTCCCCCCTAAGTTTTAATGAATAATCACAATGAGAATCGCCCGATCCTCGAATGCCCCAGGAAGTCTGCTGCTTTCTGAAGTAAATCTCATTAGATTCTGCACATCGCTGATGAAATCGGCTCAGCCCCGACCTCTACTCACAGCTTTAAGAAACTCCAGCAGCTTCTCCATGAGGGACACTTCTCTGACTGTACCTTTAAAAGTATTGTATAAGCACCTTCATTTTGCCACCATACTAATTGATTTTTAGCTAATTAGGAGCATTTGGAGGCCCTAATTTGATAAGAAAGTGTGAATGCATTTTCTCCCACAGCAGGTTTATCATTTGCTGGGGTTATAGGAGCGTGTTAATTAGGTGTAATTCTTCTGTCCGGTTGATGGTTTTTAAACAGCAGTCACCATGCAGACAATAATAGGCAAAGTAGAAGCTGGGTTTTGGCCATTGGTGTGGTTTGTCAGCTGAGGTTAGTTACCCCTGGAACAGAAACCTAGTGGAGGTGGGTATGTATATGCTAATGAAGCAATGAATCTGTTCTTTCTTTTCACAAATGTTCTTCAGAGTTGCAGTCCTCCTGGCCCCAGTGTCAGAAGCTCTCAGGAGGCTGCAGAAATGCACATCTCCTTTCCATCCTTGCCTCTCTCCCCTGCCCTCCCAGCACCCAGTTTGATGTTCATCCTGGCCCTTTTTAATTTTAAATCATAAGTCACTGGTTTTGAAATTCACTGGCCCTGAAGTAGTTGCTGAAGATCTTTTGAACAGTTTGGGCCCTGGGATTTCTTTGTTCAGTCTTTTCTGCTGGAGGCAAAGCTGGGCGGGACTGTCTGCTGTCTGCTGTCTGCTGGGAGCAGTGAAGCAAAAGGAAACAAACAACAGAAATACTGAGATTTCTGTAGTTAGGAGCACGTTTGTAGATGGAGCCCATACAGTGTCTTCTGTTTATATGTGAGGCTTTTCTTAGGGAATGCATAAAGAGGAACTTGGAACAAGGAACCCTTCAGGAAAGGAAAAAAAAAAGGGATGTTGGACATTTTGGGTTGTGAGACTGAGGAAAATGCTCATTTACATAGCGTGAATTCTCTGTTAAGGTACAGTTGCTCTCTAAGGCATGTGCTTTTGTAGGTCCTTTGTTTTATAGCTTTACACCCATCATTTACACATTTGTCTCCCTTCCTGCTTGTGACCAATCTAGAATTAAAAGGACCAAATAAAATAATCTCTGAAAGTCCTCCAGTTATTCTGTTCTACCATTTTTGTTTCTGAAAATCAAATCTCAAATATTGGTCTCACCATCAAAGACCAATTGAATTGTTAAAACTTCCCTTGGAAATGTCTGCAGGTGTTCGAAACTACTTTTTAGTCACGGAATATAACAGGGCGGAGGGAGAAACCCCTTAATAGAATGCCTGGCTCTCTGAAAGGTTCATCTTGATAGATGGTGTGGTGGAGGGGGAATTGCCGCTATTTCCCCTCTTAGTTCTTTTGGCTGGTCTACTAATCAGATCTACTTGAGACAGATTTGGAGAAAATAACCAAATTTAATTATGTATATACATACAGGGGTTCCCTAGTAATACAGGGTCTAGGACAAATAAGGTAGTGAAGGCCTATATGGCATCTTGAGCTAAGGAGGAAGTGGAGGTTGAGGTTTGTCACTTCAGAGAGGGAGAAAGCAGTTCAAGTGGAGATAGAAAAGCAAAGATTGAAAAGGAAATGTCTGCTGGCCACCTTTAAGGACGGGACACAGGGAGGACTTTGATGAAGTTCCCCTCTGTTAAGGACACACTAGTTCATTTTAAACGTTAGTTGTCATGATGATAGCTCCCTTCCTGGCAGGTCCTCTATCTGAACCTTTTAGGCAGTTAGGGGGCAGATCAAAGGGTTTTTTTCTGGAGTCCTTTGTTTCTTAAAAATAACCAGCTTAAAATAATCAATATAGCCCTGACTGGTTTGGATCAGTGGATAGAGGGTCGGCCTTTGGACTGAAGGGTCCCAAATTGGATTCCAGTCAAGGGCATGTACCTTGGTTGTGGGCATATCCCTAGTAGGAGGCATGCAGGCGGCAGCTGATCAATGTTTCTAACTATCCCTCTCCCTTCCTCTCTGTAAAAAACCAATAAAATATATCTTTAAAAATAATCAATATAAAATGTCATATTTTGGTGTGGCAAGCTCTGCTTCCTTCACTGGAAAGAATATAATATTTTGAGACTCCATCTGTTGGTTATAAGCTGATTTAATTGGTCTTTGTGAATCTTGGCTGACTTGCCTATAAGATGCAGTTAAGAATGCCTATCTTCCAACATCGTTGTCAATATTAAGTATGTTTTTTCTTTTGTCATCCTAGTGTTCATAATGATCCTTCTTAATTTTAAAACAAAAGTTACAACTGTTTAACAATGATTGGCAAACGAGCAATTCTATTCTCTTTTTCTACAGCCTGGAGAAGACATACAGAAATGATACCTTGCAAGGGGAAGGAAAAGAAGGAAGAACAGATCAAGGGGAAGGAAAAGAAGGAAGAACAGGCCGAAGGAGAAAATATATTTGGTGTCTGCCACATCTTTGCATCCTTCAATGACACTTTTGTCCATGCCACTGATCTTTCTGATAAGGAAGTCATCTGTTGTGTGACTGATGGTTATTAATGGTGAAAGGCACCACATTCCTTACAGTAAGATTGGCTCAGAACTCAGAGTCAAGAACTCAAATATATGTGAAAGTTTATTTAGAAAATCAGAGGTAAAAGTGAGCCCGCTGGGCTGTGTGGATGAAGCAAACAAGATACAGAGGCAAAAGAAGGACGTTTGGAGTTTATGAAAAAGAAAGCAGAGGTATGTGCCTTGGGGGAAGAAATGGAAAAAGAAATGGACAGGCATGTGAAAGAGAGATTGAGGATGTCAACTCCATCTCCTGCACAACACCTGTGCTTACAATCTGTGGACAGGACTCCTCAAATCATTGTTTGCTATTAATAAATTGTCTTTGTGTTGGCTAAAATAAATAAATAAATAAATAAATAAATAAAATTAACAATGGTTCACAAATAATAGATGTTCAATAAACATTTGAATATCTAGCATCATCTCACATATTTGTTTATATGATTACTACCTGTGGACCCCCATTAATATATAAGCTCCATGAGAATGAGGTAAGTGTCTTATTCAACACCATCCTCCTCTCTTTGTATGTGGCAGACACTCACGAAACACTGGTTGTTTCAATCAATGAAATATCAGCTATATGGTATCTAATGTAAATATTATTGTTATTCTTTGTGGTTAAAATTTACTAGTTAAAATCCAACATAAACACAAAACATATAAAAACAAAAGCAGTATTTATGTTTTTATTTGAAGGAAGGTTTAAAATGAAATGAATTATGTAAGTGTCCATCTCAAGAACACAGGAAAAGAGCAAAGCCAAATCAAAGAAAGTAGAAATAAGAAAATTCTAAAATTAAGATCAGAAATCAATGAAATAGGAAATAAATATAAAATAAAAAAACTAACAAACCAAATTTAATTTATTAAAATACTATAGCTAACAAGTCTTACCCAGAGAAAAGGAAGAAAATAAAACATTACCAATGTCAGAGATTTTAAAAAAGGTCAATGTTGTTGTTGTTGTTGTTTTAAATAAACCTTTATTGTTCATATTATTACAAAAGTTCTTCATTTTTCCTCCTCCACCAGGTTCCTACCCCACCCTCTGCCCTTTCCCCACCCCCCATTGTCTTCATCCATAGGTGCACAGTTTTATGTTCAGTCTCTTCCAGCACCCCCCACTCCTCTTTTCCCTGAGAATCATCAGTCCTCTCCCCTTCCATACCTCTGATTCTATTATATTCAACAGTTAATATTGTTCATCAAGTTTTTTAATTCCCTTGGTTTTTTTTTTTTTGTGTGTGTGTTTGTTTTTTTTTTTTTTTTTTTTTTTTTTTTGTTGTTGTTGTTTTTATTGGCTTCCAAAGGGGAGTTTAAGGTCAAAAGGAGTTTCGGATGTGCCCAGATCTTATTCATCAAAATCTGAGTAAGCTCCTTATTTTTTGGTACAAGATTTAGCATATGGAGACCTTGGTGAGTCAAGGTCCTTTTTGTTCCTCATTCCAAGCACATGGATTAAGAAATCAGTACTGGCCGAAACCGGTTTGGCTCAGCGGTAGAGCATTGGTCTGCGAACTGAAAGGTCCCAGGTTCGATTCTGGTCAAGGGCATGTACATTGGTTGCGGGCACATCCTGGTAGGGGGTGTGCAAGAGGCAGCTGGTCGATATTTCTCTCTCATCGATGTTTCTAGCTCTCTATCTCTCTCCCTTTCTCTCTGTACAAAATCAATAAAATATATTTTAAAAAGGTCAGTGTTAATATGGATAATAAAAACATTAAAAAGGGCAATGTTGAGAAAACTTTAGGCATCTATAATGTAGTGGAAATAGAAAAAATTCATGAGAAACCATTAACCAAAAGCCGCGGAATCTAAATGATTATATATCTTTTGATGAAATTGATTATATTGATATTATTAAGAAAAATCCCCATAAGAAAACTCTGAAAACAAATGGCTGCCTCAAAACCAGATAATATAATATAGCAATATAAAAATTATATATAATATTATATAAAATAATCAAGAGCAAAGAATTGTTATTAGAGACCAAGACTAACATATCCACATTCCTTGTATTCCCAATTATATTATGTATGGCTGTGGAACCTGACAATAAAGAAGGAGAAAAATTGATTCATTCAAAATATGATTGTAGGAGCATTCTGCAAATACCCTTAAACCTCCAGCAAGATGAACAAATGGGCCCTAGAGAAAATTAAGCCTGAAACATTGCTGGAGGCAAAAAACGACAAAACTGAAGTGCCCTACTTCAGGCACATTATGAATCACGAGGAGGCAGGTTTGTTTGGAAAAGACAGTAATGCTGGGGAAAATAGAAGATGGCATGAAAAGAAGAACAAATATGAGATGGACTGACTTCATAAAAGAAGCCATGAGTCTACAGGAGCTGAGCAGGGCTGTTGAGACCTGGACATTGTAAATGTCAGTCACTGATAAGAGTTGCCAGGAATTGGAGCCTACTCAACTGTACTTCACACACAACATATAAATCTTCATTCTCTATAATAATAAAAGCATTATATGCTAATTACACCAGACATCCTTCTGGACAACTTTCTGGACGAAGTCCAGGCTGTGAGAGAAGCCCAGGTTCTGGGTGCCAGAGGGAAGCCAGTGCCAGCAGCCGGGGGAAGGGTGGCCTACTCTTGCACAAATTTTGTGCATCAGGCCCCTAGTCTACATATTAATATGGCTCATTCTAGTTATCTAAAAGTGATTTAACATGTTAACATTCACATATCAATCAATACCACAACTATCTTCATAGCAGCAGCACTATATTTAAATTTATATACTGTATAGCTATGAGAATACATTTATTATAATTAAATGCAAAAACATAGATGAATATCACAAAGATAATACTAAGCAAAAAAAGCAAAACAAAGTATGATGAGTCAGATTGTGGCTGAGCTTGCATGGAGGTAGTAGTGCCCGGGGGGGAGGCAAGAGTGAGACTGGAGAAATTTTCTCGATGTTAGCAATGGTTACTTAGATGGGTTCAATATTGAATATTCATCAAGATAATCAATTATAATTATTGTACCTTTCTGGATAAATGTTTAAACTTCAAAGTAATTTAGATGAAGCATACACAAATAAATCTAATAATATAGCCTAATACTGGGCCTGCAAGCTTAGCATTTATGTTCATGGTATATTTCTGCAGATTCCCACTGTGATCACTCTCGTGTCAAATAAATCATGTTTAGTATAAGGTAAGAAGAAAAATTAAATAAACAAATGCAATAAGAACAAAGCTGTTTAGTCTGGACAGGAGGTGCTCATATAAATGTACAAATAGATGAGTCCATAGTATTATTTCACTTATTCTCTTCAGAGTTTACATTGTAATAATTATTTAGTGATAAAAATACACTATCATTTTTAAGGTCCAAAGGTAATTTTATTGCATAGATATGTTAAAGTCCATCTAAAAAATACCCTTCAGTTCAGCTGATGTGGCTCCGTGGTTGAGTGTCTACCAATGAACCAAGAGGTCATGGTTCCATTGCTGGTCAGGGCACATGGTTGCAAGCTTGATCTCCAATGTGAGGTGTGCAGGAGATACCTGATGGATGATGTTTATCTCTCATAGATATTTCTATCTCTCTACCCATATCTCTTCCTCTCTCTAAAAATCAAGAAAAAAACCCACCACACACACATTAAAAAAACACACCTTCACCTGAACATTTTAGGTGGTTTCCAAATTACTGCCATTCTAAATAGTGCCTGCATGGACTCCTTTTCTAATGACTAAAGTGCTCTGCTTCTGGCTATCTAACAGGTATGTTCCATTCCACCATCACTCATTGCCAGGTGCACACATTTACATGGCAGTGAGAAATGTCTCCCAGTGCACAAACAAGCACCTTCATCATCCCAGAACTCTTCTGTCCCCAAATGGCATCTCATCAGCTTGTTATAAAAGAACATTCCTGGAGTATAGTCCTGTTTAGAAATCTTAGAAGGTCTATGTAAAGAAACTTTGAGCTCTGCCATGTTAATAGCTGAGGAGACTGGGACATCATAGTTCAGTTGTCCTAATAATTTCCTATAATTAACATTGTGCAAATTTTAAAATCTAAAATGAAGTGTTTTCTTTGTGACTATAATCTAAGTTCCTAGTAATGCCTGTATTTCTCAGGTCTTCTTATTCCAATAAAAACCACATTCTTGTTGAAAGATTAAGAAAGAAATAAAAAGAAATAGGCATCTAGCTGTGAAAACATACTGGTTCCTCATTTCTCCCAACACTGTGTATTTTCATACGAGTAAATTCACATTACATATTCAAAATGATAGGTAGATGGTCATAATTCATTAATCCATGGTTCAAAAGCAAGAGTGAAATGTCTTTCTTGCCACCATTTATCTGAATGAGAATAAGACTGTGATTCTGACTTCACTGCAGTGAGATTGTTTATAAAAGGAAATAGCCCTTCTTCACATGAGATGCAACATTTTCAGTCTTTGCAATGACTCAAAAACAAAGACAGTAAAAAGAGATAAATCTAGTGAGGGAACTGCAGAGAACAAACCTGGCCAAAGACTAAAACCCTATAAAATTTGATTTGAGTAAAGCAGGGAGAGGAATTTCCTCTTTAAAATACATGGTAGATAGCATCTCATTTCTTTAAAATGTTTAGGCAAGATAAGCCAATTCAGAATGATATCCAGTGTCACTTTCCTAGGAAAATATGTCTCAGGGAATGACTGATTCAATAGTCTTATAATAAGTAAGTGTAAAAAAGTCTTGCATCCATTTCTTTCTCTTTAGTCTGTTGTTATTTTACTTTATTTATAATGAACCCAACTGGCTTAGAAATGTAATTAAAAATTCATAAAAGCAAAATGAGTAAACAAATGTGTCATCATGCATTTTTGTTTCCACATGCCTCTGAGAACAAGTTGTTACTGACTTTGTATTTTAACTTTGAATTGCTATCACTTGGGGATAATTTGCTCTAATAACCTTACACACTGACCTGAGACATTTGCTGATGAATGTTTTTGTTTTCCTTCTTTGAAATTGTTGACAATATTAGGCTTTCCATAATATAGGAGGAAGCTGCTTCAAAATCCAAAGAAAAGTGACAACACAGTAGGATAAATGTGCAAATTATTCTTCAAATAAAATCTTTGAAAAAAAACACGAACATCTGTTTGAGAATAGAGCTATTAAAGGGAATGTTCTGCACAAACAATATGCCATGCAGAGTAGTTGTACAATAATGCTGTGAAATTGTTTAATGAACTCATAAAAGAGGGAATCTAGTAAAGGAAATATATGCGGTGCACTCTGGAGATATTTGACAGTCTTCAAAAGCAGTTGTGATTACGACTATAATTATTTTAGTAAACTGAGCCATGATTTCTCCTTCTGTTGTAAAACAATGTAAAGTATATTATGAATTCTAAGTAGTATAAAAACCTTTAAACATAAATAATTTCTGCAAATGTTTGCTCTTGGAGCTGTAGCATTGCTTTCATTTTTCTTTTTCATTGAGGTGTACGTTTGTACTGAGCAGAGTATGTATTCAATATGTATCTAGTTGGATTATATGTGTACTTTGTGGAAATTGTTTCAATATTTTGTAGACATGACTTTCACCGTAGATTTGGATGCCATAAAACAATATCATTTTGTCTCTAAGAGTACCAAGTATTTCTAAGATCTTGGTGTGTAGTGGGATTAGAGTAATATTATTTTATTATCAGAAAAACTTGATCAGGGACCCTATAGTGTTGAACATGAAGGCTATATGGCATTTAAAATATTTTTTTAATTTGTGAGGTCAACCAGTTTGACTTGAAGTGGATTCATTGACCAAATTATATTTCAAGTTTGTTTGATATTTCTGTGCAAACTAATTATATCTGCACTCCTCTATTATTTTTATCCTTCTCCATTTGGGAAATTGCGTATTTTCATATTCATAACTCTAGTTAGTAATTACAGGAATGTTACATTTTCTATATATTGCCTTTATCACTCTTATTAACTGAAATTACTGCTAGAAGGAAATTAATCAGACAAATTAGTATGCTTATTCATGAAACCTAGATTATAGCAAACCCTAAGATTAAGACTAATGAAACAATTACTTATTTAATCATTATTAAAAAAGAGGACATTGTTCAGATATCTCACAGTAATTGTGTCAAGCATTAAAAGTAGACAAATGAATGTATTTTTCTTGACTGTTCTTTTATGAAAGTAATATTATTATCACCTGCTGGGAGTTTGATTTCTTATTCAACATTTTCCATATAAGAAAAAGTCTCTTACTAGAAAATGATAAAGAACTGATGTCTCCAGTAAATTTCTGTTCTTTGAAACTTAAGCTATCTGACACTGACTTTTCAAAATATAAAGATGTACTAGTATGTGAGCCCAGATAGTGTTGCTCAGTGATTGAGTGTTGACCCATGTACCAGGTTAGGTTCCCAGTCAGGACACCTGACTGAATTGTGGGTTCCATCCTTAGTATGGAGCATGCAGGAGGCAGCCAATTGATATTTCTCTTTCATCAATGTTTCTATTTCTCCCTTTCTCTCTCTCTAAAATAAAAACATGTTATTTTTTAAAAAGTATATATATGAAAGTGTTCATAAGTCAAAGCCATAGAGCTTATTATGGGTATAATACTGCTGCTACATTATAATAATAAACACTATATTAGAAATATAATATTCATTTAAGGTATTTCTTAAAACAAATTTAAAATGTTTAATTTAACTTAAACATGTATTTCAGAAGCAAAACATGCTGCAGGGCTAATAGTGAAATTTCATCATCTCCTCTGTCATTGCAGCTAGCTTCCCCACACCCACGGACAACCATGTTCAACCACCCGCTTTCAGGTCTTCTGGTGATTGCCTTAATGTTGGATGGCTTTTCTTAATTCCCAACTTTATTATTTTCCCATTGATTTTCAGAGAGAGTGGAAGAGAGAGGGAAAGACAGAGAGAAATACCAATTTAAGAGAAACACATCGATTGGTTGCCTCCTGCTCATGTCCCAAGTAGGGCCCTGGCTGGGGAGGATCCTGCAACCTAGGCCTTGACTGGAATCAAACTTGGGACCCGATGGTCCGCAGGCTGTTCCCCTATCTACTGAGACAAACAGGCTAGGGCTTAATTCTCAACTTTAGACGTTAGCATAAACCTACTGATTTTCTGCTTTAATAGCTGAAGATTTTATTCACACTACTTTTCACATCCTATTTCCTCTCCATCTAAAACAGTTCGAGATTAGTAACTTTATTAGCTACTTTTGAAAATCTAAATATTAACAACATCGGTTTTTTGTTTTATCAAATCTAGACACCATTTCTTGATTCTGCATACTGTAAGGTGAGAATTTAAGCATTCTTAACACTTCCTTATTTTGCTTTCCATAATACTTGGATTTCTTAGTAAAGTACAGGATACTTTCAATTTGAATTTTATATAAACAACTAATTTTTTAATTTTTATATAAACAACTAATTTTATACATACATATATGTCTGTCTGAATGTAAATATATATGTATATACATATATACATATATACATATATATTCATTTGGAAATTGGGAAGCTACATAAGTGATATTTGATGAACTACACTTGGGAAAGGAGAATTTATTTGGAGAATCTAAAAAACAAGACAACCAATGTATCTGTATAACCCCCAAAATCTTAAGAAGTTAAGGGCACAGATACTTCTAAATTAGCATTAGAAGATGAAGCTGAAATAAGGAAAATTGGTGAAAAGTTATATCTAAGGAATAGCTAAACTCTCAGATCACTAAGCCTTCATAGGCTAAATTCCAAGTCCCACTCCAGCCCAGGAAATGAAGTTTCTATTTCTGGCAAGTTGATCTAGGGAGACTCAGCTGGAGGAGAGCAAGTAAAACTAAGCACAGGATATGGCCTTTAATTAGAAAGAAGAAAACTGAGTGAAAGTCTATGTTCTGTATTGTCCCTCTTTTCCTTTTTGGCTCTCAGAATGTTGATGGCAGCACAATTTAGAGGTAGCCTAGAGAATTTTTATCCTGAGCTCCAAAGACTGGCTCAAGACAAAAGGTTTCCATAAACTATCGTTAGGATTTCTCAAGTGAAATAGTATGGTCCCCACTTTATGACTCATAGTAAGAGCCATCAATCCACAGCTTTTTTATTTTCTTCTCCAAACAAAATTTTAGGACCTCCCTTTTAAATATAAATTTCCAGCCAGGGAAAATCAGATATCAGAATCCCTAAAGTAGAAGGCAAAGACCAAAATCAACAAGTAGGAAAGGCAGAAACAAAGCTGATAAAGGAAAACAATAAAACTTTTGTAAAAAGATACATGTAAAGCCCTAGGTGGTTTGGCCCAGTGGACAGAGCATTGGCCTGTGAACTGAGGGTGCCAAGTTGGATTTCCGTCAAAGGGCATGTACCTGGCTTGCAGACTGGATCCCTGCTCCAGTCAGGGAGCACATGTGGGAGGCAACCAATTGATGTGCCTCTCTCCAATCGATGTTTCTCTCCTTCACTCCTCCTCCCTTCTACTCTCTCTAAAAATTAATGAATGTTTCTCTCTCTGTCACTCCCTCTCCCTTCACTCTCTCAAGAAATCAATAGAAAAACATCCTAGGTGAGGATTAACAACAACAACAAAAGCTACAAGTGAAGTTGTCAGTGAGATAAGGTATTGCATTTGATAGTAGAGCAGGTTACTTTCACAAAGGAGCATCCTTTGAGCAAAAGAGAACTCTTTCAAGTTACAAACTACAAAGTGTTTATATTGCAAGAGTTCATGAAGAACCCAGAAAAATAAATCCAAGAAAATAACACCATCACTGGAGAAATGGATGATGGAATTTCAGAACATAAGGGATGAAGAAAATAAATCTTTAAGGATCTGTGAGGTAGGAAGGGGCAGGAGAGGAAGAAAGAAGAGGAGAGAATCTTACCACATAGCTCAAGTATCAACAGCTTTCTATTTTTTTTTAACAGAAACATTGAAAGCTAGAAAACAGTAAAGCAATGTGTAAAAAATCCCAAGGGGAAATAATTTCCAACTTAGAATACTGTACTCAGCTAAACTATTGATCAAGTGTGAAGGTGGAAATAAAAATGTTTTTAGACATACACTGTTTCAAAAATGTACTTCCTATGCAACCTGTGTCTTCAGGAAACCATTTAAAAATGTGTTAGTAACAAAATGACGTACACTAAGGAATAGTAAAACATGGGATCTGAGACACAAGGACCAAACAGAAGGAAGATAAAGAAAATTTCAGGATAATAGTAAAGGAAAGTCTCTGGAAAATAGCTTCTCAGAAAGGCCAAATTAGAGAGGAGAGAATGTTCTAGTAGTTACCGAAAGCTTACCTAATGAGTATAACCATATTTAAGTATACTTTTAGAATTCTGTGTGAAAATTTAAACTGGTGTTAGTTACTTATAAAGCAGTATAAATAGGAAAAAATGCAATTACTAATGTCAAGAAAAACAAAATATTTACAATTAAGGAACATAATTTATAGTATACTATCTGTCTGAGCTTTTAATAAAATTTACAGTCATAATGTACATATTATATATTAATTTGGTGAAATGATAATATAACTGGATTGAGAATATGGTGAGAGGGAAAGAGGAGAGAGAGAGAGAGAGAGAGAGAGAGAGAGAGAGAGAGAGAGAGAGAGAGAAAAGTGGAGGTTTGTATAAAGACTCAAATCCTTTTCTTGCATTATTGGAAGGCATTAGATAATATAACAATTGAAAAATGAAGTTATATAATATTTTATTTATAAATTAGAGGTAAATGCCAGAAGAAATTATTGAAAAGAGATAAAAATTATTACTTGTGCTGATCAGGACTTGGGGGCACAAAGAAATGGAGAAGACAACTTTTTCTTTTGTGTATATGTATTACTTTGATATTAAAAATAAACAAACATATAACAAATACAATGAATGAATAGACAAGAGTGTTAAATGCTCATTTCCTTATAGAAAATAAAAGAAATAAATTAAGCCACATGAACTGAGTAGAATAAAATATCGGAGAAGCTGCAAGTATGGGAATAATAGACACCTTATAGCTAAGAGGAAAGGTGATATTTCTCTGGAGCAATTCCTGTATTGTAATTTGTAAACTGATAAGAAACAGGAAGTGAACCCTGAATGTGGTAGTTTTCCTGCTTTGTACTCACAGCCTGAAGGCCTTTGTGGGGAGCAGCAATAGCTTGTGTAATATATCCTTGTTGGGAGTGGTAAGGCAGAAACCACCAGATTACTTCTGGTTGTAGGAACAGTAGACACAGAGGACTCAGACTGGATGCATTCTTCCTTCTTGAACTTGGTTTTTAAAAGCCTAGGAAATATATCACCACGGAAATAATGACTTCACACTTCCCTTTGCAGCCCAAGGCAATTCTTCAGGAATCCCTATTTGGAATGACTATGAAGCATCACAAAAAGACCTGGCTTTGGGGCAAATTATAGTAACAATAAGAAAGGAAATGTGTGTGTGTGGGGGGTGTCTACATATTTTTAGGGCTGCTATGAGGTAAGCCTTAAGATACCACCACATATCCTAAGTCATATAATCTTTCCCAAGGCATTGGAATTTACACATGGTACTGACATACATATGGCAAAGAAAAGAACTCTTAGATTTCCAGGCAATAACACAGCCTTATTAAGAAGGTGTTGAACCCAATTGAATTCAGTTTTTTTTTTTTTTATAGGGATAGTAGGATACCTCTAGCAATGCAAAGTTAAAGTCTACTAATAAAGTTATGAAATCCAGATCAAGTAAGATGATGGTTTCACTGCACTTTGCCTAGGTCATATGGCATTTGGGATGCCAAATTGGATCTGGCCAAATTGAGACACAGGCTGAGTAAAGAAACAATGACAGTGAGGAGAATCAGTCAGTTTGTATGAGGAACATAGAATCAATCAGTTTGTATAAAGAACATTTAGAAGAACCAAGGATTTAAGTCTAGATAAAGGAAGATATATTAGAGCACATTATAGCTACTTTGCTATAATTAAGTTCTCTTGTATACAAGAAGGAATGGATTTTATTCTGGATTGTTTCTGAGACTGGAATTGATGCAAAGGTAAAAGTTATAGGAAGGACTTGATGGAGTAATTTTTGTTAAGTAGCGAATGGTAGAATATCATGTCTTACAAATTATTGACCCTTCATCTGAATTGTTCAAAGAGCAACCGGATGATCATCAAGTGAGCACTTTGAAAGAATATCCCCACAATGGAATAAAGGTTGGACCAGTTGCAATTTAAAGTCTGAACTAGGTCTGATGTTTCTAGGTCCTTACATCTGTCAATCTCGATACTTAAAAAATATTGGCTATCTCCTATATATCAGAGAATAAAATAGTCATTGTCTTATCTCCTGGAATGTTAAATTCATCAAGGAAGCTAATAATTAAGCAGACATTTGCATATATAATTAATTTAAAATATAACAAATACTATGAAAAACTAAAGACTATTATGGCAACCTATAACACAGGATCTAATATAATTTGGAGAGAGTGGGAAAGCTTTAAGGAAGTGATATTGAAACTGAGATCTAAAAGCAGATTTAACCTCTAGGAAATTACTTTAGATTCAGATTCAAGGTCCAGAAAACTTTTTGGATAGAAAACTGTACATATTGAAAAAAAATTCTACTTTAATACTTAACCACTCTTACATATATCCTTTAGCGCCTCCCTTATTTATTGATGTGATATCGGGTGAAGTTTGCTCCTTTGTTTCTCAGGAGTTGTCTTTGTTCGTAGACTAGTTGATTGGTTTGGATTTACACTTAGGGACTGCTTTTGATGACTTTGTTGTTGTCTCTGACTGACACCAGGACCACTACTCTATGTTTATTGTCACTTAAATGAGTCAGATTCTGAATTATAACCACAGAGGCAAGTGGGATTACTTTCCTGCCCTT
This sequence comes from Pipistrellus hanaki, assembly GCF_964339955.1. Taxonomy (NCBI): domain Eukaryota; kingdom Metazoa; phylum Chordata; class Mammalia; order Chiroptera; family Vespertilionidae; genus Pipistrellus; species Pipistrellus hanaki. The sequence goes on from NC_140510.1 coordinate 29,449,627, forward strand.
GACTTTAAAGTTTAAAATACTGTTTAAATGCCACCTGCAAAACAAAGAAGTAAGGAATGGCTTTAAAAGTAAATTAAACTGTCCTTTTCCTGAGTGTATTTCAAAAACCTAAGGAGTAAAATCTGTCATCTAAATTAAAGATGGGTTTTCACAAAACTTCAAAGAGTCTGATGATATTAAAGGAGTAGCCAGGGCCTATGAAGTGTTGGTGAATAATTACAATCTGAGATTTATTGGTGACTACTCTTGTGTTAGTAAAAGGTTGGCTGACCAGATAAAACCAGGCATTGGCTAGAGGGAGGACTCTTGAGCCACTCAATCTTTTGAACTTTCTAAGGAGTCTTCCAAGGGGAAAATCAGCGTTCACAGGCTGCACAGGAAGATCTTTACATAGACCTAATGGATTCAGCTGGCTTCGTTTGACAGTGTCTGATTCACTGCCTGAGAAATGTTATCATGCTTTGGGCCTTAGGGATATCCATCACACCTGCTAAGAGCTGAATGGAACCTTCCTATGTCTGCTTGGCATGTTATTGAATCTACATTGTCAGCTTCGGATCAATTCAGAAATACAACGTTGTGCAATGGCATTTGATATGGACTTCGTCAAGGACCTTGTAATCAAGAAGTGTCACCTAAAACATGATTACTAGGGCATTATTGTGTTTTCATGGTGCTGAGTAGTTTTCATAGTGTTACTCAAGGCAACACACTCTGACAGTGCTTATGTTTAATACCAGAATAGTGTGGCCTTTAAGTGTGGCAAGCATACAGTAATGGCCAGTAATAGCCTGGGTCTTACTTATAATTGAATTCACAAATGTGGTATCCAAGTTATTTATACAAATAAATATAAATATCAAATTGCCACACTTAAAATGAAAGGTGAGCATTTAGTCAGATAAAGCTCTTATCTTCACTCCAAAATTTTGACTTTAATATTTGAAAGAATTATTTGTTTGGCTGCATAAATACTACCCTAGGAAAGATAGTTTATGAATGAAACAAACTGGTTACTTTCATTTGTCATGAATAATATTAATAATAAGGTAAAATAGGAAATATGGAGAAAAAATTTAAAGATTTATTTATCTCAATTATTTAAAGGTTTTAGATTTTTGTCTTTGAGCAATTCAAATATATTAGTATTATATGAATGTCAGAAGACACTGCAATAAGAAATCTCAAGATTGAAGAATAAAAAAATACTATTCCAGCAGGTCATCAATGCAAGAAGTTCATCAAAAGGTTGTTTTACCTTGAGGCTTCCATGGGGCTGAAGATACATATTATTGCCTGCTGGAATAGCTGAAAGCATTTCCCCAAACCTAAAGATTTGCATATATTATTGCCTGCTACTGGAACAACCGAAGGCAGTTCCCACAACCTGACAATGCCTACTGTATACCAAACCTTACCTTTGATATGTATATCTGCTTTGCTTTAGGACAATTTGTGTTAATAAAAAGTTAGGGGTCCAGAGATTCAGAGAACTTGGTTACTAAGGCTAGGTCTTCTCTGGCTCTCCAAAATGCTTTTCAAATTTATATTTCATGTCTAATCTCTTTATTAATTTACTTGTAGCCCCTTTTCAAAATTCCTGAACCCTTCTAGATTCTGAGAAACACTCCAGCATTAAAATAATAGAAACAAAATTTTATTAAAACAATAAGTTCATCTAAGTATCTGTTTTATAAAAAATATAATTTCTGGATACAGGTATATATAAACTATATAAAAATACTCTCACTCTCAGTCATTTATTCCATGTTTTAGACATGGATTTCTCAATATATATTTAATATATTCTCAATATTCTATTGAAAAATTATAATAGCTCCCATTTATTGAGGGTTTAGTATGTTCTTGGCATACCTAAACTCTTTACATATACATATAATTTATATTCACACCAACCCAATGAGGTAGGCACTAATGTGATTCCCAATACAAATTAAAAAACTGCTTCTTAAAGAGATATATAATTCAAGGTTTTACAGCTAATATTAAAGACAAAATTTGGATTAAGGCATTCTGAGTTTCGAGCCTGACTTTCAATCACAAACTCTACTACTATCTACATAGTAGAACAACTGGCTGAAAAGTGGTGAATTCAGGCAACTTGTCTTCCCTACACACTCTCCAACAAAAGTTTCAAAATTGTGTAAACAGTGCAGCATATTTTACCCCCTTTCACTGTAAGTAGTATCACAAGTAGTGGTCCTGTGTGAGCCATGGATATTGAGAATTCAGAGGTAACATATGACTTCCGTATGAAATTGGTAGGTTAATTAGGACTGAAGTTTATGCTTCTATATTTCAATTGCCTCTTTCTTCTAGTTGCTATTAGACATGTAGACCTGGCGGATGGTGACTTGTAACAGATAATTAGAAAATTTGAAAGGAGAAAAAAAATATGCAGACCTTTTAGAACCAATTAGGTAATCAAGGCTAGAAATTTTAGGATGTGGACTTTCTTTTCTTAACAATCTTTACCATGAAATGTGTCATTCCTCAAGTTATTGTAGTTTCCAGAAACATGATATAATTTCTTTTCTTTTCTTTCTTTTTTTTTAAAAAATATATATTTTATTGATTTTTTACAGAGAGGAAGGGAGAGAGATAGAGAGCTAGAAACATCGATGAGTGAGAGAGAAACATAAACCAGCTGCCTCTTGCACACCCCCTACCGGGGATGTGCCTGCAACCAACGTACATGCCCTTGACCGAATCGGACCTGGGACCTTTCAGTCTGCAGACCGACGCTCTACCGCTGAGCCAAACCAGTTTCAGCAAGAAACATGATATAATTTATTTTCAAAGATCTGTTTGCTCTGTTAGATGGGGTCAAGAACCTTGGGAGTAAAACCTGGCCAGTGTGGATCAGTGAGCGTCAACCTATGAACTAAGAGGTCATGATTCAATTCCTGGTCAGGGCACATGCCTGGGTTGTGGGCTCCATCCCCAGTGTGGGGCATGCAGGAGGCAGCCAATCAATGATTCTCTCTCATCATTGATGTCTCTCTCTCTCTCTCTCTCTCTCTCTCTCTCTCTCTCTCTCTCAATCTCTTTCTCTCACTCTTGCTCTCTTGCTCTGTCACTCTCACTCTTCCTTTCTCTCTGAAATAAAAAAAAAAAAAAAAAAAAAAAAAAAAAAGCCTGGGGAGTGAGGATGACAGCCATGTGTAGAGAGAAAGTGATAAGAGAATCTGGCAGGTTAAATTAGGCCCAGCAGAGAGAAGTAAAAATTGGAGCAATAATATCATGGTTAGCCAACTTACATAAATTATTCAAGTTCTTCATTTTCTGGATTTTTTTCCCTTTCCTTGGAATAATTCTACAATTTTTTAACTTTTTAATAATATATTTTTATTCAAGTGGACTTGATTAAAAGTTTACCTTTGGTATTTGCATTCTTGTGCAGTTTTGAAGTTTGTTTGCCCATTGATTGAATCTTCAGACTTAAATGAACAGTTGAAAGAATGAGGCAAAGTTGTTGTTTCTCACCACTGTTACGCTTTTCAAGTGGTAATATGTAGTCTGATGTCCTTGGGCAAGGAAACAATTTGTCTGGATTTCACCAGCACAAAATCATTTTTGATTAGGCATTATTACCAATTTCTCAGTTTCTATAAGGAATTTAAAGCTCACATTTGAAGGGAAGGGTGTCAAAAATATTTGAACACTCATATGAATGTGTTCCCAGTCCAAAGACTAGGTTCATGTAAGGGTCATTATTTTGTTCATCTTTCCTTAAAAATGTCCAAATTGATGGGTGTATATTATTGTAACATAGAATTATTATTGTAACAAAAATAAGAGTCCATAGGCTCAGCAACAGTACAGGTCAGTGGTGCAGTGTCTGCAGTGTGGAGAGACTGAGAAAGTTTCTTAATCAAAACTTCTACTGATCTTTGATGTCTGCTTATTTATTATCTGTGGAACAGCAGCCTCTTCCTGTTTGATCTCCCAGAAGCCAGAGCCTGTTTCTGTGGCATTTGATTATAGAAACAGAGGTGTCCTCACAGGGGGCCCAGCTGGACGCATCCTGCTTTCTGCCTCTGTTCCTTTCATGGTAGGAGAGAAAGGAGGAAGAAAAGCACGCTATAGAATTGGTAATTGTTTGTGCTACTGGCAGAGCCTCAAGTGGCATTTATTCGGTTACACTCACTTTCAACCAGACGATTCATTTTTGCAGCAGATGGAAGGTGGATAGCATATAAATGTTCGGATTAAACACATACTAATAGTTTAAAATTCTGTCCACTGGTCTCTGTTCTACAACAATGCTGTTTGTAGGCATCCTTTCTGCCCTTACATTGGTGCTTGTTTAGAACAATTCGTAAGAAAAAAAAAAAACTAAGTCATTTGCTTGGTTGTAGTTCCTTACCAAATATTTGAATAGGAGTCAGGTGCCTGTTAGGATGGAAAGTGTAGAAGTTTACGTTTGGCCTTGTTTCAAAAACTGTTAAGCTTTAACAACCCTGGTAATGTGCTCAGTCTCTTAAAGGTTATGGGACTGATATTTCTCTCCCTTTTCATGGGAAGAGAATTAGATTAATTGTTAGGGTGTCACTGAGGAATCTTTGCTTAAGGGTTATTTTTGAGTTTATTCCTGGAAAAAACTGAAACTGGCAGGAACAAGGACAGTTTACTATTATTGATGACTGTTTCCAGGAAAGTTTGGCCAGCCAAGCCACATGGATTCTTGGTCTCTATGGTAAGCTGCCTAAAAGCATACCCCCCCCCCCCGCCTTGGAAATTGTTACAACTTGCTTTTATAATATTGGCATCTCTAAGCTCTTCATGGTACAAGGAATACAATCTTGAGAAGGAGGCTGAAAATACATAAATCTCTTCCACAGTTGGAAGATCTAACTGTCCCTAGCAACATGAAGTAGGGAAAAGTCATTCCAGAAGTCAGAGCGGTTGTGTGTATTCAACCTTCTTAGTGGGTCTGCTGAGATGGATTTGATATTTATTCATATCCATAAATTTAAAATGATAGCCTTGATAAATCAGACATTTATCATAATCATTAAACACCTGGGACATTCAAATGAAAACGAGGATGGCCTAATTCATTCGTTTCTTCATTGAACAAATATTTGTTGAGCACCTTGTAAAGGCCAGACACAAAGTGTTTGTGAGACAAAGTGAGCAAGATAAACATATTTCTGCTTCAGTGAAATTTTACCATATGAAGTAATACAAAACAACGGCAGCTTTTTTCTTTAACACTATACTTTATATTAAAAAAGAGAATACTTGGGTAACTTTCAGCAGGTCACACAATCAAGATGTTCTTCTTTTGATTGTGATTTGCTTGTGATAACATGCACATGCTCTATTTCTGATTTACTTGTGATAACATTACTCATGCTTTAGACTGGTGACAGCTTTTGTTGAAAGTTGGGCACTGCAATAATGTTAATTTATTTATGAAAAATTTAACTTACATCAGTGGCTTTGTTTTAATAACTAAACTGATCAGTTGTCATATTAATGGAATTCCTTTTCTGGCCTTGTTGAATTTAGAACTTGTTAGATAATCATGATTATAAAAAGGTATGTCAGCCTGCTCTTTTTAAATTTATTTGTTCCTTTTAAGAAATTACAGTCTGGAATTTTGCATACATTTATTGTGGTTATTGCAAAGAGTCTGGAACTTATTAGTCAAATAGTTGATATAATTAATTTGTTTCAGGTCTCAAACGAGAGGCAACGTTTTGATAGGTTACAGAGCATGACAGCCTTATTGTTCATTCCATTTCCAGATGTTATTATTGTTAAAAGTACATGTGATCACGGCCATTAGTATATAATATATTGTCCATTCTAATTTACTTTTATGATAATGTTTAAAAAGCATACACATATGTATGTTCAAAGTGAGGTAAGAACTCTGACAATTATATGGTGTTTGCAATAATATAAGCCAGAAATTCTCCATATGGTATGTTATAATAGTGACTCTTTGACTAGTTTCTAGTTCTGCTGCAACTAATTATTTCATCCAAATAAAATATCAAAGTTTGTGAATGATTTAATTTTTAAAATAACTTAGAAAGAAATCAAGGTTACCCTTATAATTTCATTAATTATTATGCACTGTATATTGTGGTTAACTTCTTGAGAGGAAGAGAAAGAACGGAATTGCCTATAAACCTGGATTTATAAGCCTGTGGCGGGGGTTGCATATGTGATTTGTATTTGCCCTGCATGTGCATATGGTGGAAGCATGCGTGATAGGCCTTGGTCCAGGCAGGACTGGAACATCCATGCAAGATCGGTTTCTCCAATTGTCCTACAACCCCCACCTCCACCCATATGCTCTCGATTCATATTGTTCTGACAGATTTATGTAAATAGTTTCCATTATTTACTAGTCGGACTCAGAGGGAAAAAATGGCTGAGGAAAAAAAATTCCTATTGCAAACAGAAGTAACTTCATTTATAAAAGTCAAACTTTCTAGTTCTCTTCAACTCATCATATTTACCTCTTGATTTAGGTAGATTTAACTTCTTTTGGTCTGATGGTCCTGTGCCTTTATCGTAAGCTGCCTCAAGTCCTTTATGGAATACTAGGTTACTTATTATTTATAACTACCAGAGTCTCATCAGGCAACTGGAAATACTCATTTAGTATTTCAAATAAAGGATATTCACTACAGATAATTAATAAATAGGTGACAGAAGAACTAAAAAGCCAACCAGGGGAAATTACTACTTTGGAAGTGAGAAGGAAAGGTTTTATTATCTTGATCATCTACTCAGCCCAAATCTACTGCCAATACGTCCTTTTGACCATATCGTGCATGAAGCCAATATACAAAGACCTGGAAACAGACTCTAGGGGTCGGTTTCCCTGTAACACAGAGCAAAGGGTAAAGAATAGATCTGTAAGCAAACAGGCCAAAGAAGAAATGGGCCAATCAATCAATACAAATGATCTTTTAATTATATTCACAATTTCCTCCAGAAAAGTAAACTGACAACTGCTAAAATAAATAAATAAATAAATAAATAAATAAATAAATAAATAAACAAATAAAAATAAATAAAAAATTTAAAACTGTATCTTTTGCTTAACTTGCAGCAATTTTAAGTCTCAAATTACCAAGAGGTATACTGTACACTTAATTTATTTACTCTTTACCAAAGCATTTTGTTAGTTAAACATAAAATCAGAGAACAGATTTCTGGGAGAAAAAAAATCATGTAAAGTTTTTTCCTGAAATGTTTATAGAAAAGTTAGAAAGATACCTTGCTAAGTTAATCTAAATTTTACTTAAAATCTGGTGATTCTTTGCAGATGGTCATTCCAGCACTATAAATTTTTATCTGTTAAGTTCATAATTTCTATGGTTATTAAATATTTATTTTCAGATAGATGTCAATTATTTGGACTTAGAGTTTGGAGATACTCTGGAAAATAGAGACGTATATATAAAATTAGTATGGATTTGCAAAATCTTAATACTATATAACAGAATAGGTGTTCATGTCTAGAGATTTTCAAAATTAAAAGCAGGAGGTTGGAATGATTTTCAGAGTTTAAAAATATATTTTATTGATTTTATACAGAGAGGAAGGGAGAGAGATAGAGAGCTTGAAACATCGATGAGAGAGAGTCATCGATCAGCTGCCTCTTGCACACCCCCTACTGGGGATATGCCCGCAACCAAGGTACATGCCCTTGACCGGAATCGAACCCGGGACCCTTCAGTCCCCAAGCTGACACTCTATCCATGAGCCAAACCGGTCCCGGCCAGAGTTTATATATAGGAAAAAAAATATCACATATTACATTAACAAGAAAAGACACACACACTACAAAGTATTTGTGACATAGGGAATTTTTGTAAAATGTAATGATTAAAATTGAACCTTGAGTGACTATCATTACATTTATAGCAAAGCTTTGGAGACCCATACAATAGTTTTCTCCTTGGATAATTTGCTTAGGACTTGAGTCCTATTCTGACAGAACCCCCATATCTTTTTCACTTACTGGGAGGAGACGATACCGTCATGCCTTTTAAACTGGAATAAAGCATGAACACATTCTCCATGAAGAAGAATATTTTTTATTATAATCAATCTATTCTGCTAGAATTATATTAAAGCAAAATTTTAACTACAGTTGATATATCAAATGGTTTTATTCTCTCTCTGTCTTGCCTTTTTTCTATCTTCCATTTTGCAAGTTATATACAACTTGAGAAAAATTATTTTTATGTCTAGTTTCAAGGTAGTTAACAACAACTTTAATATTTTTGTCTAGGTTTCTTTGTAAGGAAAAATTATCCTAGACATTTAGAAATTTTCTATTAAATACTAGTTCCATGCAAGATCATTCACTGTAGAGTATAGGAAATGTTCCACCCTGGTCAGCTTGCACTATGAAGTGGGGTGATATTAGTGCCTATCTTGCATTGCTCTGATAGTTAATTTTTGTGAAGAACTCAGAATATTTCTTGGAACATGGTAAATGCTAAAGAAGTTCTAGGTGAATAAGTACATAATTAAATAAATTCCTGTTGTGTCTCTGTCATATTAATTCCCATCTCCTTTCCAGAGCTTATTATATTCACTCTGCTTGGATTCCCACCTGTTCTCTATTTATCTAAATTCTGTGATTCCTTAAGGCATGTTCAGACCTCACCTCTTAAGACTTTTGTGACAATGGGAGAGTCTACTGACCTCATCTTTCTCTTACTCCATTGCACTTATGCACAAATACAATATGCATTTTATTTAGATCTCCCCATTAGTTCTTAAGCAGGGAGGGTACTGGAATTTCCTAGAGAGATTTTCAAAAAATACATATCTCTGGGCCCAGTCCCTATAAGTTTTAGATTCGATGAGTATTGACTGGCACCCCAAACTTGGACATTTTCACTAAAGTACTCTATTAAAAGTGCTATAAACACTTAGTCAAGATACACTGATACAAATGATCTCTTGTCAGTATGTGCATTTTCTTTCTCAATGAGATGATAAATTTCTTGAGGACATGGACTGCGCCTCGTTTTTCTCATGTATCTCCCCACGGTGCTGGGAACATGGTCATGACTCACTAACACTTTTTTTTTGCTTATTAACTGCAAGATATTTATGCATGGAGCCAGTATATGCACTGTCAAAAAATCGAGGTGGCTCATTCAACTGTCACAATTATGCTGTGTAATGAATAGACACGAAACTTTAGTAGCACACAATAAGCAATTATTATGTTTCTAGAATCAGCAGAAATAGGCTAGGCATCTCTGCTGGCTTGTTCGCATATTTGGAGGGTCAGCTGGCATCCGGCTGGACCCACTTAATTGTCTGCAGTTCAACAGCTCACTCAGGCTTCTGTGAGCTGGCTCTGGTCCACATGACTTTCATGCTTCTGGGGCCATCTGGCCAGTCAATGCAAGTTTCTTACGGAAATAACAGAGGACAAGAGGACAAGCCCAGATGCACAAGCCCATTTCAAGCTTCTATTTGCCATGCATTGGCCAAAACAATCCACGTGTAAAACCCATTCATGGGGGGAGGGTACTGCATAGTTACATGGCAAAAACGATAAATTCAAGCAGGTGGGAAGAACTGGGTTGTTATTTTCTCAATCTCTCACAATGGGGCTCTTATTAATGTCTCTTCTGCACAGAGCAGATTCTAATGCCTTACTGAAAGTCAATTCTTGTATATAATCCTGATCAGGATTTTTAAAAACAACCTTACTCTCCCTGAGTAAGCAAGCGACTAATTTTATTCAGAGGAAAAAAGAAGTTGCAAATACACAATCACACTAATGCCACTTCATTTGCCATTAACTAGAAAGCTATCTTCTGTATTTCAGACATGACATCACCCAGATAATGATGTTTATTAAAATAGAACATCAAATGCAGAAAACAAAACATTTGTTGTTCAGTCAGATTATCTTCTACCTGAACAAGGTCTGAGGAATTGTCACCATGATGTATTCGAATTCAGGAAATTAAACCAAGAACTGTGACTGGAAAGATGTAAAAAAAAAAACAAACACACACCACAAATTTGCTTTGAAATAATACAGCATCTTGTCGTCACTTGTGATTTAACCAGTTTCCATCTTTATTACCTGTGGTGCTGTTTAGTGGACTGTTGCAAAGCGACCCATGCAATCTGTTGTGGAAATTCAATTTAATATTGCCAGAGAATCATTTTGGGGCTGAAAGAGAGTTTGTGTTATGTGCCACAGCTTCCAGCAAGTCCATGCCATCCCTTTGTCTAAGAGAACTTATATTTTAAAGAGCCAGGGAATCGTAACATTGCATAAGCAAGTACATGTTATGCTTTTACATATAGTATTCATCACCAAAAGAATAACTAAGTGACTATGACCATTTTTTTAAATGAATGTGCTAGTTTTCTGTATTTGATTCTTTACTTGCTCCCAAGGTAGGTACTTCATTAACTTCCAGTGAGCGAATCTGATCAGCAATACCATTATTGCACATAGTGCAGTCTGGGAAATAGCTTTCCAGTCCTACATTGTCCTTACTGTATCATGGGATTTTAGGCAAATCAGTAATCTAATCAACATTCTTATGTGTGAAAGCAGGTAGTTTGGATAAATGACTAGCAAGGGCCTAAAGGCAAATCACAGATAAAGAATCTGAAGTAAACTCGGGGTCAGATTCATATTTTTGTTCCTGTAGGAGAAATCTGTATAGCACCACCCTGTTAGGGTAGGTTTGTCTCCTATTAAAGGTGTTTTGCTAAATTTTGCTTGGTTTTCCTGTTTAAGAGGAAAGATGTTAACCTGTAGGATAAAGAAAATAAAAGGCAACACATGGGCGCTAAGGTGTGGGCTTGGGCGATATATTCAGTGGAGTTCAATTTTATCACCTTGCATTGATGGGGAGATTTTTAAGTCACAGCAATAGAAATAAATGAGTTAAATGGGACATTGATATAACCAGAAAGTTTCTTCTGAGGCTGTCTAATTGCTAGAGGAGAGAAAAACGGAGAGAGGCAAAAATAAATCTTTCCTGAGACTGGAGACATTTCAGAATGTGATGATGATGGAGCCAGAGAACAGGGCCATTTTCCTGGAAAGTTGGGAGTGACAGCATTCCACAGCTTAAGGGCCTTCTCCCTCTCGCTCACGTAGAGACACATGTGCCCAGTTGCTCTCTAGGCCACACAGCACCACTGGGATCAGGCTGGTCACAAAGCAAGGTTTTGAGAGATGGAGGTTACAGGCTCCTCTTTATTTGCTCAAATGGAAAAATCCTGTGGAACTAACACTGTAGTCTCTCTTTTAATCACAAAGAAGAAGAAAAAATTGCTTTAGAATGTGTGTCAAAGCTTTAGTTGCCTTAGGTTCTTTTTAACAGAGTTTTGTTGCTAATGCCATTTGCTGCAAAGAAAATTTAGCAAGCACTTGGGCAAGCTAGGCTGGGCCTGGGTCACAATACAATTAAGAGAAATTAGCAGGATGGTTCTACAGGAGGATGAGAGAAACAACAGCTGGCCCTGCACTTGGGACCGACCTATATTAACCTTGGGGGGGGGGGGGGGGCGGGGGGGGGGGGGCGGCGCGCGCAAAGGTTAAAATTGGAAAAAAGCCAGAAAATTAATTATTTTAAAATCTCTGCTTTCAACAGTTTCAATCTTGGTGCTTTGTATGTGGATAAACAGTCAATGCTTAGAAAAACACAGAGCTATGAATGTTTAATAGCCAAATGATATCTTGATGTCAAAGCCACTCATATGTACATGCATTTTTAACTTAATTTGACTGTTGCAGTGGGACAGTAACATTGAAGCACAGTTGTTTTCAGGTCTTAGGAGTTTAAAAATTCAAGCTGCATGGCATTGTTTTAGGATAAAATAATGAGGTCAAAGTCATTCATGTAATGGCCAAAAGGAAACAGCACAGAAAAATGGATAATTAATGCCTACATTTATAATTTGGTATTTTTGTATTACAACGATCACCAACATATTTTACAAGAAAAAGGGAATAACGTGTTTTGTTTTTTTTAGGAGACAGCTGTATATGAAGAAACGTGTTCTATTTAATTTGCATATGGAAAATTTAGATCCTTGTTTCCATAAAAAAGAAAAATTGTGACTGACTACAGGAGAACTGCTGGTACTGGAGAGAAAACCTGACTGTGTGACTCATGCTTTGGAACACTGTTTCTCTGTCTCAAAACTGGCCTGAGACCTTCCTATTGCTGGAATATGTTGAATTAGATGGCAGCTTTCAATTAGACAGGGCCATTCAGTCTACTTCCTCTCCATCTATCTGTATCTCTCCATGAGTCATTGCTCCATCAGAAGGATGCAATAGCCATAATTATTTCCGTTATTCTAAAGAGATGTTTCAAAGTAAAAAAGAGAAGGCTAATTTCTAGGTACCAGCCCATTTTCCCGATGGAAATATTCCTTTCATTTTGATTAGACATATTTGCATCTGCTTTTAGCTTTATTGAATGAGCTTTGTTTTCTCCTTGGAGAGCTAAGTTCTTTCCAAACCATTCAGAAATTAAACAATTTCTTCAATTTCAAAAAACTTTCTAGCTGTTTTAACTAGCCAAACTGTCTACATTATCTGAATAATGTAAATCTAGGTAATGTATGTTACCTAAAAATATGGTACATGCAGTAAAAATGTCCAGCACTAGCATAATGGGAACAAATGGGAAGAATTCACATAATATGAGGAATTTTAATGGATTTAGAATTTTAAAAGAATCAATGGTCAAATAATTTATCAGAGAGGCGTAAGGCCATTGCCATCAGACTTCTAAATCTCTCTACCTTCCCTGATATCTTCCTAGGAGACAGCTTTTTAATTGGGTAACTGGTAAATCACACTTTTATTTTGTTTCCTTAGAAACCATCATGTGACAATATCCACCCTCAATAAGAAGTTTTAAAATATCTCTGTGGTTCCTATTACATGGAGAAAGGAGAACTGATTTTGCATGACTCAGCATATGCTGGGCCTTGCTTGTCAAAACAAGTCAGGCACATAAGAATACACAATCTCTTCATTTTGGCCCATCCATCAACCTTTACTACTTATTTATTTATTACTGATTTTTAGAAAGAGAGGGGAGAGAGAAACATCGATGTAAGAGAAACATCCATTGGATGCTTCCCATATGCACGCCAACTGGACCTTTCACCCTTCAGCACATGAGATGGCACTCCAATCAACGGAGCCACACCAGCCAGGGCTAAGCCTTTATCTTTTAGAGATAGTCATAGACGAATCTATTCAGAACTTTCACTGGTCAAAGTAAGTCATATTATTGCACTCAATTTTTAAAATATGAGAAAATGTTTAAACCCCTTCCTCCCCCTAGGAATGAAACTTTATATATTCTTATTTTTATTTAAGTAAATAAATAACTCAAAACAGGTTAAAGATTTAAAAATAAAGCCTGAAATCATAAAACACAGGAAGAAAACATAGGAAGTAAACTACCTGACATTAGTCTGAGTAATATTTTTTTGGACACATCCTTTTGAGCAAGGGAACCAAATAATCAAAAAACATTTCAAAAGCTTCTGCACAGCAAGGGAAACTTTCAACAAAACAAAAAAGCAACTTATTTGCATATTTTGGATATAAACCCCTTATAAATTAAGGGGTTTATATCCAAAATATGCAAAAAACTCATACAACTCAATAACAAAAAATAAACAATCCAATCAACAAATGGGCCAAGGACATGTTTGAATCCTTTATATCAGCCAAATCTGGCTCAGACTCTGTCTTTCCCACAGGACTGAACCTTCATAAACCTTGTACAGAGCCTTTGTCAGACTTGTTGGGCACATAATTTGCTATCAGACAATAAGGAGATTATGAGAAAGCCTAAGAAGTTCTCAAGAATGTGGTTCTATTTTAAGACAAGGGAATACACAGCCTGAGAGAAATTAGTTTAAAATGAATGTAGGCTTTTAAATAATATAGGTAAAAGGTGTCAACAACTTAAAAAATAGGTACATCTCAATTTAAAGGTCTTCCTATCTTAGGTTTATGTTTATAATTAAGGATACACAGCTCTTTTTCCTCACTGAAAATAAAAAAGTTAAATCACCTCTTGAATATAGAAATGCAGACACAAAGCTTGGAACTGCCAGATCCTGGGGTGGTTGAAATGGGGGCTTCCTGCTGAGTCAGGTACATGTCTTTGTGCTTTTTTGGGATTTATTGTTCACTCTGAGCTTAATGGGTGCATGCAGGTAAGTAATGAAGAACAACATCATCATACAAACAATTCATTGAAGTCTGAAGATATGGCTATTTTATATTATTCAGTAAACTTTCAACTTATTTAAAAATATATAGATCAAGTGGCCCCTGGAACACTGTAATTTTGATACTTCCTGATATAAGCAGCTGTATTGTAAAACAAAATCTTGGACGATGACATTTGTGATGGTGGGTATAAAACTTCTGTCTCTCTACTTGCTAGAGGAAAAGATGAGACTATGCAGTTGTGGATCACAGAGCCTGCTGGTGTGAAATTCATCCTAACTAAGCTTAACGCATTGGGTGGCCAAAACCCTGGGCTCCTAGAGCAAATGATTTCAATTTTCACTCTCACTAGCCTTGGTTAATGGGGATGAACACAGGGCAGGAAGGCAGGTGATTCCCCCACCCCCCACCTCCCACCTCCCAAAAGTTACTTTATCCAAGCAAACCACTTTATTTCTTTCTTTTTCTATAGTATGTCACAGAGTAAATTGCTTTAACAATAAACATCCCAGTGGTTCTCACTTCCATTTCTAGATAAGAGACCCTGTTGCTTAGGGAGTTCAGTGGGAAGAAGGTCAGGGGTTTTGACTTCAAGACCCCTGTTTTTTCTCATTATAGAATAGTGATACACTAGGTCCCAGTTTACTCATTAAATCAAGTATAAATATACTTAGTTTGCCAACTGTAATTGTGGGGATGACAAGAGATAGTTGAATTTTAATAAATTTTTATTGTTCATATTATTACAAATGTTCCTTCCCCCCCACCCCCCGTCTCCATTGCTCTCCTCCACCAGGTGACCACCCCACCCTCTGCCCTTTCCCCACCCCCCATTGTCCTCATCCATAGGTACACAGTTTATGTTCAGTCTCTTCCCACGTCCCCCTCTCCCCTTTTCCCCAAGAATCGTCAGTTCACTACCCTTCCATACCTCTGATTCTATTATATTCAACAGTTAATATTGTTCATCAGAGTTTTTTTTTCTTTCTTTTTTTTTTTTTTTAATTTCCTTGGTTTTTAGATTCACTTGTTGATAGTTACGTATTTGTTCTTCATAATTTTTATCTTTATTTACTTTCTCTTCCGAAAGAACCCCCTTCAGCAATTCATATAATTCTGGTTTGGTGGTGATGAACTCCTTTAGCTTTTTTTTTGTCTGTGAAGCTCTTTATCTGATCTTCAATTCTAAATGATAGCTTTGCTGGGTAGATTATCTTTGGCTGTAGGTTCTTACTACTCATCACCTTGAATATTTCTTGCCATTCCCGTCTGGCCTGCATGGTTTCTGTTGAGAAATCAGCTGACAATAGTATGGGTGCTCCTTTATAGGTAACTACCTTCTTTGCTCTTTCTGCTTTTAATATTCTCTCTTTGTCTTTTGCTCTTGGAATTTTAATTATGATTTGTCTTGGTGTGGTCCTCTTTGGATTCCTTTTGTTTGGAGTTCTGTGAGCTTCCTGGACTTGTAAGTCTAATTCTTTCACCAGGTGGGGGAAGTTTTCTGTCACTATTTCTTTCAGTATGTTTTCGATATCTTGCTCTCTCTCATCTTCTGGGACCCCCATAATTCTGATGTTGGTTCACTTGAAGTTGTCCCAGAGGTTTCTTACATTATCTTCAATTTTCTGGATTCTCTTGCCTTCTTGCTTCTGCAGAGGAGTGTCCTCTGGCTCTTTATGTTCCAAATCTTTGACTTGATTCTTGCGATCTTCCATTCTGTTTTTAGGACTCTGTATAATATTTTTTATTTCAGACAATGTATTCTTTATTTCTTGTTGATTCCTTATCATTTCTTGTTGATTCCTTATTAATTCTAGTTGATCCCTTTTCATATCCTCATAGTTCTTATCGACATTTTCTAGGAAATTCTTGAAAAACCTTATAAGCATAGATTTGAACTCTATATCCAGTCACTTTTTGTCCTCCATTTCTTTCGTTTGTGAACTATTTTGTTGTCTCAGCATTTTCGCAGCTTCCCTGATGGGGCGAGGTTTCAGGGTGGAGCCTACTGGCTTGGCTTGGCTTCCATCAGCCATGCCCTATGCAGCTCCTGAGTCCTTCAGTACTCACTGCATGCCCCTCCAAGACTGAGGTGCCCTCAATTTTCGCCTGCTACCAAACAGTCTAGGCTCTCCCCCAATGAGCCCGGAACTGGGGTTCAGTTTAGTTGGAAGTGGAGTTGGAGGTGGCGTTCAGAGCAGTCTGGAGCTTTTGTCTCCTTCCTGCCAGGGCAATCCTGAGGCACATCCAACCGTCCCTGCTCTGCACGCAATGTGCACACCTCCTGGACCTCCTTTCGCCGCTCCCCCGGGGTTCCGCCTTACAGCCCAGCTTCCTTTGTATGAGCCTGGGTCCCTGGGGTCTGGCCTAGAACTGGGGTTCAGAGCAGTTGGAACTGGGGCCCAGCACAGTTGGAGCTTTTATCTCCTTCCCACTAGGGAACGCCAGCCAGGCACTCAGCCGCCCTGCCCTTCCTCTCCGGCTCAGTCCTCTCCACGCACGCCGAGTGTCTCAGTACCTTAGGCTTTTACAGCTCCTCTGCTCTTCCTTCTGGTTTTCTCCTTGCTTCTTGTTGTAGAATTTCCAGTTAGTCGACTTTTCTGTAGTTCTGGGTAATGTCCATTTTATATTTTAGTTGTATTTTATTGAAATTGTTGTCTGCGGCTGTGGCTAGGTGTTTACCTGTGCAGCCATATTGGATTCTCCCCAGATAGTTGAATTTTAAATGTTGTGACTAGTCAAAGTACTATGCAATTGTAAAATAATCATCTTGCTTGTGTTAAGCCCAATAACTGTACTTGGACCACAAAGCCTTCTTCTCCATATTCTTCTTTAGAAAATGTCTAACGCTGATGCATGTGTAGAACCCTGAAATTCTCTATATGAAACATTTAGGAATGAGCTCCCTTAAAGGAAGAGTGGAGAGTCATTAAGAGGCCCTCTCTTAAGATGGTCATTAATTACACTTTTTTTTTTCTATGATGTTTTGGTTCATTTCAATGCTGTTCTATTTCTAATTCATTGATAAAGATGATCCTTTTGCCATAGCCAGTTTAACCTAGTGGAAAGAGCATTGGTCTGCAGACTGAATAGTCCTGGGTTCAATTTTAGTCCAGGGCATGTACCTCTGTTGCAGGCTTGATCTCTGGCCCTAGTTAAGGAATGTGCAAAGGGAACCAATCTCTGTCTTTCTCAGATCAATGTTTCTCTCTCTTTCTCTCTCTCCCTTCCACTATCTCTAAAAATCAATGGAAAAATATTCTCAGGTGAGAATTAACAAAAAAAGATGATTCTCTTACAAGTTTCTGCCACATATTGCTGTGATCTTTAAGGACAAAAGTAAAAACAAATAATTATTTTTTTACATTCCACAATGTGTATGACTGAGATTTTTTTCAGGTATATAGAGTAAGGGTTGGGAATAAAAAAAAATTTTTTTTTTTTTTTTTTGGTAAAGGACAAACATTTTCAGGACATATGATCTCTGTCACAAATACTCAGTGCTACTGCTGTAGAGTGTAAGAATAGCCATAGAGGATATGTAAGAAATAGAAAAACTATTGTTAGCTCATGGGCCATACAATAACAGGTGATGGGCTGGATTTGGTCAGTGGGCCATGCTGAACACTGACCTGAAGATCCAAGAGAAACTTTCATTGCTACTGTACACATTACTTCACTCCAGTGATTTTTTGTTTTGGAAAAATATTTCTAGGGAGTCCATTCTCACAACGCAAACTTTCAGCACTGTCAGCAAAGGCAATATTTAACAGCAGGGGTATAAAATTTAGGTGATCATCCTTGTATAGGGAAAGTAGAAGTACTTCCTCATCAGGAAGTTAGAAACTTCTGTTTTACTGTCAAAGGAGGGAAATGAATTGGCACAAGCTGGCACAGAGTTTGCAAAATCTTGGGACAAAGATACTCTCACAAGGCTAAGTACATCATCACTCTCAATTTTGGTGCTCAATAAGTATATGTTGAGTTCATTGAAATTCCCACAAAGTTCCTAAGTTCTTGCTTATGGTGTAAAATGAAGTAGACATGGACTATAATTGTTTACTTAGAAGACAAGGTTAAAGAAATGAACCTTTAGTAGCAGTCTTTATTGCTATTTGATAAAGAGTGATTATGAAATACTTAAAAGGCAATGAGCGTTTACAAAAGGCCTACTCAGTAGAGCAAGGTGTGCACAATCTAAACTAATAAAAGGCTAATATGCTAACTAGACAGGGTCGACCGGACATCTTCTGGATGTATGACTTTCTTCTGGACAAAGCCATGGTGGTGGGGACGAGGCAGAGGTAGTTAGGGGTGATCAGGCTGGTAGGGGAGCAAGCAGTCAGGGGTGATCAGGCCATAGGGGAGCAAGCAGTTAGGGGTGAGATAAGGCTGGCAGGGGAGAGCAGTTAGAGGCAATAAGGTCAGCAGGGGGGGCAGGCAGACAGAATGGTTAGAGGTAATCAGGCAAGCAGGTGAGCAGTTAGGAGCCAGTGGACCCAGATTGCAAGAGGAATGTCAGAATGCTGGATTAGGCCAGATCCCTAAACCGGCAGTCAGACATCCCCTGAGGGGTCCCAGATTAGAGAGGATGCAGGCCAGCCTGAGGGACCTCCCTCACCCCCCCCAACCCCCCATGCTTGAATTTTGTGCACCAGGCCTCTATTATCTGAATGATTAGCTATTATGAGTTTAATATACCCATGACTAAGCTAATCTATGCCTATAAATTGATTATCTATGGAACCTGCTAAAATCTTAGTTCTTCAGTGTGTAATTTAATCATATGAAGCACTAATTATTGCTGTGTTCTATTATCTTGGAGGCTCAGACATATTCTAAACTCCTCTGCCTCATAGTCATTGCCAAGATATATTTGTCTCTAACTAATCTATAGTTTTTTATGTGTGCTACTTTTATTTGTTCAACTAAATCATAATTCTACCAGCGGCCTGGTGCATGGATTCATAAATACCCCCTGGCAACCTGGGACCCTTCATGGATGTTGGAAAGCAAATTTTGGCCCAATCCCCGCAGGCTCGGCCGAGGGACCCCACTGGTGCACGAATGTGTGCACCAGGCATTTAGTATGCATATAAAATCTTTGGTTAATCTCTTTGCACCCTTCCCTCTGAGATTCATCAGTCTGATCCATGTTTCCATGCCTGTGTGTTGAGTGACTGCTCCCTGTTGGT
This sequence comes from Pipistrellus hanaki, assembly GCF_964339955.1. Lineage (NCBI taxonomy): Eukaryota > Metazoa > Chordata > Mammalia > Chiroptera > Vespertilionidae > Pipistrellus > Pipistrellus hanaki. The sequence continues at coordinate 29,469,082 of NC_140510.1, forward strand.
CATTGTGCATTATAGACACCAACTGGTCAGCTGGTCGGCTGGTCAGCTGGTTGGTTTTATATATACACACACACACACACACACACACACACACACATATGTATATATATGTGGGACAGAATCACATTACATAAATAGGAGCAGCATGATATTGAGAATAAGAATGTGGATTCAGACTGCTGGGGTTCAAACTCTGCTTTGACATTTACTAGCAATGTGACTTAGGATACATTACACAGTCTCTGCTTTTAGTTTATTCATTTGCAAATTATAATAATTGAAGTACTTTCTTGATTGGGTGCATTGCTTTGAAAGCTAAATAAATCAATGCATCAAAGGCACTAAGAATAGTTGCAGGCTAAAAATACACCTTTGGATGCTAATCTGATCCTATAAAATCCTATTTATAAGCTATCAACTTCTCTGATTCTGATCTCTCCATTGAACCCTAAGTAAATTACCCAATTATCATGCCCATAAAACACACTTGACTCGCCCCCAACCCCCGATTCAAATTTATTCTACTTTAGTCTTCTCCATCCAATATAAGGGGCAGTTTTCTTTTTTCAGTTATAACAGCTAAAAAGCAAATACAATTCTGAAATCATCTTTGAGTTCTTTCTTTTCCTCACATTCCACATTCTAGCCATTAGCATATTCTGTGAATTCTAACAAAATATATCTAAAGCAAACTAACACAATACCTTACCTATCATTTAGTCAATTTTACAGTTACCTTTTGCTTATGCTATTATTGCAATAGTCTCCTAATTGGTTTTCCTGCTTCTGTTCATGGTCCCCTACCATCTAATCTCCATTAATTGCCTAGATCTGTATTTATAGTGCCTACCCAGTTTCTGGCACAAACTCAGTAGTCAATAAATGAACTAAATGAAAGTTTGTTTGAAATATTTGAAAGTTAATTGACTTATAACCTTATGTTAGATACTGAAATAATTATACTCAAAGTATAGTAAAATTCTAAATGGTTTCTGTCTTTTAAAAATGTCATAATAAATAATTCCTTTATAAATGAGCATAGAATGAGATAGTAGGACTGCATAATTTTGAAGTATCCATCAGACTAAAATTCTAACATGGCAAATGCCATAATGCTGATAATAAGGCAGGCAAATTAACGTTAGGTGAACCCTTTAGAAAATTCTTAAAAAGTATACCAGATTTGGAAGGTTCAGTTTTGTGAGCACTGAATTGTGAGCACTGATTGGTGAGTCCTGAATTTGTACCAGATATGTAGATTTTAAATTCACACCAACTTAGGACCTATTATTATATGAAAATAAAAAATAAAATAAATCACCCACTTAATCAGATCTTTAACTAAGAAGTTAAAGTAGAAAAATATTTTATGCCAAATTATGAATCATTATTATTTTTTATTTTTTGCAAGTACTGTTCTAGACTATGAATCTTTTAAAAAAATATTTTTATTGATTTTTTTACAGAGAGAAAGAGAGAGGGATAGAGAGTTAGAAATATCGATGAGAGAGAAACATTGATCAGCTGCCTCTTGCACACCCCCTACTGGGGATGTGCCCGCAACCAAGGTCCATGCCCTTGACTGGAATCGAACCTGGGATCCTTGAGTCCGCAGGCCAACACTCTATCCACTGAGCCAAACCGGTTTTGACTGAATCTTTTATTTAGGGATCTTAAAGCAAATGTACTTGTTTGGTATAATTTCTTTATACTGTAACGTTGTTTTTTTAAGTTCAAAAAGGATGCTTTTTGAGACAGGCCCAGGATGCTTTTAACATTAATCTTCCATTCCTCTCACTTCTCTGTAGTGATTGTGTGTTATTAAATATGTGCCATTTCTTTATCCACTTGTCTACCGATAGGCACTTAGATTACTTCCCTATCTTGGCTATGGTAAACAATACTGCAATGATCGTAGGGATGTATATGCACATATCTTTTTGGCTTAGTATATATTTTTTCCAGATATATACCCAGAAGGGGAGTTGCTGAGTCAAAAGGTAGTTCTATTTTTATTTTATTTTTTTAATTTTGAGGAACCTTTGTAGTGGGAATGCACCAATCTGCATTCCCACTAACAGTGCACAAAGGTGCCCCTTTTTCCGCATCCTCACCAACACTTGTTGCTTGTTGATTTATTGATGTTAACCATTCTGACAGGTGTGAGCTGAAATAAATTAAGACTTTTCCTTCACAGCTGCTCCCCCTGCCCACATCCCCAGGCACACACTGACATTATTACCTTTGCACTTCTTCTTGATGGTTGTCCTTCCTACTTCTCAGAGTAGTGGGCAGAAAGTTCCATGGTCAGAGGGAGTTGAGGCCAGATAGAAATGTAAAGGAACAAGTTCATGCCAATACAGCTTGCACAAGGGTATGCCCTAAAAGTTTGAGGTGGTTCAGGAAAAGGTTCCAGATGGTTCCTTTTCATCTTCCATTGACAATCAAATTTATTATTTCTTCTTGAGATGTTTGGTAGAGATGGAAGATGAGGAAGTTGGGTCACAAATGTGTGAATACTGCACCTGTGAACCGCAAAGCACACTCGATTCACAACTATTGATCTAAAAATAAAATAGGAATGATCCGAATGTAGCTTAATATAGGCTATAATCTAGATTTCTTTTTATTTCAGTCTTTGGCTACCAGTGATTCTTTTGAGAGTAGGGAAGAAAAGACAGGAATTCATACATTTCAGAGATAGACAAATACAACATGATTTCACTAATATGTGGCATTAATTAAATTGATTAAAAAATTAATTGATGTACAAAATTGAACTGGAAGCATGGACACGTGAAACAGATTGGCCTGAGGAGAGGGCCGTGGGATGAAGGTAAAGAAGGTGAAGGGATGAGCTAAAGAACATATATACATACCCCATGGACACGGACAGTAGTTTGGTAAAGACCAAGGGAGAGAGATGTATGATGGTGGGCAAAGAGGGGGAGAGTGAGACATCTGCAATTATGTCACCATTAAAAATACCAATTAAAAAAAGAATCTGTATAACATTTAAACACAGTGCTATCAAGCCTGTGATAGCCATCTCCATGTGCTGTCATAAGTAGCTAATGTTGCCTTGGTAACACTACAATGGCAAACAAAGATGTTTTCTGAGAGGCTAGAGGAAATGTGGCTTTCATGCTATCTCACACCCTCCTGTTCCCAACCCTTATCATGGATAAAATATATATATTATTTTTCCTTTTGCTATGAATTTTCACCCTTGAGTAGAATGAAGTGAGCCACTATTTTTCTAGTCTGTTTATTTTTATGTTCTACATTATGCAAAAGTTGGAAATTTTTGTATGATACTGCATATTGAATTCTACAGTCGCCTGATGTGTGGCATTGCTGAGAACACACGAGGGGAAATGCTGTTGTGTGAAATCTCAGGGATATGACAATCCTGACAAGATGTGCTTAAATGAGCTTACCTCGTGTGCTCACACAGCCCAGCCCGGCACTGCGGTTCTCAAAAGCAGCACAGGCAGATGAGGAATGGCTCTCTTGAGGCAAACTTGGAGCTGCTGTAATCAGAATGCAAAAAGGAAATTTGGAGCATTTTAAAGCACTGTTTAACCAGTGAAATAATGTGATGTGAAGAATGATGAAAGATAGGCAAACATGGGTTTCTACAACTTCTCTGAAAGCTCCACTTGAAGATTACAAATCATTATTGTTTTGTAAAGGAAAATATGTAGTATGTTAAAGTTTAACTGGGAAAGGCAGATGGAAGGAAATATAACATACCCAAGAGAGCATTCATTAAAATGTTTAATGATGAACTGTGGATGCTTTTCATGAGACAGTGACACTTACTCTAATATACAGAGACCAAAAAAAAAAAAAAAAATCCCCGAAGGCAATGTTTCTTGACATAGTGGCAATATTTCTCACTTAAGAAGTATTAACTATGAATGGAAGCTTTAAAAAAAAGGAATAAAAATAAGATATAAATGTATGTGTTTGTTTTTTTTTAATATATTTTATTGATTTTTACAGAGAGGAAGGGAAAGGGATAGAGAGCTAAAAACGTCGATGAGAGAGAAACATCGACCAGCTGCCTCTTGTACACTCCCCACCGAGGATGTGCCCGCAACCAAGGTACATGCCCTTGAACGGAATCGAACCCGGGACCTTTCAGTCCGCAGATCAACGCTCTACCACTGAGCCAAACTGGCTTTGGCTAAATGTATGTTTTTAATAGCTTTCTTGTTTCCTGTTTTCTAGGGGAAAATCAGATGTTTGGTAAGATCCATGGTCAAATTTTGATTGGGAAACAATGGTTGGGACATAGATTTGGGTGGAGAAAAGCCTGAATGATCCTCATTTTACAAGTCTGGGTCAAAGCCTGTGAATTTAGAGAAAATGTCCAAGAGGGAAGGAACTGGCAACCGTTGTTACAGAAATACTTCTACCCAGGATAAAGCCAATTTCTCTGTTTGCTGAACCATAACTTACAAAAGCAACATTCAGTGTTTACAAGCTCTGTTTCTCAGTCAATGTACTGAGAGCAAGCTTTATGATTCTGAAGACAGAAACAGAGAAAAAGATTCACTTCTGGCACCTAAAAACACATGTCCCTCGTTAACTCAACTGAGACTGCCTGCCAAAGAACAGAACTCTCCGTCTATGGAGACTGAAAGGTTGTGGAAAAAATAATATAGTGATGGGCAGCAATGATAGCAGAGGGGAAAGGAGGGGGTCCATGGAGATGAGAAGGGATAAGGGAAAAGAGAGACAAGAAATTAATGGTTTCAAAATTTCTTGTTTGTTCCTTCATCTGTCTCCTCTGCACCTATCACCTCATGATCCCTGTAGGTCTATAGATAAAGTACCTTAATTTGTGAGCATCTGTTCACCTGATTTGAATTCCAACTCTCTAGGGGGAATTTGGGATGCAATGAACTTAAAAAGAGTTGCAGAACCATTAGTCACAGCAGAGGTTGGGAGGGGGTCTCTTGCCTGAGGTGCTGCTTGGAAAATGACCTCTGGCACTCCTGGCTTTCCTAATTAAATGCTATCAATCCTGCAGATGGTAAAATGGTGTATGTATTTTGTTTACCATCAGCGAGAGAGCTTTCAATAGAGAGGTGCAATAAGAATGACATTCGTTGACAAAAGAGAGGGTCCCACTGGAATCTGTAAACTTTAACCAAAATAAATAGTACCTGACAATAATTTTTAAAAGGCTATATGAATCTTTGACTTATGCTAAAAGATTTAAAATCCTAAAAAGAAACATGCTTTTTAAGATATTTAAAGGGAGGAAAGGTTTTCTAGTTCAGCTCTAAACTCCCATTCTCCTCCATAATCTGTGAATTTAGCAAAAGCCAAAATTTCCTAAAATTTTCAGGAAAAAAATAAAAGCTCATATTACAGATACGATATAATTCATTAACCCAAATTAGACATTTTCAAAACTGCAAGGAGGCATTTAAAATAATTAAATTAAAACAACATACATAACTTTGGACTGTCCTAAGAAAACTGGACAACTTGAAGTATCGGCCAACCTACCTATACCTTCATCCTATAGATTCTATAGTATAGAAGAACATACACAATTAGTTCTGGTACCATTGCTGCAAATGTTTCTACAGATTGGAAGAGAGGCTGTCATGTTTTTACTCATTGTCTAACTGTGTCCCCACATTTTTGGGTCAGAAATTTGAGGTCCTGAACAGTTAAGCAGCTTTCCCATGGTCTCATTGGAACCTGTGCACCTTGTTGCTTAGATGTATTCTTCCCATAGCACCTAGATTCTCAGGAATATTTCCTATTGCCTTCCTGATACTAATGACAACTACTAGTATAGCTGTAACAGTCCCCAGGGTCACAGTTTCAAGAATGTAATTTATTTTCGTAGAACCCTCTGCTTATAAATTACAGAGTGATATTCAACTATGAAGTTATTTATTTATTTATTTATTTATTTGTTTGTTTGTTTGTTTGTTTATTTATTGTTACTAGGAGATTAAACTAAACATACCCTTCAATACACCCATGAAGGTGGAGCCTTTGAACAAACCAAAATTAAGGAATTGTGGCTGTCAATTCATTATTGTTTCCAGGTGGTGTTTTCCTTTTGTACCTCCTTTTCTTAAATGGAATTTAATTTTGTTAGTGTGGAGAAAAAGGAATGATGATCTAACATTTTTCTCTCTGGACTTACCAACTTCCTCCCCTAGAAGCAAATACTAAGAATGACTTCTGAGGGACAGAAAGGCCAACTAGCAGTAGAAGCACACGGGGAGATGCTTCTCAGTCTTGGGGGACAGATTTATATCAGCACAGAGGTTTGAAACAGTTCAGGTGAGTATTAAAAATAAAGAATTTTTCCAGGATGGGATAGGTGGAGTTTTGTTTTAGGAAATAGTCCTGAAGAACCCTGGGTAATGCACTTAGTAGCTAGACTTTATTCTATGTCCAGTGAGGAATGACTAAAGGATTTCAAATAGAGATGTATACTAGAAATCATTTAAGAATAGACTCGGATGACTTTGAAAAACCTAGATTGTAGGCAACAAAATGCCTGAAGACCAGCTAAGATGCTCTTGCAAATGCTTGAATAAGGGAGGACAGAGCTGGGCTAAGGATTTTACTGGGAAGATTGATAAAAACTGATGATTTAGTAAGAGAGTCAATTATTAAATCAATGGGACTAGTTTTTATTGCTTGTTTGTTTTTCTTGTTTTTTTACAAAATCCAAATAACTAGTGAAACTATATTGAACCACTTAAGGGAGGACTGGGTCATGAAAAAATAGGAGAGAACAACTAACAAAATTCTTGGTATAGAAACAGGGTAATTGATGGCATCCTTAGCAGTAAGATTTACTGGAGAAAAAAGGAGTATTAGTTGGGCATTAGTAGAGGTAATGAATTACATATAAATAGATTACTTTTATGTGTTATGGGACATATGACATAGATGTCTAAAACCAATAAGAATCATCTCCATCCTTTTAAAAAAATGAAGATACTAAGATTTAGAGGAATGAAGTGAATTTAGGTTGATTGCCAAAAATTATATAGAAGAATTAAAACACCCATTCCCGAGATTCAGTCCAGAGTTTTGCTGGGAGCTTCTCTGTGCCAAAACGTACCATATCTCGCCCTTGTTTATTTGGTCGGTTAAAAGGAACATTGGTTGAGTTAATAACATTTTAGTTCCTGGAAAGACTTTGCCGGAGTGTTGCCTTTTCCTCAGTTATTGCCTTGTAGGCTAGCTGTGTGTCAGTATTAATCGTCTGCATTAAGACTTTGCAGACATTCTGCTTTGGGAGCAGAGTTCCATAAAGAAGATGACACATTTCTGTGATGTCACAGGTTCCTTTCCTGAGAGGGTTTTCTAAAGGCTCTAATAATATTCAGTCTGGATGTCCCCATTTCCTCTTTTTGTTTTATTCTGAACAGCTGTGCTGCAAGCAAGCAGAGGAAGTTACCAAAACTGGATGTGATTAGAATGGCTCTTGAACTTCCCTTTCCAGCATCTGTCTTGCTAAGGGGCAATTCCAGCAGGAGGCAACCTCACAAACAGCCTTTGTCAGAGCTAACAGCGTGTTTTCTTGTGAGAAATGTCCCTTTTCTCAATGTGTGGTTTCAAAACTGTTGGTGATTAAAAGAGGAAGTGTTTGACCCTCACTGGAGTGCGTTAATGGTGGCAACGTCACCCTTCCTCAAAGTGAAGGCAAATGTTTGTGAAAGGAGGTTGATATTGAGAGACTTTTTTTTAGGATTACATAAAAATATCATTAATAACATATTAATTTTGTTCTAAAAGAAACAGAAAGCCCATGGCTTGTTGTCCAGGCTTCAAGAAGAGCTATCTATGGGACTTTACAGAATATTGCTCCTGGCTTCTAATGTTTGTGAATTCAACATGATATTTATGTAAAGTTATGGCGACTCAAAGCAATTTCTTTGGTTATTTTGTTGTTTGCAGGTTATTAGAAGATGGCAACATCCTGGGGTATTAGGTTGAATTTTAGTCAGTGGTCTACATTTTCACAATACCATTTTTGTAAATATCAAAGCATTTTCCAGACTTTGAAATTGATGTCTTACAGTGGTTTTGCTCAGTTTGGGTTAGCCAGACACAACTCCCACCTTTTAAGATGCTAATTGTGACCTTTTTCTGGTAAGTTTCAGCACCTCTGGCCTCTTACACTCAATTACTGCTTAGACAGGAAAATGTGTGTTGTTGGTATTTTTTGTTGCTGCTGTTGTTGTTCTTATTTGATTTTGTTTTATTGATTGTGGTGAAGGCAAAGCTAGATGTCTATGTTTATTTAATCCAGGGGTGGGGAATATCTGGCCCATGGGTCATGTCTTTTGGTCTGGCCCTGCCAAGGCAACCAAAGTGGGATTCAAAACTCAATAAACCTACGAGTTTTTGTGTGTTTTTTTGTTTGTTTGTTTTTTTTGTTTGTTTGTTTTCTCATACCAATGTAATTTTTAAGTTGATAATTTTGTATGGCCTGAGAATGATGTTATAAATATCCAAATGGCCCTTGACAGAAAAAAGTGTTTTGTTTTGTTTTTAATGGATTAAACAAATCCATTGTCTTGTTGTCTGTTGTCTTTGGAAAAATTCTGTACCTAACTACTCCCCACCAAACACACATACATGTGCATATCTATCAAGAGGCACGTCTCTACTTCAGGGGATATGATCTTTAAAAAAAAAAAAAAAAAAAAAAAAAAAAAAAAATATATATATATATATATATATATATATATATATATATAGTCTTATCCTCTAACAAGTTCTCTAACTTGAGCCACACAGGTCATTAGTTCCATGATTACTAGTCAGTGAAGTTTCCCACGACCTGTTTCAGGACCCAGTGGTGAGGATGGTGACCCTGTACTATCCCCACTGTGAGTGACAGACTTGCTGAAATGTGCACCAGTGGCTTTAATCTTCCTGATCACATGAAGGACGGGAAGTGGGGGGAGGGGGAGTTCTGGGACTAATTCCCATAGAAGTTTTTCTTGTTTGGTCGCTGGAGCACTATAAGGCAAATGCTCCTCCTTCTTTTAGAAATCCCAGCTGCAGAGGGAGTTGCTGACCACAACAGAGGCTGTTGCCAAAACACTCTTGGAGTGCTGCTATGGCCCAGAAAAAGATGCAAATAAGCAGAAGTTCTCAGAAAAGTAAAAAAAGAAAACTAAGCTTATGGTAATGTTTTAACCTAAAAAAAGGAGTTTTATCTACAGTTACGTCAATATAAACACAGTTTGTGGGTTTAGGGACTAATTCTGCACTATTGTTCATATTGTTCTTTACCCCAATCTTCATCATTATCCCAACATCATTCAAGGTCATGACTGCCTCTTGAAGCAGTACACTGATACATCCAGCCACATGCTTTGTTCCTCCCCATTGCCATACTTCATTCCCAGCCTGGGATTCATTATATGTTTAGAGTCACAGGAAACTGAAAATAACAGGTGTGAAGGAATTTTCCCAAAGAAAATAAATATCTAAATGAACAAAACAAAGACATAGAACAGGTGGGATAAATAGTAAGAAATAAGTAATATAGTCGATTTAAAATTTATGTGGACATGTAAATAGCTAAAATAATTTTGAAAAAGAATAAAGTGGGGAGAATCATCCCTGATTTCAAGACTTGATATATGGCTATAATAATCAAGACTGTGAGGTGTTGGTAGAAACATAAACATTTAGATTACTGGGACAGAATAGAGAACCCAGCAATAGCTCCACACAACTATGACCAACTGACTTTTTTTTTTTTTTTTTTTTTTTTTACCAAGATGAAAAATGGGTATCCATAGCCTGACCTACTCCAAATAAAAAAGAATCTAAACCTCATGCAAAAAATAACTCAAAATGAATCTTAGATTTAAATCTAAATCATAGACCTATAAAGCTGGGATGGGAGAAAGTGGAATAAAATCTTCAGAACTTGAGGGCTGGTGAAGAATTCTTATACATGACATCAAAAGCAAGATTCATGAAACAAATATATTGATAAATTGGACTTCATCAAAGTTTAAAACTTTTACTGCATGAAATACCATGTGCAGAGGATGAAAAACACATACCCTGTAAACTGGGAGAAAATATTTGCAGACCATATTTTAAAGAATTCATAGAATGTAGAAGAATGCTGAACCTCAACAGTAAAACAATTCACTTAGAAAACAGGCAAACTATTTAAAGCACCATTTCACCAAAGAGAATATGTGAGTGGCAAATAAGCACATGAAAGATGTTTAGCCATTAAGTGAAAATTAAGACCAAGGTAAAACATAACTATATACCTATTAGAATTGCTAACATTAAAAGATAGTGACAATACCAAATGTTGGCATGTATATAGAACTTACATACATGGGATTGTAATATGGTAAAGCCACTATGGACAAGATTGTGGCAGTATTTTTTTTTTTAATTAAACACACTTACTATAAATGGTATCTGTTGTATTGCTGAGCATTTATCCCAGAGAAATAAAAATGTATTTCCACACAAACATATATACATAATTGTTCTTAGAAGTTTGGTTTGTAAGAGCTCCAAACTGGAAACAACCAAAATATCTCTGCATAAGGTGAATGGTTAAACAACTTGTGGTCCAACCATATAATGGAATACTAAAATACAAAACAGAAGAAACTATTGATACCTGCAACAACTTATATGGATCAAGGAAATCATGCTTATTGAAAAAAATCTCAGAATATTGCATACAGTATGAGTCCATTTGTAGAACATTGTCTAACCGACAAAATTATGAAGATGGAAAACAGACCATTGGTTACCATGGGATAGGACTGATGGAGTAAGGGGTGGTTTTGACTGTAAAGAGGAGGCCTTTGACTATGAAGGAAACCTTTGTAGTGATGGAAGAGTGCTGTGTTTTTATTGCAATTGTAGGTTTACTAACCTGCACGCCTGATAATTACAATGTCAAATTCCTGGTTTGAATATTGCACTATTAGTGTAAAAGATGTAAATGGAATAAAAGGTACAAAAGTCCTTTCTGTATTATCATTTTAACTTTCTGTGAATCTATAATGATTTCAAAATGTAAAGTTTTTAAGAAATGCACAAATCTATCAGTAATTACATTAAATGTAAATGGATTAAATGTTCCAATTATATGACAAAGATTATCAAACTAGATTTTGGTTTTTTAAAGACAAATATTGTATACAAGAGATATTTTTTAAAATATTAGTATACAGAAAGTTTGACTACAAAAGGATGGAATTACTAACCTAAGAAATATGGTATAACTAGATAAATATAAAACAGGGTAAGTCGAAGCAAACATAGCTTATGAACAATCATATGATTTAGGTCTGTCATCTTTAGTATTTTTCTGGTGTTATAGAATTAGCCAGATCATAATATTACTATGACTGAGGTAAAAAAACAAAATAAATTCATGACTCACTAATGAAGGAATAGAAACATCTCATGAATAGACACATAGCATGTAATTATTTACTTTAACATCTACTTAATTTTTAAGTAACTTATAAAAAATTGTTAGTGCATTCTTGTGGTTCATCCCATGACTATTTCAGAACACTCTACTCAAGTTATTCCATACGCGCTGTTTTGTTTTGTTTTATCATTAAGTTTGCTTGTTTTTTTCTTCCATTTTAGTAGTATTTATGTTTTGATTTCATAAATATATGTATTATTCTTTTTCTTCACTCTCCTGGCATCATAAAACTATTCAGAAAATATTTTTTTTGCAGAAAATAGCAATGCTATTAAAATGTAAAAAGTAAATGGACCTCTCTCAGAAGAGGAGTATATACTGAGCATCTAGAGAAGGAACTAACAATCATTTTGCATGTTAAAAATCAGCTTATTCCATTTAAATCTTTCTCATGTATAAACTTTCTTTTTCTTTGAGAAACTCTTCAATGATCCCCTCATGAAGAAACTTCATTTGAAAATCACAGCACTAAAAATTCCTCTGAGATTTAGATGCCATTTAACTTTATACTGCTTGAATACTACCGTGTTTCCCCGAAAATAAGACATCCTTTGAAAATAAGACCTACTTACAGGTTTCCTATTGAGTGAAATATAAGGAATCCCCCCGAAAATAAGGCCCCCCTAGGCTAAACATGAGATATTTGGTTCACTGATTCTGAAAGAAATGGAGTCACAAGAAATTCACCAGGAAATTCAGGAATTGGATTGTTATGATGATGTTCCAGAAGATGATGACATGATTGTCATTGAATAAATGAGTAAATTCTTGATACTGTAGGATTCACAGTTTGTTTGGTTTGTGTTGACAACTACCGTACTACCGTACCATATACAGGTAATAAATTTCCTTTATTTTCATTTAACAATAAATGTGTACCGTATTCTTCTTCATGGAAAAATAAGACATCCCCTGAAAATAAGACCTAGCGCATCTTTGGGAGCAAAAATTAATATAAGACACTGTCTTATTTTCGGGGAAACAGGGTAAAAGCTGCCTACGTACTCAACTCAGGGGCAAAGTATTTACTATTATTATCATGAATAACTGCAAGATAATGATTAATCAGATCATTTTATATTCATACTAGTAGCCCTATGCATGAATCCGTGTGCTAGTAGCTTGCTGCCACTTGCTTCAACTGGCCATCCACCCACTGCTGCTCCTAGCTCTCTGCTGCTCCTAGCTCACTGTTCCACCCTTCTGGAGCTCTCTGCCCACTGCCTCCCACGCCTGGAGTTCCCCCTGCCCCCTCCCCCCTATAGCTTGCTGCTCTGTCCCCCTCCTATAACTCTCTGCTGCCCACTTATAGTTCACTGCTCCACCTTTCTGCAGATCAATGATCCGGTCGTTATGCCTCAAGGCGTAATGGATAATTAGCATATTCCTCTCTTATTATATAGGATAACATCTTATATTTCACAAGACAGTTCTCATAATCAGTTTTATATTTCACCTTTGCAATTGTGCTATGAGTTATTCAGGGCAGAAAAGGAAACTGAGGCTCAGTGGAGGGGGTTACAAGCCTAACCCCAAACCCACACAACCATTCAGTGGTGGAGCTTGGTCTCAAACAGTCTTCAGAACTTCCAGTCCAGACCTACTGTTACCTTGTCATGCTGCCTTCCCTGCTTTATTGATAGAAGTGCATTGAACCTTGCTGCTGTGGAAGGTTTATCTCAGGAAGTGTTGCACACTCCTCCCTTTGTCCTCTTCCTTATCGATGCACGTGCCTCAGGCTTCCCTTTCCATGGAGCCTGTCTAGTGTATGGGGACCAGCCTGCTGTAATCTGTCTGCTGTGAATTTGTCTTTCCCCAGCAAATGTATATGATTATTTCTGCACCAGCATGTGGTTCCACAGCAAATTCATGGCAGGCTATTCACTGGTTATCTTTGCCTCAGTTGAAGCCAAAGTGGTTCAAGTCCAAATCAGGTAGAGGTCAGTGCCAAGTATAGCCCACAGGAGAAGCTTTAACTTGAAAATAAAATTGGCCATGTTATCAGCATTGAATATTCTGATAACATTTCAATGATGAGATACAATTAAAGACTGCTAAAGAACAAAAATGTTGGTTTTATTTTCAGTAAAAAAATACAAGTATATTTGGATTCACATCATAGTCTAGTTTTTAATTTCATCACCTTAAATGAAAAACAGGACTATAAGGATGTTAAAAGCCAATGAAAACAAGCCAAAAAAAAAAAAAAAAAAAAAAAAAAAGAAAAAGAAAAGTGGGGAGAGAGTGGAAGGAATGTAGAAAAATTGTATGCACAGGGTCTGAAGAACAGCCATCTTCAGAAAAGCTGTTTAAGCTGTTTGTGACTAGGGAAGATGGAGTGTGCAGTCACATGCATCTCAACAATCCTTGTGCATTCAGAGCCCGGCGCCTGTCTTGAAATGAGCTTGTTTCATAATGACCAGGATGGAGCGCAGCTATTTCTGGATGATGGAATTCATCTGGCATGGCAGGGCGGCCTTGTGCACACAAAAACACTTAAAGTCATTTTTTCTCTGTCTAATTTATACATTAAAAATAAACTGCCCTAGAAGGCTTTGCTTTTTTGGAAGACTTTTGGAGTGTCTGCTGTTTTAACCGTGGCACAGTAGAGTCTGCTGTTGTACACAATCAGCCTTTGATATCCTTAGAACTTAGACAAAGTCAATCTGAGAACTCCAAAGAAGACAGGCAGAGAAGACATTTAAGAAAGTAGGGAACAAGTTTTAATAAAATATGTTGAGATGTTTTTGAAGGGGAATTTGGAAAGGAAGGAGATTTGGTTGTGGGAGTATGAGGGAGAGTGGCTTAGACTAACCACTGCCCAGATCCCTTCCTTTGCCTGGACATTGTTTCTCAAATTTCAGTCACATGTTCTTGATTTTTTTTTTCCAATATCAACCTTCAACTGTTCAATTTTTATTTAAGTTATTTCTCTTAAACAATTTTTTTCTGTCATGTCATAAATTGAAAATCAATAATACTGGCTTAAATAGAAATGTGTAAAAGAAAATATAACAATTTTATTCAATGTTAGCAATATACTGTTGTTTGCCCTAAATTCTAAGCTTGAAGACTTACCTTTTTGTTATCACTGGAAAGAGAGATTAATGGGTGTTGGAGAAGCTTTAAAGTTAGGTCATCATCATACTGATTGTTTCCCTTTGATGTAGTAGGTCAGTTTAAAGGGAAATTGAAAATTAAATAACAATGTTCTTATTTTGTGAATAAATAGTACTGCTACTGTTTTATTTTATTTTATTATTTGGTCTTTGTTTTAGTTGCAAGCAACAAAAATCAATACCAGGAGTACATGGAATACATGATGTAAACAGATCACTGTAAAGTCATATCCAAATACCATTACAGTACTTGGGTGAATCAGCTCCATCCTCTACCCTTCCCCACACACAATTTCCATCTAGTGGTAAAAATTCAAAAATCCAAAACAGGAAGCCTTATTGGTTTACTAATACAACATGTCTCTATTCCTTGAATGGAGAGGACTTGGAGATTGATCAACAATTCCACAGAATGTATGTGATGGGAGTAAGATAAATAAGTTAATGTGTCAATTTTATTGGGCCATAGGATAACAAGATATCTAGTTAAGTATCATTTCTGGGTATGCCTGTGAGGGTGTTCTAGAAGAGATTAACATTTGAATTGGTGGACTAAATGAAGCTAATGGCCTTCCTTGATATGAGTGGGAATCATTGAATCTGATGAGAGTATGAATTGAACAGAAGGATGGAGGAAGGTTAAATGAGCTCCTTGCATGATTGCTTAACATTTATCTTCTCTTGATCTTGGTGCTTTTATGGTTCTCAGGCCTTCAGACTTGGTTCCATTGGCTCTCCAGCTCTAAAGACTTAGAAATAACCACTGGCCTTCCTGGGTATTCAGTGTGCAGAATTCTAAGAATCCACAATCATCTGTCTCATAATAAGTGACTTTAGCAAGGTTGATGTCTAAAAGTCAATATATAGGCTGAAGGCCTGGGATGGGGGGCGAGAAAGGCTGGGAGAGGTCAATGGGGAAAAAAGAAGACATATGTAATACCTTTAACAATAAAGAATTTAAATTTAAAAAATAAAGTAATTATTGATAGGTAAAAAAATAATAAAAGTCAATATATAAAAATTAACTTTTCTATATACCAGCAAGAAGCTTTAAAGAAAAAAAAACAAAAACACCTTTTACAATAGACCATATGTATATGTGTATGTATGTATATTTGCCAATTTCTGATCTATATATATATATTATTGAGAAAAAGTCAAGAAGTAAACAAATGGAAGGATAAATCATATTTATGGATTAGAAGTCACACTATAAAGACCAGAAAGAGAATAATGTGTATATGGGTACCTGATTTATGATAAAATGATACATAGGCTGATGGGGAAGGATGATTTTTCAAAAATGGTATTAGTTTAACTAGATATTTTAACCAAAATACTAAAAATATGAACAAATTCAGAGGAAAAAAGTTAACCCCTATCTTGTATCATATACAAAAATTAATTTTACATTTACTGTAGTTCTAAATATGAAACACACTTTGATGCTGCTAGTATGGAATAATTAAGGTATAGATTTTAATGTTCTTGGGATAGAAAAAGTTATTTTAAACAAGACAAAATTTATCAACCAAAAGGGAAATGGTCTCTATATTTAATCATCATAAAATTAGTCATTTCTGTTCATCAAAAGATGCAATTAAGAAACAGAAAAGCAGTACACATAGTGGGGAAGGTACTTGTAATTCAAAGAATAGCAATGTGTTTAGATTTAGGATATAAATAATAAGAAAGGCTAATAGAACAATGGGCAAGAATCTTGGACAGGCACTTAGAAAATAGATAAGTGGTAATAAACAACTTCCCCAGTAATGAGGAAAATACAAATTAAAATTGCAGTAAATAATGTCCAACAACTGGTCAATAGCTAAGCAGATTGCAGTACATTTTAAAAATGAAATACAGCTTAGCAATAAAAAGGAACAAACTACCAACACACATATCAACATGGATGAATTTTAAAAGCATGATGCTACGTAAAAGAATAAAGACACAAAACACTTCATACCATACGATTCTATTTATGCAAAATTCTAGAAAAGGCAAAATCATTGTGACAGCAGATCAATGGTTACTTAGAAGTGTTAGTCAGGAAGGGAACTGGCTCAAAGGGACATGAGAAAACTTTCTAGGATGTTGGACATACTGTATAACATGATTGTTTACTTTTGTTAAAACTCATTTATGTATCCTATCTAATAAAAGAATAATATGCAAATTGACCATCACTCCAACACACAAGATGGCCACCCCATCTGGTCAAAGATGGCTGCACCCATGTGAACACAAGATGGCTGCCAAAAGATGTCTGGCAGGGGAGGGCAATTGGGGTGACCATGCCAGCAGGGGCAATTGGGCTGGCAGGGGAGCAGTTAGACATTGATCAGGCTGGCAAGGGAGTGGTTAGGGGGTGATCAGGCAGGCAGGCAGAAGTCCTGAATTGTGAGAGGCATGTCTGACTGATTGGGCCTAAATGAACTGGAGAGGTACAGGCTGGGCTGAGGGACACCCCCCACCCCATGCACAAATTTTGTGCACCAGGCCTCTAGTTCATGCAATAAGAAATTAGAAGCAATGAATTACTGCACCAATATGGCTGAATTTTAAAAATAGAATCTTAAAGAAATAATTATAAAAAAAATAGGTAAATATAACTCCTAGTGTTCTAAGTCAGAATAGTGGTCACTGTTGGGTGAAGTAAAGGAGATAATGAATTGGGTGGGGGTGGGGTTGTTGTTATGAGAGATGGCAAAGTTTAGTTCTTTACCTGAGTGATGGGTTTGTGAGTAATCACTTTGTGATGAGTTTCTGAATAGTGTATTTGTGTTTTTGACACTTTTCTGATAATTATGACAATTGTCTGGCTATTGAAAAGGTGGGATATAGGGACATTATTAAATAGGTGATTTTTTTTGTCCTTTTGAGATAGAAGATACTTGAGAAATATTACTTTTTTCTTGGGACTAGTTCTCACACAGAGAGAAAACGGAAGGGAAATGGCTTGAAAGGATAATAAATAGTGTGCAATTTCTGAGGAGAGAGGATCTGTAGTCTAATTGAAAGGATTGGCCCCAAATTTGCCAAAGCCGGTTTGGCTCAGTGGTAGAGTGTCGGTCTGCAGACTGAAAGGTCCCAGATTCGATTCCGGGCAAGGGCATGTACATTGGTTGCAGGCACATCTCCGGTAGGGGGTGTGCAAGAGGCAGCTGGTCGATGTTTCTCTCTCATCGATGTTTCTAGCTCTCTGTCTCTCTCCCTTCCTCCTCTCTGTAAAAAATCAATAAAATATATTTTTTAAAAAAAGAATACTATTAGAAAGAATTGGCCCCAAATTAATCAAAGGGCAGAGAGAACATGTGCATATGTAAGTTTGTGGGTAGGGAGTAGAGGGAGTTCCTGTCTGATAGTTTCTCTTCTCTCTAAATTAGATAAAGGTAAATTCTTGAGAGGAAGGAGAGAACTGAACAGATTGCAACTCGAGAAATGTAGAGACGTTTGAAATATTAATTGCAGAGAGAGGAAGGTCAAATTGACCTGTCAGTGTTATAGACCCAAACCAGTTTGGTGGAATAAGCATATACTTGATGTCTTATGAGAAGAACCTCTATTCTGCACTCAGACTATAGCAGTATATAGTTTGGTCTCTTTAACAAGATCACTGATCTCAAGGGCCACGTAGGTTATACATGACATTACTATATCTTTAAGTAAGTAATCACAACTGGTGCTGAGAATAGTTCACAAAGTTGGAGTCACAAATGGGGTCTGTAATTGGTATGGGCAAGAAGAAAGAAAAGATCATTTGCCAGTAATAACAGATTTCATGACAATGGGGTATTCTTCAAATACAATGATGGATAAAATTAGAGAAAACATCCTCATACCTGAGTTATTTGTCTAAGTTACAGGATTAAAAACAAAGACCCTTGCCGAAACTGGTTTGGCTCAGTGGATAGAGCGTGGGCCTGCGGACTGAAAGGTCCCGGGTTCAATTCCGGTCAAGGGCATGTACCGTGGTTGCGGGCACATCCCCAATAGGGGATGTGCAAGAGGCAGCTGATCAATGATTCTCTCTCATTGATGTTTCTAACTTTCTAACCCTCTCTCTTCCTTTCTGTAAAAAATCAATAAAATATATTTAAAAGAAAAAAAAAGAAAGAAAAGCAAGGATGTGGATGCCATAAGAGTAAGGCTCATGGCACCTCCTCTTAAAAAAAAAAAAAAAAAAAAAAAAAGACCCATAAAAGTACATGGGTATCTAGAAATAGCTAGATATGGATTTTAATTTGCAAAATGCTGATTATACTAATAATTCATTATCTCCCCCTTGAGTTTAGGGTCAGTTTAACAGCATGATCTGCACTTACTTTCTTCTGTGTCTATTTCTCTGGGATTTGCTTTTCTCACTCGGCATTTCATTTCTTTTTAGATCCTTTCAGACTCTAGTTCTGGTTCATTCAAATTTTCTGCTAAATAATATTTCATTGTATGAATGTATCACAATTAATTTATTCATTTGTTCCTATTGATGAATAATTTATTTGAATTATTTATTTTTGTGTGTGTTACAAACAATGTTGCTAGGCCATTTCAGATTATTATTCCATGTTCAAGTACAAGAGTTTCTTCAGATTAAGTAGCAAGAAGTACTTTCTGGGTCAGAATGCTATGCACAAATTCAGTTTGATGATAATGCTAAATTTTTGTTCAAAGTGAAGTGCCAGTTCATACTCCACCAACAGCTGGTGAGAGTTGTGCCCTACTTTGGTTTTGCCAGACATTTTAATGTCTGCAAATGTTGTAGTTAAAAGTAGGATTTTTGTATTTCCTCATTAAGCCTATTAAACGCTAGCTGTATAATCACTGTAAAATCACAAGCTGTAATGCTCCTGCCAGCTCTAATTTCCCCTGATTGCAAATTCTTATCTCAGACTATTCAAGTAGATAATGTTAGAAAACAAAATACACCCACTTGCTGTGCTCCAACCCTGAAGACATTTAGTTTAACTTGTTCAGGATGTTCACTGGGTTAATGAGCCAGGGTATGAATCAGGCACTTGGGCATCAGTTTTTGAATAAGGAACCCAAGAAGTATGACTATTTTTACACAGGACAGTGAAGTAGGAGTGGAATTACAGTTTGCCTAAAGGCAACAGAATGATTGCAACCGAGTGTTTCATGCTAAACAGATGTTGCAGTCACTTGAAATATTGCAATCCACTCTGGGCTTCGTTTTATTTCACATTTCCTATCAGACAGCTGTAATTTGCAGGAGCGGAGGGCAGTTGGATGGGACTTGAAAACTTGAGACCTTTGCTTCATCAAATGTTGGTTTAAAAAAAGCCTTTTCTAAGTTTTTTTTTTTTTTTTTAAATAAAACACAATTTTCTCAGATCATTATTATTTCAAAGAGGGCTAATTTAATAATCTATTTGTTAAAATGACAGCCTGTGCTATTCAGACTCACAAGAACATCTACTTTGAGAGCAACACTTTGCCTAATTTTTGGATTTCAAGGAGAATAAACAATTCCATTTCCATCTGTTACTAGTGCCAAATGGAATTTGTATTAGAAAGTTTCCATATGACTAGTGGGATGGGTATCAACAACTTGGCAGAAGAAGTTGTCTAAAAGAAGCCTACTACTCGATTCAACAAATCTGCATAGAGATCAGTCAGGGTTGGTACACTTCTCTCTAAAGAGCCAGGTAGTAAATACTTCAGGCTTCGTAGGCTATTCGGTCTGTCGTATCTACTTAACTCTGCTGTTCGGCATGAGAGCTGCCATAGACATCACATAAACAAATGGGTGTGGCTGTGTTCCAAAAAAACTTGACTCCAAAATCAGGTGATGGGCTGGACTTAGCTTGCAGGTTGCAGTTTGCCAACCCAATTTAGATCGATAAGTAAATGAAATTAAGTGTGAAGCGTAATAAAACGTCTGTTTGCATATTCTTTCTCTGCTTGCCTCTTTGGTGTCCCTGTAATATGAGATACTGCCTGCCATCCCTCCTTATCATTTATTCAGAAGATAATTACACTGGGCTTTGTGTTGAGCTCTTGGTATTGCATTTGGAAAGGTTAATGCATTCTCCCAAAGTACATAGTGCATTTCATGGAAATGTTCATAGGGAAGTTTTGACTGATCAAAATAGTTTATTGATTGATTGAACAGTCCTTCCCTCAGGAGGGAGAAAGGAATGCTTAGCGAGGCTAGTTATAACTACAGATCTGGCAGGTGTTTAAGCTTGTAAACCAAGGGCCTCTGGGAGTGGGCCAGCCTTCCCCCTCGCACCTGTGGCCTGCTGGCAATCCACGTTCCTCTCACTGCCCACCATGTGCCAGCTCCAGGAGGCAAAGTGCACACGTTGTGACATATCACAAGCTATTCTCCTGTCTCTTACAAAATCGACTGAGCATAGGGTGAGGACCTGCACCAGCAAGTCCTACTTATGGATAGTAATTACGGACTTTCATGATGAACCATGATGTGTGTGCTTGGGGTGTGGTATGGAGGGAGAGCAGTGTTTCCTTTCATTTCTCATGAGGCCATTACCTTCTTTCCATCTCCGTACTTCTGCTCTAGTGCAAGTTACCTTCCTCTCTCTTAGACTTACAAAATTCTTTCCTGATTATTTCTCTGGGTCTTTTTACCTCATAATAACCTGTTCTCTGTGCAGCAGCCAGAGTGACCTTTGAAAATTGCCATTCTTATCATGCCATTGAATGACTGCCTTTTTGTTTTTTTCTTCATACTGCTCTTAGGAGAAAGCCAAAGTCATTATTTTGACTTTCTCTCAAGACTGTGCATGCACTGGCCCCAGCTTCCCTCTGCAACCTCACCTAACTCCACTCTCTCCCATGCTCTTGTGTTTCAGTCACATTTGCAGTGTTTAGTTCCTTGAACTAACCCTCCAAAACTGGCTCCACCTATGAACATTTACCACTTAACAAATGTTATTATACGCTTGATCTTCTTTGTATAGTTTTGATTTCTTAGATTGAAAAAAATCTCTAGTTTGCTATAATCTGGTCTATAAAAAGTCATTTTTATAGGGTCTCCATTTGTTCTAACCATCATTGTAAGTCATGTTACATATGAAATTTAAAAATTGTTGTTGTTTTTTGGCAGTAGTCTGAAATGTGAATAAGAAATTCAGTAATTTTTAATTAACAAGATACATATCCTTAGTCCTATGAAATACCAATTAAAGAGTCCTTGAAACAAGTGTTTCCAATAGCAATGACTTCCAAAATTGGAAAATCTGGAAATTTCCATGATTAATTGGGTTGGAAAAACTACTTTTATGTAAAATATGCAAAGAATTGACTCAAATGTGGGTGTATGTTGATTATGATTTGTATTGTACTTGGCTTAATTTTTAACCAAGAAACAAACATGTTATCCAACCCCCAAGCTTCTCCAATTAACAAATGTGGAATTCAGGCTGCCCTGTAGCAGCATTATTTACAAAAGCCAAGACATGAAAAAAACAACAAGCCTATGTATTCATCAATGTAATATATACATTACAATTCACCCATAAAAAGAAAGAAAATTCTGCCATTTGTGACAGCATAAATGGACCTTGAAGGCATTATGCTAAGTGAAATGTCAGACAGAGACAGACAAATACTGTATGACCTCATTTACATGTGGAATATTTTTTTTAAAAAAGCTGAACTCATAGAAACAGAAAGTAGACTGGTGGTTATCAGGAGTTTGGGGTGGGGGAAATGGGAAGATGTTGGTTAATGGATTCAATTTCCAGTTATAAGATGAATAAGTTCTGAGATCTAACATACAGTAGGTTTGCTATAGTTAACAATAATTTACTATATAGTTTATAATACACTTGGAAGTTGCTGAGAGTATAGATCTTAAATACAGGGATGAAAAAAGGTAGGTTTACAGTTGGAATACAATTAAATAATATGATATTTAATAAATAATAATACAAGAATGAACTGTGTTTTGCATACTGACAACTGTAAACCTACTTTTTCTTAAGCCTGAATTCTCATCACACACACACACAAAAGGTAATTATTCAAGGTGACAGATGTTTAACTAACATTATTTTGGTAATCACAATATACGGGTATCAAATTCTCACATTGTATATCTTAAACTTATGTAGTGTTATGTGTTAATTTATCTCAATAAAGCTGGAAAAACAAAAAATTAAAAATTTAAATGGATATGTTTAAACCTATATATATCTTGGATATAATTGCATTGAACCTAACAGTTTCAAGATCTCTACAGAGATTAATTTAAACATCACTAAGAGAAATTATAAATGAAAGGATATAATCAGATTTTATGTATGAGAATTCTATCTCAAATATATCTACATATTCAAAGAAAGCCAAATGAAAATCTAAGAAGAATAACTTCATGAAAACAGATTAAGTCCAAAATAGATATGTGAAAAAGAAAACCAAGAACAGCAAAGAAAATCTTGAAAAATGGCTCAAAATTCGAGACTAAAAAATATAAGATCCAGACTCATAAAGAATCGAAAGAATGAGAACTCACTGATGCATGCACAAACTCTTGGTTCATGACTAAAGTGGCTCTGCAGAGCAAGGGAGAAAGAAAAGTATTTTAAATAAGTATGACTCTGATATTAATATAGAAAAAAAAATTTCACCATTATTTCAGACACAAACAAAATTAGTTCCACTTGAATTATAGTCTGATAAGGGTAAAAACTAAACATAATAAAAATATTAACTTAGGATGATACCTTTCTGTTGTTGGGGCAAAAAGAAAATCCTCAAAATGTAATAACCATCTAGGAAAAGATTGCTATTTTGTCAACATATTAAAAGTAATAACCTTCATTTATCAAAAGGCACCATTAAATGAGTGAAAAGGTAAATCAAAGAGGTAAGATGATATTTACAACATGTATAATATATAAAAGGATCTTTTTATTTAACAATTTTCTTCAAATCAATAAGGTCAACAATCCAATATAAAATAGACAAGAAACTTGAATATCTTAAAGAAGACATTCAGATGATTGGTAAGTATATGTAACCCTCAAGCCTTCTCCCACCAACTGCATTAGTCGACAGGAAACACAAATTTAAACCTCCATGTTTTCTAACTACACACCCAGGAGAGTGTCTTGAAATTAAATAGACTGACCTTACCAAGTGGTCAAGAGGTGGAGCAATGAGAACTGATGGGTTGTAATTTGGTCACCTACTTGGGAAGATTACTTGTCATCATTTACTAATATTAAATAGGCTCATACCCCCACAAACAAGCCCCCCCTTTTTTTGAATGTCTTCTGCAGAAATGCATCAAAAACATGTACAAGGATATCCATAACAAAATTATTTGTGTAACACCCCTACTATAAGCAATCCAAATGCCCATCAAAGGTAGAGTGATTAAAATTTTTGTACATTTATAAAGTTGATTACCTTTCAGCAATAAAAATAAAGGAATATATAGATATATGTATATAAAATGGATGTTTTTCATAAGCAATGCTCCTATCCATGATGGGTGTAGGACATGTGGATATTTTACATATGGATAGTAAAAATTCTACTATAATTTTTAGCAGTAGATGCCAGGAACAAAATCATATGTGCTATTCCATTGAACTTACACAATTTTCACAAAGTGACAAAATTAAGCTGGTAGAAACGAGTCACTGTATTACCTTTGAAGAGGGAGGAGATATTACTGACTCAGATGGGGAAATTGGAAGGTTTCTGGGGGCTGATAATGTTCTATTTCTCACTTTGTATCCTCATTTTGTGATAATTTTTCAATCTTCACAATTAGGTATCCTCTTTTTTAATATTCAGATATATTTAACATTCAAATAGAAATAGAAACAAATATCTGAATTCTAAGTTCTCGTATTTCCCCTATGGGTGTCTAATTGTGTACTAAGTTGATGGAAGTAATTGATTGACCTTGGGTGTTCAGTAAAATGATGGCATGTTTCCTGACATTTATGTTTGAAGGTTAAATTTGAATTGCGATCTGCATCATAAGCTCAAAACACTGAGTGTGTGCCGGTTTTCAATGTTTTTCTATTATTTATGCTATTCCTCTTCTTTTCTATTTCTTTTAATCAATAATTTTATGAAATGATTGACGCAAGGACCTAGAAAATCTTCATGTAAACTGAATTGATGATTCTTGCCTTGCTGTAATAGAGGACATCATTCTTCTTTTATAATGCTAAATGCCAGTCAAAGACAGGAATATTTATACTTTTGAGCACAGCAGTCGGTGCCGTTACAAGTTCAGATTATTCCTCTCATCTCTTAAAGGTTACGATCCGGACACGGGGCTACTTTTAAGGCATACATCATAGTTGACTGTCTGAAGCAATTGCTAAATCAAATAATCATTTTACCACAAATACTTTGAAGCCTTAAAGAAAACTATTCCTTTTATTGCTAAGATAGTTGTAATTTAATTATAATTCTAGATCTAAATTAAAAAAAAATAACCTATCCTACATATCCAAATCTCTCAGGGAAAATGATCTTTTATAGTAATTTAATCCAGGTGGATATGTTATCTGGATTGGAAAAAGTTTATTCTATTACAATGCATCTTTGTCAAATTATAATCCTATATAATAAAAAGCTAATCTGCAAATCAATCAAATGACAGAATGACCACACTGCACACTAACCATCAGGAGGCAGACACTCAACACAGGAGTTGCCCCCTGGTGGTTAGTATGCTCCCAAGGGGGGAGCACTGCTTAGCCCGAATCCAGGCTCATGGCTAGTGAGTGCAATGGTGGTGGTGGGAGCCTCTCCTGCCTCTGCAGCAACACTAAGGACCCCTTGGGAGATGCCAGGTTAGACCCACTCCTCAGGGCTCCCAGACTGTGAGAGGGCTCAGGCCAGGCTGCTGGATCCCTGCCCCCACATGCCCCTCCCCCCAACCCCTCCTGAGTGCATGAATGGCATGCACTGGGTCTCTAGTACAGCGTTTTTCAACCGCTGTTCCGCGGCACACTAGTGTGCCACGAGATGTTGCCTGGTGTGCCGTAGGTGCAGACAAGACAAGAATTTTATAATTTTTCACTATTTTGTTTACTTAATATTTCATAATAAAGTAATTATAAAATACTTTCTTTGTGTTTATTTGATTCCTATTCAAGAGAATTACTTTATATATAGTCAATATAGGCACAGAGTTAAATTTTTTAACATTTTCTAATGGTGGTGTGCCTCGTGATTTTTTTCATGAAACAAGTGTGCCTTTGCCCAAAAAAGGTTGAAAAACACTGCTCTAGTAGTTAATATAAGCATCATGTACCCTGTGAACAACTAATAAAATGTTCACTGACTGACCAATCACTGACATAGTAGAATTTCATTTCTTGCATTATCTCGTTATTTCTGGTAGTCTTCAAAATCTTCAAAAAATAAATACATTTGATAATTTCTTAATATATAGCAATTGGGAGCATTTGGGGCTTGTCAGCATGGGAAAAATGTAGGTACAAAAGGCAATGGCCCTGTAGTGTGTTTTTGAGAGTTTTGGGAGTTCTACCAAAATAAACCCAAAATATTAATAAGTTGTGATTACTTTACGTTAAAGCAGAGTGCACACAAAAATAGGTAATCATTAAAATGTAAATACTTTATCTCTGAGGGGGTAACATATATGTTTTCCTTTTAACATAAATTCAGATTATAGATTAGGATAAGATGAAAATTAAGCCAAGGTGAGGACACTTGTTCTGCTGAACTTATACCTTTCACCAGCAGGCACGTAGGGAATGCTCCTGCACAGGGTGGGTGTAGGACCTCTGGAAACTTTACTTACTCTCTGCTTCTTTGCACTTGTTGGGATCTCAAACAGTGGCAGAAGTGAAGTGATAACATATCAACAGATAACATATAAATAGGGAGTATATCCCAAGGCTTTAACCTAGATGACTTTGGCATTGAGCATTTTAGCACATTATACTAAAATGTTTTTGCCACAGTCTCAGTCAGTACTTATCTACTCCTATCCTGAATAATTATAATAAGAGCTGACATATATTGGGTGTGTTCAACACACGGAGCATAGTGTTAAGCTCTTTATTTTGTCCTATTTAATTCTTAAAAAATATTTTTAATATAATTTTATTGACTTCAGAGAGAAAGGGAGAAGGAGAGAGAGATAAAAACATCAATGATGAGAGAGAATTATTGCTCAACTGCCTCCTGCACACCCCCTACTGGGGGGTTGAGCACGCAACCGGGGCAGGTGCCCTGACCAGGAGTTGAACCATGACCTCCTGTTTCATAGGTCAACACTCAACCATTGAGCCACTCTGGTCAGGCCGAACTGAACCTTTTGAATGCAGGTTATGTGCTTCCTTTTTAAAAATCATTAAAATAAAAGTAAACAATCAAGCAAGTTTATTTAAAGTCATCTCACTGATTAGTACCTTCTCACAAAAACTCCCCCAGAAGACACTTTTTTCTTCTCTAGTCCAGTGTTTTTCAACCTTTTTTGGGCAAAGGCACACTTGTTTCATGAAAAAAATCACGAGGCACACCACCATTAGAAAATGTTAAAAAATTTAACTCTGTGCCTATATTGACTATATATAAAGTAATTCTCTTGAATAGGAATCAAATAAACACAAAGAAAGTATTTTATAATTACTTTATTATGAAATATTAAGTAAACAAAATAGTGAAAAATTATAAAATTCTTGTCTTGTCTGCACCTACGGCACACCAGGCAACATCTCGCGGCACACTAGTGTGCCGCGGAACAGCGGTTGAAAAACGCTGCTCTAGTCTCTTCTCTTTGCTTGACTCACAAGACGAGTCCTCTTCCACCACCATAAGGTTGAAGACCTCAATATTTTCCAGGATTGTTGTTGTTGTTGTTGTTTAAATATATACCTTTTACCTGGCTCAGGGGCTAAAACAGCTCATGTTTAGCAAGTGGAATCCTGCAGAGAGCTCACATCTCTCTGTGAGAAATTGCTTGGTTGTGGTTTATCAGTTATATTCGATCTTATTGGGGCTACCCCAATCTAGGAAACACTTGGCTTATAAAATCTCCCATTGGCTACGGCTTGGCAAAAGACTTACAAGCATCAACCAAATACTGCCCCATTTCCCAGCACCAAGGGGTGGCATGGAGGTTGCCTGGGAGTAGGGATCCAAAAGCCTTCCTCTCTCATGCATTTTGAGTAAGGGCAGGGGGAAAACAGAGGCAAAATAGTGGAATGGATAGGACATCTATTCCATTTCATGCTCATCCCAGATGGATAGATGGTCACACCCAGAGTGCTGGTGGCCTTTGCTCTTCAGGCTGGGGAAAAGAAGGCATTTCAGAGGCTGGGACAGCATAGACGTCTCCAGGAAACAGTTGTATTGGCAGGGCTGAGTCGCAGTTATTTAAACATCCAATAGTTACTGAAGTTCCCAGTGATCTGGTTGTGGCCCATTGATGGCTTTTCCACTGGCATGCCTTCTCAAGCAGTGTTTCTCAGAAAAGAGAATTCAAGAGTAATTATATGTTAGAAATACCTGGTTTCACAGTTGGGTGTGATCAGACCTGTGAACTGCACCTTAATCCATTTAACCTCCTTTTTCTCTGGGTTGCATGAAACCATGCTCACTGGAAGAGTCTTTTAAGCCCTTGCCTTTTATTTCCTCACCTTGCTATCATCGGACTCTAGCAATCCTCTTTTCAATCTCCTTCCTCTTTGAACTGTGCCTCTCACTACCTCAAAGGGGAGTATTTACTCCACACTCGACCTTTCAGAATGACTGTGGGAAAATACAAGTTTAAACTCTCCCTGAGCACACTTATTATGGGATGTTAATGAGAAAGGCTTAATGGGATCCAGTAGAGAAATCCACTGAAATACACACTGGGTGGTTTAATTCTGTCTTTGAATATCTTCATATGACTCTCTCTTACATAGAGAATCCAGCTAACTTCCAACTCCAATAAAATGAGTGCTGATTTGTTACCAAGTATAGCCCATGGGTTTATTAGTGTGAATTTAAAAAAAAAAAAAAAAAAAAAAAAAAAGTGTGATTTAAAAAAAAAAAATCTTATTGGCTGTTTCTTAGAAGAAGCAAAAAATGGAAGCAGATTCATACCTGTAGAAGCCAGAGAGTAAAGTTAACTCCTGGGCATTTCTAGGCCCAGGACACAAAAAAGCCTGGCAGGGGAAAAAAAAAAAAAAAAAGTGATGTGGGTAGAAGCTTCAGCAGCTGGATGTAGATCATCACCACAATTGAAAAAAGCTTTGGAGCCCCGCCCCCTTCCCTGTTAAACTCAATTTGTTTCATAGAGATTTTTATTGGTTTCCCAGTTTGGTACTGTAACCCCCCAAAAATGAGTACATGCCTTTCTTAGGTTCCTCAGAAAGCAGCTTTACAATGGAGATAGGCTGCAGAAAGTGGCTGGACAGAGCTCACAGTAACAGAACCTACCTGTGCGAAAGTGAGGGCATTAGGATTAGGAAGAGGGAGTGGAGAGATGATTTGATTACATGAAGGCTTCAAGCTCATTCCAGAGCTGTTTGTTTGTTTGTTTTTATATATGACTGTAGATGGTATGACTTTACTCTAGAACTACAGAATGCCTGTGATTCTCCTACTGTGGCTTGTCATAAACATTTCATGGTGTTTTCCCACCAAAGATGGTTCTAATATCTTTGATTCTGCTGTATTGTATGGCTGAGGCTTTTTTCACTGTATTCTGGATTTACTGCATGCCCCTTCCTGCTCTGTATCCCACTCAAAGCTTGTAGTTTCCCATGCCACTTAATAAATGAGTAGAGGAGTTCTTAGTATGAAATATGCTGCCTTTAGAACTCAAAGTGGCCTACCAGATATTTTATTTCCTTCTTAGCACTGGGAGAAATAAGAGCAAGTATTTTGTCATTTATTTATTTATTTATTTATCCTATCTAATAAAAAGTAATATGCAAATTGGCCATCATTCCAACACACAAGATGGCTGCCCCCAGGTGGTCAAAGATGGCCACCACAAGATGACCAGCAGGGGAGGGCAGTTGGGAGGGACCAGGCTTGCAAGGGAGGGCAGTTGGGGGCAATCAAGCCTGCAGGGTTGGACAGTTAGGGGCAATCAGGCTGGCAGAGGAGCAGTTAGGCATCAATCAGGCTGGCAGGGGAATGGTCAGGGGATTATCAGGCTGGCAGGCAGAAGCAGTTAGGGGCAATCAGGAAGGCAGGTGGGCAAGCAGTTAGGAGCCAGCAGTTCTAGATTGTGCGAGGGGTGTCTGACTGCCCGTTTAGACCTGATCTTATTTAGACCTACCGGGATCGGGTCTAAACAAGCAGGTAGACATCCCTTGAGGGGTCCTATATTGGAGAGGTTGCAGGCTGGGCTGAGGGACACAACCCCTGTACATGAATTTTGTGCACCTGGCCTCTGGTAAAATATATTTTTATTGATTTCAGAGAGAAAGGGAGAGGGAGAGAGAGATGGAAATATCAATGATGAGAGAGAATCATTGATTGGCTGCCTTCTGCACAACCCAGGCATATGCCTTTGACTGGAATTGAACCTGGGGCCCTGCAGCCTGCAGTTGATGCTCTGTCCACTGAACAAAACCAGCTGGGGCCATTTTGTCTTTTATGTTGAATTTGATATACTGACATGACCCAGACCACTGCACTCTGAAAACCTTTTCTGATGTGTTGGGCTCCTAAATATGTATAGGTTTTATTTTTTACTTTCTGTAGTGCATATGTCTCACCAAGTATCTATATACTTGCCACTTTTTGGTCATCTGGTATAATTAACATGATCTTATTGATATAGAAGGGAACTAACTCTTTTGATTGGGAAAATTTCTTGGTCATTGTAAGGTAAGTATTCTCCCCTACCATCTTACCTAGCGTGGTCTCCTGGGGATAATATAGAACAGGGACAAATAGAGGCAACTTTTTTTCTAGCATGAGCTAAGAGGATGTTGAGCCACTTGGGTATGGAGTGTCAGAAAAAGGGGAAGAGAAAGGAGAAGGGTCTCAGTAGAAACTAGAATCCCCATATCTTGACAGTAATTCGAACCTAAGGAGACAGATGGTCCTTGAGAGATTTCAGGCTATAGAGGCTGAGGAATATTAGGATCACGATGGGAAGTTGAAACATAAAGTTGGATAAAATTTAATTTTTAGGTTTCTGTCTTTCCCCTCACTTACACTCAACTATCAGAATAAGGGGATTACACACACTAAGCTTGTCTAGAGATTCTTTGGAAAAGGTCAACAGAAGGAGAGCAATCATGGCAGATGAGTCAGGATGAGGAATTTGGAACAAGAGATAATCAGAAATATACAAACTCTTAAAAATTCTTTAAAAATGTTGAAGCCTTGGCCTTCTCATAGCATGTAGGAAGAGATCTTGAGACATTTTCTTTGGGGAATTAAAGAAAATTGCTAAGGCCAGAAGGCTGGCAGACCTTGGAAAACAAGTTATATTAAAATTTTCATTTTCGTGTATTGCATTTTCAGCATTAAAAAGTTGTAAAGCTGACATTTCTTCATTAATTTTCTTTGGTACTTCTCTAAAAAAGATATTCTGAATTTGGTGGCTTTCCAAATCCAGGCTGATGAATTATTTCTCTGCAGTAGCATGGGGACTGAGGTTGCATTTGTAAGCTTCTCCCACCACCATATAGCGAGACCATATATGGCTGTGTATATGGTGCAAGGACTGTGTGGTGGGGGGCAGCCCAGGCTAGTAGCAAACAGCACAGATTTTGCAAACAGAAAGTCTTAATCCCTATTGTCTCCTCCACTTAAAAACTGTGCAATCTTGGGCAAGTTACTTAACCTCTCTGTGAGTCAAAATAGCCCCATCTGTTAAAAAAAAAAAGGGGGGGGGTGCGGGGAGGAGATCATAATAGTACCTACAGCTAAGAGTTGTTGTGAGGATTAGATGAACAACACATATAAAGCACTTAGAAGAATGATATACAGTCAATATTAACTGTTACCACAAAATAAAAGTTTTATGGAAGTCTTTGTTGAGTTAGTAAGAACAGGAGCGATTGTTATTTTCCATCTCTATTAGAATTAAAGCTGTGCATATAGGTACATCATCAAATATGTTAATTGGATGGAGTGATCCCTGAGGTTGGGAATAGCACTTTCCACAGCACAGAAAGGAGACTGTACTGCATGATGATCAAAGTAGCTTGTGTCAGCCACTTTGGTTTTGATCTTGTGTAAAGTGCAGAGAAATTACATTATTTATCATAATCCAGAACTCCAGAGAAGTATGGGAGAGAATAATACCAACCTTAGATTGTAAGAAACATTTTTCAAGCACTGCTTGTGTTTGCAGGAAACATATACTAGTAGGCCACGTTTAAGACAATCAAGTGTTAGGGGAAAATACAGAGTAAAGACATGGCCAACGAAAAAAGACAGACCTGCATTCAAATTGCTGTTCTGCTATTTACTAATTCTGTGTCATTGCACATATCCACTCATCTTTCACCTCATCCAGAAAGGCTTTAAAGTAACTTACAAAATAATATGTGAAAGAAGGTGTGAAGGCAAAGGACAAACTTGGAAAATTATAATGTATATGGCAATCAAGAAAGCTGTTATCATTGACAAAGAGCAACCCAAACAAATTAATAAGAAAATGAACAGCCTACGGGGGAAAATAGTCAGAGAGCATGAATAATCTATAAAAGAAGAAATAAAATATAAAATGATATTCAACCTCATAGTAACGAAAGAAATGCAAATTAAAGCAAAATCCCAAAATTCAAATTTTTCTTATTAAATTGAAACTGCTTAAAACTAATGAGGAAAACTAATGACATTCCCAGTTAATGAGAGGGAACAGGAAAATAAGCATTCTTCTAAATCCTGCTGGGAATAAAAACTGTTGCAACTTTTCTGAAAGACAATTTGGCAACATTTACTGAAAGTCTTGAAAATGTGCATACCAACTGACCCAGAAATTTCACTCTGAGGAAATTCTTGTAAACAAATAACAGGACTAATATGCAAAGCAAATGACACTAGAATGTTTATTGCAGCATTGTTTAATTAAAAATTGGAATTCATAAATGCACATCACTGGGATATTGAATTATATAAATTATGGTATATTATATATAAACTAGAGGCCTGCTGCATGACATTTGTGCACAGCAGGGGGGCCCTTGGCTCAACCTGCACCTTCTCCAATCCAGGACCCCTGGCTCCTAACTGCTTACCTGCCTGCCTGCCTGATTGCCACTAACAGCACCCCTGCTGCCCTCTCCACCAGCCTGGTTGCATTTAACTGCCCTCCTGCCAGCCTGGTCGCCCCTTAATTCCCCCCTGACAGCCTGGTCACCCCCAACTGCCCATCTCACAGGCCTGATCATGTCTAACTGCACCCCTGCCAGCCTGGTCACCCCTTACTGCACCGCCTGCTAGCGTGGTTGCCCCCCAACTGGCCCCCTGTGGGCCTGGTCGCCCCACATAGCCTGCTGCTTGGTGCTTTGGTCACCTCTCACTAAACCCCTGCCAGCCTGGTTGCCCCATGTAGCCTGCTGCTTGGTCATTTGGTTGCCTCTCACTAATCTCCCTTTTGGCTTGGTTACCCCATGCAGCCTGCTGCTCACCCTATGCAGCATGCTTCTCAGATGTTTGGTTGCCCCTCTCTAACACCCCTGCCAGCCTGGTCACCTCACACAGCCTGTTCTTTCATCAGATTGGTTGTTTTGGATGAGATGATCACTTAGACTTTCATATACACTGAATGGCCAGATTATTATGATCTTTGAATGTATAATAGCCTGGCCATTCAGTGTATATAAAATAAAAGATAAACATGCAAATTGACCATACCTCCGCTATACCCATAAGCCATGCCCACCAGCCAATCAAGAGCAAATATGCAAATTAACCTAACAAAAATGGCAGCAGCCATGGAGCTGTAGAGAGAAGGAGGCTTGGGTTGCCCCTGACGATCGAGGAAGCCAAGCCTCACACCCTGCTTTGGCCTGCTCTGGCCTCCACTCAAGGCTACAAAGTCCCAATTACAGCAGATAAAAAGATCCCAACAAAAATGGTGGCAGCCACGGAGCTGGAGCCAGCTGGAGGCTTGAGTTGCCCCAGTGATGGAGGAAGCCAAGTTTTCCTCCCACCCTGGCTTGCCCTGGCCTCTGCTCAAGGCTACAAATTTCAATTATAGAATATAAATAAATCCCAGATACCAGGGCCTCTGCTTGGGTCACCAGGTGGCATGGATGGCCTGAAAACCACTATAGGTCCCTCACCCAGGTCACCCCATGTCCCAAGGAAACCCTTACCCTGATCTGGGACACCCTTCAGGACAAACCAGTCAGGCCTGACCCATGTACTAGGCCTCTATCCTATCTAATAAAAGAGTAATATGCAAATTGATCATCACTCCAAAACACAAGATGGCTGCCCCCATGTGGTCAAAGATGACTGCTCCCAAGTAGACACAAGATGGCCATCACAAGAAATATAACTTAATTCCTACTGGAATTTTAATCCTCTCAGCAGGGCCACTAGTTCACAGACTTGCTAGAGTCCAGTGGCCTTTGATCTAATTTTCCAGGTGTCCTGAGCTCAGAGACCCTGGATCCTGACAAATCCTGTGCAGACCGTATGTATCTTATTTACAGTCTACACAGGAGAAAGCAAGGTGCTCTCATCCCAGATTCAGAGCTGTATATGGAAAATTTTACATGCTCAGACAAGGTGGTTATCATTTTATTTATTTGAAAAGTTAGAAAGACATAGCATTTTATGACTCAGAGGTTTTCCATACACTGGGTTTATAGCTGAGTACTTTATAGGAGAAGGAAAAGCTGACACTAAAAGAATAAATTCAGTCCTTTTTAGGAAAATTACTTCATGTAGTCAGTACTAGTATTATTGATGCTTTAATTTTTTTGAAGTGATGCCTTAACTGGGCCATAAAGAATTTAATAAAGAGAAGCCTTAAAATAGCTTGGATTTAGAAAGTATAGTTTCAATTTTATTCATGTTTATAGAATATTGATCATTTGTTATGCACCAAAAGGAATTTATGAAAAAATAAACTTTGTATGCAACACATCTTTGCCAACACTTATATAAAAATATTCTGTAGCTTAGATTCAATCTATATATCTGTGAGAAGTTGTATTGATTTTTAGATATAAATAATTAACTTAATTCTAATTATTGTTAATGTAGCCAAGCTTTACTAATGAACACATTTCTTTTTTAAAAAAGCCAACCATTGCCAGCTGGTATGGCTTAGTAATTGAGTGTTGACCTATGAACCAGGAGATCAAGGTTCAATTCCTAGTCAGGGCACATGCCCAGGTTGTGGGTTCAATCCCCAGAGTGGGGCATGCTCTGGACAGTTGATCAATGATTCTCTCACATTATTGACTTTCCATTTCCCTCTCCCTCTCCCTTCTTATCTGAAATCAATAAAAACATATTAAAAAATAATAATAACAATAATAATAATAAATCTAAGCATTTTTGTGAAATCATGCAGATGGAAAACATTTGCCAGTCTAACAGTGAGTAACCATATCTATAGTCATTTGGAACATGAATAGGGTGCTGAGCAGTCCCTCCAGGAAAGCCCAGAGTAGAACTGCTACTCAGACACAAAACTATTTTTTAACTGAACTCTATGCCATTTAGTGCAGCAGATTTGAAATGGCAAATTTGCTTCCATTTAACTTAAAAATTGTTTTGAGCCAAATTTTTCATTTCTATCTTAAAATCAATACTTATTCTTTAACAAGGTTTTATTATTATTTTTTTTTCTTCCAGTATTGGCTGAATTGAGGTAGGTCTTTAGATGAAAATTTCTTTTGCAAATTCTGTAAGTTTTTAGAACATTATCTCTCATTCTCCAGCATGGATTAACTATGGCTACAGGTTTTTAAGTTAAAATTTTAGTAGTGTTGTGAAATGTAAAAAATTGAAAGAACTTTTCCTTCTCTGCTTAAAATGTACGGTAGGCTTGTGCAGGTTTTCTGAACTCTCCACTGACCTTTAATCTTCTGGCATTGTTTGTTTATTTGTGGCAAGTGTAGCTTCCTTGTTTGGGATACAAAGTTCATAATGATTCATGAGAAACACATTTAGGTTTCTACATCTTGCTTCAGGGCTATCTTAATGGTTGTAGATCAACTAAATTTTTCTTAAAGACCAAGAGAAAGAAAGAGGAAGGAAAGAGTAGCCAGGAGAGAATATTTTGGATTTTCCTGATACATGTAATTCTTGACAAATGATTAATAAGTTCCTGATAATTTCCAAATATAGAGTGACTTGTTTATTCCCTGATTCGACACATGTTTCCATTAGCTATGCAATCAACAGGATGTTTTTCTTTTGCCTTTTCCTCATTTCTGCATCGTTGTCAGAAATTTTGGTAAAATAATCTTGAGTTGAGGTTAACAATAGAGCATCTTCTCTAAGTGAACTGACTTTTATTTTACATCTGTAGACATGAGGATTATGGTTCTGCAAACTGAGAATAATGTGTATCCTGCTCTTGGCACCAACTTTTAGAAACCCCATCTCTTAGTGTGTGATTACTCTGGTTGAGTCCATGTGTTAAGTGGTTGGATGAAGTGGGAAAAAGTTGGAGTGAGCCCAGGAAGAGAGCAATGTCATTTATTTTCAAATGTACTGGCTGCCTGGAAGATACACATATTTCCAAAGAACCAGGAAGAAACTGTTGGACAGGGACTTCTATGTATTGGTGACACAGTGACTGGTAACTTCTTCTGTGGGGCCATGGGGTAAGGCAGAAACTCAGCTTATGGCTGCTTTTTCTTTGCAACTCCTGGGGAAATGTACTCCATGTGCAAAGCAAATGCAATGGTTTTTTTCCCTCCAAGATAATGACAAAACAGTAATGATTTAATAGTTCTGTCTATAGTTTACAAACACACTTCTCCCGTTTAAACTGTCTTTCTAGCTAAGGGCATGATGAAACTCTAGTTTGTATCTGTAGGTCCTCTATCTCAAACAAGAAACATCTATTAGACACCTGCCCTCTATAACATATCACGGAAATATTTAAAGACAATTAAGCTATGTCTCTGTTCAGAACAAATATATAATCTAGACAGGGAGATATGACAGACACTGTGTCTGGGGTCCCTAAATGACTCCCAGATTTGGCGATTTGCTAGGAGGACTCACAGGACACAGTATATAGTATTATGCACAACAATGGTTTACAAAGTAAACTTAGCAAAAATAAAAAGGCACATGGGGCAAAGTCAAGGGGAAACCAGACATAAACTTTCAAGAGTTTCCCCTGTGAAATCACCCAGGGTGTGCTTAATTCTTCCAGTACTAAATTGTGACAACATGTGTGAACTGTCTATCAGAAAACCCATTAGAGACTTGATGCTCAAGATTTTCACTGGGGATTGATTAAGTAGGCACCATCTGCCTAACACATACCAAAATTCCAGTCTTCTAGAAAGAAATCAGATGTCCAGCATAACTGTAATGTTTACAGTTTAAGCACAGTGAATCATTCTTATGAATTAGGAATGGGGGGAACATTCCTGAAATCCAAGTTCCCTGGACCCAGTCAGCAGTCAAACTCTCAAGCAGGTTTTCCTAAGGATAGCAGTGCCAGGCCTGTTGTGTTCCTCTTTTCTGCCTCAATAAAAAGTATTCTAAGCATTAAGTGAAAGATAAAATGTGAGGAAATATTGGCATAAGGAGAGTCACAGACCAATGGGATAGAATAACAATCCAAAAATAGAAACACATGGTTAACTTATTTGGGACAGAGGCTCCGGGGAATTCAAATGGGAAAAGAATAGTCTTTCCAACAAATGGCACTGGAATCACAGACCATTTATATGCAAAATAATGAATCCCTCCTCTTACGGTACCTAGTACCCAGTACCATGCATGAAAATAAACACTAAATGTGTCATAGAACCCAATATGAGACCAGAAGCTATAAAAATTCCTGAAGAAAATGTGGGAAAAGTCTTTGTGACCTTGGGTTAGGCCAATATTTCTTAACACTGAAAGCATGAATTACTAAAGAAAAAAAGATACATTGGACTTCATCAAAATAATAACCACTGCTGTGTGAAAATCATAGTAAGGGAAGTTGAAAGGCAAGTCACTAGACTGGGGTAAAATATTTATAAATACATATTTAATAATATGTGCATATTGTATAAGACAATTTTTTAAAATTCAGAATCCAATAATAAGCAAATGATGCAATCAAAATGTGCAAATGATTTGGCTTCACAGAAAAAGATATAAGCCAGTGATTCCACTTCTGGGAATTTACCTGAAGAAACCTAAAACACTAATTGGAAATAATATATGCACCCCTATGTTCCTGGAAGTGTTATTTACAATAGCCAATATTTGGAAGCAGCCCAAGTGTCTATCTTGGAGTGGATAAAATGTTGTGGTACATTTATACAATGGAATACTACTCTGCCATAAAAAAACGAATAAAATTCTATCCTTTGTGACAGCATGGATAGATCTGGAGAACATTATGTTAAATGAAATAAGCCAGTCATAGAAACCATATATTTTCACTCATAAGTGGGATTTAATGAATAAACTGAACTATTGAGCAAAATAGAGAGATTAATAGATAGAGAGCAGACAGCTCTGGTGTGTGTGTGTTTGTGTGTGTGTGTGTGTGTGTGTGTGTGTGTGTGTGTGTCTGTGTGTGTGAGGAGGTGGGGTTGGGGGTGGAGAGATTCATAAAAAAAGAGAGAGATCTCATGGACATGGACAACAGTGTGGTGATTGAGAGGGGGTAAGAAGGTATAAAGGGAATAAATAGTGATGGAAAAATAAAACAAAATTTAAAAAGTATTAAAAATATGAATAAATACATGCAAAATTCTTAATACTGGTATTATTAGTCATTTAGGAAATACAAACTAAAATTGAGTTACCACTTCACATTCACTAGATTGGCTAAAATGAACCAGAATGACATTTCTATCAAGTGCTGTGAAAGATGTAGAGTGACTGGAACTCAAGCACATTGCTGGTGAGATTATAAAATATACAACTTGAAAAACAGTTCGGCAGTTTCTAATAAAGTGAAACACATACCGTGCAGTTCAGGAATTCAACTTCTAGGTATTTATCCAAATGAAATGAAAACATATATCACACAAAGACCTGTACGTAAGTGTACATGGCAGCTTTATTTGCAGTTAAAAAACAAAACAAAACAAAAAAACACACAGAAGAACCCAGGTATTCATCAAGTGGTAAATGAATTAAAAAGAAGAATCTCTTACCCTTTGAGATAGCATGGAGGGACCCGGAGATTATTATACTAAACAAAATAAGCCAATCAGAGAAAGACAAATATCATATGATCTCACCCATATGTGGAATCTAAAGAACAAAATAAACTGATGAATGAAATAGATCCAGAGAGAAGCATGGAGCAGACTGTCAAATCTCAGAAGGGGGCAGGGTTGGTTGGGAGGATGGGAAGAGATTAACCAAAGAATTTATATGCATATATTCAAAACTCATGGGCATAGATAATAGGGTGTAAAAGCCTGGGGTAGGGGGGCAATGGGTGTGGGCTAGATGGGGTCAATGGGGAAAAATGGGGACATCTCTAATACTTATAAAAATAAAGACAGATTTTAAAAAGTGAGCTTTATTTACACAACAAAATATTACTCAGTAGTGCAAAGAAATTATGAATAGACAAAATAACATGGATAAATCAAAGAAGTCAGACACAGAAGACTTCATAATGCATGATTACATTTATATGACTTTGTGAAAGAGTCATAATTTTTGAGTAGAAAATGAGATAAATTGTTGCCTGTGGAGAGATGAAAAGGGATTGATTGCAAGGGAGCATGAGAGAACGTCTTGAGATGCTGGAAATACTCTCTCTTGATTGTGGTGTGGTGGCATGAATACATATATCAAATACAAAATATAAATATACAAACACATCAAACTACTTTATATTATTCTAATTTATATTACACAAATATGTATTACATAAATAGCTCCTCTATGAGACAGATTGTAAAAAGTGTGTGGTTGTCATACCGTTAATTTACAAATCAGTTGACTGGGCCCTTGGTGTTTGAGGAGTGCAGAGTAGGGAGGGATCACTGTGAACCATGTTGTAGAGAGGATTTTTATTCAGCAAATGAACTTGAGTTCTCCTCCGAGGAATGTGAAACACTCACAGAGGCAAAGCAAGAGAGAAAAGGCATTTCATCTCTTCCTCCTCCAACATTTCTCCATATTCCTAGAGAGATCTTTCTGCCTCTGATTATCACACAAACTCAGGCCTCTCACTACCCTTGTGACAAGTCTTTAGCTATCCCCCATCACCTTGTGGTCCAAACTCCTCAGTGATATGCACAGTGCTGAGGCCTGGCTCCTGTTCACCTGTATCCCCATTTCATACAGCATTTCCTTTGCTTCCTGAATTATCAGGAAGTGGATGTTTCCAGTCAAAAGTGGCTGCCCAGGCTCTTGTCAGAACAGCAGTGTGCCAGCCTTTGGGCCCTGGAGTTTGGGAAGGCAGTCAGGCCAAAAATGCCAAGTCAGAATTCTTGCTGGGGAGCGAGACAAACTTGCTAGACAAGAATTCAGGGCAGTCAAAAGAGACAATGAATCCTGCTCCTTGGACCTCTAGATGGGGTTCTGGCTCAGAACCTCCTGGGCAGGAACTTTTAAAATAAAACAAAGGGTCTGGAGCCTCAGGGCAGCCGTGAGCTCCCAGGTCAGTGCTGAAGCTTCTAGCCTAGGTCAGCATAGCAGAGAGATTTAACCCACAAGAGGAGGCAGTAGAGACACAGAGGCTAAGAGTACATCCCCCATGTCTCTGAGCTCTGCCTTTTCACTTTCATGATTATGCTACTTTGGGCAAGTAACCAAACCTTAAAGCCTCAGTTTCCCAGATATGGAAATTAAATGTGATAATGCATATATAAGTAGTAACATCAGGGCTGGCACATAGCAAGCCCTGAGATAAATGGAATCCGTGAGTGTTAAGAAGAGGAAGTGAAGCAATTCAAGTTCTCTCTACTCCAGCACGTTGAGAGGTGAGGAGTCCTTAAAGCTGCCTGTGGTAAGTAAGAGAATGTGGCACTCAAATGAATGAAAGATTACATCTAGTCCTTGTGAAGATAGAAATGAAGGACACAGAATAATGGCAACAAACACTTGATGAATCACTTCACCTCTGTGAACCTCCGCTTTTCTACCTATAAATCTGGATTTGGTGATATTTCACAAACCTTCTAGCTCTAACATGTTGTGACTCTATAAAATGGGAAGGGTTGTTGAATTATGACAAAAGTACTCTTTCATTTTATATGACCTTAGGAAAGAATGATGCTCTCAGATGATCTGACATTTTCCCGCTCTGACTTGCCTCATTAATTCAGGATTGAAGCAATAACAGATGGGATTGACAGTGACATTGAAATTAGCACATAAATGATAGAAATCTGTTAATTTGGTATAGCACACCCATGTCTGCTCACAGAGTTCAGGACAATAGTTTAGTTGGGGAAAGTTTCTTCACTGGTTAAAAGTGCATGAATCAGTTTGGCTTACATTAGAATTTTCCTAATGAAATGTAAACTACTTGAGAAGTTTTCATCCAAGTCTAACACATAAAATAGGAACTCAGTAAATGTGAGTCCCAGTGCTTTCCTCCATTCTTCTTCTTCTTCTTCTTCTTCTTCTTCTTCTTCTTCTTCTTCTTCTTCTTCTTCTTCTTCTTCTTCTTCTTCTTCTTCTTCTTCTTCTTCTCCTCCTCCTCCTCCTCCTCCTCCTCCTCCTCCTCCTCCTCCTCCTCCTCCTCCTCTCATTTCATACTAGCCCTCAGCCTAGTGATTTGGGGTCTACAGAACAATTAGTTCACATAACCTGTTGCTTTGCTGAGCTCATCTGTTAAAGGAAGGGAAGTCTCAGAAATAAGCTAAAGTGACTAAAAGTCTTTCCACAGGGTTCATCTGGGATCTTCAACTCATCAAAACTTTCCAGTGGAGGCTGTGAGCTAAAGCATGGACAATACAGCTTCCCTAAACTTTGCAAGGGCTAACCTGCCAAGAACTCAACTTCAGTTATATTATATTTTCACTGCTTTAGGAATCAGTCAGTTGCCTTTAGATGCTTTTCATAAACATTAGATACCAGTGTAGTTTTATAACAGCCAAAGGAATTTACTATAAGCATAGAACAGTAAAGAAGACTTCATATGAAGAAATAGCAAAATGAATTTTATCTGGTTCAATAACGTCCATTGAAATTATAGGTTAAAAATCAAGAAAAAAAAAGTTCCAACCTTCTCTAAGCTGAAGATTTTATCACTATATTCACAGAAAGTTGGCTTAGGAAAATCTTTTATGGGAATGTCGTTATGTATACCAAAATAATATTGGCTATAACATAAATACATAGTAACACCATTGTGCTATTAATTAGCTAGTGGGACATAATGATGTTTATTAATAATATATATGGGACAAGCTTGGCCATCAGAAATAAAACAGGATTCCAAATACCTCTCCCATCAACTGCACAGGGGACAGAAAATGCAGATGGTGGAAAGAAGGAAAACTTGGGTAAAAAAAGTACCTGCTGGGCCAAGTAAAATGACCAAAACTTTCCCAAAGATAAACAGAAATCCCCAGGAATTCCATATTTTGTATAACATGATGGAAAGAAAAGCCTTCCAAAAGAGAGTACGTATCGTGAGTTTTGAGCACTTGCAGAAGCAAAGATTAAAGATTATGTAAATATTATTGCCAGAGACCTGAAATGTGGAAACAACCACCCATCACAAAATGAAACACTGCAGACCTGAAGAGGATCAACAATGACAGAAAGGAGGTAACATGGGGTATGATGTCCTCACACTGTGTATTACCTCACCTGTGGAGGAGCAAGTTGAGGTCAGTACCAGTGAACGGAGTGATATAGGTAGTGATGATGACAGTGATCATTTTAATGAGTAATAAGGTGGAGATACCACAGGGGAAGGAGACCAAGTACTCAAATGTGAGTGAAATTTCTAGAAATGTAACTCAACTCTAAAGAAACATGTAATTAGTAGCCGAAATTCTTATACAATGCCCTTGGAGCTGTTGTGTATAGGTGAAACACACCTTTGAGCATTCCTGAGTAATAATAAATGTTCTAAAAATGTTCTCTAGTTTTTGCAAAATGACATATGTCAGTTTAGAGCCAGAGATAAATGCAGGGGTAACAGAGAAGGTACCACCAGTGGTTTTCCTTCCCTGTGCTGCCTTTAGGCTTTGACTCTACATAAAATATTGAACTAATACTTTAAGTATATCTGTTTCAAGTTGAACCAAAGTATAAGTCTATCTGAAGTGCCCATGTGTTTCTGTCTTGTTCATGCAAAATGCAGAGAGCCCTTAGTTTAAAACTTGACATGAGTTACTCGAAACAAAGAGTGAACCATGTTTTTGAAAATCCCTTTGTTAAAGATTCCCTGGAGATCCCTCCCACTTTGGCCAGGGTGCAGTCTCCCTGATTAGTAGAGTCAAAGTTCTAGCACCTCCAAAACCCAGTTCAGATAAAAAGCACTTTTATAGACTATTTCCTTCTGGATAACTACAGTTTCCATTTGTGTTTCATTGACTTTGCTACTTATCTTACTTTTAAAACATCATAAATACTGTAATTGTTCTGACCCATCAGCATCCCTCTAAAAAAGTGGTTCATAAATACCTTGATAATATCTTACCTAGAAGAGATAAATATCTGGTGGTCAACCTTTTCCATCTATTTTCAATATCTAGTTGAAAAAAATCAGTCCTAAATACATCATTTGTTACTGAAACATAGAGATTTTAGTAAATGTATGTTGTGGACCAATCTGGTGTGTATTTGTATGCACTATCTGTGTGGCCCTATACATTATAAGAGAATACTAGCTTGTATAGAAGATTACATGTTACAGGACGATGTCCTGAACAACTGAAAATA
Organism: Pipistrellus hanaki; assembly: GCF_964339955.1. NCBI lineage: Eukaryota > Metazoa > Chordata > Mammalia > Chiroptera > Vespertilionidae > Pipistrellus > Pipistrellus hanaki. The sequence goes on from NC_140510.1 coordinate 29,512,666, forward strand.
ACATACTAATTTATTACACTTAACTTGATAGAGTATTTCAAATTGCTTATAGCTGCATCAGCCAGCCTTCGAATTTCAAAGACTAACAACAAACCTACTTACTCTCAAATGAGCTCACCCCCACCCCCCACCTTGATAAGATTCCCTGTTCTCTGGGTGCCAGGCATTCAAGATGACCAATACATGGCCATATCTATAATCTTGTTTAGATAAGTTAAAAATTTAGGCATATGTTTGAGACTGTCCCAAAAGCTCCCAAAGAGGAGGAAGGGTAAATCCAGGCTGAACTATGACCAGCAAGAACACTGAGAAGCTCCAAGAAGTCAATATTAGAGAAAATATAATCAAAAGCCCATTCTCCACAAGTAACCAGTGGGAGGCTTGATCCTCTCTCTGGTCCCATGCTTATGATCCACACATGTCCTCTTAGCAAGACACTAGTTTTTCCCACCCCTTGCCTATGTAGCCAGTATGTCAAGACATCTCCACATTACGCTCCTTGATGAAGAACATGTGGTTCAATTTCACCCACTTGATGCGTTTCTGAAAATGAGAAAAACAATTCCAATCTGTTTATACAATAAAAAGATTCATTAAATTAGATATCTGCCAAAGAAGAAAAAGAAGTCTACACCCATGTGATATGAGGAAGCAGAAACATAGCTGAGTTCTGCTCTTTTATGCTTTGCTAAGCTCAACCTCCTACGAGTATTGTATTTCTGTTTAGAGATTTTTAAATCCTAGTTTTGACTAGGAAGTTAATAACCCCATGAGAGGAAGCAAATTGGAGTGGCTTCACAAAACACTCTGAAATTAGACTGACTAGTATTAAATCCAAACACTCCCACTTCCTAGTTATCCAACTTTGAACATTCACTTAACCTCAATTTTCTCTCCTTTAAAGCTTGGATTCTCCTAGTACCTGGCTCTTAGAGTTCATAGTGAAGATGAAATACAATAGTCCATATAAGATGTTTAATATAATACTGGGCATATAGGAAAAACTCAATATGTGATAGCTGCTAATATTATTTTCAAGTTGACCATGGGTAATTCTTATTTCAATGGTCAGATTCCAATTGGTGATTCAAAAATCTCATTTCACCTTCCTTTCCAAGTCACTGTCCTTGATTCTGAAAGTGGGAAGTCAGAGTCATGGAATGGCCTCAGGGAGAAAGAATGGTGCTAAGTGGACTTCAGTGTGAGCTTCAATGAGGAGCAGAAAAAAGGAAGCCAAGGATTAGACACAGGAGCATCCCTTCCACTGGTCAGTATCAGACCACAGGGTTAAAACTGTGCTGGGCTGGGACTGGTTTGGCTCAATGGATAGAGCATCGGCTTGGGGACTGAAAGGTCCCGGGTTCGATTCCCGTCAAGGGCATGTACCTTGGTTGTGGGCACATCCCCAGTAGGGGGTGTGCAAGAGGCAGCTGATCGATGACTCTCTCTCATCGATGTTTCTAACTCTCTATCTCTCTCCCTTCCTCTCTGTACAAAATCAATAAAATATATTAAATTTAAAAAACAAACAAACAAACAAAAAAAAACGTCCTGGGAGTGGGACTGTCCTCTAGTCTGAGAAGCCCCTTGCTCCTTTGATTCCTCTTTCTTGTCTGACTTCAAGTCAAAGGTGCCTTCCTCTTTTGTCAAAATTTCTGTGAATTTTCAGAATATGACGTGCTCACTTTGAGAAAATTAATGGCAAGAAGCACACACTCTCCTTGAAGAATGATGTTTTGTTATAAATAAGGGACCATGATATTAGAAGACAAGTTTTAATTCTTATGCAGAAATAGACATTGCCAATGGCATAATTACCTATATATGAATGAGGAAATACAGTGGGTTCTTGTTATTTGTGTTGGTTGTGTTCTATAAAGTCACTGCAAACAGTGAATTTATAAACACCGAACCATTTTTTTCCCAAGGGAAATGCAGGATTAGGTTTCTGTGAGCCTCTAGCCATAACATTTTCATCAACCAATCAATACAGAACACCGTTTTACATGTGTTTTTATTTAAAGACACCTGATTTAATGCATACTGTTGATTCATTAGTATTGAACTCAAGGGCAACAGCACTATAAGTCATGTTTGAAGCAAGCTTATCTAGTACACTTTTTTCTTTTCTTTTCTGTGAGACCCATCACAGCCTTTTGGCACTTGGCAACACTAGACAGCACTCAGCACTAACTGGAAGGTATGTACGTTATAACAATGTAAATGTAGAACTATTATATTAATATAACTTCAGTTAGAATTGTAACAGTGTTTAATTGGATAAAACATTTTTAAAGTTCAAGTGGAAAGCTGCCTGAATAGCTACACAATTTTGAAAAGTAGGACTGAGCAGGTGAATTTGCTTATTTAATAAATAATCAAAATATAAAATTGTGGTAATAGGTATTGTTTGAACATTACACAGAATATTTATGAGAAATAGATCATATGTCAAATCTTATCATATGTCAAAATTAATACATAACAAAAAGGTTTTCCAAATACATAGACAAAGTCTGGGTGGGTATGCTTATTTTAAAATAAAAGATATTTTTTAACTACATAGAAATCTAAAACTTTTGTGGAGAATCTATTGCCATAAATGAAGACAATAGAACATGTGGTAAGTTTAACTACAAAAATAAATCAACATAGGTGGCAGATTAAGGGTTTATATAAATAAATGATATATAAAATGTTTTAAAAGTTAATTGGAAAATGATGTGCAAACTAATAAAAAGTGAGCAAATAATATGAATAGGTGTTTCACATAACTGCTTATGGATGCTATAGAGATAGCTAGAAGTTAAGCTGTAAATGTAAACTGTACAATGGTAGGGGTGAATTTTTGCTTGTTTTGTTCACTGCTATAGTCCCTGTTGTAGAACAGTACATGGGAATATAATAGGCACTCAATACATATTTCTTAAATAAATGAAAGATAATATATAGTATAAGATTTACCAACTTTGATTAGCTTGGATTATATAAAGTAACAATGAGTTATAGCTTGTATCTATTAAACTGGTTACAATTTTTAATAGTTAAGGCACCTACTAATATGTTAAGAGAAGGAATTTTCAAGCATTGTTTATGAAAATGTGGACTGTTAAAGACAATTTGAAAGAAACCTGGTTCCATTTATTAAAATGCATAGTAATACACATACCTTTTAATTCAGCAACCAAATGCTGACACTCCACCTCCCAGGAAGAGAGGAACCATCTAAAAAGGGCAGACAATCTTACGAATAGATGTATATGTGCATGTGTTTTCTATGGATGTGAAGAATGTTCCTTCATGCTTCAGATGAAACAAAAGCTATCTATGTTGAAAAGAACATAATCTAAATCATCCTTATAAAACAAACCATAAAGAGAACTAGTTTGAAAATCAGAAGAAAAGCAAATTTAAGTATAATAAACAAACAAAAAAATAACTTAAAAACTGGCATTAACATTTTACCTTTTAACAAGGTTTAGTTCTGGAATGTTTTGGATGATAAAACTGCCCCCAAAGCTTTTCATAATGGCATGTTTATTTTTAAAAATTGCATTGAATACAATAAGAGTTATATTTTCCAAACAGGAACAAACATTCACATTTATAAACATAAATAAAACACTATTGCTTAGAAGGTTTAAGCTATAATTTAGAAATCAGAAGAAAAATTAAAGATGAAAATGTGAATTATTTTGGGCATTTTCTACTGTAGCTGGTGAAAACACATATAAAAAAATACCACTAAGCCGAAACCGGTTTGGCTCAGTGGATAGAGCGATGGCCTGCGGAATAAAGGATCCTGGGTTCGATTCTGGTCAAGGGCATGTACCTTGGTTGTGGGCACATCCCCAGTAGGGGGTGTGCAAGAGGCAGCTGATCAATGATTCTCTCTCATCGATGTTTCTAACTATCACTCTCTCTTCCTCTCTGTAAAAAATCAATAAAATATATATATTTAAAAATACCACTAAGTTAACCACATCAACATTTTTAATATGTCCAATACATTTTGGACATTAGACCATGATAGGAAATTTTTCAAAAAATTGCTTCTTTTGGGGTTGAAAAGTTTAATGTTATCTTAGCAAAACCAATGAGCTTATCTACAAAGAATATGCCTGAGATGGATTAAATTGACATCAGACTTCTTAGAAAATTTATACCCAAAATTACACACTTGGTAGGAATAAGAAACTTCAATTAATAAATTGTCTTATTTATTGGCATAGGTTTGTGCTAAAGTTGAAAATACTACTAATGAAAATAGTAGTCAACATTGTAAACAGAATTTTTTTTTTTGCATAACTTGACCTATTCTTGACTGAATGCACTATATGCTATCCTATATTGCTGTCCTATATTGAAACTAGAGCCTAATGAAATGGTGAAGGCATTTTTAAACCATTGGAAAAAACAAATGAGTTCATGTCTCCCCAAGAAAATTCCTTCCTCTGCTCCTCAGTTGAAAGAAAAGATCAAAACTTTCTTTGTAGGTTGAATAATAACCTAAATAAATAAATGATAATTTAACAAAATCTCATGGATATTTCTAAGAAATTCAGATTAATTACAAATGTTTATAATTTTATTTTCTCATTCATTTCTAGTGAAAGCCTGTTGTATTACTTTCCTGTGGCTGCTATAACCAAGTGTCACACACTTGATGACTTAAAACAGAAATTTATTTTATCATAGTCCTCCTGAAGGTCAGAATTCTCAAATCAGTCTTACTGATGACAAAGGGGCTATGGTCCCTCAGGATGCTCTAGGGAAGACTGTCCCTTACCTCTTTCAGTTTCAGGTGGCTGCACGCAATCTTGTTTGTGGCTGCATCACTCCAATTTCTGTCTCCATGGTCACGTTGCCTCCTTCTGTGCATCTAATCTCTCTTTGCCTCTCTCTCACAAGGCAGAACACTTGCTATGGCATTTAGAGTCTGCCCAGATAATCCAAAATAATTTCCCCACCTCATGATCTTTAGATGAATCATAACCACAATGTACTTTTCCCAAATAAGGTAAATATTTACAACTTCCTGGGATTAGGACGTGATATCTTTGGAGCCATCATTTAATCCACTGAGTTTGCCTTTGAAAATTTATTTCACAAAGAAAATTCAGGCTCATTTTTCTATGCTGAGGTCAGTTTTGAGAAATAAAAATAATTTGCTGAACTACATTTCAACATCAGTAAATATTGAATGTAAAAACATTATACAGTGTAGACTTATGAAAATAAAAATTGATTTATTTTTTTCTCAATCAACACTGATAATATGAGTAAAGAAATATACCTAAAAATTGCTGAAATGAAGGGCAAAATGGTACTCCAAATGTAAAACAGTTGAAATACCAGGTTTCCAAAATATCTTTAAGCAATTATCCTAAACATAAAAAGGAACACCATGGATTATTTTCATGTTCAAAATATATTATTTTTGTGAACAGCTCTTTTACATTATGAAACAGAATAAAAAATATTATTCCCAATAAATATTTTAAGGATGAATTGCTTACTACTTATTACAATTTTAATATTAGATCTAAATGGATATCTTGATGCAGCAGAAAATGTCTAAGGTTTCTAGTTGAAAATTAATATAATGACAATGAAGAAAGAAAAATCCAATAGCCATCTGCAAAGAGGCTAGGAAATGGAGGCACACAAAATAGTTGATACCATTAATGTTTTTTTTTTTTTAAAGTTGGTGAGCATAGAATTTATTTAAAAATACATCTAAGAATAGGTAAATAGGTATGATAGAAAGAGAATAGAATATAAGTCTCATAAAAATAAACAGAAATTAAGCGATGGGGAAGAGAATTGGGAGAATGTGTGAGTATGCTATCTAGTAAGGATAAAACAATATTTAAAGTCAGAGCATATAAAACTGTAAAAAACTCCAATTGTTTAATATTGTAATAAGTATACATTTTAATTTTAGATATATTTTAAAAAACAATACCTATTACAGTGAAATAGCATTTTTCAGAAGTGTTGGTATTTCCTTCAGTGTCACATGCTTCTTTTTTGCTTTTAAATTCTAGAAATATTAAGGATAATAACATTTATTTTATTACTTATTTTGTAAAATGATTTTGGTTTATGTATTTATCCATCTTTCCATTTGAGTATATTTCTAAGGAAAATGTTTGGTCTGATTCATCAAAGTTAATTGGTTATTTTCAGATCATGGGGTTTAAGATTTTTATTTTTAGTTCTTAGTTTTGCTTGCAGTAATTGTTTAAAATAAGAACGAATCATTTTTACTTCAAAATCAAGGTCACTATTTTTCAGAAATGGTGACTTCTAAATTTGAAAAGAGTGCACAAATATGTACAAATACATATTAAACAGACATACATGTATGCATAGTAAATGTGTATGTTTTTTACTGATACAAAAGGATTTTTGGAGCATATATGCAAAGTATAGAAGGGTAGCTACAAAATGATCTACTTGGGGATTTTAATGCATTTATATGAGTGTATTTTGTGATTGTGCATTTTATGTGCCTTTATAAGTATTGCAGCTATTTGAAAGACTATCAAAATGTTGAGCAGTTTTCTCTAGATGTTAAATTTATAGGCAAGCAGTATTTTTTTCCCTCATGATTTTTCCAATTTTTAAAATTAACATGAATTTATTGTGCAATTAAAATATTTTTTTTTTTGCAAAAGCGTCAACTTGTATTCCTTGGAGACATTCAGGAAAATATCGAATGTTTTTGAGAAGTAATCAGTTTCCTGCCTACTTTGTACAGAAAAACTTACAGATAAATTAGGTAAATTTACCTGGTTTCCTGGTGTCCTAAAATAATGCTTTTCACAAAAGCAAGGTGAAGCAAAAATTGCAAATCAAATAAACCTATTAGAGCTCTACAGAAAATTTCTACTTTCTTTATGCTTTTCTTATTAGGAAGTGTTTTAGATAATATGAGTAGACAAGGTAATTTTCCTAGCTGTTCAGTGTCAAAAATTTTATGAAATCTCATCAGGCAAACCTATTTGTTCTGCTTTCACTTCTATTGCACTGTGGTTTGCATTATTATTTACTAACTAGATTACACTCTACTGGTCTCTTAAACTACCTCCCAGCTTTTTTCATGTGAAGATTTATTTTTTTGTCAAATGCTAGCAATTCATTCATTCGATTTCTGTGTAGAGGATGAATAGCTACTAGCAATCTGGAAGCCACAGGAGAATGTCAAAGATTTTTCTTAATCTGTTTTTACAAATGATTATAATAGCTGAGAAATAGTCAAGGACAGGAAATCACCTACGCCAACTAGGAATTTATTGTCCATTTAGGTCTATGAAACACTTAAACCCAGTGGGGATGATTACATTTTTGTTTATTTTAAATTTAGAAGACTTAGAAGAGACACAATAGAGAAGCACTGAGTATTGTATAAACATTTATAGTTCAGACAACTGGAGTTTTTAATAGAATTTTGCTGTAAAGAAATCTATAAAAATATAGACATAAAATAATTAAATTTTATTTCAAACTTGTTTTTTCCCTTTGAAAAGTTTTATTTGTGTATTTGTTAAACAATGATTCATTTAAGATGATATTATATGAAGTCAGATATGACCTAACTTTCCTCACATGTGCCAAAAAGCAGTAATACAGAAATGCACCAAAGAGGTATGAGGAAGAGCATTTAATTTCTGTAAGATTGCTTTTTATGGGTGAAAAGTATTCTTGGAATCTAACAATTTTGTTGTTGTTAATTCTCACTCAAGGATGCTTTTTCATTGATTTTTTAAGTGAGAGTGGAAGGGAAAGGGGAGAGAGAGAGAGAGAGAGAGAGAGAGAGAGAGAGAGAGAGAAAGAGAGAGAGAGAGAGAGAGAGAGAGAGAGAGAGAGAGAGATGATATTTCATCATGTGAAAGAGAGAGAGAGATGAAATCTCATCATCAATGTGAGAGAGACACATTGATTGGTTGCCTCCCACAGCTGCCCCAACTGGGGCCAGGATTGAACTTTCAACCAAGGTACATGCCCTCGACTGGGAATGTAACCTGTGACCCTTTGATGCACATGCACAGGCCAACACTCTAATCACTTAGCAACACAGAGAGGAATTTAACATATATTTAAGTATAAACATATATGTACATTGTCTGCCTTTTAATATTCCAAAAATTGGTAATTCTATGAATTCTAAGCTACATATTTTTTTGCCCAAAAGAATTTCTTCAAATCTTCTTAACACTACTTTGTTGTGTATTGCCCCCACCAGTTCTAAACCTGCTTTCACCAGCTTTGCATAGGCATAACCTAAAAACAAACAAACAAACATGTCTTGGACCCACACAATGTACCTATATATCACTTTCTGCCTCAGGGCTTGTCCAAAGATACTTATGGAAATTCACCTGGCACTCAATCATGTGCAGTGGGGCTGGGTTAGTGCCAAAAGTCACTCTTGACCAGTTAAGGTGGAATGCAAAGGAATCCAAAATGTAAATGTGCTTCCCTTTCTTCACTCAAAGAACAGCTTAGAGACTCAGAGAATAATGCTTCCCAGAAGGTCTGATTGGCACCTTGCAATGCTGTCCAATGCAATTGGACTACTGTTCAGTCCTAGCTAATCCCCATTTCTCTTACTCTTGGCCTCTGAAATCACTTGCTAATTAAAGAACCTGCATATAAGACTTTGGCTCAGGCATTGTATTTAGAAAAATCCAGGTTAAAGCAGGTACCAAAACACCCCAGAAAGCTATTAGAATGGGATTTGGAACTGACAATTAGGACCAGTTGCTGGTTGCAAGTGAGTTTCTCATATATTTGACAAAAAAACAACAAACATTTCTATTTAATTATATACCAGATACATTTATAATCTATCAATAATAAAAGTGTACTGGCAATGCTAGAGAAAACAGTGAGTTGCCTTTCTATTTCCTCTGTGCAAAATATTACAGAAATGTTATATAAAGAAGCAGCCTAAGTATGCAGTCATAAAAAGTAAGATTAATATTATGTTAGAGATATGGTTGAACATAGATAGTATTATGTTTTTTCAAATTTTTTGTTACATGGTGATTCTATCTCAGGTAAGTAACCTGAGATGGTCTAATTTGAATCTCAGATTTAATTATGATCATGTCGTTTTTGCTGAATTCAAACCAGCAAGGATATTGCCCCAGGGGTGGTAAGTTAACTGTCTTGCAACTATGTGGGGTTGTTAGATAATGAAGCCAATACCAAGCAGGCAATGCCTAAAAAGTGTGTGTGTGTGTGTGTGTGTGTGTGTGTGTGTGTGTGTGTAAAGAGAGAGAGAGAGAGAGAGAGAGAGAGAGAGAGAGAGACTTGAACCCTAGTATAAGCCATATCTGAAACCATTGTTCCATTATGTGAGGCAATAGTTTCTTTTTTAAGTAAGTTTGAGCTGGGCTTTCCATCACTCACAATAGAAAGTAAAGATAGAAAGGCATCACTGTCCTCTTGAACACAGTGTAGACAGAGCTTTTGAGTTTCTGATAAAAAAAAACAAAAACAAAAACAAACAAACAAAAACAAAAAACCCCCCCACACAAACCTTATGCAATTATTCCCAGTGCTGTTTCAAACATGGCCCATGAAATCCCAAGTAAATCTTACTTATTAGTCTCCATCTCTTAGCTTCCTTGTCATTGCCTCAGGGAAAACTTTTCTGATTTTGAGTAGGTTATTTCCCCTGATTTGCATTCTCATAGCACCCTGCATTTATATTATAGATGAAAGATAAATTTATTTTTCAATGTCTTTCTCCAAAGACTTTAAGTTCCATGAGAGAGACTTGGTGTGCACTGTTATTTTAAAAATGATATCTCTAGTACTGAGCTCAACGTCAGGTATGAAAAATATACTACAGTAGTTCCTTCCTTATCCATGGTTTTGCTTTTTGAGGTTTCAGTTATCCGCAGTCAACCTCAGTCTAAAATATTAAATGGAAAATTCCAGAAATAAAGCATTCATAAGTTCATAAGTTTTAAATCATTTACCATTCTGAGTAGTGGGATGCCATATCACACCACCCTCTCCTTTCTGCCAGGTGTGTGAATCAGCCCTTAGTCCGCCATATCCACACTGTATATACAATCACCTGGTAGGTGTCCTGGTTGGCAGATCCACCATTGAGGATTTATAATGGCCCTAAAGCACAAGGCTAGTGGTGCTGGCAATTCAGACATGCCAAAGGGAAGTTGCAAAGTGGGCCAAGTTAAATGGTGAAAGTTCTCATCTTAAGAGAGAAAAAAAAATATATGCTGAGGTTGCTCAGATCTACATTAAGAATGAATCTTCTGTTTGTGAAATTGTGAGGAAGGAAAGGAAAATTTGTGCTAGCTTTGCTATCACACTCCAACTGCAAAAGTTATGGCCATAGTGCATCATAAATAGATGGAAAGGCATTGAACTTCTGGGTGGAAAACATATACAGGAAACATGCTCTAACATGGCCATGTGCTGCTCCAGAAAACATCAAGCTCATACGTAGATTTCAGCAAGGGATCCCCAGAAATAAGTGACTCCAAGCTATTTACTATAAGTAAGAGATGGTTACACAGATTCAGGAATTGGCTTGGACGAAATACTATAAAAATTAATGGAGAGAGAACACATTCACATAACTTTTTTACAGTAAATTGCTACAAGAGTTCTATTTTATTATTCATTTTATTGCTAATCTCTTACTGTACCTAATTTGCAAATTAAACTTTATCATAGTTACATATTTATAGGAATGAACTTAATATATATTGGGTTAGGTACTATTCACTGAGGACCGTAGACCATGTCATTTATAGATAGAGGACTACTACACTTAACTGAGAAAATAATGCCTGGTGGAATGATTGAACTAATATAAACAAACAAAAAAAAGCCAAAATATCTTAGAATTCCTCTCTAAATTAAGTACATGACTATGTACATACACATATACATTTATATAAATATATGTGTGTTTACATAAGACTAGAAGCCTAGTGCATGAATTCGTGCATGGGTGGAGTCCACCCAACCTCAATGGAGGTGGGACTGACCGGGGAGAGGGGCAGCAGAAGGTTGACGGGCCTTGCCCTCAACAGGGGTGATGAACTCCTTTAGCTTTTTCTTGTCTGTGAAGCTCTTGATCTGGCCTTCAATTCTAAATGGGCTTTTCTGGATAGAGAAGGGCAAGGTAAGAAATATGCAAAGTGACAAAAGAGCAAGGACCTGCAGCAAGGGTGACCTTCCTTTTGGAAGGACACAGCTGCTCTGGGGGTGAGTGTTCTGTCTCCGTGAAACCCGGGTCTGTTTTTGCATCCAGCGTGTGGAATCACTGAGGCCTATTTGAGAGTCACCAAGGCTGGGAGCGTGATCACAGAACAGTTAAAAACTCATTCGTGAAGGGATATTATGGGTTCTCTCTCATCACAAACCCCACATGTATCTGTGCTACACCAACAGGACTGCTTTAACACTGAAGCCTCCATCTGCAAGCCCACCCGCCTCCAGGAGCTGGCGGGAGGTTGAGAGTGGTGACGTAGATAAGGCCTGTGCCAGGCGACCTGGCAGATGTCAGCAGCTCGGTGGTCTGAACCCCAACGTGGAGTGTGGGGAGGAGATGACAGCATCAGCAGTGGCTTCAAATCTTGTTGCTATTTTATTTTATTTTTATCTTCTTTCCCTTTAAACCTCTCCAGGTTGTGTGCATTCCAGAGAGGGGCAACCTTTGCAGCCTCTTGGCTGGAGAGCAGCCTTTGATCTGGGTTCACATACAGCTGATAGAGTCCTATTTAGAAACACATGTAGGTCTTGCATTATTTGCTATTGCCGATAAAGAGGGTTTTAGATTCTGTCATGTGAATATGCTTCCTGCTTATCCATGAGGGCAGGAGGCCGAGCGCAGCCACAGGCACAGCCACAGTTCTTCACTCGCTCACAGGCCTCGGTCCAAGGGCGGCGATGCAGGTGCTTGGCACACAGAAGGGCCCGGGAGCAGGGTCGGGCAACAGACGCAGAACACGGCCATCTGCGGTCCTGCTTTTCCCAGACCTTCTGTCTCATCCAAATCTTCCCGCTCTGGGTCTGCAGCATCTTCCTCTTGAGACAATTCAGGCATCTGTGGGTCAGGATGTTTATCACACGCTGTTTCTAAGTGTGGGTGGTCAGCAGGAGCGAGGGGCAGAGTTCCTGAATCAGGCTTTCTTCAGCATTGTGGTGGTGGGGGGACAGCCTGAAGGTGCGAACACAACCTGAGCGGACTCCTTGCTGAGCACCTTCTGTATTCCTGGTGGGCTTTTCCCCTCAGAAGGGGTGCCGACAGCTCAGTCACATGCTCCTTGTGTCCATAACCAGCAGGTGTGTGTGTGTGGGGGGGTGCTGATCTGGCCGGATCAGGCTGGTTGACTGCCACAGTGCACATCATAGCCACCAGTTGTTCCCATATTGCTGGTTGTTCTGCCATAATGGTCATTGGCCTTTTATATATATAGACTAGAGGTCCAGTGCATGAATTTGTGCATAGCTGGGGTCCCTTGGGCTGGTCAGCAATTGGGGCTGGCCGGCCAGGGGGAGGACCCACAGGAGGTTTGCTGGCCAAGGCCAGGTGGCTGTGGAAGCACACTGACCACCAGGGGGCAGCTCCTCCATTGAGTATCTGCCCCCTGATGGTCAGTGCGTTCTCATAGCAACTGGTACACCTGTAATGTAGTCAACAGGGCGTAACTGTTGCCTAGGCTTTTATATATGTAGATTTGTATATGTGTGTGTATATGTGTGCATACACACACAGAAAGACAGATATACACACATTCATTTGAGCATGTAGAAGGTAGATTTATAATAGGCCTGAATCCTATGTATTTTCCACAGGGCTAATATCCCTTCCAAAACCATTTGATCTTAGAGTAGAACAATTAGACAAATGGATGACAGAAAAACAGGAATGTATGCTATGAATGCAATCAGCAAGTATTTCTATTATTTATGTTGAAGTATTTTGTTTCTATGTAAATTATAGAAAAATGCTTATACTATCTTGGCTTAATATGTGTTGATGAGGATAGCTCAACATTGGAGATAAGAATAAGTCAAAAAAGATCCTAGGGTAAAAGGATTCAGAATGAAGCACAAGTGACCCCTCAGTGATTGTGGATATCAGGGGATGGAGTAGCTTAGGAAAGGAGATTAACTGCCTATAAATACAAATTGACTATAATCCAGGAAAGTGGAAATCTGCCCCATTTTGTAGCTAAATAAAATTTCTGTGACGTTTCTCTGGCATATCTATACTTAAGAAATATTCTAAATTTGAAAATAAGATAAAAGAGAGTAAAATATATTTTTCCAATGACATACTTGAAACTGGGACATTTTGTTAACAAGTCCATCCTTGGATTATTTGATTCTCTTAGAGAATATAGTGCTGAAGCTACATGTTACTTGGAGATCTTTTTCCCATAGAAAAGGTCACCCCAAAGTTTAGTCTTGTCCCTATTGAAACTGATTAAGCTTTGTAACTTACCTAGACAACTAATGTTCATGTTTTAAAATGTCTCTATAATTAGTTCCTCAAATGGTTTTTGAACCAGTTTTAGTATCCTACTGGTCACACAATTAGTGAGTTAACAATCATTAGGTACATGTCTTTTGTGTAAAAGACATCTTTCTTTTTTCTATAAAAAAGTAATCCTTTGACAGAATCCATGCTCATTTATGCTTAATTAACACGTTTTAAGCTATTAATAAATACATTTCGACATTTTCTTTTATTTTATTGACTATATTAAAAAAGCTTGTTTTTATTGCTTTCCTTTAAAAGACTGGAGCTACTTTATTTTACTTTTTTCAGATGAGTGGACTTTATAAACTGGTTCTGCCATGTAGCAGAACTGTCTGTTCTCTTCTCGTTGAGAGTGGTTAAGTTTAGAAATAGAGTTTGACACGTCATTTGATCCTAATGGTCCTCAGGTACAACCTGTAGATATTAGCAACTTCAGGTGTTAGTATACCCTCAGCTTCTCCTCCCCACCCCTCCACTTTGGCAGTCGTTTTCAGCTTTTTAAACCAGTAGGCAGCTCAAGGAAGTGAATTAGTAAGTATTTAAACCACTTCTCTCTAGAAATTATGAAAGCTGTGTGAGATATGACAGGGCACCAACTTGGGTGAGTTGTTACTGAGGCGGAAGGCCCAAGGGGGTGGTAATAACAATGTCTTCTAAAACCATCTCTTTGACGCCTCTGTCCCTGTGAAGCCAGTATACCATCTGGCGGGTAGGCACGGTGCCATTTCAGCAGATGGGACGAGTAGAGGAGACTCTGAGACCATGTATTACTATCAACCACGGTGTTGGGTTTTCAGTAGAAATATTCAACCCACTCTTTTTCACCTCATCTTTCAGTTCCTCGGTAGAAGGAGATGATATTTCTTTCCTTAAGTGGGGAAAAGACAAGAAATGGGTTCTCTTGGGAATCTGGCGTTATCAGAGTATGGGCCGGTGCCAAATCTTACACATGCTATATTATTCACACAGCTTAGCGAACTGGCTCTTTTTTTTTTTTTTTTTTTTTTTTTTAATATTTTCCTTTCAAATCAGTTTATAACAGCCTAGTTTGAGCCTCATAATTTGGTACATATATGGAATCTTGGGATGTGATTTAGAAATAAAACAAATTGAATCATATTTTTCCCCTTTTGATGTCCTAGAAAGCACTTGAATTGAGAAGGAGAAAGCTATCAGTCATTGTCCGTTTGGAAGATTTTCAGTGGGCGCTTAATTTAGGCATAATGCTATGTTGTGATTTAAAGGAGTAAATTACACAGTTCTTGCCATCAAGAAATGCGTCAGTTTGTTGGGGAGATAAAAAACATACTTAAGATGACATTTCTTTTTGTATTATAAAAGTAATTAATAACTAGAACAGAGCATTTGAAAAATACAGACATGTGGAAGAAAATTAAAATCATCTGTAGCTTCATCATATAAACTTGGAAAATACTAACACTAAACAAATGGTAAAATATAACTTAAAAATAGAGAATTATTAACTCAAAGTCAAGATTTTTGTTAGGGGAAAGTAAGGGAAAGTGATATGAGACTATTACACAGAGAGTTTTGAAAGGATATGTAATCTTATTTTTCTAAAGTTCTGTTATGTGTTCACTTTACTATTTATTATACACACTTTTACAGAATTTCTGTATGTATAATATTTCCATGATTGGAAAATATAGTTCTTGATTAAAGTAAACTACAACTAATGGTTTTATATTGTATAATGTTATTTAAAATAATAAATAATATAAAGGTATATGAATCATGAGAATGTCTCAAAGACGCTAAACTTAGATGCACAGACTAGGTTGCCACTGCTACCACTGACTATACAAGTCTTGGACAAATCATTTAAACTCCCTAATATCAACAGTCTTATTTTTAACCTAAGAATAACTCACAACTATTACTTTACCATAGAATTGTTGTCATGTCCAAATGAGCTACTGAATGTAATGGGGCCATAAATAGTTCAAATGTAGAGTTTTGAAAAATTTAAATACATACATTTTAAATTTTAGAATATGTATTATGCAGTTAAATTCTATAATATTAGAAACAAATGTTTGCAAACAAATGGGGTAAAGCTTCAAATATTAGTCACAATATGTCATAAACTTTCAGTGGTTGCAATTTTCTCTATAATTGTCAAAGGCAAGTTGTTTAATAAGAAATAGCCTTTCACCATGAGACTTCCTCAATATCATCAGATTGATGCAGCCACTGTGAAAAACAGGATGAAGGTTCCCCAGAAAATTAAAAATGGAACTGCCTTATGACCCAGTGATTCTACTTCTGGGTATATCTGATAAAACCCAAAACACTAATTTTGAAAGAATATATGATTCCTTGTGTTCATTGCAATGTTATTTACAATAGCCAAACTATGGAAGCAACTTAAGTGCCCATCAATAGATGATTGTATAAAAAAGGAATGGTACATATATACAATGAAATACTGCACAGTCATTAAAAAAAGAACAGAATATTACCATTTGAAACAGCATGGATAGATCTAGAGGGCATTATACTAAGTGAAATAAGTCAGTCATAGAAAAATAAATACTATATGATTTCATTTTATGTGGAATCTAAAGATCAATGTAAATGAACAAACAAAACAGAAACATTTTTTTATAAATGACCCAGAGTTATAGCTGATCAATATACCTAATGGCTATTTTGCTAAAAATCAGTTTCTTGTGAACTATTTCACTAATGGATCAATTTTCAGACTCATAGATATAGAGAACAGACTAATTGTTTTCAGAGGGGAGAAGGGTGGAGGGATTGGGTGAAAAAGGTTAAGGTATAGGGAAGTATAGATTGTTAATTACAAAATATTCATTGGGATGTAAAGTATAGCAAAGGAAATATAGTCAATCTATTATAATAGCTGGTGCCAGTTGGGTACTAGAAATATGAAAGGGAACATTTTGTATAGTACATGATTGCCTAACCAGTATTCTGTACACTTGAAACTATTACAAAATAATATTAAATGTAAGCTACAATTTTAAAAAATTAAATTGAATTAAAAATAAAATAAAATCAGCCAAGAAAAAAGAAAAGACTCTCTCAATAACTCCAGGGCAAAGTAAATGTCCCAGAATTATAGCCAATCAATATACTTAATGGCTATTTTGCTAGAAATCAATTTCTTGTGAACCATTTTACTAATGGATCAATTTTCAAAGTAAAAATTCACTGAATTGCCCAAATATTCCAATTTGCTAGTGAATTGTTTTGATAAATATTAATATTTTCCTCATATGATTATATACATAAATATTATAGCATTAGTTTAATGAATGTTTAATTCATTGAAAATCAACTAAAATTAAGTGCTTTAATTCTCTTGAATTCTGGCATAGTCTTTTCTATAGCAAATATAATTAAATTATATGGAATATTCTTGAATATTCAAGAGTTGAAAATAATATTCTATACAGTCAATAAGTAATATTTTCAAATGTTTCTTTAAATAAGGTGAATTTGGTCAATTAGTGAATTTTGACAAATGGGTCAGTTACTAAATTGGTACTTTGGAGACTCGTTTTTTAATGAGTTAGCTTGCTTCTTTATGGTAGGACTGGAGTGAACACACTGTGTTTTACAGCAGCATAGAAAGACCTGAAAAGGAAATCAGTATATGGGAGAGGGGAGTTAGAGACAAAGGACATTTGAAACATTTAGTAGGAAGGATATTGAGCTAAACCATTGGATTAGATTGTCAGTTAGATTCACACAAATTAGAGATTTTAACCAGTAGCAAGTTTTACTAATAATTTCAAGGATACAGGTAACATACAAGATCTATATGAAGTAGAGAAAAGAAACATTCTATATGGCTCTTTGTGTCCTTCCTTTGGACATTGGGCATACACATCTGGCCCAGAATAATAAATGAATCTCTCAGTGAAGTTTGTAAGCACATTTATACAGTAGAGAATGTTTATAAGTTGTGGAACATCTCCATTCAATACCTTCAGAGATTTCATTTATGTGGCATACTCCAGGCATCATGATCCAAAACCTGTAGGACTTCGGTTTATTTACTGCAGGAAATCCTTTGCCTAGGGATATCTTGCAAAGGGCATTCTACAGATTAGGTATTATCCTCCTGACAAATCTCATTAATGCCTGTTTAGAGCTATGCTCTGCTTAAGGAGCAGGATAGTTCTGAGAAATGCAGCCTTTTTTATTTTAATATTTTTATTTCCCCCATCACTATTTATCTCCTCTATGCCCTCTTCCACCTCCATCAAACCCCTCTCCCCTTTATCACCACACTATTGTCCATGTCCATGAGTTCTCTCTCTTTTTGGTCAATCTCTCCATCCCCAGCATCCTTACACAATTTTGTCATTGTGCAAACATCATAGAGTATAATTACACAAACCAAGATGGCATAACATACTACACACATAGGCTACATGATATAGTTTACTGTTTCTAGGCTACAGCATATTACTACCCAAACAACATGAGATTAAATCAGCACAAGAGAAAATGATACAATCAAGAGATGCAGTAAACATGATGTATAAGAGGCTTCTGCCAGCATAACAAGGCAGACTGTTTTACAGCAAACTGTTTTGTGTTTTTTTTTTAATAAATAGAAAGAGTGCACTTTCAAATAGCAATAAAAAGTATAGTATAGTAAATGCATAAACCAGTAACAGTTGTTTATTATCATTAGCAAGTATTATGTATCTACATAATGGTGCGTGTTATTCTTTTATCTGCTTGGTAGCACAGTATCATCACAAACATGTGAGTAATGCATTGCACTGTGTAAGGCATTTCGATGGCTTCAGTATCACTAGGTGATAGGAATTTTCTGCTTTATTATAATCTTATGGGGCCACCGTCCTATATGGGATCTGTCATTGACCAAAACATTGTTATGCGAGGCATGGCTGTGCATACAGGTCCAGTTGATAGGCCTTAGGCCAAACCATTGGCTTTCTGTCCTTCCTTCTGACATTGGACATGCACATCTGGCCCACATTCACTTGGGGTAGCCCATTGAAAAGAGAGGAAATGATTATAAGCTATTTAAATCCTTCCATTCAGAAATTGGGGTGAATTTAAAGGTACAATATTGTAAATTATGCAAAATAAAAAGCAAACACACAAAAAAGAAAAATGGGAAATCAAGAAAATTAGAAGCTCAAAAATGTAACAAAATCATAGTGATTAGCAGCTCTTCAGAGAACAATATTTATGTAGCCATAAAAATTTAAACATATAGCTTATAGAAAAGAATGTAATGTGTATAAACACAATATAATTTTGGAATTAAATAGTAGATGAGTTGAAAGAGTCTGAATGATAAAATGTTTATCTTATACAATAAAGTCAATTACTATTCTTCATAGGGGGAAAACAAAGAATAAAGAAACTATTGTATCATTTTAAGTTATAGGGTGAACACATTTTGACCTAAAATTAGCAATAAAACTCAGTTGAGAGGACTGATTGGGTGGCTGAGAGAAGGGGTATAAATTCATGTATGTTTTAATTTTAGAACAGTTTTAGATTTACAGAAGAATTGTGAAGATAATGCAGAGTTCCTATACACCCCACACCCAGTTTTCTCCATTGTTAACAACTGTGTTAGTATGGTATGTTGGTTACAATTTATGAACTAATGTTAGTCCATACTTTATTAAGATTTCCTTAGTTTTTCCCTAGTGTCTTTTTTTAAAAAAATATTTATTTATTTGTTTGTTTGTTTACTTATTTATTATTTATTTATTTAGTTAGTTGATCCTCATCTGAGGATATTTTTGCATTGGTTTTTAGAGAGAGTGGAAGGGAGGGGGAGAGACACACAGAGAGAAATATTGATGTGAGAAACAATGATTGGTTACCTGCCAGGGATTGAGCCTGCAACTGAAGTGCATGCCCTTGACAGGAATCAAACCCAAGACGTTTGGTACAAGGACCAATACTTTAGCCACTGAGAAAAACTGAGTAGGGCTCTTAGTGTCCATTTTATGCTATAGAATGGCATCCAGGATATTACATCATATTTAGTCATCACATCTCCTTAGGCTGCTCTTGAATGTATCAGTTTCTCAGATTTTGTTTTTGATGTCTTTAAGAGTTTTGAAGAGTATGAGTTAGGTATTTTGTAGAATGTCCCCATAAGTGGAATTTGTTTGATGTTTCTCTCATGATCAGAATGGCCATAGGAGGAGGACTACAGAGGTAATATGCCATTTTCAACACATCATACATATCAAGGTATTTACTAGGAACATGGGTTGTCACCATTTAAGTTGGCCTGTCATGTTACTCCACTGTAAAGCCACTGTCTTTCTCCCCCTGTCCTTACTGTCCTCTTCATAAATAAGTGACCATGTGCAGCTCATGCTTAAGAAGTTGGGAGCTATGTTCCCTCTCCTTGATGTAAAACCTACATAAAGTATTTCTAATTCTTTTTATTCTTTGTATTTTGTATTTTTTTGAAGTGTTGCCTTTTCTTTTATTTTTTCTTATTCAGTTTTTAATAGTCAACCCTCATCCACATGTAGTTTCCACTCAAGATGATCTTGAGGAAGATTTTTAAAATATATTTTTTATTTATTTTTAAAGAGAGAGAGAGAGAGAGAGAGAGAGAGAGAGAGAGAGAGAGAGAGAGAGCGAGAGAGATTCTCCACTCCAAGGATCTACATCCAGGGTATGTACCCTGATGGGAAATCAAACCGGCAACCCTTTAGTGCATAGGACGAAGCCCATCCCACTGAACCACACTGTCCAGGGCTTAAGTACAGTCTTTCAAGAATGTCACGTAGTTGGAATCATACAGTGTGTAGATATTTCAGATTGGCTTCTTTCACTTAGTGATATGCATTTAAGATTCACTTATGTCTTTTTGTGATTTGATAACATTTCTTTTTATGTTCTGTACCACAGTGTTTTTATCCACTCACATATTAAAAGATGTCTTAGTTGCTTCTAGTTGGGCCAATCAAAAATCAAATACAGATGCTGTAAACATTGACATGCTGGTTTTTGTGTGGACATAAATTCATGTTTTCAAATTAGTTGGGTAAATGCCTAGAAACACAGTTGTACTATCACATGGTGAGACTATCCTTAGCTTTGTCAGAAACTGCCAAATTGTCTTCCAAAGTGGCTGTACCATTTTGTATCCCCACCAGCAATAAATTAGAGTTCCTGTGGTTCTGCATCCTCACAGCAATTGGTATTAGCAGGTGTTTTTTTGTTTGTTCATTTGTTTTTCTTCTGGATTTCAGCCACTCTAATAGGTGCATAATGGGTTATAGAGGACAATTTTGAACTGGTGCCAAAAATTTAAAATGTGAATACCATTTGACACATCTAGAGATGTTCTTGCAAGCATATATAAATGTCTTTAGAAATATGCTCCTAAAGCAAGTCATAGCACTAGCTGAGTAGGGTTCCATTTGCATAAAATATATATATGTAAATGCATAGGCCATATCGCTAGGGGGATAGAAGAAATCAGTAACAGTGATTTTCTTTAGAGCAAGAAATTGAGAGGATTTAAGTTGGGAGTTGTGAGGAGGAAGGTAGCAAGGAAGAGACAGTTACGTATTATCTTCTATCTCCTTGCAGTGTCTCAATTTAATAATCACGTATTGTCTTTTTAATTAAAAAATTCAAATACTTCACATTGGCTGTAACTTCTAAAAATAAAAATTCTTATGACCTGAAATAATGGATTAAGATTATTGCAAAAAAAAATCACAATTCACATTTTAAAAATTAATTTGAAAATTCAAATTATGATTTTAATAAAATTTATGTTAAAATGATAAATGGCAATATTTTCATAAAGCATAGCATCTTTCTACCTTTTGAGACTCTCCCACCTTTACCCAGGAGTTCCTTTTAATACCTGTGGTGAGTCCAAATCAGATTCGTCCTATTTAGAGTTCGGAAAGCATTTGAAGATTGTTGAGCTTTGAGAAACCTGACCCAAACTACTGAATGCAAAGAATTCAGTATAAAGTATTTTATAAGAAAGTAGATTTGGGAAATCTCTTTAAGAAAACATTAAAGCAATTCGATCCATTAAAAAAACTTTAGACCATATCAGCCAGTGATCTATTTGGCAAACTGACATGTTCATGTATTTTTAATAGAGGTTACATGTACAAGGATTCACTGATTTCTGATTTTCAGATGAGCTCAACATATTTAATTCTTGGTTTCCCGCACTGACTCTTCCATCAAGGCCAATTATAAGAGGAACCAGCCAGAGATGAGAGGTTAGGTCTCAGAGGTATTTAATGAGTTGCTTTTTAAAAATTTAGAATTTCAGACAGTATCTAGCAAGCATCTCAAAATTCTGTCCATTGCACCCAGCAGCTTTTACTGAGTTCTGGAAGTAGTTGACACAGGCAAGGGAATTTGAATTATTCCAGCTCGAACCTGCACATTGATTTCCACACAGTACTTTTTATGTATTGCAGTACTCATAAAAAGTGTGAACTTTGTAAGTGAAAGCAATGTTAACAACTTAAAAATAATAAGTAAATAAATACACATGTAAATAAGCAACAATTACTAATTTTTCTCTTTTTCTCTATTAACTTTCTTTTTTCTTTTTTGGCCTCCAATTTTCTGAGAAAGATAGCTTTTCAAGTTGCAGTGGCACCTAATAACGCTGATGAATGAAAATGTCACTGTTATAGGCCAAACTGTGTCCTCTCACATATTTTAGCCCTTATCTCCAGTACCTCAGAACGTGATGGTATTTGGCAAAAGGGTGGGCCCTAGCCCTCTCTGACTATTGCCGTTATTTGGTTTATTAATTATTTTTTATTTATAGTTGACATACAATATTATATTAGTTTCAGGTGTCCCACATAGTGATTAGACATTTATATACTTTACAAAGTGTTCACCTTGATAAATATAGTCCTTTATGACTAGCACTCTTATAAGAAGAGATTGGAACATAAAAAAAGAGACATAAGGGGCTCATGAATAAAAAATCCTCTCTAATAAAAGAGAAACATGCAAATGGAGCGTACCTCCATTGCCCACCAGCCAATCAGGGCAAGTATGCAAATTAACCCAACAAAGTTGGTGGTTAATTTGCATATCCAGGCCAGAGTGAAGACTGAAGACAGTGTAGAAAGAAGCCAAGTGCTGCAGAAGGGAGCGAAGCTGTGGAGAAGCAAGCAAGAGGAGCAGTAAAGGGAGGGAAGCAGGCAGGGCAGTGGAAACCACAGCAGGAAGCTGTATTGTAGGAATCCCTATTCCAGGAATCTTCCTGCAAGGGGCCTCTAGTAAACAAATAAAATAAAATAAATTTTAAAGGCTCTGAGGAGATAGCAAGCCATCTGAGGACATAGGCCTGAGAAAGAAACCAACTCCTGCCAGCATCTTGATCTTGGACTTCCAGCCTCTAGAACTGTGAGAAATTAAATTTTATTGTTTAAGCCCCTCAGTCTGTGGTATTTGCTTATATGGAAACACTAGCCCACTAATCTATTCACATGGAGTTCAAGGTTCTTAGAAAGAATTCTAGTTGAGGGTCAGAGGGGAGTATTTACTCATAAATACCTAAGAATGAAATGTATTTTAGAAGAGGATTTTCAAGGCAGCACAGGTGATAAAGCAAGTTTGACTTGTTACCCTGGCTCAATTCCAATAATTACAGGCTGCTGTTCCTTGTGATTAAGCCCCTATCCCAGTGATTGGCAAACTCATTAGTCAACAGAGCTGCAGTTTGCCAACCACTGCCCTGGGCCATCTTGTGGGAGGAAGGAAGCAATTCATTGCATGGGGTAGGGGTTAAGGGGGTGAAAGCAGGGCACCTCAGCTTGCAGACCCTTTTGTACTGGGCATGCACTCTTATGCTCATGAGAGCCTTACACAGAGAAACCTAAGCCCAGCCACTTCCACAGACAATGCCAGAGCTAATAATGGCCAATTCCCCAAACCACAAATGTATCAATAACAGCAAAGGCCCTTAATAGTGATACTTTATAATTATAATTTCCTGAATGGAGGCTCCACATAATTTCAACATCTGAGGTTTAATACTTACAGAAAGCATCAAAGAAATAAGTAGCATGTTTTTTTTTTCATCCAATCTGTTCCTAAGAAGCTTACAGTATTGGTACCTGACATTCTCAAGTTCAAAGCTAAAACCAGATGAAAAATTTTCAGTGTTACATGACCTTAATCATCACATAATCCTGGTAGATTTAAAAGATAGCAATCCTTTTTGAATTTTCTTATTCCAAATGCTAGAATCTTAATTGTCTATAGAATTAAAATAACAGTGAAATGAATTACTTAGAAATTAGACTGTGATAGGAAGACTAAAGGAGAAGCCAAATATGTTTAAGTCCTAAAGCAGGATTACATACCAGGGTTCAGTCAACTGTTGGGAAATGCAGGAATTGGGTTTATGTCTCACCCATCTCAGATAGAATATGCCCTCCAGCCCCATCACAAATGTTGGTCAGGCCTGGCCAGTGTTGCTCACTGGCTGAGCTTCAGCCCATGATCGCAGAGGTCTTGGTTCAAGTTCTAGTCAGGGCACATGCCCTGGCAGTGGGGTCTATTCCCAGTAGAGGGCATGCAGTAGGCAACCAATCAATGATTCTCTCTCATTATTGATGTTTCTATCTCTCCCTCTCCCTTCCTCTCACCAAACTCAATAAAAACATGTTAAAAACAAAAACAAATGTTGGTCAGTTTTAAAGATCTTGATTGAGTTTTGGGGTAGGGACCAGAGAAATGTGACTATAAATTACTTTTGTAATACTAAAATGCTTTACCTTAGCTAAAGCACTTTTGTACTACACAAGTAATGTGACTGTCTTTATATACACACATCCAAACTAGAATGAGCAAACATCATGCATGTGTGACATCAAGGAAGTTGTGGTTGGGGTGTGGGCTGAGAAATTACTCAGGAACTTTTGCCTGCCTGGGCAATCCTTGCCTGACTCTGTCAGGAGTGCCACATTTATTGAACACCTGCTATACAACTAAGCACTTTATGCACATTGTCTGATGTAATCGTCAGATGAGGAAATGTAGTTTTCAAATTTGCTCATAAAACTTAGATAATTTGCCGAAAATGACTCATCTGGAATGCTGGGGATCCAGGCAAGGCACCAAGGTCTATCTGCTCCAACTTGTACTTTCTTCATTATTGTGCTCTATAGAGTTTTGTCTTTCTACTATGATCATTCAATTTATATATATATATATATATATATATATATATATATATATATATATATATATATTATTGAGCAACATTTTTAAGATCACATTCTAACTTATATGTATGCTGACCAACAGCTCTTAAGTAGATGCAGCATACCTAGCCTCAACCACTATTGGTGTATTCTAACTCACTCATTTTTACATTTATGATTAGGTTTCTATTTTGGGGAAAAAATAGCTTAAATAATGAAAAGTAGTAGTTAACTCCACCAACAAATAAAAAGTGTCTTCATTCAAGTAAAATATGTATTTATGTAATGTAAACATCAATGGCAAGATGCCTTAGTTTGGATTCCTCCAGAGCAAAACCCAAGAAGAGGATTCAGAACAAGGAATTAGTTTGGGAGGTTAAGAAATACCAGTAAGGGAGTGAGGAATCGACAGCAGGAAAGCAAGGGGCCAATAAAGGATGAGGTATTAGCCATCTACCATGGTGAGTGAATGGAGCTAATCCTGAAGGGAAATGCTTCAGTTTATCTCAACTTACCTCCACTGAGGGGCACTGGAGCTGCATATTCATACAGCAACTCCTGAATCATGGGTGGGGTCTAGTTCTTTGGGAACGACTTCCCTGGGGACTCCAGCCGCCCTGTGCTAGGCGTGGGTGCAGTAGGCACAGAGATGCAGGTATTGGCAGTTGGATGTTAGCTGAATGTTCTGAAGGATATGGGCAGGGCAAGCACAACCTCTACTCCTAAAGGAAATTATTTTTTTTTCATGTGCTAATTATAGAGACCTTGATTAACAGACCATAACTGTGAAAATAGCAATCAGCTGAGCCCTTGCCGGTGTGGCTCAATTGATTGGAGCATAGTTTAGAATACTATACACTGGAGCAAGCTGTCAAACTCAAAGGCTAACACAGGCCAAGTAAATGAGGCAAGTGACCTGGGGGCCATGAGTTTGACATGCTTGTACTAGACTCTAGTGACTAGAGGGTCGAGACACATAGGTTGAGATCCGCTAGCTGGGTTGCCTAAAACATCGGAAAACACAGATATTTCTGTGTTAAAATTCATTAACAGTAGCAAACTTACAGTTATGAAGTAGCAACAAAAATAATTTTATGGTTGGGGGTCACCACAACATGAAGAACTGTATTCAAGGATCATGGCATTAGAAAGGTTGAGAACCACTGCCCTAGACCCTCCCTACTTTGGTTAAAAATCGTATGTTGATGTCAGTATTTTGGTTCTTCTCAAACAATCCCTCTTGTTAGTTTTAAAATTCTGAGTTCAGAGTTTATTGATTCTGGAAAGGCTGAGGGGTGCCAATCATTGGGAGAGAAGGCTCCTTATATCACTCAGCCACGGATTGTCACTTAATAAGCACCCCAATAAAGACTTTAGACATAGAATCCCGGGGCAGGGCCTGATCTTAGCATCTTTTCCAAAATTTACAAACCATGATGCTAAAAACCTTGCCCTTTCAGAACTCTTTTGGTCTGCCATGCCACCATTCAACCACTCTGCTCTTTCCCCTTTCCCCCTAACCTCCTCCCCACTAAGCAAGGGTGACTTTCCTTCTCAGACTTAGGTGACTGCAGAAGCATCAGCCAGATGAAGGCTCAGTCTTCTTGCAATCAAGGAAACAGGTTCCTAGTACTCTCTGACCTGGAAGTCATTCACTAGAGCTGCCAAATCTTCTTTGGACTGTGGAGCAATTATTTTGGTTTCTAAATCCTGCTCGACTTCATTGAACAAAGAATCTGGCTTATTAACAATAACATTCTTAGGCAAATAGGAGACAATGTCAGTAGGGATTTTTAAAATGTGATTGGCAGTGAAAACCCTGCCTTTGGAAAAATAATAGCCATTTCACTGGCCTGAGTTCCTTAGGCCGTGTAGGTCACTGTGTGCCACTGTACTGAAATTGTCCTTCTACAAAATTGGGGCTGGCAGCCAGCCCTCAAACCTGAAATGTTTCAGGCAATAGAGCTGCTTTGGAATCTTGCCCGCATACCAGTGCATATCTTGATCTTGAGAAAACATTTCCCGATATTCAGGGACATTTCCATTGTTCCTTGCAATGGCCCCCAGAGGACACATAGGGCTCTCTAGACCTCTTGACGCCCACGTAAGCTTCCCATGCTGCGTGCTGGCGGCTCAGCACTGAGCTGCATTCACTGGAGACTGTTATTGGAATGCTTGTTCCCCAGACATTTTTTGCTTTCTAATATTTTAAGGGTGAAGAAAGGGCATGAGAATTTTGCTGCATTGAGTGGAGATTTAGGCATGGGGTTCTAGCCTGCTCTGTCATCATAACGATGTCATCAATGTTGTAATATTGTTCCTGATGGATTCTGGATGGGGCGCTAATTGCTGGGGAAAGAGTTAAATTTTTATATGCACCCAGAGTAATGGTGTCACCCGTGATGGTGATGATACCTTTCTCTTGTCAGCCAACTTCTTAAAGTTGGTCATTTTCTAAGACTGGCAAAAGGTGTAGCCCAATACAATGTTTATCAGATTTGCCAGGTCTGAACAAGTCATTTTTCCCACAGTATGTTCTTGAACACTAACTCTATGAGATGCCACACAAAACAATGAAGGTCTGCTAAAGACAAGTGACTTCAGAAATTATGTATAATTTAACCCACTTTTGTAAGCCTGTTATATATATTAGTATATTAAATGACCTTAAAAGGGACTACCAAAAATAAGTGTCTCACTTGGCTTATTCCGCATTTGCCAAATTTATTTGATTATAATTCTCTTTCTCTTCTGTTAAATATAGTAACATTCTATAGAACTAGAGGGTATTTTGGAAACCACAGCTTGGGTGATACTCTTCTGAATAACATAAACATAAGTAAACGTTGTTCAGATGGTAGGAACCTGCCTCTTCAAAGTCAAGAAGACTGAGCATTTTTTTTTTTTTTTGTAATCCTCAAAGGGCATTGTTTTAAGCAGGGGTCTGCAGAACTTTTCTGTAAGGGTTCATTGAGTAAATAGTTTAGATTTTGTTGGCATATAGTCTCTGTTAAAATTATTCAACTCTCATGTGAAAGTAACCACGGACAACACCTAAACTAATGGACATGGTTGTGATCCAATAAAACTCTATTTACAAAAACAGGTAGCAGTCTTAATCTGCGCTGGGGCTGCAATTTGCAAACCCTTCTTCTAGAGTAAGGCAACCACCCTTCATTTATAATTCAGTTATCCTGTACCTTGAGAGCAAGATAAAAAAAGGATGTGGGGCGTTGCTCTACTTTCAGGAGACTGAGTTTGGTTCTCTTAGATCTGTATCTAAAATTCTTCTCATGGAATCACAACCAAGAGGAACTGGTGTCCTCAGAGAAGGTTCAGAACTTGCCTGCTCTTTGCAATAAAAAAATACTGCTTCAATAATTTGCTTTAATTTCCCTCAAATAGGCAACTAGTCATTTCTTAGTAAAGAGAGAGATTTGCCAGCAGGACTCCAACCATCCTGATGGAGACAGGGAGGTGTTTAGGAAAGGAAATCTGCACCAAGAACTAGAAAATATACCAAACCTGAGGTTATTTTAAGTCAAACCCACTGCAGAATCAACAGTGTTCATTATGCACAAGGGACCACCCACCCGAGGAGCATCCAAAGATAATAATCTCTGAGAAAGGGGACCACAAAAATGCGGATGCTGAATCTCTGGCAGGACCTTGTTGTTCGTGTTTAAAGATTGTCCCCTAGATACCAAGGGCATTTCACTAGCTTATGCTGGCAAGGTTTCTGTTTTTTGATGCTTTATCTTTGTGTGACTGTTTTTAACCCTTCCCAGAGCAAGCATTTTGATTCTCTTATAATATCACAGGAAATATGATAAGGGGGGTGGAGAAACTTTATGAAAAGCCTCTAGACTAACAGAATAATAGAATTTTAGTACTGGGAGTAATCCAAAAAAAATGCGAAATCTAACTACATTGAAACGATCACTTAGGCATTGTGCCCAAGATACTAAACGTCAGTGACCTGGCATGGGAGTCAGCTGAAGGCTTTGTTGCTGTCCTTGACCTTGGGAAGGTTGGAGTGTCAGGTCCCCACATGGGCTTCTGTTCTCAGCATGGATGACATGAACATATCCTGAGATGGGGAATATCATAGACAGCACACACAGTTGTTTCCACTCTGTTGTAAAGCATGTGCATGCTTTGAAAATAGTTAAGGCTTAGGGACTAGGATGCACACAATCTCAAGTAGCAGGGATATTTGGGCTAACTCTCAACTTGGAAAGAAAATCTGGCTGTGCCTGCAACACCATAAACCTCCAGCAGGAGTTGGTTTACACAATGGGAAGATGGAGCTGCTGGGAACTTGTAAAGAGTAAGTTTTGAGTGCAGGTCCCTGGAGTAGGAACAGGAAATGGGGAAGTTTGTGTGTCTAATATTTAGGTCACAGAGACTAATGTTTGGGCTGTCTGTAGGAAGAGGCCAAGAGGAACTTTTTCACAGAAAGACTTTAGGAAACTTGGACTCTAAATAGTGCACACTTGAGGTCTAGAATTTTGATTTACCTTTAGCATTATGAAAGTTCAAGGGCATCCAGTGCACCTAGATTGTTTTATAGGTCTAGGTAGCCCATGGAGATGACATGCAGACAGAGAAACAGTGTACATGGAGATGTTGGTGTCTTTAAAATGGTCACTCAAGAAAGCTTGAGGCATCAGCATCAATTCATCCCTGTGACCTTGCAAGAGATACACTGGGGACAGAGCATAAAGGGATTTGAGAGGAGAGGACTCTAAGGCCACCCCCCTCTCTCCCCATGTACACATGAAGTGATCGAGCAGCAACACTGGGACATTAACATCAATAGGTCCCTGTTTTTAGCTGTAGGTGACAGAAGTCTGGGAACGCTCTGGTTATACTTGGCAATATTAAGTTTTAAATTCCCCTTAGGAATTTTAAAGTACTTTCCCCAAATAAAGTAGCAACTTTAACTTTCTGCAAGTCATGATTCACATACCATTGTTAAGCAAGGAACCCACTGAACTAAAACTTAGATATCTTCATGTGATCAGTCTCAGGGAGGTATGTTTTGTCTGCTGTCATGTGTTTGCTCAGTGTAGCGAATATCCTGTGGTTAATGTCCCTCTCCTATTTACATTCTAGGTCCTTTTGCCTCCACCCTCAAATGCTTGTTTCAAAAGCAACACTGTCTATAGATGGGGCTGATAGCACAAGCATTTATGAAAATATAGAGAAATGTTGTCTTGCTCAACCAATGCAAGAACATTAAGCTCCCCAACTCTAGCCTTTTAGAATGTTTACTCTAAGTAGTATATGCAAATACATTTATCTTTATCTCATCCAGCTTAGTCTCCCTCCTACTTGGAATGACTCTTCCCTTGGTACCCTTTGGTGCACTTAAAGAATACTATGGCTGCCGTTGGCCTTCCCTCCAAGATGGAGAATCTTCCCAGTTAAATCTGCCCACATTTACACCTACATCTTATGCTTATTATTTTATGCACATTCTCAAGGTTGTGCTAAGCTCCCAGAGCTGTATACCCTCAGGTGGCTGATTATATGTTTACTACATGGCAGATCTGGGAGACCCAGGCCCAAGGACAGCCTTCCAGCAGCTGAGATGAACTTTCCCATTGAAAGATCAGTTTTCAAAAGCGGAAGGTGTGGATGTGCAGGCAACGCTGCCACAGTTCTCATGCTCGTGGAAAGCTGGGCTTTCCTCACCCCTGAACCCTGACAGCAGTACAAATGCCACACCTTCCACGCCTTGTCCTCTTTCCCTGGCTTTGGATTATGCAATGGCTGCTCAAGACTTGCCTCAACCCTTCCCTCAGGCCTAAGGAATCCTACTCACTGTCCTTTGAACAGCCACATGCATATTCGCCTCCCACCTTTGGGTCACATTGTCACTCCTGCTGAAATTTCCTCCAAAACATCTACATACTTACCCCCTTCCATCCTCCCTCCAAGGCCCAATTTGAGTCTTACTTTGTAGTCCTTTCCCAAACCTTCAACTCATGGGTGTCTCATATTCTTGAAACCTCACCGAACTGGCTCTCTGTCTCAGGTGGGATTCTGTGAGTTCTCATTTTGCTTGATTATGTTTTTATTTTCCACTCTGCACTTCCATTTGGCATTTCTAGTGGTTATGGTTTATTCTCACAGCTAAGCTGTAAAAAAGTTTGTGTATGTGCTACTCTTCTGGATTTGGAAAGTGCCCTAAGGTCTCATTCTGGTGATCAGACTGTTCAGTAGGATATGAGACACAGAGTTGATGGTGAGCATAATTTGAATGGCAGTCTCCATATTTTATACAACTCAGCTGGAAGATAAAAACTCCAGGTGTTTCTTTTGTAAAATGTTCCTGATTTTTTAGAATTAACTGCTACTTAATTTTTAAATGATTTTTTAAAATTTCTTTATTGATTAAGATATCACATATTTGTCCTCATCCCCCCATCATATAATACAAATGAAACAAGGTCATTTGCTCATATTCAATTAATCAATTCTTCTAGAAAACAGTGTGCCAAGTATTACGTCATTACTGGTGTACAGAATTGTAATGAGAGGTCCTAATAGATTTGACTTCCCAGTTTTCACTTGTTTTAATCATAAGCAAGTTGCTTGATTTTGCTTCACCTCAGCTTCTGTGTCTCTGTTTGTAGTGTGCATTCATCAAGAAATCTAAATGATATGGCATAAATCAAAAGTTTTTTTTTAAAAAAATGCATTTTACAAACAGCCATTTCTTGAATTCATTTTTCTCTATCAGGCTTTATGGAGATACAAAAATAAGAATTTCAAAATCTGCAAATTTAGGGAAATTCCTTTTACGAAATAATAAGTTTTAATATTTACTTTCTTACATAATATTCTAATATTTGCTTGTCAGTGCTTTCTGTATATCCCAGGTGAATTCATGTTAATCCCTAATGCCATTCTTTACTTCTAGGAAAGCAGCTTAATTCATCTGTATCCCTTGTTTGTCATTATTTACAGAAGCATAGCTTTGGCCTAATAATTCCATTTATAGGTAGATACTAAGCAGAAATGTCACATATTCACCAAAAGACATGTACTAGAGAGTTCATAGTGGTTTATTTATACTAGTCTAAACTGGAATTACCCAAATGTCCCCAACAGTAGAATAGATTAATTGTGGTATGTTCACACAGTAAAACAGCACTGAAGATAAAACAACTATGTTTACACAACCAACCTGAATGAATCTTAAAAAGATAATGTTGAATCATAGGAGGTAGACACACAAGAGTACATACTCTAAGATTCCATTTGTATAAAATACAAATCAAGGCAAGCTCATCTGTGCTGTAAGATGCTATCCTTAATAGGAAAGGAGGCAGTAATTGAAAGGGACACAAGACGGTTTTCAGGGGGCTGGTTATATTCTGTTTCTTGGTTTGGATGCTGGTTACAGATGTGTGCTCAATTTGCAAACTCACTGAGCTATGGATTTATGATGTGGCGACTTGCCTGTCTATATATTATATTTGAATACTTAAGAAAAATCTTCAAGTATGTGCTGAGTAGTGTTTGTTTTGGAACAGCTCTGCACTGGTTGGCAGGACATCTAGATCTCCCTCTTCTTCTCACCTATCCGCGTTGGCATCTCAGAAATAATTCTTGCCTCACCTACATTTTCTTGAGGCTCCTGACAAGAGAAAATAGCATGTCTGTCTCTCTCTGATTTCCCCAGTGGGTTATTTTAAATTCCCTATTTCGCTTCTTTTAGCACGTGTTTCAAGATTGCTTACTTTATGCTTAATTTTTTTTTTCCATTTGCTCATTTTTAAAAATGATGCCTCTTCTTCAGTTGCTCCCATTTGTTTTTCATTCTTGACTATTGTTAAGTGCATTTTTTCCTTTGCTTTATTTGTGTGTGTTTTTTTCCTTTTAGAATGCCATCTTTCTATTCTCATTCATTTCTCTGTCACTCAGGCGTGTTCTAGATACCAGCTTTCTGAATGGCGCACCCAGGTGCCAGGTATGGTCCAGCCAGTGACTAAAGTCTCTTGGCTGAAGGAATGTGTTACTTCCTTGTCTAACTGTATACATAAAATGATATTTTTACATTTCTGTGCTTGGGCTTCTCTTTACCACACCTGGAGCCATTACGTATGGTGTGAGCAGCGTTGAAATCTGCTTAGACTGTATTTATGGCCAGCATACGGTGGTCCAACATGCAGAGTCTCCTTCTCCCGGGGAAAGGATCCAGGGTGTGTCTAGTATCCCCTGCTTCTTCTATCTTGCCCATAATTCATTGTCTCCTCATCACAACCAGATCTCTCTGTTTTAGTCAGTTAACTTAAAACATGGCAATGTCTCCATAGTTAATCTAGTTCTTGTGCCTCAACAAACAATTATATTTCTATATAATATTATGTGCACAACAATATCTTCTCATAATGACTGAATCCCCAGAGATTATATATATATTTTGTTTCATACCTTAGCTCTCCTGATCAACTTCTGCCCATGCCTTTTCGACTTTAGGAGGTCCCTAACCTCTAACTGTGACAGCTAATGCCATATTGACTACAATTTTGCCAGTAAAGTAGAAAAGATAAAATCTTAATGCTAATCAACCAACAAACTTCAGATTTACATTATAATATATATTTTATCTGTAAATAAATTATATATATATATATATATATATATATATATATATATATATATATTTTTTTTTTTTTTTTCTTTCGACTGACTTCCTAAGTATTGTTGATCTTGACCTCATGGATGGAAGTCAATACTTTTTCTTCCTTCATATTAAAGTAGGTTGGGTTCAGCAGTGTACTATGATATTTAGATGCATTTCCTAATTTTATCTTTGAAACAATCTTACAAAAAGGATATACTGTGCTTATAAAGTCCTTTCTGGTTCTTGCTGGGAGGCTGGGTGAGGCCTTCCCTGAGGAAGCTGAGATAGCACAGAAGACCAGGACATTTCTTCTCCAGGAGTCGGCCTGAGGGGTGTGACCAATCAAATGCTCATGGCAGGAATGTGGCTTCTAGAACAAGCATCCCCAAAGAAGCAGGGACAGGTGGAAATTCATTGCACTGGCAGATTTAGTGTCCAGTGCTCAGGGCTGGTGGTGACAAGCCTCCAGCCAGGCAGTCCCCTGGTGTTGATGTGTGTTCTCACATGGCCCGTTTCCCTTACTTTCTTTTTGTTTCCCAAATGGATCTCTAGAACTCAGGTAATTCTGTGAACTACCTTCTTCCCAGTAAGTCTGTGTATTGTCTCAGTTCCTGATTCAGAGTTTGTTTCTTAATTGATAGGCCTAGCAGATACTAATACTTCAACAACAAGGCATCTGGTGTTCACTGATGTAAATTACCCAACATTCTACATCAGGTGCCATCTAAGCCAGCTA
Source organism: Pipistrellus hanaki (assembly GCF_964339955.1). NCBI lineage: Eukaryota > Metazoa > Chordata > Mammalia > Chiroptera > Vespertilionidae > Pipistrellus > Pipistrellus hanaki. Next base: position 29,546,805 of record NC_140510.1, read on the forward strand.
AATTCCAGTTTACTAGACTCCAAACCAGTTCTTTTATTTTATGATACAAAGTCTTTTAAAATGTTTATTTTATAAATATTGTCAAGTTTGTGATCCACTCATCAATACGCTCAGTGGAGAAAGACTGGTACCATCATTCTAGCTCCAAAATCCAGCTGCCATGTTCTTTATTCTCTCTGAGTAAACTGAACTGACTGCTTTCTGGACATGCCACTGTGATTCCTTTACACTGGTTGAGAATATCATGCTCCTTGCGTTGCCTCCAGATAGAACTTGGAGCATGTAGTGTGCTATTCTGTGGCCACAGATCCTTCTTCAAGAGGATAAAGATGGTGTGCGGCCAAGATTCTGTGCTTTGCAGGCCTGCCTTGATCCTCTGACACTAACTTTTGTGAGGATGAGGTTTTTGTTTTCTTCAGTGTGAAAAATGAGTCATTTGTATCAGAGGGGGAAAAAAGGATCTTAAACTATGTTTGATTAAGGAATTGTGCTTTGTGTGTGTTTTCCTTTTTGTGCAAGTTTGTGTAGGTGTTCCTGGCCCAAACATTTTGACATTCTGATAACCTGCAGGACTGGGAATGCTGCAATGAAAGAAATGCATTGTGGAACTGCGAAGAATGCCCTATTCAGGTCTGAAGTGGCACCATCTGTGTGTCTCTTAAAATGTGGGTGCCTTGAAAAGCTTTGTCCTCAAGAGAAAACTTGGCTTCCCACACACTGCCTAACAGTGGTGATGTTGTGTGAGATGTTTTCCCACGTGCCCACCCCTGTGGGCCTTCGAGACCCCGACTTACAGAGGAGGCAAGTTTCATCTAGCTGCTGGAAATAAGAACACGCTGCCTGATAAAGAAGGCAAAATCCCAGCTGTCAAAGCAAGATTTCCAAATTAAGTGGACAGGGCCCTTCTTCGTTTGCATATAAATAGGTTAAAATAATTGCCCACAGGCAGGGGGAAGGCCTACGTGGCCACAGAGGACAATTTTTAAAATCTGTCTTGTTTGTCTTCCTTAGTCCTTTCAAATATGATGAGAGTAAAAGGTTACTAGTTGGAAAAGTTGAACGTTATTCTGGGAACTGTCCCAAATCTTCCAAGGATGCTCCTACTACCGCATTACTCAAAATAGTTTTCATTTGTAACTTAAGACTTTTCAATAATAAATATATATTTAAACCCCTTGTATCACAGTCAAATCTCCCAAGGGAATATATTTAAATTTTATTTTAAAAGCAATAGGCATAGATATTAATAAAATTTAATTATAATTAATGTTTCTTTTTCTACTGTCTTAAAATATAGTTTTTTAAAAAAATAAAATAGTTTAGCAGCCCCTAAAACAAAGATAACAGATAATATATGATATTGGCTAATCACAATTTATTAATTTTGAAATATGTAGGTATCCCCAAACACATTTAATAACACCCAGGCACTTGGTGTCTGTTATCTGCATGTCCTTTGAACTGTTACACAGCGTTTAGGATGGTATTTAGCACACAGCAGGAGTGCCCTGTTGCCAATGACCAGCATTTACATACACACTTTCCATGCTAACTGAGGGGATAAAGAGCAATCATGTAGCCTATTTTTGCGCTTCTTGCTGAGTCTGGATATTTGCTTGACCAATCAACCTTAAATTTTCATCCTTAAATCTCTATCAACAGATTTCCTAGATTATGAGCTTTGTCATTTTGGACTAGGCATTAAGAACTATAGACCTTAGTTTTCTTGTCTACATAATGAGGGAGATGTCCAGCATGATTTGTATGAACTTTGAATTAAAATTCTAGGCTTTCATGATATCCATGCCTTACCAGATAGCTATATCAACCTGGATGTTCCATTGACATATTTAATTCAACAAGTCTAAGTGCTTCTTCCCCCATCTCATTCTTTTTAAAAATATGTATATTTTATTGATTTTTTTACAGAGAGGAAGAGAGAGGGATAGAGAATTAGAAACATCAATGAGAGAGAAACATAGATCAGCCGCCTCTTGCACACTCCTTTCTGGGGATGTGCCACCAATCAAGGTACATGCCCTTGACTGTAATCAAATCTGGGACCCTTTAGTCCACAGGCCAATGCTCCATCCACTGAGCCAAACCAGTTTCGACCCCCATCTCATTCTTGTCCTCATTTCCTTGGAATCATTTTATTTTTTTTTTTTTAAATGCCTCTTCTCCTATGTGTTCATATGCAATCAGATGCTTGACTCTCTCTCTAGGTATAACTCTCTTTCCCAGTTATGCACACTTTCATCCCATTAACATTGAAACTATCTGATTCAAGAATTTATGACTTCTTTCAATAGACTATTGATTTTCCTATCTATAGTTTGCTTTCCTTCTAATCCTACTTACTATATGCACTATTGTTGGATCACATCTCAAACCAATTGCAGCATTTCCTTCTGTGGGTTTCTATTATCTACACTAGAGGCCCGGTACACAGATTCATGAACATTGAAAGGAAATTAATTAGAAGGTGGCTGGTGGGGGAGGACTGGATGAGAGTGGCCAGCCTGGTTAAGAGGGGCCAGACATGCCCTGGAGCCAACCTCTTGTGGTGCCTCCCCAGCCAGCTGCAACTGAGGTAGCACGGTGGCTCTAAAGGCATTTGTGGAGTGAGCAGGGTCCCTCTGGCAGGTGGGATCCCTTTGCCTGACCTGTGGGGATTGGGCCAAAAATGGCAGTACAACATCCCCAGAGGGATCCTGGAATGCAAGAAGGCATTCTGCAAAGTTGCTGTAGCTCAGCAGCTCCCTGGTGGTCCGTGAATATCATAGCTACTGGCTGGTTGGCCAGTCAGCTGGTCAGCCAGTCAGCTGGTCGGCCAGTTGCTTAGCCTTTAATACACATAGATAATAGATAATTAAGTAGATAAATGTTTGTATCCACTATCGTTAGGAACAATATCCCAAACTACTTTCAAGATACTTTCATCCTCTTCCCAGCATATTTCCTATGTTTTAGCTAAATAATACTCCATGATATTTCATTACATATACCAAATATCCTTTAATCCAAGCCTTTACCTATTCCACTCACTACAACTGAGGCTTTCCGTCCTCTCTGCCTCTTAAATTTTTTTTTATTCTACATGTATATCTCAATTGACATCTTGTCCATAAAAATTTCCAGATATTTAAAGTCAGGTGTAATCATGATTTTCTTTGCATTGCCATAGTATATTTTGTGGACTTCTATGATTATCTTCATTATGGAAATTTATAAACTTATCTTTCTTTTAAACAAGCTTTTAAATACCCTAACTTCTGTTACTGTGTCTTATTCATATTTTATTCTTTGAGGATTCTTTCTTAGTATTGTGTATATAGAAATTAAATAAGGATTTGTTGAAAGAAATTGAATTTAAGCTTAAAGTATTGAATGATTATTTGGTTGCAAGTTCTAGATGCCTACTTAAAAAATAAAAGAACTTCTGAATAAGACTATATTTATGCTTCCAATACTGTGTATGTAACATCATTTTCTCCCTCCCTCTCTCTCTCTCTCTCTCTCTCTCTCTCTCTCTCTCTCTCTCTCTTTCCAGACTATCAACTTGTGTGTCCAGGGTAATATAGCCCAAGTGATGGCCTCCTTGTTCAAACCTCCCACAGAGACAAACTTCTCTAAGTTCCAAATTCTCAGAAAGAAATTTAATTAGTTCCTCAGTTCAGGTATCTAACTCTGACCCCACAGTCTGTTAATAGGGGACCTAGTCTTACTCAGCCAGCTGCTCTGTCACCAAGGGCATGCGAAGCAAATTCTGAGACAGGGACAGAGACAGGGCAGAGAATCAATGTTAGTTATCAGAGAGGGGCACATCAGTCCAGTAATGAGAAATCTAAATTTGACCTTATATATAAAATGATGTATATATACAGGCTTTCAGAATTATTCTAAACTTCATGTAGACCTACAGAGAGATTACAGCACCTGCATTGTATCTTCCATGTGACCCACTGGACCTTTCTGCCTGATTCTGCATGGTGCTCTGTATCATTCGCTCCAGTTATTTGCTGTAGTTAAGTCTTAGGGGAGAGGTATCACTTTCAAGAGACTTAAGTGACTCTTTGTACATGGTACTGTCTGGAACCAAGTAGATAAATGGTCAATTATGTGTTAGAATTTTACTAACAAAAGAGCCACCAAGTTGGATTGCAAGAGACTGTGAATATTTAAAATTTAAAACAATTTGCTGCCCCAACCTTCTATAAGAAGCAAGCTGAGAAATAAGTGCATTTCCAATGCTATCCTCATATGTGGCCAAGAACCATCATGAGAGAGGAAGACCCTCTCAGAGAGTGAGAGGCAAATAACCTGGGGAGCTCTTTTCAGGGAGCGGATCCAGGTTTGAATCATGCGCCCCAGAGAGATCCACTTGCAAAGTTGGACGCACAATATCAACATTGCTGTAGGCAGATGTCTGCTATGTTCCCCTCCTCCTCCTCCTCATATTCCTCCTCCTCCTCTTCCTCCTCCTCCTCCTCCTCTTTCTCTTCCTCCTGCATTCTTCTTCTTCTTCTTCTTCTTCTTCTTCTTCTTCTTCTTCTTCTTCTTCTGCTTCTGCTTCTGCTTCTGCTTCTGCTTCTGCTTCTGCTTCTGCTTCTGCTTCTGCTTCTGCTTCATCATCATCATCTTTTTTTAATCCTCATCTGAGGACATACTTACAGCGAGGAAGGAAGAAAAAGAGAGAAAAATCCATCAGTTGCCTTCCATACATGCCCAAACCGGGGATCCAACCCACAACCCAGGTATGTGCCCTGAGAGAGAATCAAACCCACAACTGTTCAGTCCTCACCCAATTGAACTACTCCAATTGGGCTCATCTTCCCCTTTCTTAATGGGACTCTTTATTGTGATTCTATTGTTCTTTATTTAACTATCGTGTATGTGTGATGGGGAGGCAGGTAACTTATTTTAACTTCACAGTCTTTGCCTCAAAGGACCCCCATTGGGCCCTGACACAGATAATATTATAAATTCTGGACATTGAGCCTATTGCAGATTGGAGTGGCTTTGGGCACACCTTTCTTAGAGAAAGGGAGAGTGTATTTTATTCAAGGAAGAGACAGAGATACAACTTTTTGACTAGAGGGTAGAATGGGTGCGTCACATGAGGAAAAATACTGTTCCTAGTTATTTGCTGCCATATCAGAGGATAACTTCCTCCCACATCTGACTCTCAGGCTTGGCCATGGGACAGAAGTGGTAAAATGAGAGTGGGATCAACATAATTCCCTGCTGTGCAGAAGCTGTAGATGGTATCTCATGGGCCTACTGTTGCTGTTTTTCTCTGGGACAGAACAATCAGTCCTTGATAGGAGAGTCTACTTCAGTTTGGCTCTTGAAATGAAGACAACATGGTCACAGCCATTCTCAGTATGAGCAGGACAAGTTATACCAGTGAGAAATAAACAGTAGTTGATATAAGCCATGGAGTTTGGGGAATTTTGGATATGGCAGCATAAAAGTTGGTGATACAGCTTGGCTTATGAAAATAGTTTATAAACATAAAATTTATTCTAGATTTGCTACTGTAAAGAGTACTAAAGCTCTAAAAATCCTGAGAGATGAAGAAATGAAGTCACTTATTAGTTTTCAATGTCTTCTATTTTTTTTCTCTTCCTTTCTTTGTCTCTTTCTTCCTCCCTCCCTCCCTTCTTCCTTTATCAAGCATTTGAACCATGTCTAGCACAATCATGAAGATCACTGTGTGAACTGTTCTGGAAATAGAGGTGAGGAGTGGGGAATGGGAGGAGTGGGGATTTCTACTTTGTTTTCTTTTGTACCTCGCCCCACATTTGATATATTGTAGGTATAGTTTTTAAGTCCCTTCAGGAAAGACTGTTAAAGGGGTTTAGGACAGAGGAAAGTAATGTGCACACAGACTCTCATTTTTGTGAGACAGATGGGAGGCCATGAAGTGCAATGGACTTTGGAATAGTCAGGGATGGGTTTGCATTTCGGCTTTGCTACCTATTAAAGGAGACTGTGGGTTGCTTATGTCTCTTCACCTGTAACAAGAGAACTCTGAAACCTGCCTCAGTGCAGCAGGATGTTGCATGAAAGATATTATTACTTCTTTTAAAAAAAAATATATTTTATTGATTTTTTACAGAGTGGAAGAGAGAGGAATAGAGAGTTAGAAACATCGATGAGAGAGAATCATCGATCAGCTGCCTCTTGCACACCCACTACTGGGGATATGCCCGCAACCAAGGTACATGCCCTTGACAGGAATCAAACCTGGGACCTTTCAGTCCGCAGACCAACGCTCTACCACTGAGCCAAACCGGTTTCGGCTATTATTACCTCTTGATCCTTGTTGTTGATCCTGTTTGCTATTTTTTTTTTTTCCAACATACAACGCTTTGCCAGAATCTTGGAAATTTTATCAGAAAAACATGTTTGAGGTGGCTTATTTCTTAACTTTATTTCCTAGGGGTGGATCCTGTCTTGTCCGTGGTCACATTGTCAACACTGGAACCTGGGTTTCCTGTTCCCCATATGTATCAACTGCTACTGAGTCTCTAAAGGATTCTGGGTTTAGTCTTGCAGAAAACCTTGCCTTGGTTTACTGAAAGTTCCTCCTTATGGTGGAGTAATCAACTGGTAGGTTTCCTTTTCCTTCATTCTTCTCACATTCCAGGACTGAAATGTTTCCACTTAGCTCAGCAGAACCCAGCAAAGCATATCAGAAACTGATGAAATGGTACTTTGTAATTGATTCTGTGAAAGAGCCAGTTCCCCATTTCCCTGAAGTCTTTTCCCGCCCAAATGACAGACAGTGGGTACTACAACATGAGGGGACTGAGACCAGCCACTTAAATAACAGCCAGCGCATCCCTTCCCTGGGGTAAGAGAAATGGATGTGACATTATCATCAAAGATTCCTCTAGCAGCAACAAGAGGGCCTGAGAAAAAGAAACCTGCAGAGAAATGTGGTTCTGCTTGTCAGTTTCATTAAATGGGCACGTGACTTGCATGATTTAGACCCCAGGTGTGTCCCTGAACTACTAGGCTTCTTATTCATGTAACAGCACGATTTTACTTCCAGGGAGTAGCGACATTTGGGTGTAACCAGTGAGGTGTTACTTTGGCATTTCCCAGCGTGCCATTTTAGTAAAGCCCTCTGGGGCTGAGACGTTTGCTCAGAATAAAGCCACTTACATCACACGTTCTTTAGAGAATGCAACCTCTGCCTGCTAGGTCTTAGCACAATGCCCCAGAAAGCAGGGACACACTGGGTTAAATTCTGCCTTGCAGACAGTCCATGTCCAAGTTTGCTTGTTGATGTAGAGAAGACAATACCTGGGCATTCGAATTTAATTTCAGCCCATCCTACTACTGAAGTGAGACTGAGGCTCTGGCATGGGAATACACACTCAATCAATTCTTTTGTTCCGTTGTGAAAGCTGGCTGGGGTCCTGGTAACTGGTCGGCGATCTTCCCCTGGAACCAGAGACACTTTCCTGACACACCCGAGCTGGTGTGATATGTGTGTACCTCTGGGTCTCAGAGCAGAGAGATGATACATGGTGTAGGGAGGTGCCAGCTGGGTGCCCATGTGAGTGAATTGGGAGAGTGGCATGATGTTCCTCTCTTCTGAGGCCTTGCTGACAGTTGCAGTGACAAACGGCTGCCTTCAGGTTGTCATCTCACCTTTGACCTCTGAAGATGAGGCCACTTTGTTTAGAGTTCTAAGCTATGGATAAGATATGTGAATGGACAACCGCACAGACAGTAAATGTTGCCAAGCTCCCCATTATGAGCATGCATCAGTGCTTCCTGAGAAAACCTAGTTATAAGTTTGGAAGAGTTTTAACACTCTCTCTTTTTTTTTTTTTTTTTTTTTTTAATTTTACCATTTAACTTACCTCAGCAAGCCTTTGTCTTCTCTTCAGAAAACATAAGAGAATATTCATACCTCATTACTGGTTCTAACTAATAGACGGGGGGGGGGGTTTGAAAACTATTTCCCTTCACACTTTCATGAAATAATCACTTTCATGAAATAATCATGAAAGGCTCATGTCAACAGATTTGGGAGGTACCTTATAAAATTTATTTTTAGGTTGGCTTTCTTTTTTATTGTCCTTCCTTTTTTTTTTTTTTTTTTTTTTGCAAAGCACGTTAAAAATATTTAAAAAATAAATATAGAGCATAAATATGTGACTCACATGATTTAAATAAAAAATTAAAAATGACTTCATTGATATATGAAGTTCTGGGTAAGCTTTTTGAGACTTCTCCCCAGACATATTGGTGTAGCCGCTTGCGCTCCTCCCATCAGGGACACTTTGCAGATAAAGAGTGAAGTCCACTGTTGCAGGGAATTTGAATGAGCATGAGGAGAAATCATAACAAATCCTCAGACAGTTTTTTTTATATTTTTTACTAATTAGGAAAGCAAGTGTCAGGTACATAAATTGAAATTCGATTTTTAAGATATTTAATTTTTGAGTATGCCTAGGCGACATTGAGATGAAATCCAGAATCACCTGCCTTCTACACCTATGGCATTTTCCAAAGGTAACCAGCCAGCTCCTGCAGACTGAAGGTGTGCAGAGTTCTTCTTTAAATCAGACGCCTCCCCATCTCTTCAGCTGGTAATCCTTCATCAAATTCTTAGAGTCTGCAAAGTAACTTTAAATCACCTCCCTCTGCTTTGAAGAGGTTGTTTCAAAATGCAAACCTAGTGTTTTTCCAGTTTCTTTCAAGTTGCTATCACCCACACAAAAACAAGCCAGACCACATCATATTGCACACGTGCTGCAGCTCTGTCCTCACCTTTCCAAGCTCACTTTCTTTTTTTTTCTTTTTCTTTTTTTTTTTTAAATATATTTTATTGATTTTTTACAGAGAGGAAGGGAGAGAGATAGAGAGCTAGAAACGTCAATGAGAGAGAAACATCAACCAGCTGCCTCTTGCACACCCCCTACCAGAGATGTGCCCGCAACCAAGGTACATGCCCTTGACCGGAATCGAACCTGGGACCTTTCAGTCTGCAGACTGACGCTCTACCACTGAGCCAAACCGTTTTCAGCCCAAGCTCACTTTCATCCGTGTCCACATGTCCCTTTTATTCCAATTATGCCAAGCTACCTATAGAGCCTCTGTGAAATCTTCACATTATGCCTCCTCACCATTGCATGTGCTGTTCCCCACCTGGTGTATACATCTTTCTCAAGGATAAACTCAACTTAAAATAGTTTTTTCTGCCCTAGCCAGTTTGGCTCAGTGGATAGAGCATCAACCTGGGGATTGAGGGGTCCTTGATTCTATTCTGGATTCTGGTGAAGGGCACATGCCCACCCAGGTAGCTGGCTGGATCCCCAGTAGGGGGCATGCAGGAGGCAGTCAATCAATGACTCTCTCTTCATTGATGTTTCTATTTCTTTCACACTCTTCCTTCCCCTGAAATCAATAAAAATATCTATACTAATATAAAAAGGGTAATATCCGGCGAATCCAAGATGGCTGCACAGGTAAACACCTAGCCGCAGCCGCACACAACAATTTCAATAAAATACAACTAAAATATAAAATGGACATTACCCAGAACTACAGGAAAGTCGACTGACTGGAAATTCTACAACGAGAAGCAAGGAGAAAACCAGAAGGAAGAGTGGAGGAGCTGTAAAAGCCCAAGGTATGGAGACACGTGGCACGCGGAGAGGACTGAGCCGGAGAGGAGGGGCGGGTTGGCTGAGTACCTGGCTGGCATTCTTTAGCGTGAAGGAGATAAAACTTCAACTGTGCTGGGCCCCAGTTCTGACTTCTCTGAAACCCAGTTCCAGGCCAGACCCTGGGGACCCAGGCTTATTCATAGGGAGCTGGGCTGTAAGGCGGAACCCCGGGGAGCGGCGAAAGGAGGTCCCAGAGTCGTGCGCATTGCATGCAGAGAAGGGACGGTTGGCTGTGCCCCGGGATTGCCCTGGTGGGAAGGAGAGAAAAGCTCCGGACTGCTCTGAACTCCACCTCCAACTCCACTTCCAACTGAACTGAACCCCAGTTCCGGGCTCAGTGGGGGAGAGCCTAGACTGTTTAGTAGCAGGTGAAAATCGAGGGCATCTTTCTCTCAGAGGTGCTTGCAAGGAGTACTGAAGGACCCTGGGGATTACTGAGACTCAGGAACCGCATTGGGCGAGGCTGTCGGAAGCCAAGGCTGTAGGCTCCACCCTGAAACCTCGCCCCATCAGGGAAGCTGCGAAAATGTGGAGACATTGAAATAGATCACAAACGAAAGAAATGAAGGATAAAAAGCAACTGGATATAGAGTTCAAATCTACGCTTATAAGGTTTTTCAAGAATTTCCTAGAAAAGGTCGATAAGACCTATGAGGATATAAAAAGGGATCAACTAGAATTAATAAGGAATCAACAAGAAATGATAAAGGATCAACAAGAAATAAAGAATACATTGTCTGAAATAAAAAAATATTATACAGAGTCCTAAAAACAGAATGGAAGATCGCAAGAATCAAGTAAAAGATTTGGAACATAAAGAGCCAGAGGACACTCCTCCGCAGAAGCAACAAGGCAAGAGAATCCAGAAAATTGAAGATAATGTAAGAAACCTCTGGGACAACTTCAAGCGGACCAACATCAGAATTATGGGAGTCCCAGAAGATGAGAGAGAGCAAGATATTGAAAACATACTGAAAGAAATAGTGACAGAAAACTTCCCCGGCCTGGTGAAAGAATTAGACTTACAAGTCCAGGAAGCTCACAGAACTCCAAACAAAAGGAATCCAAAGAAGACCACACCAAGACAAATCATAATTAAAATTCCAAGAGCAAAAGACAAAGAGAGAATATTAAAAGCAGCAAGAGCAAAGCAGGCAGTTACCTATAAAGGAGCACCTATACGATTGTCAGCTGATTTCTCAACAGAAACCATGCAAGCCAGATGGGAATGGCAAGAAATATTCAAGGTGATAAATAGTAAGAACCTACAGCCAAAGATAATCTACCCAGCAAAGCTATCACTCAGAATAGAAGGCCAGATAAAGAGCTTCACTAATAAAAAAAAGCTAAAGGAGTTCATCACCACCAAACCAGAATTATATGAATTGCTGAAGGGGGTTCTTTCAGAAGAGAAAGTAAATAAAGATAAAAATTTTGAACAACAAATACATAACTATCAACAAGTGAATCTAAAAACCAAGGAAATTAAAAAAAACTCTGATGAACAATATTAACTGTTGAATATAATAGAATCAGAGGTATGGAAGGGGAGTCAACTGACGATTCTTGGGGAAAAGGGGAGGGGGGGTGTGGGAAGAGACTGAACATAAACTGTGCACCTATGGATGAGGACATTGGGGGGGTGGGGAAAGGGCAGAGGGTGGGGTGGGAACCTGGTTGAGGAGGGCAATGGAGGGAGGGGGGGAAGGAACATTTATAATAATATGAATAATAAAAATTTATTTTTTAAAAAAAGCAAAAAATAAAAAGGGTAATATCCTAATTAGACCAGGAGACTCACATCTTCCTACTGTCTGACTTCCTTCAGGACAAAGCCACCAGGGTGGGGGCCAAGGCAGAGGTGATTAGGGCAATCAGGCCAGCAGGGGAGGGCAGTTGGGGGCAGTTGGGGGCTATCAGGCTGGCAGAGGAGGGAAGTTGGGGGCTATGAGGCCAGCAGGGGAATGGTTAGGTGGCAATCATGCTGGTAGACAGACAAATGGTTAAGAACCAATGGTACCGGATTGCGAGAGTGATGTCCTACTCAGATTTAGGTCCCATCCTGTGGGATCAGGCCTAAACCGGCAGTCGGACATCCCCTGAGGGGTCCCAAATTGGAGAAGGTGCAGGCCAGGCTGGGAGGGCCTCCCCTTACCCAGGGGACTCCCCCACTCCCTGTGCATGAACTTTGTGCACTGGGCCTCTAGTATTTTATAATTAATAAATAAAATAGTCTTCTCTTTATTTATTGAAAAGTTGTATGTTTCATTTTTGCCATGTTCCCACCCCCAGCTACTCACTGTAGCTTTTGCTATCTCATCCCCATAATACCATGAAAATGACTTTCACAGAAATAAACACTCCGTGTTCTAAATAATGAGCACTACAGAATGCCTGTTCTGCTGAAAGTTTCTTGAAGGCATCGCCGCATGAAATTTGCCTTTCTGTCTTACACAGTGAGCCCAGAAATAAGTGTTTAACAATATTGATTTAAGGAAAATTAAAATATGCTAATTATTTTAAATCTACACATATTGGGAAATAGAATTTCATGTTAAAATATTAGGCGTGAAGTGGTCTTTTGGAAGCAGATCGACTTAGGTTTTGATTTTATATTTTCTGAACACTAGCTTTGTGATGTGAGCAACGTAATCTCTCTGAGTCTGTTTTCTCACCTATCAAATATTTAAAAATAATACATGTTTGCAAGTCTTCCTTCCTCTTGAAGTTTTGGGAATAGTTTGAGGAGGATAGGTGTTAGTTCTTCTTTGAATATTTGGTGAAACTCGTCTGTGAAGCCATCTAGTCCAAGACTTTTATTTGCTGAGAGTTGCTTTATTATTGCTTCAATTTCATTAGTTATTATCAGTCTATTTAGGTGTTCTAATTCTTCCTGTGATTGAGTTTTGGAAGATTGTATGTTTCTAGGAATTTGTCCATTTCAACCAGGTTGTCCAGTTTCTTGGCATATAGTTGTTCATAGTATTTTCTTACAATCCTTTGTGTTTCTGTGCTTTCAGTTGTCATGCTGCCTCTCTCATTTATGGTTTTATTTTTTTGGGTCCTCTCTCTTTGTTTCTTGATAAGTCTGCTAAAGGTTCATCAATCCTGTTTATCTTTTCAAAAAAAACCCTGGTTTCATTGATCTTTTGTATTGTTTTTTAGTCTCTATGTCATTTATTTCCACTCTAACAAAATAGTAATACATGCTTTATAGGCTTGTAGTAAATATAAATAACATGCCTTAAAAATTTAGCACAATATTTGCTACAGTAGTGAATAAATGTTAGTTTTCTTTCCTTCCCTTCTCCGAAGACTTGAATAAAAAAAATGTTGTTCATTTATTTAATCCCAGGTCAACCATAAGATTAAATTAAATGAAAATCTACCCCCCCACCCCCCAGTTCTCTAAACATTGTGGTTAATCATCATTGCTGTGTATATTCTGATAAATAACAAAGGCCAAGGTTCTATGTCTGTGCTGATTTGGAGTTGGAACAGCTAAGTTCCAATGTAAGTTTCTTTATTCTGTAATCAGATCCAAGAGCTCACAAAATAGTTACCATAAGTAAACCTGTCAGAAATCTGTAATATTTCTGTATCTATGTATAAACAACTTTGCACAGCTGGCTTGGGACTGTGATAAACTGGGAAATTTCTTCATCTGACGTGTTTCTGAGCCCACTTCCACCCATGGGTACAGGAAGAACCAGTCAGAATGGAATGATATTAATCTTGACTATGTGGAAACACCAACTAGTTCAGAAGTTGAAAATTCTCCACACATAGGCACTTAATTATTTTAATTATGAGTTAGCATAGGCTGTGTTTTGTTCTGTTTCATTTTTAAATGGAAAGACTTCATTTTTCAAAAGGCTTATGAATTTCCAAGGGTTTCTTAACGTATTAGTCTTCTAGATGAGGTGGAAACTTGTGTGAGAACTTCAGAGAAGTAGGACCATTCAAAATGGGAGTTCTGGGCTCTGAGTCTCATTGGAAAAGCGAAACACTAAAGTCATTATGCATTCAGTGAAAAGTAACCCTGTGAGATAATTTGGAGATTATGAGTTTTTTGTTTGTTTGTTTGTTTTTTAAGAACTAAGAATATTCTTGCAAATGAGTATTATGAACAACTGGACAAATTATAAGCAGTCAAAGAACTTGCAAAGCTAAGATGTAACTAGAGAAAGTGAAAGCAATGGGAATAGGAAGATGATCAAAAACTGATGAATCCACTTGTCATTTTAGCCCAAACATTTTGACCCTAACATTTGAGCCTCATGTGATTCTATAGAAAGTGAATATCAGCTGTCACTATTTTGCTAAAAATGTGAGCTATTATTGTAAGGTCCTAGGGAGCAATAGAGGCATGTTCCTATTGCCAGAAGCTTTAGTGTGCACTGAGCAGACTGGCATAGTCCTAGAGAAGTTGGGACTTCATTCCAAAGACCTTTTATATGGATACATAGAGTATATAAGAGAACTTTCCTCCAACTTGTGCAGGTTTGACAAGAAATGATAAAAGTGCAGCCTACTTGATTTATTCCTTAATGTAAAACCAAAGTAACTTCTTGACCATACCATCTTGTCAGGCGTAATACATTTCATTGATATACTTTTTTTTTTTTAATGACAATGTGTGTTTTTTTCTACAAGGAGGAGCACATTCTTTTTGAGAAAGTTTTATATTTGTCTTTTCAATAATTCTTTTTGAGCTTAAATGTTATAATTAAATACTGGAGAGAGAAGGCACCAGGGTTAAACCAGCCTGAGAACTTCATGCTGTTTGACAGCCCATTCTGGGTGAGGCTGCACTCTGAATGATAGCTTAGACCTGGAGCTCCTGGCAACACATGCTATTGGTTCCATTTTATCAAATAGCAGCATTTCCCTATCTCCTTCATTTACATTTGCAGCTGCTTTATGTTCATACATCATTGTATCTAAGCACTGAACTGAGACAGCAGGGAGCTGCTTCTCTGCACATCCCTCTTTATAACCCTTCCATTGACAGGAACATTTCCTCTGCATTCATTTTTTTAAAATTACAAAACTATCGATATAATACACGTGCAGAATTAAACATTTAAATATAGAAACAGCATTAAAATAAAAAGTAAAATCGCTTTTCAACGACCTCTGCCTTATAAGAGGAAACAAATTTTACTATTACTAATGTTTTTTGTGTGGTTATATTCACAGCACTGAATTACATTATTTCTAATTTGATTTGTTAGCTCATCAGTTTAATAGTTTATTTGCTATCAATTATGAAAAATGAAGAATCTTGTTCTATTTCTATCTCTTCATTCATTCTCCATCTGTTGTTAAATTTTTATTATTGGGGTGTACTTTACAATTCAATTTTAGCCAGTATACATTGACTTCACTCTCTTAGATAAAGAAATAAATGCATGAACATTTTCTCCTACTTCTCTTCCTCTGTCTCTCTCTCCCCAAATTAGTTGGCTGTACCATTGCTTTCCATTGCCAAAACTTATTTCATGCATTCTGCTCTGTAACTGCAATGGAATTTTCTACTTTAAATTAATTGAGAACCAATATGTTTGTATTGCAACAATCAAATAGTATGAATATGCTCATAGAGAAAGAAATGTAATTCTGTGCTTTCAAGCTCTTCATTTGACTGACAATATTTCAAATTTCAAAGTCAAATATTTTCTTGCTCTATATGCCAAAATTGATGTAAATTCATGCCAAATTTTATTTCACTTGCTATTTGTGTCATAACTTTCTTGCATAACTAAAAAAAAAAAAATTCATACAGGAGCCCTAACCGGTTTGGCTCAGTGGATAGAGCATCGGCCTGTGGACTCAAGGGTTGCAGGTTCGATTCTGGTCAAGGGCATGTACTTTGGTTGCATGCACATCCCCAGTAGGGAATGTGTAAGAGGCAGCTGATTGATATTTCTCTCTAATGGATGTTTCTAACTCTGTATCCCTCTCCCTTCCTTTCTGTTAAAAACAAATCAATAAAATATACTTTAAAATTTTCATACAGAAGACGGAAAAGAACAATTTGCTCTAGCTTTTCTGCAACCATTCCATTAGAAATTGTCCTGCTTAGAACCCATTTCTGCTTTTTGGTTTTGGTACCAGCTAGCTCTGCCTTCTCGGTCTGACTGACTACTGTGCATTTTTAATATACTGTATTCTTTGTTGGGACCTACTTATCAACATGATCCCATCTACATTCTTTCTTTTGGGAACTTACCAAAACTTCTAATCTATTGATGGATCTTGTATTAGTCTGGGTTCTCCAGAGAAACAAGAACCAATTGTTCCATTGGTGTGGCTCAGTTGGTTGAGCATTATCCCATGTACCAGGAGGTCACTACTTTGATTTCTAGTCAGGGTGTTAGGGCAAATGCCCACCCAGTTGTGGACTCAATCTCCAGCAAGGAGTAGGCAGGAGGCCGCCAACAATGATGTTTCTATCTCTCCCTCTTCCTTCCTTTCTTTCTAAAAAGTAATCAAAATATTTTTAAAAAAGAACCATTAGGATATCCATCTCAATATTTATATCCATCTATCCATATATCTTATTTATTACAAGGTACTCCCTCAGATGATTATGGAGGCTGAGAAGTCCCAAGATATGCAGTTGGCAAGCTGAAGACCCAGGAGAACCAACAATGTCAGTGCAAAGTAAAAGGGAAAGAATTGAAAAATACACTTGATAAGGGGTTAATATCCAAAATATATAAGGAACCCATTCCACTTAATAAAAGTAAGACAAACAATCCAATTTAAAAATGGGCAAAGGACCTAAATAGATACTTCCCCAAAATGGACATACAAATGGCCAAGAGACACATCAAAAAGTGCCCAAAGTCACTAATAATTAGAGAGATACAAATTAAAACAACAATGAGATATCACCTCCCAACTGTTGGAATGGCTACTATCAACAAATCAACAAATGACAAGTGCTGGGGAGGATGTGGAGAAAAAGGGAATTCTAGTACACTGGTGGGAATACAGATTAATGCTGTGATTTTGAAAAACAGTATGGAGTTTCCTAAAAAAAATTAAATATGGAACTGCCACTTGACCCAGTGATCCCACTTCTAAGAATAGATCCTAAGAAATCCAAAACACCAATCTGAAAGAATATGTGCATAGCCTCACAATTTACAATAGCTAAGATCTGGAAACAGCCTAAGTGCCCATCAGCAGATGAGTGAATAAAAAAACTATGGTATATACACACCATGAAATACTATGCAACAGTAAAAGAGAAGGATCTCTTACCCTTTGAGACAGCATGGAGGGACCTGGAGAGTATTATGCTAAGCAAAATAAGCCAGTCAGAGAAAGACAAGTATCTCATGATCTCACTCATATGTGGAATTTAATGAACAAAATAAACTGATCAACAAAATAGATCCAGAGGCATAGAAGCATGGAACAGACTGTCCAATCTTCATAGGGAAGGTGGGGGTGGGTGGATGAGTGGGAAGAGATCAACCAAAGAAGTTGTATGCATATATGCATAACCATGGACACAGACACTAGGGTGCTGAAGCCTGGGGTGGGGATGGGGGTGGGTTAGAAGGAGTCAATAGGGGGGAAAAGGGAACACATATAATACTTTCAACAATAAATACGTTTTTAAAAGAAATGAAAGAATACTCAGTTAAGTGTTCATTTTATTAAGTACATACTAGTATTGGTGGAAATATTGCAGGTAAGACTTCTTAAGAATAGCTTTTCCCCTGGTACTACTAAGAAGAAAAAATATATAATATAGTCTTTGGCACTTATTCCACACATGCATTAAGGATGGCTGTGGTAAAAGCTTGGGAACTAGGAGCATGGGTGGTGTAAGTTTCAGTCTGAGTCCAAAAGCAGGAAAATACCTATGTCCCAGTTTGAAGACAATTATGCAGGGAGAGTGAATCTCCCTTGCCCAGCCTTTTGTTCTATTCAGGCTTTCAACAACAGATTGAATATGGTCTACTCCCTTTAGGAAGGGCAATAGTCTTTACTCAGTCTAACTGTTCAAAGGTTAATCTCATCCAAAAACACACCCAGAGACACACACACACCCAGAATAATCAAATATTTGGGTACTCTGTGTCCCAGTGCAGTTGACATATAAAATTATCAACCACAGATCTCTTTCTAATTTTCAGTTCCATTGTAGTTGCATGGGATTTTGAAAGAAAAGCAAAGTTCATCCTTTTGAGCCAGAATTTTTACTGACTTCCTGGTGTTAGTACAGTAACTAGTGAGATTATTTATTTTTCTGGATAATGTCTGCTGGTGCTCAGCCCACTTTCTCCTCTGTAGTGACGGGTCTGGAAATGTCATTCCCAAACTCTCTTGCTGACTGGTTCCTGTTAAGTTCTGCCAGTAGACAGCGTTTCAGTAGGGTTACAAGAACAATGAAGGGGGGAGTCTTTTTGCTTCTGGTTCCAGTGGGAGCAGTGGCCAACAGTACAGGTGGCTGTGAGTTATTCCGACCTCCAGCAGTGTCTCTGGCTTCTGGAATAGCAGGGGGTAATCATAGGCATGACAGATGACCATGGACTCCAGGGGCATTGGAGACAATATCAGCAGCAAATGCGTATTTCCAGACTGTGTAGTGTGTCTTGACCCCTTTACTCCTCCACCCAACTAAAATATTTATATAATAAGTAAACTCTTGTACTATATTCACATTTATTTCAAATTTTCGGAGAATTACTGCTTGGACTGTGACTGATAGGCTAAATAACATTACATTTCTTGTATTTCTTTTTGAGATAATATGATAATGTTTTTATATTACAGCACCAGCTCAAAGGAAAAATTAGAGATGATTATTAACTTCTATTTATTGTTTACTATTTTCTACTCACAATAACTGAGGTAAACATTATTATACTCATTTTATGGATTGTAGCACAAGTTTGGGTATGTTTTTTGGACAAAAATTACACAGTATAACTGACTTCCAAACCAGATTCTACTCTTCATCTGAGAAGATCATATCAATGTTCAATATAAATCCTAATATGTTGAGTTAGCATATGCATAGCTGGAAGACTCCTTTATTTAAATTTCCTTTAACAAATGAGAATCAATATAATCACTTTATATTCTTACTTTGAAAGATTTTTGGGTGGGCTTTGATTAAAATGGTGCAGAAAAGCCCAGAATTCAGCAGAACTCTTCAGTATAGACAATTCAGATGATGGATAGGCTGGTTATTCTAAGAGTTTTTAGTTACTAATATATATTCAAAACATGTTATCAATATGCATAATCAGAATACTGTATTAGGGAAAAAAGCACAGTTTCTTAGGGATTTTGCTTTTTATATTAAAGTATTCAGAGGAAGTTGTAGGGGGTCAGCTTGCATATCTTCATACAGAGGCACCACTGCATCCAACTTACAAATAGTGAACAAGATTTCACCTGCTGTGGTTTCAGATAAAAGCTTGCCTGAGACCATCCCATGCTGAGCTAGGATGACATCTGCTAACTGAATATCCTCTAGGGAGAAAGAAGACCCACTGAGGGAAGGTTTATTTCTTGGGAAGGTTTTTGGAAAAGTTTTCCCAGAAAATTACCAAGCATATATTCTAGTTACAGCACTTACTATAGCAGATTTTATAGATTTTATAGGTTGCCACTTTCTCTTTGAATTGCAATGTTCCAGCAAAGTTGCTCTTGAGTAAAGAGCTCTTACAAATGTGAAAAAAAGAATAGCACATTTTAGACATTTGTACCCTTCCCTGGATCTCTTTCCCTCTACACACAGCCACATAACCCAGATCTAAGAAACATCAAACTCGGCTCAAGGAGGGAATACTTTTCTTATGCCTTTGCCTGGTTGCCTTTGCTCTTTCTCTACTTTTTGACAACCCTCCCCTCACAGGACAGGGAGAGCCAGGTAAGTAATTAGAAGTGTAGAGCAAACAAACACTCATGTGCTCTGAGCAGAACACTAAGCCCTTGAGTAATTGCTATTGGAGTTGACTATAGAGCATCAGGATCTATCACGTCCAAACTCATGCACCAGCTACCACTCTGTTTAACTTTAATATGGCACTGTGTGTCTTGTTGTTTTACTTAGAAGGGAAAGGAAAATTCTTCCTTCTTAGACAGATAATAAAGCACTCTTGATGAGTTTGCATAATGTGTGTGTGTGAGCAATAACCGTTACCATGTAAGAAGAGTTGTTTCCTATTGTTAAAGCCTGCATTTCGGCCACAAACATCACATGTGTCCTGGTGGAAGCCCTGATGGTTTCCATTTTTACAAAGTCACGTAGCAAGAGATTAAGTTTCAGTGTGACTTGAGTTTTGAAGTTTCATTCACCCTTTTTGCAGATTTATAGGGTCACTAGTGTTAAAAATGGGAGTAATTCTAATAGTAAATTTACAGAATTAAAAAGAAATAGAAAAAAGGAGAAAATATAAGGGCTATACAAACTAATGGCGCATTTGCCAGGTGTGTTTGTCTATGTTTTTCAATGCAAGCAGGGATACTGAAGTTCAATATATGTCTGGATCAATACACTTATCCAGCCCTTGTTGAGTTTTCTCTAAAATCAGCATAATAGCTTTTTAAAATGGAAGCCTTAATTTGCTCGACAAAACTCTTATTTGAAAACATACCGTGCTTAGTTAGTCGAGTTTTACAGAAGTCTCCTAATTATATATTTTTAGTCATACTTGTGTAAAATTTATTCCTTGAGAAGTATAAAGTTCCTGCAAAGGTAGTGGGAACAGATAATCATAAATAGCTTAAAACAAGAGATTCCATATGACAAGCAGAATGGTAGAGCTGGACAGTTCCTGAAAAATCACATATTAGGACACTTTCATTTTACAGACATAATAACTGAGGCCCAGCAGGGTTAAGTGGCAATTCTGTATCACCCAACATGTAGTAGCAGAGCTGCATCTTATAGCCATATTTCAAAATTAGTGCCTTGTTTAGTGTTAGTGTTTCTGCAGTTCTTGAATTGGCTGGAGGGAAAGTCCTTGAAACTTGAGATGGAGAGCTGTGGGAACTCCATGTGCAGGAATGTCAAGTGCAGAGTGAGTCCTGGATACTAACCACCATCATTCATGTTCCCCTCCCTTCCAGGTTGCCTAAGTAAAAACACATGCTTAGTCTATGATAATTTAAGTTAGTAAATAACATATCTTAATTCCCTTGTATAAAAATAGAAGCTCTTAGCATGGCAAACTATTTCCTATCCCAAAAAGACACATGTTGTACAGTTTGTGAGTAATATAAAGGCATAATAAACCACATATCTGAAATCAGAACTTTTATTTCTCTGTTACTTAAATTATCCCATAATGATTAGTTATCTTAAAAAAAGGCATTATGGAATTTCCATACAAAACACAATCATGCCTTAGCACTTTTCTACTTTAATCTCATGACAATAGCCTTTTCAGTTATAGCACATAGCTGTCGCCTGGATGATGTTAGAATGCCTTGTTCATCAAGGGCGCTCAAATAAGGGGGGGGGGTGAATATAATGCACAGTTAGGAATGAGGGGTAGAAGGATGCTGGATTAGCTGCTCCCCTCCATTTCTGTGTATGCACATGTGTGTATTTGAAGGAATACTTTTCTCCATTTCAGTTCTGTGCTTATTTTCTTCAGGCACCACCCACAGAAGAGAAGTGCACATCTTTAGGCCAGTGGTTTAGAGCCAAAATATTTCCCCACTCAAGTCTTTAAATTACTCAGCTGAAATGCTTGGTTCTCAAATCTGTTTTCCATATACATAGCAGAACCAGGGGATAGAAGTGGATGCACTGGGATAAAACAAAACAAAACAAAAAAAAAAAACCAAAAAAAAAAACCAAAAAAAAAAACCCAAAATACCCTTCTGTACTTCCCTAAAGGTCTTGGGAGTCAAGTTCATTGTGAATTGAGTGCCTGTAAGAAGGGGGAAAGCACAGGCTCCAGAGTGTGAATTAAAAAGCAGAATGTCAGCTTCTTCCTTTGTGCTGAGTTGAGCTCCAGGGGGTAGGAGGAAGAGTGCATTCTGAACTCAAAGGTGCATTCCTCCTCCCTGTCACAGTCCAAGCCAAGCAAAACTATCAAGGCTGTGATTTCCATAATGCAAGGCTGAAGGTCCTTGACAATCACAAAGAAGAAAGTTTTCTCTTTTCACTGATGTTAGCTGCACCCTTTCTCCTCTCTGGACAACTCTGAAAATACAGAATTTGGAAGAAGGCATAGCTTCCTTCTTTTTCATCTCATCCCCCTTTTCTTTCCTTTGCAAGTTAATTTCTCCCTATAGATAAGAGACAATGCTTGAAGGATTTGGCTGGGCATTAATTGAGGGAAGCAGTCCAAATGCTAGAAAACTAGACAGACAGAGAAGATCAGAGCCCTTTGGGAACCCGCATGCAAAATCTTCTGCAAGAAAGAGCATTTCAGCAGATCCCACAATGACTTTAGGTGTGTTCCTTCTTCTGTCACCTCATCCAACTTAGATGGGCTTAAGCAAAAAAAGCACATATATTGCCATTTCTACATCTTTCTGTCACACATAAGTGAAAGGAATGAGTTTAGACTTAAATGGGAAAGTGCTTACTTAGGATGGGAAAATGGGGAAAGTCAGTTAATTTGTCTAGCTAATCATTTTCAAGTCAGAGATGAAAACCAACTGATTCTTCTAAGAACTCTAACATGCAAGCTAATTTTTCCAAAATTGTATTTTGGAGCAAGTACGAACAGAGATTATGATGATGAGATGCAATTTTTATTTTCCTTCAGTTGTGGATCTCTTGTGATGGGTCAGAGCAAAGGTAGTGCAAGGGGTGCACTACCTGCTGTGGAACAATCCCTCCTGCTCCCAGCACATCTGTCTAAAGGTGTAAGGTTGCTTGTTAAGCTCAGAAGCATATCTAGGGATCTCATTAAAGTGCACTGGCCTCCTCGCATGTTGATTTGGAATCACTGGTGGAGCAGAAACTATGCGAACTTTATGAAGCTGTGTTTAACTCTCACTTGCAATTGTAAAGGGACATCCTCTTTTTCTCCTACCTTTATTAATAAACACATTTATTTTGGTCCTCTTACTATTTCTTTTTATTCCAAACTTTTTATGTAAATGACCTTGGTTTTTGTCATATTGGTCTGATTCTCCTGAAGTTGCTTTTATGTCAGCAAGATGTTAAGACTGTGTGATGGACGACATGTTGAAGAAAAGGTACTTGGCTAACTCATTCCTTATTACTTCTGGAATGCAGCAAGCTTCAGTTTCATTCAATAGAGTTTACACAGCTGTGCATAAGGACAGCTTATGAGGCCTTGGAGTTCAATCACTCTGCAAAATAAATCAATCAACAAATATTTATTGGACATCTCTGTTGGTAGAAAAAGGTATCTAGAGTTGGTGCTGGAACATTTTACTAATCTACCGGGAAAGAATTTAAGTTAAACATTTGTTAATAATCATAAAATATTATAGATAATTATTTAGGATGTGTTCAGAATTGCTAACTATGTTATGAATAGGTCTGTGTGAAAATGTGCATGTTTTTTGGAGCGATAGACACAAAGTCTAAAGAAACTTGCAATCAAATATTAATATTCCCACCTCGTTGGTGTGGTTCAGTTGGTTGAGCATTCGTTCATACACCAAGACGTCACCAATTTAATTCCTGGTCAGGGCACATGCTTGTGTTTCAGTCTCAATTCTAGTAGGGGGTGTGTAGGAAATTGTTGATATAGGATTGTTTTTCTCTCATCCATGTTTCTATCTCTGGAATCAATAAAAACCTATTTAAAAATATATATATATATATATCTTTAGTCTCAACTGCATCCACCAAATAGAACAAACTGAATATAAACAACCAAACACATCAAAAGACTCTTTAGAAATACAGATTGATGTCTTGGAGTGAAATTAACTTCAGCTATACACTGCACAGCAAGCATGTCAAGATTAAAAGTTAACATGGGCCAAACAAACAAAGTTTAGGTTTATGTGGGCTGTAAAAAAACAAAAGCTTCAATTTTCATAGAAACATAAGTTTATTTCAGTAAAGACACTCTGAATACAAAGGGCTGAAAAAAATGAGTAACTGTTAACAAAAAATAATTGAACATTTTAATAAAAAATACTGTTTTCTTGAACTTAACTTACCAGACACTGAACAACTGCATAAATTAATAAGGGTAATGAAAGTAAATCTATTTTTCTTGTTCTCTGAAAGCAAAATATTTCCTGTTGCACACACTAAACAAATCAGTACAAGACTAATGATGTGGCAATGGGCTGCTGAAACATTCGCTGCTAGTATTAGTGGAGAGAAATGGTGCGCGTAAGGGAAATGAATGCAACATGATTATAGTAATCAGTCATTAGTGAATGTTGTAGTTTGTTATTAATAATTACATATAACAAGATATTGTAAAATTTAAGTTACAAAATTTTTTATTAAAAGCAAAAATATTAAATATATATATATTTGTGGTGGGCCACATGCGGCCCATGGGCCTCAAGTTTGACATGCTCACTGTACAGATAAACTTTAAGTAGGGAGTAAAGCAGATAAAAGAACAGCTGCTTTATGGGAGATTGACTCACTGAGCCAAACTGCAAACTCCATAGGAGCATAGCACTGAGCCAAACTACAAACTCCATAAGTCTATGTCAAGGTTCTCAAGAGGTGTTTGTGCTGCCTGTGGTCTGGAGGACACATTTTGGCACTTTGCCACGAAGCCTAAGGATAGTGTTGAGTCTTACATGGCATAATAACAGCTGCCTCTTGAAGTGTTACTGTACCAGGCAGAGCTCTAGACAACTTAGGTACATTTTCTCATTGAATTCTCACAACATCCCTTGGGAGTAGCTTGACTGTTTTCATAGACGAGAAAATGAAGACTTAAATAGGTTTAGTAACTTTCTCAGTGTCAAACAGCTAATAAGTGGCAGAGTTTAGGATTCCAATCCTGGTCTTACCTGAAACCTATGCTCATGCCCACAACAAACACCTGCATCAACTTGTAAGAACTTATTCTACTTGACATCAAGTTGGATTTCATGAGCATGCTCTGTAAGTTTATGTAAGAGTAAAGTCTAGGGAAAGCATTTAGAAACATGATGCACCTTCACATGAACTTGCTGTCATTTATCTCCCTTCTTCGTGTTCCCCTATCACATATTTCACTTCTGTATAGTTATTTACTTTATGTGTTTTTATCACCCATGACTGCATTTTCTTCCTCTAGGCTATATTTTAATAAATACATATCTATTGAATGTAAGGATGAAAATTTCCCAAACACTTATGCATCATCAACAATATTAAATATTTTTTTTCCATTTACTGTTTGGCCACAAGATGAGATCTTGACAGTTAGGTTCATTGCAATGTCTAATTTAACTTTTGGCTAATTAAAAAGCTTCTTAAAAGGGGCAGAAAGCCATATCTAAATTCTTTCTGTGTTTTAAGCATCATGTCTTAGTGTTTTACAAATGATAAACTCAAAAATTATTTGTTGAATAATGACTTAATCATTATTACCTAAAAAAAATTACATTCATTCCATAACAAAAACAGGAAGGCAATAAGTTAGGCAATGAATGGCCTGCAGTAAAGCACAATAACAACGGTGTTCAATGTTCACCACGTGTTGAGCACCAGCTGAGTCCTTTCTTTTCGTGCAGGGTTACACGGAATCCTCCACAAAACCTCAAAGGACTTGTGCCTACTTCAATGTTGTGGATGAGGAAAGTGATTTCCGGGGAAGTTAAGAAAAGTATTTTCCCCAGATCTCAGTTAGTAAGTGACAAAGCCTGGGTGCAAAGCCAGGGTAGCTATTTTAAAACCCAAAAGTCTTAATGGTGGCAAAAAAATCTTTTTATCTGTCATTGAAAATGTTATTTGTTCAGGAAATTATAAAAAAAAAAATCCATAATAATTAAAGGTGTTTTCTCACCCGCAGAGAGCTACCTGCATACGGATTTGTGTGCAGGGCTACTAGTTTACTCATAAGATTCAACTGTGCAATTAAAAAGCAAAAATTATTTATAAAGAGCTCTGAGAATAAAAGCAACAAATTTTTATAAGCAAACAATTCTGCTGGTGGGACAAGAGTGGACAAGAGAGCTGATAACCATGAACATTCAGTCTTAAGACTTTAGTTAATGCTTTTCAGAGACAATAAGACATTGTTTGAGTTTACTTAAGCAAACTTCTGTTTTACTCATGTGTGTGTGTGTGTGTGTGTGTGTGTGTGTGTGTGTGTGTGTGTTTAATAAACATTGATATACATAATACAATGCTACAATTACTATTCTAGTGCTTTACAAATATTAACTCATTTAATTATCAAAACTCCCTCTGACTATGTACTATTGTAATCCTATTGTACAGAGGAGGAAGCTGATGCTCTGAGAGGTTAGCTACCATGTCCAAGGTCATTCTCTTAGCAAATGGGGTAGAGCCAGGATTTGGTTCCAGGCACATGCTCTTAAGCTCTTGCCTTTCAAACAAAAGTCATTGTAGCTCTTCTCCCAAAGCCTGTAATTCAGATAGAAAGGTCACATATGCTCCCCATACAAACTTGCATACAATAATTACCTAAATGAGGGTCCAGGAGTTCACAAACATCTTCTCTGGTAGTGTTCACTAGAAACACACATGCACTTTCAATTAGGATTTATAGAAGCCAGTTTTCTTTTCTTTTTCTTTTTTCTCTTTCCTTCCCTAAATGATAATTATGAACAGGGGCCTTCCATGTTCTTTTGTTAAGCCACTTTCTCTTATCTCTGTGCAACCGTTTCCTGTATATGTTTTATTCTTTATGGCTCCCAGACCCTGGAGTGGTAAGCAGACCACTGGGAGCTGGCAGGCCAGAGTAGCCTACTAGAAATTCTCTGAAATATTTCCTGGATGAGTATCTCAACCCTTTTACCTCTCTCTCATAGATTACACACAATAATCCCCCCAACTTCCTGAGATTTGGGGTTCAAAATCACACACCACGTTTCAACTCCCAATCCAACGACAGGCTTTAATCTGAGGCAAACAGTTTTACTTTTGATGCCACATAAACTACTCTTTATTTATTGGTCTATAGGATAGGGAAATTGGATCTGAATTCTTAACAACTTTTGACTGGCAATAAATTCCTTCCCTCAGAAAGTGGTTTTCAACCTTCAGAACACATGCATAATTTGTATCAAAGAAAATGTTTGTGCTGCATTTAAAAAATCATTTAATATTTCTTTTAAGTAGGCAATAGTTACATGGTTCAAATATTAGAAGTAGAAAAAGTTCTAGCCCATCTCTGGGAAGCACATACCAGTCCCTGTTACAAGGAACATTTTTAAAATAAATATCTAATCGGCCTGATATGTGTTAATCAATAAGACGAATGACTATGAATAACTCAGATGAATATTTAATGTCACATATAAACTAAATATTGCTTCAAATATCAGATTAACTAGAATCTTATTAACATCCTATTAATTCTGAGAGTACAAGAATAAACATCCTAATAAAAAAACAAAAACAAACAAACAAACAAACAAACAAACAAACAAAACAAAGTCCTGGTCCAGCATCTTGAGATTACTTTTCTAACCAGAACACATCTTATGGTGCATTTGTTTGTTATCATAATAGATTAGATGATAATAATTTTATAAGAGAAGATAATGAAACAGTAATATATAATGCTATCTCTGAGAAATCAATTTTCAAGCTTGTATCTTGATTCAACTATAAATATAATCTAGGGTCTTTTAAAATATGACAAAGATCCTTATAACTCTGGATGGACATGTTTTAGGATAAGAAAAAGACAAAAGTTGTTTCAAGTTGAAGTAATAATAACTATGTCCATAAATGGAACTAACCCTTCTCTAACCACAATACCTAGAGTTATGTAATGCATCAGCACGTCATCTATTGTAATGAAAAATAATCACACAAAGAAACAAAACAACAACATTAGCAACAATGAAAAACAATCATACAATGAAACACCTGTTGCATGAGTTTTGCTGAAACATCTATGTAATATCATTTAGGAATATATAAAGCAAGGACTGGGTCCTCATTCCAAGCTGTTGTGGTTCAGGTGAGTCTCTTCAAGATTTTCATGCAAAAATTAAATCGAAAGTTTTGTTTTTAATGAGAAAATCTAAGTAAGCACTCTTAAGAAACTAGATTAAGCTCAGCGATGAACTTGGCTGTTTTCAGTGTGTATTTTCTTTTTCATATGGAGACAGCATTCCATTTGGGGTTCACAATGGCAGAATCCTCAGGCAGAACATGCTAGGAGATGTTTATAAATCTCCATTGTAAAAAAGAATGTGACAGACAGCAATCATTCATATTTTATTTTTTTTTCACAAAGGACACTGGATTCATATGAAAAGCCCTCAAATAATGTGTCTATATTTAGTTTGTGAGTCAAGGCTACCTATAAACAAAGACAAATTGAACTTATAATTTAATTATGATTTGTCATACTTATTTGGGGAATTAGGGGGGTGGGGGGAAGCAAGAAGAACATCATTGAATTGCAAAGAGAATCTTCCAAAGTGGTGTAATCCTTGCCTACACCCAACTTGATTATTTTAAAAATAATACAATTGCTTGAAGCAAGATTAGAAGGTATGAATTTCATTTCCTTTAAATTTTCCTGCTTTTTTTAGCTGCTGGCCACTGAAAACAAGCAGCAGAGAGGGAAACCAGGAATAGAACATGCTTAAAGGATACACAAATTTGATTTTTAGAATACTTCTGAATATTTGATTAGATTAGCATAATAAGTCTCATGTTATAACTACAGCATTCTAAAAAAATCATATATTCTGAGTGTTGCTGATTGCCAGGTTTAAAATAATAACTTGTCTCTGGGGTTTGGCGCTATGATGACATTTACTGTGGCCATCATTATCACCATCGTCTTCACTATATAAATAAAGTCAGTTTGTCCTGATATATATGACCCCAAGTTAGGCCTTGCCCAGGCTGAATGACCCTGTCTATTAACAGTTATGTTTATGTTAATAGGATGATTTTCATGACACCAACAAAATTATATTATCATTTAGGGCCAATGACCCCTGGTGATTAGTGGAGCATCCATCATGTTTTATGCAAAAGCATGGTTTATTAAAGATGAAACGTGAAAAAAGTCAAACAAGTGGTAACAAATGAAAACAAAAACTTAAATAGCTATTGAGCACCTACGATATGTCAGGCATCCTTTTGGGTGTGACATATGAGGGTGAATGAGGTCTACACTGGCCCTGGCTTGTAAGAGATTATGCAGCATTGGGAGAAAGGGGAAGTATAAGGTTTCTTATAGGGAACATGTAAAGACCTGGGCAAACGCATAGCAGGAGATCTGACTCAGGCCTGGCAGGTGGGGCATCAGGGAAGGCTTCTCTGAGTAAGTGCTGCTGACTGAGATGCGAGGAATATGTAGGAGTTAGTCAAACACGAGAGGCTGGGCAATGAGATAGGAGTTCCAGGAAGAGTAACCACTCTGTTGAATGCACTGAGCCTAAAGGGAGCAGGGGTGTTCCCAGAAATGAAAGTTGCTCAGTGTGGTGAACACAAGGACAGGGGAGGGATGAGGCAAGAAAGGAGGGCAGGGTTCAAAGAAGAGCACTCAGAGACTTATTCGACTTATTCGTTATTTTGGACATTATTTTAAGCGTGATGAGAAGGCACTGAAAAGTTTCAGGAAAGAAAATAATGTTATATTTTTAATTTTTATAATTTTACAATGACTAGAGTAGAGAGAACGGAATAGTGATAGGCCAGTTAGTTAGGCAACAATTGCAGCAGTCCAAGTGAGAGATGATGGAGGCAACGAGGACAGAAAAGAGTAAGTGGCTTTTAGAAATACGCAGTAAAGACCTAGACTTATCCATTCCTCTGGTGAATGATAGCTGTAGCAGGTCTGAGACCAAAGGATCAAGCCCGGGTTTCTGGTTAGCTCATCAGAAGATGACCCAGACCAGGCTATATCGTGAGAAGATTGTAGTTCTGATGTTGTCTGGATATCTAAGTGGATCTATCCAGAGGACTGTTGGATGTAAGGATCTAAAATTCTGGAGGCAAATCTGTGAAAAACTATAGAATTGAGAATTATCAGCACATAGCTCCCCAAATAGATGAGGCTATCCAGACAGTGTGGGAAAAGAGAGAGAAATAGTTGTGAACAGACTTTTAGGGGAAGAACAGAGGAGGAGGGGTCCAGGCCAGAAACCCAGCCACACCACTGCAGTGACTGGCTGGCCCCAAATGGAGATACAACTTCCATGTGAAAGGTTCCCTGCCAGGACCAGAAGGAAAGAAGACATTCTTATCAGCCCAGAGATGGCACAAGAGCAATCTGCAATGATCCGTTCTCCATTAGTTTCTTCTCAGATTTGACCTTCCAACCATTTGACAATCTGCGAAGCCTAAAGCTGGTTTCCTTTTTACAACTCAGCTGTCCTTTGTAGAGAAGCTACAGAAACTGGAATTCTAAGTTGCCATTTTGAGCTGCACCTGGTTTAGGTTTCTCCCATGCGATATGCACATTAATGAACAGTTTTATCTTTTTAAAAACAAGGTTGAAAAGGAGGGACCATAAAAGTGGACAAACAAACAAAAAAACAAAGTCCTGGTCCAGCATCTTGAGATTACTTTTCTAACCAGAACACATCTTATGGTGCATTTGTTTGTTATCATAATAGATTAGAGGGGAAGAGGATGGACCATGGAAGCTAAGAAGTGCAGGCATAAAGGGCAGAGAATGCCATGATGCAGAGAAGTCCAAGCGACTGAGATGGGTTTACTGCATTTGACAGCAAATAGGTCACTGGGGACCTTGGAGATTGCTGTCTCAGTGAAGTGGTGGTAACAGCAACCCTATGGCCGGGGGGGGGGGGGGGGGGTGGGGGGGGGGGGGTGGCTAGCAGATAGGAGATGATGAAGTGACAATTAGAACAGGCAGCACTTGCAATATGTTTGCTTGTGAAAGGAAGGAGAAAAGTAAAACAAATTTCTTTGTAAAAATAAAACTCCTTATAACATCAATTAAACTTATGTTTAAAGTATAAGTGGTTCTAGAAAAAACACTTCAAAGGAAAGGCCTTTCTCCTCTCTAATTCTTAAAGAGTTTGAATTTGTGCCAATGCTGAATATTCAAAATTCTTACTTAGCATATTCCTTTTAACTTAGTCCATTTCTCTTCACTGGAAAAGTCAAATGCTTTTTCCAAGGGCATATTTCCCTTCACAAACATGTGGTTTTCAGCCATTTTTGTCATTAAAAAAACCAAAAAATAATGATTTACACAGCCAACAAAGAGAGTACGCCAACAGCTCAACGCTAATGAGAGGAAAGGTTTTGCGCCTTTACAACTCCTCTAACAGCTTGCCTCTTTCTCCACTGGAAGTAACTGAGCTACCTTAAAGTCTGACTAGTTTAGCCTTCTTGGTTTACAGATAAGGAAATACCAGTTAATTGGTAGATGCTTAGAGAGTTTTGGGTGTCCAAAACATAGAATGCAAGTGAAAGAATGTCTGCATTTCTTATCTTTTCCCATTGAATACATGCCTCTAATGTTGACGGAGTTCCTTTCTAACCAGAAAAATAAAGTTTCTAAAAATGAGATAGATTCCTTCTTCATGATAGTGGTAATTATTAGTGATCGCTTGAATTTTACATGAAATGCTAACGCTTCTGTAATGTCTGCTCATGTTAAAGACCCCTCTATGGGATCAAATACAAATTACCTCATTAGTGCTCCTTAGAATTAGACAGGAGCTTGTTCCCTATTAAACTAAAGCCACTTTAACATTTCTCTTTGACAAGTTAACCAAGAATTTAAATAGAGATCTGAAATAATCCAATGAATCAAAAAAATTGGTAGTTTCTCTAAAGTGTTGAACAAAAACTTTGCTAAACACTGTAGAATTTGGAATAATTTTGCTCCATAATAAGAAGTCACTCTAGACATTAAGTCAGAAATTTGATCAAAACCCATCTGTTGTTGTGGTTTAAAATAAGATAGTAAATACTGTCAGAAGAAAAACTGGAGAAGAAGTGGTTGAAAAATAATTCTAGAGCCAAAATGAGAGTCTTGGCTGTTACAAGGAGTAGATTTGATGGAAATATATCAATATAAATTAAACACACACACACACACACACACACACACACACACACCCCTTTAGTTGCAGAAATCAGTGACACCCTTTTTAAAAATTTCTTGGGAAAATGTTTTTATGTGTCTCCTCCAAAAGAATGAGGTCCAAATTTCCTACATGCCATTAATTGTGCCTGGGAGTATTATGTTTTATAAAATCAACAATGATACTTTTATATTTTAGTAACAGCTTCATACCTGCTTCAAAATTTGGGGACTGGCAAATATTTGATGTGTTTTATTTGTCTTCTCTCTGTTTTTACTTTGGTTATATAATTTACTACCTGCATATACCTATTTTCTTATCAAGTCTTTATTAAATATAACTTTCTATTTTTAGTGTAGATTTTTAAAAAATATATATTTTGTTGATTTTTTACAGAGAGGAAGGAAGAGGGATAGAGAGTTAGAAACATTGATGAAAGAGAATCATTGATCAGCTGCCTCTTGCACACCCCCTACTGGGGATATGCCTGCAACCAAGGTACATGCTCTTGACCGGAATCGAACCCGGGACCTTTCAGTCCGCAGATCAATGCTCTACCAGAGTCAAACTGGCTTCTGCTAGATGTATGTTTTTAATAGGAATTGAACCTGGGAACTTTCGGTCCGCAGGCCGATGCTCTATCCACTGAGCCAAATCAGTTTTGGCTAAATATAATTTTCTAATAAAAACAGTGTGCAGAGAAAAATATTTATAGGAGTCAACTAACAGAAAAAATACTATTCAGATAATCTCACAAAAGTCCACATACTGTAAGGAAATGAAGTTATTTTCTAATCATTAAAAGTATTAAATTAAAAATGACAAAGCTTATAATTTAATTATATAAATATACTAAAGAAATAAAATTTATTTTGGAAGAATAATCATATTGAATCTGTATCATTCAACTTAACGCTTAGAAGACAAACTAGAAAAGGAAGGGGCCTGGGAGTGTTCTCGCTTGTTTTGTATTGTTTTCTTAGTCCAATGTGTTAGAGGATACTAAACAAATATTAAGTTACAATTTACTACTTTTTATTTCATTTATTTATTTATTTTAAATATATTTTTTTTTATTTCAGAGAGGAAGGGATGAGAGAGAATCATTGATTGCCTGTTGCATGCCTCCTACTGGAGATCGAGCCCACAACCCAGGCATGTGCTCTTGCATGGAATTGAACCTGAGACCCTTCAGTTCTCAGGCCGATGCTCTATCCACTGAGCCAAACTGGCTAGTGGATACCATTTTTTAAAGGTATGCATGTTGACAACAAAAATCCTTATTTATTTGTTTTTACTTTATTTTAGAATATGAATGGTGTAGCCTAGAAGCATATATACTTTGAGAATTGAGTAAATAATATAAAACTAAACCATTCCACAGAAAGTGCTAGTGACATTTTTATGTAAACGAAAAGGTCTTATTAAAAGAGTTCTATCATGTCTTTGTTCACTGTTATAAAACATTGGCCTATATTGTACACAGATTTAAAATGTCCAAAGTGTTTTCAGTTGCTATATCTTTTTTTTTTATCATAATCTTGTTGTGAAGTAGTCAAAAAGTTATAAGAATCAATTTTAGATGAAGATTGAGGCTTAAAATTAAGTGTTTAAAAAGGCCAACTGAATATTAATATAATGTTATCTGCATGTACCATTCTGACATTATTCTGAAAAGACTTACATTGCTTCTCATTGAACTCTTTCATCCTGATTATATAATATTTGTTAGATTAGGATACAGCTTCATGCAATGAAACAAAATGAAATAAAACAAAATATATAACTTTATTGTTAACATTAATAAATTATGCTGTAAGGCATTCAACATATTATTTTTTAAATATCAATATTACACCATAAAATGACAACTGTAGTTTTCATATTTTTGTTTACCTACTCATTAGCATTTAGCCTGGATTAGGGCCACTTATCTCAGGATAGGGGGCGTAGTCCCTTTTGAGTGTAGGCATTAAAGAAATGTATTATCTGTGGAGGGCTTAAAATCAAGTTGCAATAAGAAATCAAACTGCAAGTCAGTCTTCCCATCATTATCTGTATACTCTAGGAGCGCTAACTAATGTCAGTGATAAAATGCTCCCCTCTGCCAGGGTGGACTGATTCCACAGTTCTAGGTTGTTCCACTACCCACACTCCACTGTCATATCCCATGCATCATGTGTGACATTTGGACTTCTTTATCAGCTCCCATCTCAAGATAATCTATGTTGTATAGTTTAAAGTGGCAAGTACTATTTTTTCCCCCCCTTTAATTTGCCATGGCAGTGAGAAGGTGAAACTCATGTGAAACACAAATCTCTATATTCTGTCTTCTCAATGGTAATGTTTTCTCAAAGACATGCCTTTAAATATATACCTGTATATTTAAAATAGTTACAGCCCATATTACTACATCTATAACTACTAAAGTTTAAAAATATGACAGAAAAAAATGAAGTGAATGAAAGATGCAGAACTCAGGTTGATGGCCATTCTGTGCATTGTCTTATTTCTGCTATAAAAACCACCACTTGAGGGGAAAATGGGCTTCAAGAAGTCAAATGTGAAAAATATGATGAATAAAGATTTGGAAGTCTGTGAAAGAACAACCGGATCGCCCCCCCGCCCCGCCCTTACACACACACACACACACACACACACACACTCACACAATTACATTGAAACTTAAATGAATTTACTAATGTAAAACTAAGTTAAGTTAGTTCTACTTTTTTTGGTATAAAATAAATTACATACTGATATTACAGAAAATTATTAGGAAAGTATCTTGATTTCATGAAGCAGTGGACAATGTCTCTAGTTTTACCTATGGATAAAGGAAAAATGTGTAAATTTAAAAACTTGTACATTCGAGTAATAATAGAATATGTGATTCAACCAACACTCCTGCTAAAGACTACTTGCAAAGCTGGACAAAATATTTTAAAAATACATTTGATGACATTAAGGAGTTAACAAAATAGTGTAGAATTACTGAGAAAAGATCTGGCAGAATATTGATCCCCACGGAAGTAAAGCCTGCATCTTGGAATTGTTTTTCACCTAAGTACATTTACGGATTTTGCAAGAGTAGCTGAGAGCCTAAAAGAGTTAATGGTCTATTTCTAACAATGTGAATGGATCTTGAGGTCATTATGCTAAGTGAAATAGGTCAGACAGAGAAGAGAAAGACACTGTGTTTATAGGTTAAAAAAAAATGTTGAACTCACAAACACACTAGAATGGTGGTTACCAGAGAGTCGGGGGAAGGGGCAATGCTAGTGGAAAAGCAGAATGTTGGTCGGGAGTACAAACTTCCAGTTATAAGATAAACAAATTCTAGGGATCTAATGTACAGCATGGTGATTGTTATTAATAATACTGTATTATATACTCAAAAGTTGCTAAGAGAGTGAATCTTAAATGTCCTCACCATAAAAAAGAAATGATAATTAAGTAGTCAAATGAAGGTGGTAGCTAATGCTCTGATGGAAATAATTTTGCAACATATAGATATATCAAATCAACACATTGCATGTCTTCATTGCACAATGTGACATGTCAATTATATCTCAATAAAGCTGGAGGAGAAAAGACTTACAGAGCTTTTGGATGTCTCAGTAAGCTAGTGAGACAGGAATTAGAATTTCAAGAGTTGCGAGTCTTTATGCAATCCTTTTATATATAGTTGGAATCTTGAATGGTAAAACCGTAGGAATAATAGTAAATTGCAAGTAGACAGATTATACTGGGGCCCACAAAATAATTCAAGTCACCTAAATTTCTGAAATTTGATTGATAGAATGAGAGATACATAGCAGGATGAGTATAATATCATTCAGACCTAAAATTATTTCTACTAACAACTTTTGCTAATCAAATAAATAGAAATAGACCAAAATAACCAGGCATAAGAAGAGATAAGCTAACATAAATAGACACAAACAGAAATAACAAACAGAAACAGAGCCACAGGGACTCCAGATAATGGAGTCATCAGATATAAAATTTAAAACAATTATTCTTGCTATTTGAAGAGGTATAAAAAACAAATTAAAATTTCAACAGAGACCTAGAAACTATAAAAAAGAATCTAATTATGATTGTACTACTGAAAAATATAACTAAAAATAAAGTTTAAGTGAATGGGTTAATAACTAATTGCATTCAACTGGAGAATTAGTGAACTGGAAATTAGAGAGAAAATTTAAAAATGAAGCATAGGGTGAAAAAAGAATAAAAATAAAATAGTAGATATGGGATATAGAGTTATGGTGAGAAGATGTAATACATGTGTATCTAAGTTCCATACACAAGGAGAACAGGAGAGAAGCAGCAATTGAAGAAATAATGACTGTTAATTTTCCAAAACTGATGGGAGACAGTAACAAATCTGTAAAACTTCAAAGCAAGATAAATAAAAAAACACACACACATATAAGAAGATCAAAGCAAAGTTGCTGAAAACCTGAAACAGTAATAAAGCCTTATAAAACAAACAAAATAACAGATTGTTTTTGAAAGAGCAAATATTTCACTGACAGCTATCTGTTCAACAGAAATACTACAAATTTGAAAAACATGGAAGTACATTTTTAAAATCTGAAAAGAAAAAAACACATACACACAAATGCTGACATAAAGTCCTGTAGCCAGGAAAAATATCTTGCAAAAATTAAAGTAGAATAAAAATATTTTGGGGAGGAGCAAAAAATCTTTTAAATAACCACTTATAGGCCTATATTAAAATAAATACTGAATAATTTATTTCCCCCCCAAATCTTAGAAGATAAGGTTTGGAGGAAAAATGATAAATATGTAGATTTATCATGCCGAAACCAGTTTGGCTCAGTGGTAGAGCGACAGTCTGTGGACTGAAAGGTCCCAAATTCATTCTGGTCAAGGGCATGTACATTGGTTGCAGGCACATCCCTGGCAGGGGGTGTGCAAGAGGCAGCTGGTCGATGTTTCTCTCTCATTGACATTTCTAGCTCTCTATCTCTCTCCCTTTCTCCTCTCTGTAAAATATCAATAAAATATATTTTTTTAAAAATATGTAGATTTATCAGAGTAAATTAATTTTTAAATTAACTTAAAAATTTTTGTATGTGTGTGAAATAAAAAAGGTAATTAGTCCATGTATTAAATAACAAAATAAAATGTGAATTACAAAACATATTAAAATATAAGACAGATATCCCTGCCAATGATAAAGGAAAACAAAAAAGTTATAAATTTTATGTCAATACTGAATATTTAAGGCAAATCGGCATAGTCCTAGAAATATAAAACACAACAAAATTAAAATAGAAAAAAATCTAAATGGTGTTATTATATTTGAGAGATTGATGTTCTAATTAAATATTCTTTAACAAAGCAAGCCCCAGTCAAAGATTGCTTCTTTAATAAATTGTACCAATTACTTAAGGAAGAAATAAAACTAATCTTAGAGAATGGCAAAAGAAGAAATATTTCTTAACTCATTTTTAGGTAGTAACAACCTTGATCATAAAGTTTGTCCAGGATAGTACAAAGAAAATTATTGGCTATTCTTACTCATGAAGTTAGATGGAAAATTCCTAAACAAAATAGCATCTGGTAGAATATCTGATAAATACCAAAGATAATAAACCAGGACCTGGATTTTTCCCCCCAGAATTCAAGGTGGATTTTACATTATAAAACCAGTTAATGTATTGATAATGTAGGCAGAATAAAAGAGAAAATTATGTCATTATTTTAATAAATGCCAAAAGAACATTTGATAAATATAACATGCATTCATAATTAAGAAAATAGACATTTGGCAAAGTGAAGATAGAAGAAAACTTAATCTTATCACAGCTATCTGTACAAATCAATAGTATTCATCATGCCTACTGCCAAACTGCTAGATTTTTTTGAGATTAGAAAAAATTACTGTTGTTTGCTATTACTACTTCTATTCAATATTTTGGTCCTACTTCATAAGTCAAGAAAAAGAAATAGAAGGTATATGAGTTAGCAGTAAAAAATTAAAAAATATATTTTCAAAAGAATTTGCAAAAATCATTAAAATTCATAAGTGAACTTTTCAAATCTGCCAAATGAGAGTACTAAAAATCAAGTGTATTTTTATATACAAGAAAGAAAAAAGTAAAATTTAGAACATATATACCACTTGAAATAGCATCCAAAAAAGTTTCAAGTATCTAGAAATAAATATAACAATCTATGTAGTGCATAAAACTTCAACAAAAATTATTAAATATGAGTAAATAATCCTATCTAATAAAAGAGCAATATGCAAATTGACCATACCTCCTCTACACCCACAAGCTATGCCCACCAGCCAATAAGGAGTGAG
This sequence comes from Pipistrellus hanaki, assembly GCF_964339955.1. Classification (NCBI taxonomy): domain Eukaryota; kingdom Metazoa; phylum Chordata; class Mammalia; order Chiroptera; family Vespertilionidae; genus Pipistrellus; species Pipistrellus hanaki. Next base: position 29,584,998 of record NC_140510.1, read on the forward strand.
TATGCAAATTAACCCAACCAAAATGGCTGCAGCCACAGAGCAAGCAGGAGGCTTGGGTATCCCTGGCATTGGAGGAAGCCAAGCTTCCCGCACACCCTGGCCAGCCCTGGATTCCACTAAAGACTACAAAGTTTCAATTATATAAGATAAATAAATCCCAATAAAAATGGCAGCAGTCACAGAGCTGGAGAGAGCAGGAGGCTTGGGTTTCCCTGACGATGGAGGAAGCCAAGCTTTGTGCCCACCTCCCATCATCTGCCCTGGCATCTGCTTAAGGCTACAAAGTTTCAATTATAGAAGATAAATAAATCCCAGATACCAGGGCCTCAGCTTGGGTTGCCAGGGGGTGTAGCTGGCATGCAAACCACCACAGGCCCCTCACCCAGGCCACCCCATGCTCCAAGGGAACCCCCACCCTGATCCAGGACACCTTTCAGGACAAACTAGCTGGCCCCCACCCATGCACCAGGCTTCTATCCTATCTAATAAAAGAGTAATATGCAAATTGACTGTATACCAACACACAAGATGGCTGCCACCATGTGGTCAAAAGATGACCACCACAAATGGCCAGCAGGGGATGGCAATTCAGAGGGACCAGGCCTGCAAGGGAGGGCAGTTGAGGGCAATCAAGCCTGCAGGGGAGGGCAGTTAGGGGTGACCAGGATGGCAGGGGAGGGAAGTTGGGGCAACCAGGCCTGCAGGGAAGAGCAGTTGTGGGGGACCCAGGCTTGCAGGAGAGAGTAGTTGGCAGAGAGACCAGACCTGCAGGGGAGGGTAGTTAGGAGTGACCAGGCTTGTAGGGGAGGGCAGTTTGGGGTGATCAGGCCTGCCAGGGAGGGCAGTTAGGGGCAAACAGGCTGGCAGGGGTCAATTATGCATCAATCAGGCTGGCAGGGGAGTGGTTAGGGGGTGATCAGACTGGCAGGAAGAAGCGGTTAGGGGCAATCAGGCAGGTAGGCAGGCAAGCAGTTGGGAGCCAGCAATCCTGGATTGTGAGAGGTGTCCCAGATTGGAGAGGGTACAGGATGGACTGAGGGACACACACCCCAGTGCACAAATTTCATGCACCAGGCCTCTAGGATCAAAGATTATCTAGATAGAATGATAGATTATAGTTATTATTTAGAAGACTCAATATTTAAAGATATCAATTCTTCATGTTATTTTTTAAAAAATACTAAAAATAATCTGACATTATCCTCTTGTATTTTCTTTTACCTTACAACATTGAAAAATCTTTAATGAGATGTAATATATGACAATTTATTAGTTTCACCACATTAGGTGTATAAAATAATAATTTGTTTGCTATATTATTGGTTTTGAAACGTTAGTGTTTTAAAAAACTGATTCTGAAATTTGCATGATAATGCAAAGGAATAAGAGTAGGCAAATCACTCTTGAAGAAGAAAAGGTGTGAGATTTTGTTCTCTCACCTATCAAATCTTACTATAAAACTGCAGTAACTAAGACGTGATCTTGGCACAAAGTTGATAAGTACAATAGAATAGACTTAAGAAATCAGAAGCTGTCTATATTATGGGAATTCTTGATTTATTACCAAAAGCAACTACAGAACAGTGAGAAACTGTGGCTTATTGATTAATAGTCCTGGGGATATGTTGGATAAATGGGTAATATGAATAAATGGAACTTGACTCCCCTTACCTAATGCCATACAAAAAATTAATTTTAGATTCATTGGACATCTATATGTGAAAAGGAAAACAAGGTAACAGTTCTAAAAAGTAAAATAGATTATCTCATAATCTGGTTAGGGAAAATGCTTATAATAAGAAAAATTCATAAACAAATTAAAATTAAGAACGCAGTTCATCAGAAGACACCACAAAAAAAAAAAAAATATATATATATATATATATATATATATATATATATATATTAGACTTAAAAGAAGAAAGCCTGTATGATTTAATTTATATAAACTCAAAAAAACAAACAAAACTGAACTCTTGTGCTTAGGGTTATATTCTTATGTGTTAAAACTATAAAACAAAGCAAAGACTTCCATAAAACCAGGCTGGTGATTATCTGTGGGTTGATGATTGGGGAGACATTTCTATTCTTGATGTGGAAGATTATATAGTTGTTTACTTTGTGATAATTTATTAAGCTGTGTGTTTTTGTTTGGGGCACTTTTCATTAAGTAATTTATATTTCACAATATAAAATGTTCAAAACAACAAAAACATGTGGACTGGCTGAATGGCCATAACAAAATAGAATGTATTAGTGGATCAATACCCACTTAGAGGTGTCTGGTTGCATTCTCAGTTCTCTATTCTTAATCTGAAACTGCCAGTGTTTGGCTCAGGCTTCACACGACATGGAAGGAGCCACAGTAATGAAATTTTCAGAGGCCTGAAGTCAAGATGGATGACAGACTCAAGATTCAAAATGGTCTTGACAGATTTGTCATTCTAGCCCCAAACCAACAAGACGAAATGTTTCAGGGATAATGTACGTAGCACGCCAAACACTGGCTATCCCGGGTTAGACAGGGAAGGCCCCGGGGCTCCTGCTGCCAAGAAGCATTTCACAAGGCCCCTGCGGAAATGTCAGACAGGGCTTCTGGACTCTGAGCACGTGGCTCTTGCATTCAAAGGGAATTGAGAATGTCCACTCGATCGTGAGACCAGTTAACACTAGGAAGCAGCAGCAGAGGGAACACCAACGGGCACACACAGAGCTCAGGAGCAGCAACCGCAGAGCAGCAGCAGCCCACAGCTCAGCCTCCTGCCCGCAAAACAGGCAACCAGACCTGGGAACGGGGCGAGGCTCAGTTCTTCACGCAGCTGCAAAATGATGGCTCTCTGAGAACAGCAGAGTATCCTGAATCACAGCTCAGACCCCACATTACAGTCATTAGAGGACAAAGAAAATGGGATTTGGAGAAACAGCTGGCTACCTCCACCAGGCTGGCAATCGTGATTGGAGAATATAAGTCTAGGTAATATAATGTTTATAGTTCTCACTGCAGGACCTAAGTCCCATCTTTCTCGTCAAATCCCCTGGTTGTAACCCATAAAATCTGACTTCCAGGTGTTGTTAAATAGATACTGGAGCCTACCTGACTGGGCAAGCAGGACTCTGGCACTCCAGGTGAGCAGCAGTGCTTCAAGGGTTCTGTCAATAAATAGCCTTGCATCCTTTCTGGCTCAAGTTAGGGATGCTCATAAATCAGTTGTTCTGGCACAGCATAGGTGAGAATTAGCCTGAACACATCACTGCTGCTTTGCTTGTCTGACTCCCAACTCTGGAAAGGCAGAGGCTATGTCTGTGTTGATTCCTTCCTGAACCCCTCGGCCAAATCCCAAGTAACACTCAATAATTACTGATGAAGGAGAGAAGGAATGCTGGCAGGCAGACAGGTAGAAAGGAAGAAAAGAAGGAAAAAATTAGGTAAGAAGGCCTGTAATTTATGACTGGCAATACCTTCAAAGTAAGACGACAGATAGCACAACATGACTAAAGCAGACATATTGTTAGACCGCAGCAAGAGAAGCCTAGAATCTAGAAAAAAGGGAGTGAGAAGTTCAATTCCAATCCAGTGAGACCTCAACTGCAGCTTTGAGTTCATCCCTCAGCTGCCACACTGAAAAGCACATCAAAAAAGTGAAGTCCAGGATGCAGATCTTAGGGCTGCAGCGAAGGTTCAGGAACAGCCAAAGAGACCAGAGCTTCATGGCTTGGAAAGGAGAGGACACAAAGGATCTGTCTCATATCAGAAGGGAAAGGCTGTCATGTAGAAAGTACAGACATGTTTCCCAAACTTAACTGTGCACCCCTGTTAGAACTGTACACAGGACTGATGCCTCAGCCACTCAAACCACCTGATTCAGAACCTCCCTGGATGTGCCTGGGCTTCCTCAATTTTTTATTTTTTTTTTTGCACAAAGCTCCCTAGCTCACTCTGATGTCAAGTTGATGTTGAGAATGTGTAGATTTATTGTGCTTGTCTAATGGACTAATGCATAGAAATTATAAGGAGATATGTCTGAGCTTAAGAAAAATAATAAATAGTCTTATTAACAATAAATATTCTGCAATAGAATATCTGGGTGAGTAACAAAGTTGTTTTTGAAAATCCTTAGAAATATTCAAAGAGAGTTTAAGAAAGAACAACAACATCTTCTGAGGATCCAGCGGAAATAATCTCTGCCAGTGGAAGGTCACTGTAGAGATCTGAGGTCCTTCTAGAGGTGAAGGGTTCTTGAGGCAGAGCTGCCTCACTCATTTATCAGCAGGTCAGATTTCTCGCCACCTTGAGCTCTCAGAATTCAGGCTTCATATCTTGGCTGCAAAATCAAGCTTGATTATCTGTTCATCTTCCAGCCTGCAGCAGATTAGGAGTAAATAAGAAGGAAGGATGACAAGACTATTGAGAGCCACAAATGATGACAGTCATGGAGTGAGCATAGAGAGGGAAAGCAGAGAAAGGTAAAAAGCAAATAGAAATTTAAGCACACAGACATTCATAAGTGTTCGAAATGCCCCAAATCACCTAAAAAGGTCTCACTGACTGATGCTGGATTTCCCACTTTAAGAAGATAATTTTCACAGAATAGTGGACTTTGGGGAAAAGAACCAGTAGAAAATTTACTTCACCTTCCTTTTTTTTTTTTTTTTCTTTTCTTTTTTTTTTTTTTTACTTTTTAAGGAATTATAATAATCATGGAGAAAAGAATCATAGCAAATGTATACAGCTCATTGCATTTTAAAAACTAAACACAACCAGTGTAACCAGCATTCGGATTAGAAAAAAAATTAACCCCCACCAAAATTCCAAACAAAATAAAGATTATTTCCAGAAACCAAAAGCCCCTCTCCTTCCTGCTTCTAACCACTACCTTTCCCAGCCTCCCCAAAGACTATGGCTGCCTTAACAGCGGACTTTGTACCTCATTATACAGACTCATAAAGTATGTGCTCATAATATTTTGTGTCAGAGTTCTTATCTTAAACTTTGTTTTTAAACAATGACTCCCAGGATATGACAATGACTTGTTACACAAATCATGATGAAACTATTTTTATTTTCTCTTTTAGAAAGTTTTTCTGTACTAGGAAGTCCTTAAAACATGTTTTTATCTTAACTGTTATCTCAACCATATTAATAACGAAAGACACAAAGGTACAAAAACAACAAAATTTACATTAAAATAAGTAATTTACTATTATATATGAAACAGGTGACTCAAATATCAAATTTTGTCAGTTTGCTCTCACATTAAATCCAGATGTAGATAAATTAATGTTAGAAAGTGACAATTTCATTTTTATTTTCTCCACGCCACCTAATTTATCAATTTTCAGAAAGCTAACCTTTAAGGATGTATGATCTTAATAATTAATTCTTATCTTTGTGTAGACTAGTGACATGTCTGATGAGGCTATAAAAATGCCACAAAAACAAATAAACAAGAGTAGTAACTGGCCCTGGCTGGTGTGGCTCAGTTGGTTGGGCATCATCCTGTGCACCCAAAGATTGCTGGTTGGATTCCAGTCAGGGCACATGTGGGGCTGTGGACTCCATTCCCAGTGGGGGACATGCAGGAGCAGCTAATCAATGTTTCACTGTCACATCCATGTTTTTCTCTCTTCCTCTCTTTTCTTCTCTCTCTAAAAATCAATAAAAATCTTTTTAAAAATTAGCAAATGGAGTGCAGAATGCTAAGGCCATGGTCTATGCCTTAATGATTTGGTATGGCCTTTACTAAAAGTGAGGTGACTTCAACCACACTTTTGCTGTCATTTTCCAGTGGAATGGTGCCTTTTGGTGTTGGTTTGGTCTGAAGTTCTCAGTTTTACTTTAGCACTCCTATGGTTCAAAACCCACGTGTTAACAATGCATTATTTTGGAGACAACTTGAAATCAGGGACAGTAGTTGTCCCTCGAAGGTATAAATCAGAATATATTTATTTACGATAAGAAAACAATCTCTAAATGACGTGTGTATTTAGACATTCTTAAAATTCTTACAGAGAAATGTTTGAATTAATAATGTCCTGTTTTGCCTGGTGTTTTTGTCCTGTTTGGGAAATGCGGGTGATGTGATGTCCTGCAATTGATATCTTTTTCAGGCTGTTTCTTTATGAAGCCCAAATCAGTGCTGCACTTAGCACAAACTAAAATGAAGTCACTTATTGATTTAAATTAATTTGGTAAGAATTTTATTGCACAGTAAAAGAAAATTAAAAATTGCGTTCTCTCTAAATCTAATAACAAAAGTTGAGAATAAAAACGCTGGATGAGGCCTATGGAAACAATCTATAGGCCTATTTCCCAAGAACAGTTAGAACATGCACAAAGTGTAGGAGAGTAACTTTGGCACAAAATGGACAGTTGAATAATATCGAGGAAAAGAGCCAATCTTGTTATATAAATAAGCGAGTGGAAGGGACACACAGAAACACCACCATTTCTGTGCTCAGCTCAGAGGTATCATATGAAGACAATTAAAAAGAAAATTATTTGCTGGTTGGAGTTAGCCTTTACCAAAACTGTGTCTGTGCAAGGACTAAATTCACACTTTGTAATTATGTCAGAGGTCTATCTAAACATGAATTTTGTGGATGTATATTTTTATAAATCACTTTGAATCATTTTTTTTTTCTGTATGAAACACTCATTTGAAAGGCATTTAAGGTGACACCTTTCAAATCTATTTTAAGAAATTGTTAACCTTTGTACAAATAATCAAAATTAATGTTAGTTGGCTGTTTATTACCCCAGGATGCCCAGATTTTCTACTGAGACATGACAGGGGAATCTAAAATTATCTCAAAGACTTCACAAAAGTTATAAATCCATATTGATTTCAATTTGAAAAAAACAAACAAACAATCTTTTAAATGTGGGAACCTTTCATGGACTGAACAACACTGTCTGCATTACTTGAACAATAAATTTAGATTGTGGGACTAAGTTTTTTCTTTTCTTTTCTTTTTTTTTTTTTAAATATATCTTTATTGATTTCGGAGAGGAAAGGAGAGGGAGAGAGATAAAAACATCAATGATGAGAATCATTGATCTGATCTTTGGGGATTGAGCTTGTTCCCTGACCTGTATTGAACCACAACCTTTGGTTCATAGGTCTATGCTCAACCACTGAGCCACACCAGGCAGGGTTTTGTTGTTGTTTTTTCTTTTTAATGAATGCACATTTCCTGGCTTGGAAAGTGACACGTACTGGAGGCAGCAGACCTTTGTTGGCACAAAGCTATAGTAGCTTCAAGGAGCAGGCCTTAGGGAGACCCTAGTGCCAGTCATGAGGATGAGGCTATTTGCAGCCCATTGTACACTTGCTTCCTGCCCACAGGCTTGTGTGCTGAAACCTGTTAACCTGTTAACCGGGGAGTTCCCTTTTTAATTACACAACGTACGAACGGGTGCATACTCTTTCACTAGGACGTGTCAGGACGACACGCCCAGTGGACGTAATTTATATTATTATTTTTTTTATTTATACTTTAATTAAAATAAATGAAATATATATTTTTTCGTTTATTTATATATAAAGCACAAAGGAAAATACAAAATTACAAACAAATAGAAAAGAATACCAACAAAAAAATGGAAGCATCGAATTAAAAAATTATAAATTTTACAAACTATTATAAAGATTACAAAAAATATATTTTTTTATTTCTATACACAATAAAAATATTAAAAAGTTAACAATTACAGAACAATAAACAAAAGCACACAAATAAAATAGAAATATTGAGTTTAAAAAATTGAAATATAGATGTAAAAATTCAAAACTCAACTTCTGTGTGATATATTTTAAAACAATTGTTGATACATAGTGCTACCTTACAATCCGGATACCAATATGTAGATTCTTTCCTAACACCTTTTTTGTAGCAAACTCGACATTTCCTGGATTTAGTTTTTCCTATATCGCTTTTCATTTGTTCTGGAAAATGCCTTTCAACTAAGCGTGATGGTTTAGATGTAGAGCTGCTTGTTGATGTCTTTGGGTGGGTTTTCACTATGTTGTTATCTACCAATTTCTCTACACACTCTATCAAAAAGTGTAATCGATACAAATGACCTTTATCTTTTTTGTTTATAATATATGCTTTGAAGCAGCATATATCAATTAATCGTAGCCGTGTAGGCCACCATAACTCCATCTCCCAAATCTACACCGCCCATATTGTTATAATCCAGGACAACATTCGGTTTTTCTTGCCTTCTTCCTCTCTTTTCAATCATTGTCTTTTTTATCCTTCCATTTTAAAACCATAAGTTTGTCTTTGAATCTTACTATATGTTCATTTTTCTGTAATTTTTTTGTTTTTATTTCACTGGGGATTCCAACTCTGTTTATCCTCATTGTTCCAACAATGTCTGTATTGTTTTGACACAAAAGTTCAGCCAAATGAATTGACGTATAGAAATTATCTAAGTAAATCCTATACCCTTTATTCAGTAAGTCACTCTCGATAGCGAAATTATACTGATTCCCTCCGTGTCTTAAATTCATGTTGAGACATGTATGGATGACTAATACCTTTGTTGTTCGGAAATATATGTCCCGCCTGTTTCAGGGCGCAACATATATTTCAAGGACGTATTCATACGTCCTACCCGTACCCGATATTGTTTACGTTTGACGTATTTTTACGTCCCGCTCGGTTAACAGGTTAAGAGCAGGAATGCCTCTGCACGCACGTGCCCAGTACACACCATTTCACTCAGTCCCCCACCTGTAAAATGGTGACAGAACTGCCATGAGCATTCCTCATATTCAAAAACAGAGACTTTTGAAAACTGGCTGGAGATTCGAAGGTGAACAGCTGGGCTTGGGGGAAAGAAAACTGAACAATGATTCCTCTTTGCCTTCTTCCCAAAGCTGGTCACACCCTTTCTCAACCCTGACCAGACCCCCTTTCCTACTATCACCACTTGAGATGTTGAATCTCGACCAGAGGAAAAAAGAAAGGAGCAGGAGGAAATGACTGAAAGGTCGATGGGGAAGCAGAAGAGTGAATCCAAATCCCAACGGGAAAGGAAGTGGGACCTAATTTCCCCCGGTTTCCTGTTCCTCTGTTGCTGAATTACTGGTGGGAGCGCTCAGAGAAGTGCCAAGTAAGAGGATCATCCCCTAACTCCTCAGCAAACAGATGGAAACTCGGGGAGGGATAAAGGAAGAAAAGACATATATTAACGGAATCGAATTTCAGATGGGAAAGGATGAAGAAAGGCAATTGGCTTTTCTTCTCAGCTAAGCAGGCTTTTTCCTGAGGGAGGAAAAGGAGGCGGCTCGCCTGGCCGCTGCGAGTCAGGGCAGACAATAAACCATCAGCACAGTGACAGCCCATCATTACTTTCCAGCTCCTGACCAACAGGAGACCCCCGCGTGGCAGAATTAAAATTCACAATCCCATCCATGAAAGGATTTTCTGTACCAGATGTTTTGGTAGAAGTCTTTAAAAAAAAAAAATAGAAATACTGAATACTGAAAAAAGATGCATGTAATCTGAGAGTAAGTATAAAATACTGTGTGTATTAAATTAATAATGTTTCATTACTCACCCATCACAGAGTCATTATTTTAAATAACCATATTTCATTTCGGTGGACAGAGTGTAAATGAGTATGTATTTTTATGCAAAGTGGACCTGCATCATTATTTATTCATGAGCTTTAAAAGGATCATTATTTTTGACAGACAGCTCCTGTCAAAAGATTTATGCATAAGAGCTCATGTTTCCCCACAATAATCATCAATCAATAAACTTTAGAACCTGGTGCTTAAAATTCAGTGTTACAGAGATGCACATTTTGCTCTAATTAAACACATGTTTGCACTGGGAAAATAAACTACAACCTCCGTTCAATTACATATAATCTGAAATATCAATATTGCGTGTATAGGGTGCGTCACGGTTTTAGTTCGGGAATGTGCCTTGTTACCTTTTAAGTGATTGCTTTGTTTCCACACACAGGACTCTTATTCCGTATCCCTGTGGGGCAGGAGAGGAAGCTTACAAGATTTAGCTTTTAGGCTGTAATTGGCTATGAGCAGAGGTAGTTTTCTGAGCAGGGATGCCATCCCTCCCTGCTTTAGGCCTTGATTTTAGAGGACCGGGAGGGCATAAACCAGGCATTTCAGTGGCACAGAACGTAGCACATGCCTTTTCGTATGGGGTTTGGGAGTCAGTTCAGAAGACAGGTTGGGATGATGTACAAATAATTACAAAACAACAAAACTGTAACAGAGACAGATGACAAGGCTGAGGGAAGGCAGATCTGAATTCTCAAGAAAGACCAAAGGCAGTGAGTAACCAGTATGATGCAGCCTCACTGCCCAGAGGAGAATTCCCAGTGGCGATGCAGCCTTAACCCTAAAGAAGTAATTGAAAGGCTTGAAAGTCTCCTGGGACCAGCTGTCCTTACAGAATTTCCATAGACATTCCATTAATGTGCTTTTACCAAATCACTCTGCCTCCTGATGAACTGATGCTACTCTAAACGGGCATTACCTGAAATCCTCTGAATAACCGGAATCAGAATGCCTGAATCTGCTATGTGGCAAAGCCCATTTTCACATCTAGATTTCTGGGATTTAGATGATCTGTTCTCGTGATATATCACTCTCCTATCATGCTCACCACCTAGCGTCCAATCTCTCAGGTTTGGAATTTGGAGGGGGCACGTCCATGCCTCCCAGCTGCCCCACGCAGGCGCTAGCGTCCAGGCGCAGCTCTGCACAGGGAACTCTGCGGGAGAGCACTTTGAACCTTTGTCTGGGAGATATGCAAATCCTCGTTTCAGGGCCAGCTTTTCATTCTGCCACTGAACAGCTCAGCTAATGAACAAAACGTCAGGCCTTTTCTTGATGGGAGAGGGCGGAGAGAGGGAAGGGCAAGAGGGAGGAGGGAGAAAAGGCAGGCAGGCAGAGAGACTGCAGACCGCTTTGGAGCAGCTGGGGGGAAGAAATGAGTCGTGAGTGGCTAGGGCGGATCAACCAAGAAGAAATGGGATAGCAAGCCCATTGAACAGTTCAGAAATGATGATGCCCTTAGAGTCTCCACTCAATTAAAAGTGTAACTTTAAGAACTATCCGCAGAATTTCCCTCCAGGAAATAAGTTCCCTCGTATTTTTCATTTGCTTAGAAGTGTCACTTTAAGAGATACCCACAGAATTTCCCTCTAAGAAATATTATCAATTTAAGAATACATTAAAGGGTGAATTCAGTTCCTTACCTAAGGCTCTCTGGGTAGAGCTGGGATGAGTAGATGGAAAGAGGTAGAGAAAGAGAAGGTGGAAGCATTCCCAATGGAAAATGACAGTTTGGGAGCAAGCTCAGAAGTGCAGATATGAGGTCAATTTGGGGAGGTGAAGGAGCAACCCCAATGTTAGAGAATCAGAGACCTTAGGAGAAAAATCTGCCAGTGAGAAAAACTCTGATTAGGAATGGCTGACAGACAATGAGCTGAGTGGTGGTTATTATTCTAAAGAACAGACTTGTCCAAGTGTTTTGGGAGAAATGAGGAAAGGGGTCTCTGCTTATGTTTGTATTCCATCGGAAAGGATAGCTATGGAAGGAAAGTTGGAAAGTACTCAGGAAACCGAAATGAGAGAAGAGAGGAGGGAGGAAAGGGAGAAGAGAGAGAGAGAGAGAGAGAGAGAGAGAGAGAGAGAGAGAGAGAGAGAGAGAGAGAGAGAAAGAGAGAGAGAGACTGTAACAACATAAGCTCCAGAAATTCTGAGAAAGCTTTTATGGAACACAGGATTGGAGCTGTAGGTAGGGAGGGAAGCCCATTTTATTTACAGGTGTGTATTTTCAATTGAGAAAGATACAGTTGTCCAACTATATTGCAGATAAAGCATATACTTTGAATATTATTGTGACACAAAATAAAACATTTTCATTTTGCATATTAGTAGTTTGGCATTTCTTACTAAAAATCCATTGTTGGGAATGTTATTGTAGTTTATGCCTTGCAATAAAGTTTAAAGTCATTATCAATTTGCTGGGTAGATTTCCAAGAGACAGATGACCCTTTTAAGAACCATGAAAGCAGCCGGGACCGGTTTGACTCAGTGGATAGAGCATCGGCCTGCGGACTGAAAGGTCCCGGGTTTGATTCCGGGCAAGGGCATGTACCTGGTTGCGGGCACATCCCCAGTAGGGGGTGTGCAAAAGGCAGCTGATCGATGATTCTCTCTCGTCGATGTTTCTAACACTCTATCTCTCTCTCTGTAAAAAATCAATAAAATATATTTAAAAAAAAAAAAAGAAAAGAAAAGAACCATGAAAGTTATCAGATATCAACAGATGTAAAAGGAAAGGAGCTCCAGGGCTCTGAGCTGCCCAAGACAGCTAGTCATTTTCCAGGTCAAAAATCAAAGTTCCACTTCTCAGTCATTAGGAGAAAACAAATGAATTTATGAAGCTGTTCAATGTGCAGTTGGGAAGGGACCTAGAGAGTCAGAATTCCTGAAAGCCTCAAGGATATTGATTTGTGTTTATCAATACAAAATAAGCTTTCAGGCCCTGTTTTTGGGTCTGGTAGTTGTTAGTGATATATATGAAGTAAATAAGTGTAAGCATATATACTTTAAATCATTTAATTATTTTGTGTTGCTATAAAAGATACATGTGCACATGTCTTTGACACTCTCCTGAGATAGGACTATAGTCAATAGCCTTTTCTTTGAGTTTGAATTGGTTTCATGATTTTTGTTGCTATTGATGTTGTTTCACAGAAATCTTAATCATAATCCACTCTTTCCCATGTTAGTGACTTTAAAATGGAGAAAATAAAGACACTTGTTCAATAATCTGAGTGTTGCAAACATCTATATGTTTATATTTTCTGCCCAGATTTTTATTGGTTGTTTTTTATTCTTTTATTCATAACTTATTTAAAAATAATTCTTTGCAATTTTTTAAACTCGAATAGAGCAAATATACTCAACATAATGCGAGTATACATTTTTTAAATACATTTTCTCCAAGTAGACTCATCTTTGGAATTGCTAACCTAGATCAAGAAATAGAGAAATGCCCCAAAGTCCCTCCTGTCTCTCCTCCTAGTTACTTTCCCACCTAGCCTCCCCCAAAATAACTACTATTCTGACTACAATCACCATAGATGATGTTTATCTTTTATGTAAGGGGAATGATATAAAATATATTCTTTCATGTTTTGCTTCTTTTGCTCAGCTTTATATTTGTCAGCTTCATCCCGGTTGCTAGTTGTAAACATAGTTTGTTCTTTCATATGGCGCTGAAGCAGTCCATTATATAACTAAACCACGGTTTTGTTCTACTAATAACAGCCATTTGGATCACTTCCCATTTTGTGCTATTATCACAGTGCCATGCTATACATTTCAGTGCATATTTTTTGGTGAACACACTGTGCCTTTGTCCTGGGTAGATACCTAGAAGTTGAATTGCTGGACACAGAGTATATAATTTTCATCATTACAGATGCTGTCAGTTTTCCACAGCGGTTGTGTTCATTTCTACCCCCATGGTGTAGGAGAGTTCTAGCTTCCTTCATTAGCACAGTCATTGGCATGTTGCTGAAGTTGAAATTCACATTTCCCTGATAATCAAGGAGTTGGGTACCTCTTTGTATTAGTACCCTCATGTGTTAAATGCCTGATCAAATTACCAATTTTTGTTACTTTTCTTATTGATTCATAGATTACACTTAAATTCAGTACTGATTGGCTTACTTGGGTTGAGAATCTAAAAGCAAATGATAAAGTCTTTAATAGGACAAAAGCATCTGTTTTTTTGCTCTCATATTGTGGTAGTTTTCTTTATATTTGATAATTTTCATAATTATAATACTGAGAACGACTCTAATAAGCCCATGGGGCTGTAAGTATTCAGTTTATCTATTGGTAGCAAGGAGGTGTAGGCAGGTAGCACAGTCTCTCGACAGGAAAGTGTGTGCCAGGAACATCAGCTGACATGCTTTGTATACAGTATTTTAGAAAGCAAGGTCTAGTTTACCTGGCAAATTCTTTGAGTGGAGATTAGTCATCCAAAAACATCATAAAGGGTCACTCAGTATGGGAATGATCTACAGGAGAAATGGATTTTATCTGGTTTCTGCTTGTTTATAACTCTTTGAGTTCCCTCCTTTACCAGAAACTCAAAACATGTTGTTTAAGAGCAAGGAATGTTATATTTTAAGATCAATATCATTCATCTATTTGGGAACTCAGTTCAATTACCTTCCAAAGTTTTAGTTTCCTCACCAGTAAAATGAAGATATTAATACAATGGACCCTCTTATCAACTGCTTTGCTTGCTGTGGCTTGTTACTTGAAGTAAACTGCACTCCAAAAATATTTAAATGGAAAATTACAGAAATAAATATTTTCTAACTTTTAATTTGTGAGCTATTCTGTATAGTATGATGAAACCTTGCATTGTTCCACTCCATCCAGCCTGGCACATGAATCATCCCTTTGCTCAGAGTGTTGTATACAGTGTGGAATACACTATTTTCCCTAAGACCATTTATTCTGTCTTTTAAACACACATTTCACAAATACTGAAAGTATCCCTGATATCCCCTCAGATTTCCTGCTGTCCTAACATGATATCTTTAAAATGAAGAATACTTTGCTGTAAAACCAAAGGCTATTCACCTTAGGAACGAAGGAAAAGATTTACAGCAGGAAGAAGACATACAGGAAATATCGTCTGAACCTAACCCACTCCTACTTCCTAATTCCTTCATCTTGTAATTTTTTTCCTGTTTTTACCTGCCTGTTTTGTTTGTTTGCTTTGGCTAAGCTTTTTATTGAGTCATAATTTACATTTAATAGAATGAACAGATCCACGTAACCACTGGCCCAATCAAGAAAGAGAACATTTCAACCATCCAGGAAAGTTCCCCCATGTCTCTTCCAAGTCAGCATTCCCACAGGCAGTTACTATTCCGATTCTTATCACCGCAGCTTAGTTTTCTTGTTTTAGAATTTGACCAGCCACAATTTTAAGTGTGCTTCACTGTCTGTTTTTCTGCCCTCCTCCTCTACCCTCCCTTACTTAGACTTGGTGAAGTCTCCATTTACTTACCTGAGCTCCTTCATACATTACCCTGGCTGGTTTGGGCTCTGCTATGCTCCCATTATTGGGCAATCTTCCAATAGCATCTGCCCTACTATGGGGTGGAAAATGCAACAATCTCTGAAAGCCAATCATTATACTTTATCTAAGGTCCCTTCCTAACCACAAGGGTCAGAATTCTACCCTGGGTTACATTCTACCCAGAAACATATGTCATTTTGCAAGAGAGAAAACTGCTATGTTTCTTATATGTGTTACATTATGAAGTCTTAACATCACAAAGAGAGAGAAAATATTTGTCCTTAGGTTTGTGCTACCAATCCCTTTGGAAGAAATTGAAAATCATTACATTAATTGCCAGCATCTTTGTACATCAAGCTATACTTACAGACTAAAAAGGTGCAATATGTAATATTCGAGGTCAAAGTTGGCTCCATTCTTTATGAAAGGCTTAGGAGTAGATGTTCCAAAATATGGGAGATACACCTTCCCCAAAGTGTGCAGAAGGTGATGAATTAATTGTACCAGTAAGATATTAGGGCTTAATACACACTTATTAAGCCTTTTCATAATCCATTTTTGCATGTGTAGGTTTTAAAATGTCCAAACATAATGTTACAAAAGGACACATTAGATCAATGAGAGAAATCAATCAACAGTAGGGAGACTGGAGGAGTGCGGGCTCCCCAAAGTCAAACAGAGTCTGGAATGAACAGCTGGTGACCCCAGATGTGCATGTGCTGCCTTATCTGAAAGCTCATTTGTCTCCACAGGGTTGAGTAATGAGGTTCCTTGGATGCTATTTACTCCCTCAAGGATTTCTCCCTCTCTGCTGAATTTTGAAGCAAATACATACCTTACATATTTTGCTGTAGTGCATTGTTGCCTGGCAGCTATAGCCCTTAGCTGAGGGCAGAAGGGACCATGGAAACAAGTTGGAGAGGCATAAAATTTTAAGTTTCCCCATGATCTGTACCCTAAATTTTAAGAAGTTTGTCAGTCTTATTTTCTACAATTAAGAATGATTGTCAAATTCTTTGTAACAACCTATTTTTCCATGTGCCATCCAGCTTTCCCATCATCTCCTGGAAACCCCTTCATGAAGGCTACTAGTTCCAGCAAGGTTCCCTGAGAAAGAAAAGGGAGAGATACGCCCTGAGAACAACTGCCTGTGCAGAGGAGACTTCAGGAAAAAGCAACCAGAAATTCTACAGAATCAATCACTCACCTTAGACACAAATGCACCTGGGTGGCCAGGGACCGGTTTCCTTAAATCACCTAATTGGCACCCAAAAGAAATGTGTAGGCTTTATTTGTAAAATAAACTCATAAAGTATATACTTGGGCCTCCAAGAACAGATTTATCAAAATACCTAGTTATTTATTCTGACATGAAAAGGTATTAAGAAAAGTTGTCTTAACAGCTGTTTATACAACGAAGTCTCACACAAGTTTGAATCAAAGTGCCAGAACTTTTAATATGATGTGTTCTCTATCACAGCGTTTTTCAACTGCTGTTCCGCGGCACACTAGTGTGCCGCGAGATGTTGCCTGGTGTGCCGTAGGTGCAGACAAGACAAGAATTTTATAATTTTTCACTATTTTGTTTACTTAATATTTCATAATAAAGTAATTATAAAATACTTTCTTTGTGTTTATTTGATTCCTATTCAAGAGAATTACTTTATATATAGTCAATATAGGCACAGAGTTAAATTTTTTAACATTTTCTAATGGTGGTGTGCCTCGTGATTTTTTTCATGAAACAAGTGTGCCTTTGCCCAAAAAAGGTTGAAAAACACTGCTCTATCATATTAAATACATAACAAAAAGGCAAATACTAGTAAGTACTTCTGATTAAACTAAGTGGAATGTATAAAGGATGTGTAATATTTTATCTAGTTCTGGAAATAGTATAATAATGATGATGATAATAATAAAAAGAACATTGGTAATTGATTTCATTGTTGCTGATGGATGTACCTATTAAACTTTATGATCTTACATGGCAAACATAACAGATTGGAAATGCAGAGTCAATGACCAGGGGCAGCATATCACTGTAACCCTGGACCCAGTTTTTCATTTATATCATGAAGCAACATTAATTCTTCAGCTCTTGACACAGAAGAAGGAAGCAAACCACCACCTGGAGTCCTGGGAATTGTGGAAGTCTCCAATAAACTCACCAGGAGGTCACCCCTGTACTTTATGTAATCTGCACTTACATGTGTCTTGAAAAACAAAATGGCACTGAGGATAAACTCCCTTGCTTTACCTACATCTTGAGACCAATAAAAAAAGCTCTATGGGCCGAAACTGGTTTGGCTTAGTGGATAGAGCCTGTGGACTGAAGTTTGATTCCCGGGTTTGATTCCTGTCAAGGGCATGTACCTTGGTTGTGGGCACATCACCAGTAGGGGTGTGCAAAAGGCAGCTGATCGATGATTCTCTCTCATCGATGTTTCTAACTCTCCCTCTTTCTTCCTCTCTGTAAAAAATTAATAAAATATATTTAAAAAAAAAAAAAACTCTATGGGCTTCCTTTCTGTTTTTTCTGAAAAACTTTTATGCTGTATCTAAAATAATGAAGTAACTCCCCCCTTAAAGGGGAAAATTTGTTTGCAATTCAGAATTACTTTTGTCTTATTCAAACCAATACAAACATTTATTAAACAACACAATTGTCTTCCGGGGCATGCCTACAGGAGAACATGCAATCTCATGTTGGGGAAGGATAGTTATTAGAGTCTGATTATACAACTCCCCGCCACATTCATAGATTATTACAGTCCCTGCATCTCTTACAGCCACAGCAAAGATAAGCATGAATGACTTCCCTGGTGGCACATGCAACTTTAGGGGGCAATGAGTTTGCCAGGTCATTTTCACTAATGGTCTTCGGGAAAATGGTTTTTGAACATGGCATGTTGAAAGCAAATTTGATCCAAACATGCTATGGCTCTCAAAATGTCAAGCCCTTTGCAAATTCAAGGCACTCAAGACTGCCCCGCATGATCAAAAATGGCACCAGCATCAAGTAATGCCAACACCCGCAATTAGGAAAGCACGGATGAGTAGGGACATGAGGGGCTCTAATTTCCCCTGGCCTGGGATCTCTGTTTTTGGTGACATCTGTCATGTTTCATTGGCATTAATACTTTTGGAGGTTGTCAACGTCTTCTTGGAAATTGCATTTCTGACCTGAGCTCCCCAGGCACATTGTCAATTTGTCTTCGTTTGCAATGAGTCCCTAGACAGACTCCGAGGGCCCCCACAGATGGAGCTTTTACTTTTGAAGAGGGATGCAGAGCAGTGACTTGTTGCGGCCTTGCAGATGAACACAGACTTGTAGGAAAAATACCATTAGTTGGCACATAGCGAAATCAATGTCCAAGGAGCTAAGAAAGAAAATATGGCCGTGGTGCTTGGAAATTCTTTCCCATCACTGTTCAGGAAACTAGGATCAAGGGAAGCAGTCCCATACTTTGGAATTTTAATCTAAGAGACTTTGAAATGTTTTATATAATTTTATGTCTATGTTAAGTGGAAAAAGTGAATGAGTATGATCAAAGCAGAATATCTTTGATTATTTTTTAATTTTTAAAAATGTAGCTCTTGTTCATGATTGCAAACATGGCAATTTTAAAAAATATATACTTTATTGATTTTTACAGAGAGGAGGGAGAGGAATAGAGAGTTAGAAACATCAATGAGAGAGAAACATCGATCAGCTGCCTCCTGCACACCCCCCACTGGGGATCTGCCCACAACCAAGGTACATGTCCTTGATCAGAATTGAACCTGGGCCCCTTCAGTCCACAGGCTGACGCTCTATTCACTTAGCCAAACTGGTTAGGGCAAAACATGGCAATTTTTTTAGGGGGCATCGTGGTGAGAGTTTGAGTTGGACTAAGCCAGAATAAATGTGTATACTTATAGACACACTTCATATTAAACAACATGTTTTAGGGAAACCATTAAGTGGGAAAAGCATCTTTATAGCTATTAGCATTTAATATAAACCAGAGACTAATAGCTTCCATCCCCTGCTTTCTCATAAAGAGGTAGAATTACTAAAGATTGATATAACATTTTCTTGATAATATTTTTCTCTGTAAAGGAGTTTGGACATCCTAGAAGTCAACCAAATGCAGATACAAGTTTGTTCCTGCTTAACAAATTCAGGTAGATAAATTTGAGAACTAAGTAGTAGGTTTGATAAAATGTTTTTTTGTTTTGTTTTGTTTTTTTTCTCATTGTTATTGCAAGACTTTTGAGAAGGCATTCTTGAGCTATTTGGGTTCAACCTAGAGAGTGCTCATTAAATATTACACGACCAGAATGTATATTGAGAGCATAACTTTAACACTTTTTTCACTCTTACTTAATAGAATCATGTTTAACACAATGAAATCTTGATGGATGATCCTAAGTAGTTAATCAAATCTCATCTTTCCATTAATCTAATTTTATTGTCATAGATGTGGTCTCAGCAGTTTATCTTTAGCAGTAATCAGATTTCATTTTTAATCCAAATAAGTTCAATTGGGTTTTAACTTCGACACGTTTTCCTTATTCTGCCAACATTGATCTAGAGAAGATTAGGATTCTACAAGGACCCCTTTCAGCCTCTCTTGCATCGTCATTTCTCTAATTGCTTCTCTTTATGTGTGATATATTTGCCCCAGAGTCAAGACGAATGCCTAGCAGAGGTAGGAGGTAATGACAAGTTTGATAGCTAGTGGCAAGGCAGAGAGGTAGAAAGTATTTAGAAACCTGATGTGAACAAGGCAAGTTCCTCATTGTAAAACAGGGGATATATTAATAATTACCTCATAGGGCTGTGATGATGATTAAATGAGATGGATGCTCAACCCAGAGAGGTCATTGAGAAACGGTGTTACTCTCATTCTTCAGTTCTAAAGACTGTAGATGAGGTGAAGCTGGTGATGGCAGATAATGTTTAATAATTCTTCAGAGAAGAAGCTGTAATGTCTAGAGAGGAAGTTCTGAAGTGTCTGCCCCTTACCATTTGGAAAACTAATGGGGTGAATGAGTGGGCTATTTAATTTGTGGGGGGTGGTTTAATGGTGGACAGAGGAAAAGGCAGGGCAGCAAATGCAGGCTGTGGACAGGAATGCTAATGGGGGGGAAGGAGATCTACTGCAGACTTCGGGGAGCCTAGAAGGAGCCATGGCCACCCTCCTGCAGGCTCACCCTCTTGAGGTGGACCAGGGCTCATGATGCCCACTGCGCACAATGAGTGACTCATTACAACAGAACGAAAGGAGGAGGATGCCAATCAAAAATTGTCCTCCCAAGTATCACCCTTTTCAAGTGCACTTGGGTAGGTATCCTCTGCTTCACAGTGCTTATTTGTTTTAGAAACACAGGAACTACTAACCACATTGGATTTAAATTCAATTGCAATTTCATTTCCACAGTCCCACTCTCCATATGTAAAGTGCTCAGTAGCCACATGTGATTGCTGACTAACTTTGGAAGGTGCAGGTTTAGAACATTTCCATCATCATAGCAGGAACTTCCTGAACAAGCTCTGTTAAAGGGCAGAAGGGACAATGGGTGCAGGCTGCAGAAACACTAATGCAGGCATTACAGTGCAGTAATCCCAGCTCCAGCATTGCCTTGCTGTATGCTTCCAGCTGGTTATTGAACCTCCCTAAACTTGATTTTGTTCAACTTTTAAATGAGGATTAATAATGTCCATCTTGCCAAAACCGGTTTGGCTCAATGGATAGAGTGTAGGCCTGTGGACTGAAAGGTCCCAGGTTTGATTCCGGTCAAGGGCATGTACCTTGGTTGCGGGCATATCTCCAGTAGGGGGTGTGCAAGAGGCAGCTGATCGATGACTCTCATCGATGTTTCTAACTCTCTATCTCTCTCCCTTCCTCTCTGTACAAAATCAATAAAATATATTAAAAAAAAATAATAATAATGTCCATCTGGCAGGCTACTAAAGGTATGAAAAGAGCCTAACTTTGCATCTGACCTAGAGCAAGTGCCAAATAAATGACATTTGTTATTATTATTATCAATAACAAATGCTGAAATAAATAAATGAACGAAGGACTCCAAATCATGAAAAGCGAACTGTGGCATTTCTGGTACCACAGCATTTCAGTTTTACTATAGTGGCTTTATTTATTTCCCCAAATGCTCATGGTTATAATGGATATCTAGTTCTCCATGTCTGTATTATATAGATATCTCTGCAATTAGATTTGGAAAGCAAGGAGAAAATACTAATATAAGGCAATAGGTAATTTTTCATAAGGAAAAAAAAAAGGGCTACATATAAAGGTTAAATATCTGTTTTAAATGCATGCTAAACCCTACATACGAATGCTCCTTTCCTATCAAAAATGTATTCTTTTGTGCAGTTGTTATTTAAAATTAGTTTCCCCCCCTACTTAATATACAAACTATACTGTGACAAAAGTTC
Source organism: Pipistrellus hanaki (assembly GCF_964339955.1). Lineage (NCBI taxonomy): Eukaryota > Metazoa > Chordata > Mammalia > Chiroptera > Vespertilionidae > Pipistrellus > Pipistrellus hanaki. Next base: position 29,606,548 of record NC_140510.1, read on the forward strand.
ACCCCAGGCAGGAAAAAAATGGCTAGAATCGCTCATTATAATTACAATGAAATAATGCTTTCTAGAAAACAATGTTTTCTTTTGTTTTCCTTATTCTGATAGGAAACTGTGAAAATTGAAGCTCTTTCCAATTCATCCTTTCGTTCCACTTCAAATGCATTCCTGACAGCCGTTTGAAAAGTCTTTCCCCCGACTGAAATTAATATTTTCCCGGGCTCATTTTGAGAATAGCAGCTTAGTTTGTTGCCTGATGCTCTAGCAACCAACCTAATAATAACTATGATTGTATAACAAAGCCAGTGGGAGCGTGCGGGACAGAAAGGGCTGCTGATCAATAATTCACACCGCTGGGCCGTTTCTGTTGGATCATCAAACAGTCACACTGCATTTGTCTCCATGCAGGCTCTTTTCCTGGAGGGTGGCAAATTCCTTTGCAAAGGTCCCTCTTCAGCAAACCTGGAGATCATTTTTCCTCTACAGCTCTGATTCCTGGACCCCGATCCCAAAAGCCAGCGATGGGTGCAATTCCTCTCCATCTGCTCTGAACCGAGGCTATGGCCACGTTATGAGAACATTACTGACTGGCATGTAGTCAACATTATGCTTGAGAACCACATTTGTCCCGCTGGTGAGAGCTACGGTTTATGAATGAGTGGATTTTGATACTGGTTCATTAGAAGGTACTTTATTGCTGCATCTGTCACCCAGCCGCAAACAATTTTTCTATGTTCAGCTCCTTTTCCTTTTGTACAAAAGCTGGCTAGTGTAAGGGTGTGTCAACAGTCAAGAGCTCAATAAGCACACCATTTTTAAAAAATGTTTTCTCAGTACATAGGTGTGGGTATATGATGCATTGAATCAAAAACTGTTCATCATTAATAATTAATAATAATAAAGTTACCACTTGTTGAACTGTTATAATGTTCCACTGCTGTTCAAAATGCTGTCTTAGAGTTTATTCAATATTGGGACAAATTTTCTATTTATTTGATACGTCCGAAAACAGAATAAACTATTCTGAGAAATAATTCCATCTAACAAAAATCCTCTTATGTTGTCTGAAAACTGTAAGGCTAGGTGATATGTGTAAGTATGACTGATATTGTTGTAATTAGCTAGTTAGCAATCAGGCCAAACGTTACAGACATGTTCCCTGTAAAACACTGAGGAGAGGGGAATGGACAAAGGGAAGACAGACACATGCCCGATAAAGTTGGGGTGATAGGGAAGATGCTTGCCTGTCAATTACACCTAGGGACAGAGTGAGTGTGGCCATCGCAAGCAGGTGGAAATTTGTGATGTTTAATTCCCTGGACAAAGAAGTGCTTGCTCTCTTTGGCACACTGGGATCTGGTTCCCGCCTGGCCTCCTGGCACTCTCTGTGTGGCCCACGGCAACATGGACCCCACGTACAATGGGCTAACGGACTGTCGCTGGCCTGATGCTGTGCTGGATCAGGCTGCGACGTGGGAAGGAAACTCTGGATGCTGGCTTTGCTTCTAGCAAAACTGACACCCCAGCTATGCTTCTCTCACTGGACTAAAGGAAATGGGACTTTGAAAACCCAGGAATGTATTGAATAATTCCATGGAAATAAAACTTTCTACCATATCTCATCCCTCTGTGGGGGCCTCCAGAAATTCTTTATTCCAGGGATACCTCAAGAACCCCACTTCCACTGATAGCATTATGTGGGTCGGGGTGTTTAGGTAAAAATGTAGGAGATTACAAATTCCTGGTGTTAAGTCCTTGATTTCAGCAAATCACATTCCTTAAAACTGTGCTGTTTCTTGGCATGTGTCATCTTATTTTGCTTCTTGAATATAGAGTTGATTTTACAATGAGGCATGTGTCAGGCCTAGCAGTAACCTCTTGAATGGTATAAGCAAAACCAAGTAACTTACAGTAACCAGACAGCCCTGGGCAGGGAGAACGCCTTTGACCTTTGGCAGAAGTCTGGGAGATGCCCGACAGTGGGACAGAAGAAGCCTTTGGGTCTGGGCTCCCTTCCTGGATGAGGGCTCCAGGCCAGAGACAACCAGCCGCACAGGAAGCCCCATCAGTGCCCCTGGACAGCTTGCTGTCCAGAGTGCATGGCGGGCGCTCCTGGGTGCAGATTCCAGGGCTAGCCTGCGGGGTCCATTCAAATCCTGGCTCTGCGGATTCCTAGCAGCCTGACCTAAGGCGTGTCTCCCTACCTTTCTGGGCCTCTGTTTTATCATTCATAAAACCATTCATAAAATTACTGTATTTATCTCATAAGGCAATTAAAAGCATTAAATACCTTACTTGACAGAAAGCTCATAGAACAGTGCCTGCCATTGGTTTCTGTACTGGCCTGATTTTCTCTGGTTTCTGTCTCGGCCTGGCCTCTTCATGTCACCTGGGGTGATGATGGGAACCATAGCTTGGACTTCTTTATAAGTATGGCAGCCAAACATATTTAGGTATTGGAATTTAAATTTAGTTATTGTTTTGTCTTCAGAACTATTTTCTCTCCACTTAAAATGACCCTCTTAGCTTATCTGTTTCAAAGATGATTAGAAAATGTTCTAGGTATAAATACCCAGGTGTGATACGATTGTGATGTGTGTGTGTATTTCTGGTAGAGTGAAGGGTTTGGGGGAGAGGTGGGGAACTGAGGTAGGAGAAAGAGAAAAACGTACAAAAACAGAAGTAAGGCAGATGACCACGCTGTGGAAATACTCTGTATTGGATAAACATAGACAGAGCTGGTATGAATATTCCTACTTGAAACAATGGCGAAATGGGGTTGGCTTGTTTTTAACTTTTATAACTGAGGTTTTGATGCCAATAGTTCCAACCAGTTTGGGGGACAGGAGAGTTGTGTCAGTGACAGGATCAGAAAAGCAGGTGAGATATTAAGGGCTAGATTTTAAACAAGTCAAACTGTTTGTAACATAATTTCACCAGGCAGGGATTCCGTGATATGGACATACTCACTAGGTGAAGATTCATAGACCTCGACTCTTCCATGAAGCCCACCCTGATTAATACTCTCTGATAAATGCACTCCTCTATTTGTCCATGATGCCTTGGGAACAGATCTTTCTAAAACCCAGTGTTTTTGACATCATATTTTGCTTATCTGTTTATGCTTTCTTGCCTTTATTAGATAGTAGAAGAAGTTTCTTAAGAGCATAGTTCATATGTATTCCCTTACCAAGCATAACATGTGCTCAGTGTTTGTAGAATGCATTGTATATCTATTCCCAACCTTAGGCTTTATGCACGTAATGTAGAGGACAGAGATTTATTAAAGTTAAGGAGATAAGTGGCCATTAGTACTAAGTTTAAGCAGCATAATCTTTCTGGGATGTGTTCATTCCAAACGTTGTTTAAGGCAAGTCCCTGAAAAGGGCTACTGAAAACAGGGCTCCCTGGACATTCTGAGGTTCTTCCACATAGACTTTGGGATGAGGGTCTGCTGTTACGCCCAGACTTCGTGATCCCCAAGGACCACCAGGGAGCCGAGTCCGATGCAATAAAAGAGTCTCTTCCATGCTAGCATGGGCTCTGTCCCACTCACACCAACAGCATGGCAGAAGAGAGAGCGAATTTCTCCAAGCCCTGGGATTTTACTCCAGTGGTGATGTCACTGCTTTGGCTGACCCTGATTGGTTGGGTGAGGGCTAGACTCCAGTTACACAAAATGGAGGATAACTCCGCCCTGCCCCATAGTGGAGTCAGGAGTTTATCCTTGCCCCACCTTGCCCTCTCACTGCATGACTGGTTGGCCCTAAACGCATACACACCATTAAACAAAGTGGGCTGGCCTGCATACATTAAGCATTGTGCTAGTGTTTGGTTTCTCCACGCTGCTGTGAGAGGTCCTTGGATACTTCAGTATAACACTCTTTGTCCTTTGTATGTCCTCTCAGAGGAGATGTGTCCTCAAGTGAACTCTTTGATCATTTCTCTTCTCCACCCTCAACAGGGGCACATGCTAAAAGATTTCCTCCATAAAGGCTCTCCCATCCCCTGACCCCTTTCTTCCCCGGCTCACATCAAATCTACTTGATTATATAGGGACTTTGTGTAATCTACTTGATTATACAGAGGCTCTGTCTGGCACTTAGAGGTAGGGAAAGGCATCCTGTGGCCGGTGGACAGGCTGAGGAGAATGCGATGGCAACATTCACATAGGATTCTGTCTCTCTGCTTTCCCTGGAAAGATCTTTACAATGAACCCGTATTTATTAGCATACAGGAGACTAAAAGATTGCTTGTAGTAGATGTAGGTTCTCAGAGTGAACTCCTGTTCAGGACAGCTTGGCTGGAGCCCCTGCCTGAGTAGCTTCTGGGAGCAGATTGAGGACAGGATGATGACTTCCCGTCTCAGCTGCAATGCAACGCCAGGAAGAGTCTGGGGCAGGTCTGTTTTTATGGGGCCTGAAAGTAATCCAAGATAGAAATGCTTAGTGTTCTATTTTCCATCAAAAGTGTTCTATTTTCCATCAACAGTCTACACGTAGCCAGAATGAATTAGAGGAAAAGAAACCAGAATGGGAATGTTTGTTCTCAGTGACTGAACAGTAATTAAAAAGGAACAGGGTAGCCTTGTTGGAAGTTACACTGTAATAGTGGAGCAGCATCAAGGCAACAAGCAGGATATTGACAAGAGAGATCGCAAGATAGTATTTGGAATACTTTTGCAAATGTGTTCCATATTGAATGTGAAACAAGCTAGTTAGTCCAAGACACCTCACAATCAATCCTGTAGGTAAGAGTATATATGATAAGATAATTGAATGATATTGGGTGAAACAAAACTAGAGTCAAGGCAGCAGAGCATAGTGGTTGAAACAAGCTAATTCTTGACCCAGCCCGTCTGGATCCGAATTCTGAATCTGCTATTCTGTTTCCCCAAAAATAAAACAGTGTCTTATATTAATTTTTTTCCCCCAAAGTTGCACTAGGTCTTATTTTCAGGGGATGTCTTATCTTTCCATGAGCTAGGTCTTATTTTTGGAGGATGTCTTATTTTCGGGGAAACACAGGTACTTATTATCTGTTGTCAATAACGATCATCTGTACTTTGGTTTCTTCATCTGTAAAATGGGAATCATAGTGATAGTACTTTTCACAAAGACTTTATGAGTTGATATATCCTTTAAATATATTGACATATCGGTAGGTGTTATATGACTATTTGGTAAATAAACAATGAAGTCATCTGATCAATATTTTATTATATATTCTCTGGAAGAAAAAATATTTTATAAATTGAAGGACATATGCTGAAACTGGTTTGGCTCAGTGGATAGAGTGTTGGCCTGAGAACTGAAGGGTCCCAGGTTTGATTCCTGTCAAGGGCATGTACCTTGGTTGCTTGTACATCCCCATTAGGGGGTGTACAGGAGGCAGCTGATTGATGTTTCTCTTTCATCGATGTTTCTAACTCTTTATCCCTCTCCCTTCCTCTCTGTAAAAAAATCAATAAAATATATATTTTTTAAAATAAAAAAATAAATTGAAGAACATATTTTTTGTTTAATGAGCATTTATATTATTCTTTGGTACTGTGGACATGTAGAAAGGCATATAAAATCTGGACTCTGATCTCAAAGAAATTATAGTTAATAAGGGATACAGCTCTAGGGTGGATTAAAGTAGGTTTATAGTTGTGAGTACATGAAACAGAGTTTATTCTTGTATTGATATTTATTATTGTGTTATTTTCCATATGAACCTACTTTTGCCCCACCCTGTAAAAAAATTGAATATTATTAATACAAATATAAGTCAAAACATGTGAAAATGTGGACTTGTGAGGTTGGTTTCTGCATGTGCACACAGACAGTAATTGTGACAGGAAGTCAGTGGAGGAGACACCTCTGCTTCTGGGTGGTCACATCGGCTTGTTTAGGGAACATCCCATAAGAGTGACCAGTCCAGCTGAAGCGGCCAGGTTTCTATCAGAGAGTAATTTGCATAATGAGGACAACAGAAGGCAGGCTTTGGGCTATGAGATATACCCTTGACTCTATTTAAGCCTCTATTTTTTACTAAAAAGCAAACATTAGCTTGGTCATTCACTCATACGTATCTAGTAAGACATACATAATACTTACCTTATTTAGTAGAAGCGCATTTTATGCCAATATTTTTCACCCATTTGTGAGCACAGAAAAAGATGTACTGTTAATCTTCACAGATTTTCTTGTATTCCATCCAAATAAGTACATCTGGTTCACATGATATCTGGCTTTGCTTTCCACACTACCACTACCAAAAAATTAAAAAAATATTTTTTTCTGGCATACAATATGTTCTGAGTCTAAACATGCAAAAAAAAAAATCAGTTATGGCTACTTGCAAATTGAAAACCAAATAATCAGTTAAGCACAAGACAATTAGAAATGACATTTGTCCACCAATATTTTCATTCCTCATATAATTAGTAAATCGAATGCTCCTGGTAGAGTCAGGAGAAAGTAGGGTCACTGAGGAAAAGATCCTGTAGTTTCTTTTGTGCAAATGCCTCCTCTCCCCACCCCCACCCCCTACCCCGGCCTTCCTTCTCTTCATCTCCCTCCAGCTCCTCTCTCTCCCCTTCTCTTCTTTCATGTTTGCAATTCAATATTTTTATTTTGTATTCTGAAAAGTTATCGTAGATATCAAGATTGCAATCTGATTTTCCTGTGTATTGTCTTCATGTTAATTCCTTAATCATGGCAGTTATGCAGTATATTTTATATATTGCTTCTGTACACGTTTGACTTAAGACATATCAGGTGTTTCTTAAGGCTTGTCTGTCTAGTGTGGTATAAACACCAGTGTGTATCAGCACCAATAAAATCCTTTGGCACAAATGTCCCCATGACATTTGAAGATAGTCTCCAGGGTTATACACCTAACCTGAAGACTAATCTTGGTGGAATGACTTAATAGGCTTAAAATGTCATGCTTTGTGCATTGCAGCCTTAGCGGGATTAAAAACGCTGTGTTTATTTTAAACTCCACATGTCCTATTAAATTACAGTCAGCTTAGTTACTTTGTCCTCTCCTTCCAGGATATTACCTTATTTTTAAAAGAGATTTTTGAAGTGAAATTTCTCATGTCAGGATTAATTAAATGCAGGGCCACAAAAGCTAAACATAAGATGGAATGAGGGAGCATACTGTCAACAGAGCCAAAATGAAATGGAGAAATGTTAATAACCTCGAAACAAAAGTGGTAAATCACATAAGTCAAATCATATATTCCAAGTGCTGGATATTCCTACATTAGTATTTATTTAGAGTAGATTCTCTAGAGCAATATTTTCTACAGCAGTTCCGTTAAAGCTACCCCATGAAAAAGATTCCCAGTATTAAATAAGATGGAAAATACGTCTCTACATTTCAGAAATTTATAATGTACATTAGCCAAAAAAACTCCTTAGAGAAGTCCTATAGTTGTTTTGTTTTGTTTTTTTTTTAAATTAAGATAATTAGCATATCATGGCCACCATTTTATTTTTACACATGTTTTAGGGCCCAAAGGGAACAAATAATTTTATCCATAACAAGTATGGGCTAATATTCTTAACAATATGTTGTTCCTTTTCATTCTTTCTGAACTTTCTTTTACATCCCAGAAGACATATTCTCAAACAGAAAATTAAGTTTATAATATAGAATTAGGAGTATTCATCTATTTTAGAGGAAAAAAAATAGCAAGTTTAAGAAGACTTCATACAAAGTCATCTCAATGCTGAAGAATTAATCTTAAAGTTTATAATTTATTTATTTTTTGTTTTAGTATTTTTATTGAGATGTAATTTAAAATTTACCATTGAAAAGTGTACACTTCATTAAATTTTAGTACATTCACTATGTTGCTTATTCTGTACATTTTTTATAAATGGGATTGTACAATATGTGGCCTTTTGTGGCTGGCTTCTTTCATTTAGCATGTTTTCAGGGCTCATCCATGTTGTAACAGTACATACCTTGTTATAACTAAAGAATATTTCGTTGGATGGGTATACCACCTTTTGTTTATTCTTCACTTGATCAACATTGGGTCTTTTTGTCCTTGAGTTGTAAAAGTTCTTTATATATTATAGACACTAAACACTTATCAGATATAAGACTGACAAATATGTTCTTCTTTTCTGTGTGTTGCCCTTTACTTCCTTGATAAGTGTGGTCCTGCAGTAGATTTTTAAAGAATATTCATTGGCATTTAACCCCAGTTTTTTAATACAATTTGATACCAACGGAAACACATTGGTAGATATTGTGATAGGCCACTTTCAGACCTTCCCTTTTCTTGGATTATATGAATAAGGGCCCTAGCAAAGGAAATCAAGACATAGAAATACAAGAACTGGCAGGAGGGTTCATATTTCAGTACGGTAAAAATATCTCAGCATTCACAGTGATCTGTATATTAGAACACAATTTCAGATTATCTTAAAATTTTATTGTTTCATTAGTCCATGACAATGAACTGATATAAATGTGGGTAGACTATATCACCTTGGTTATTCTATGAACCATAGGAGAAAAGGGGTTGACCTTCCATGCTATATAGCATGAATATATCTGTGCCTTTCTCAACCTAGAGTTCCCAGTGTGAAAAGGGTGAGAAAATGTCAGGGACAGCAAAAGATGAGATAAATAGGAGAGACAGAGACCTTTCCACTATGTAAGACTAGACCTGAGAACTCTCAGGAGAGAATTTTACTCTGTAACCACCTGAGAAGGGACACTCCTTAGGACTTAGGGTGGAATGACTCAGGCGGTTACTTCAAACCAATGGGAGCTGCAAACATAAAGGAAGCTCCAGGTATTTTACATCTATCTATCAACCTTACAACAACTTTGCAAGGTAGAGGGAATTATTTCCATTTTACAGTGGGAAATATGACCATCAAAGAAGCCAGTGATTTGCCCAAGGCCAGACAGATAAAGGGTGTGGCTGGGACCACATGCCATTTAAAGAGAACAAACCAATTCTCTCTTAGTATTCCAGACTAAGTTTTAGGATATAGTCCATTTAGAGAATAAACTATTGTCCATTATCTGATGTGCCAAAGAAACCCAAGGCAAAGAGCAATCACTTTGTTTCGTTGGTCCTCACAGAAAAAGAATTAATGATGCCGAGGTGCTCCTTCTCTGGCACCCAAGGCACTTACTTATAGTGCTTACTAAACTAGCAGGATGGTAGGTAATGTTTACAAGTCTGTCTTTCTTTCCCTACAGAGACTATATAATCTTGTCTTCTTTGTGTTATCAGAATTTAGCATAGTGTCTGACACATAGTAGAGCTTTCTAAACACTTTAGCAAAAATAAATAAATAAATAAATAAATAAATAAATAAATAAATAAGCAAGCAAGCAATTGCATGGGTAAAAGATACATAAATACTAAGAACTAATAGTTATGCAACTCTTACTATGTGCAAATATTATTCTAAGGACTTTACATCTTTTTATTCATAGAAACCATATATCAAGAATTAAGTACTACTAAGTATTTTCTTTGGACAGATGAGGAAATGGGTCTATAGTCCATGCTCTTAGCCATTGCATTAAGTGGCCTTTCCTTAAATGTGAATCAAAAGCTGTAATGGAATATTAATCAGCCATAAAACAGAATGCAATCTTATCATTTGCAACAATATGGGTGGACCTAGAGGGTATTATGCTAAATAAAATAAATCAGACAGAAAAAGAAACCAATGTGATTTCAGTTATATGTGGGATCTGAGAAAACAAAGTAAATGAACAAACAAAACAGACACAGACTCATAGATACAAGGAACAAACTGATGGTTGCCAGATGTGAGGAGAGTTGTAGGAGCTGGGTGAAAAGGGATTAAGAAGTCAAATTTTCAGTTACAAAGTAGTTATGTTATAAAGTACAGCATAGCAAATATAATCAACTAGAGGCCCAGTGCACAAATTAGTGCACCTTGAAAGGGGTGGGTCTTGGCCCATCCTCCACACCCCCACCTGGTCTCTCCCACTGCAGCCCCAGGTCCCCTGTCTGCTGGCAACCCCACTCCCACCACCACAACTGTGCTGATGGCCTGGAGGTATTGAGGCTAGTGCCAGCAGGGGGTACGAGCAGTGGCTGCTGCCCCAATTGCCCCTCAGGAGCAAGAGGGGGTAGAGAAGCCCTGAGGGATGATCAGGATCTGCCACTGCCACTCACACCCACTGATGGCGCTGAGTGATTGGGGCCAGGACCAGCAGTGGTTGTGAGCAGTGGCTCCAGCACTGGCAGCAGGTTTGAGCAGGCCAGTGCCTGCAGCAGATGCAAACCAACACTGAGTGGGACTGCGGCTTGGGAGAATAGAGTTTTCAGTAACCGCCTGAGGCTCATCCCAATGACAGTAACCAGTGCCCCGCCTTTATACTCGGAAACTACAAGAGGGAGTTAGGACAGTTACAATGACAACCCAAAGGTTACAGAAGCTATTTTGTAAGGGAAAGCCAAGTACCTGTTCTTCAGCATTCTTCATACCACCACCCATGGGATATGCATTTGCAAAGGACCACAGATGCGAAAGGACCTCAGGGCTGGGTGTTGACTCTTTTTAAATCCTCTCAATTTTATTGCAACTGTAAATAAGAATTTTCCCCCTTTTTTTTATAGTTGACATTCAATATTAGTTTCTGCTCCATACTTTTATTTATAGTTGACATTCAATATTAGTTTCTGCTCCATACTGCTTTCTATGATGACTGCACCAATCTGCATTCCCACCCTTAAAGGCCTTTGGAGAAACACCTTGAAGATGAAGGTGTCCCATTAACTAAGGAGGTAATGGATATGTTAGAACACATGGAAGGTGGATGGGAAGGGAGGGAAGGTAGGATGTGTGCAATTCCTTGTGGTGTGATGGTGCTTGATATACCTAAGAAACTGAAAAAAAAAAAAATTCTGACAGACTCAAAGAATGAAACAGGTCGTATCAGGCAAAGAGGCTAGAGAGAGACATACATTCATGTCTGCTTCTCTTCGAGGTTTGATCTGTTCACTCTGTTGATTATAAGTGCCTGACATTATTAAGCATCTTTGATTGCAATGTAAGTGCCTGCCATTAAGCCTTGGATTGCCAAGGCATCCATTTCGAAGTCATCTATCTCGAATAAATGGATTGCCAGCTGCATGGCACAGTTCTGGCTAAACAACTCATTAAGGAACCAAGCTGCCCACCCTTCACATTCCCCTCCTCGAGTGCCCTGGGTAACCTAGATAACTGACTATTTCACTTATCCCATTTTTCCCTCCCCGCTAACAAAAAGTGAATCTGCAACACCCTAATCACCCCAACCTTAGACAGAGTTTTAGCTCTGGGTTCCCTCTCTTTCCACCTGTGACCTCACTGTGTGGTCATGCTGTGTCCTTCACCTTCCTGGATTTGTAAGTAATAAGCTTTGGTTTTTCAGAGACCCCTGATGGTTGTTTCTGAGGTGAGTCTTGTAATGCTGAGAACCACAAGGGCAGTCCAGCCAGAACTTTGGTTGGGGAAATGTTTGTGGGGGCCCACCACAAATGGTGAGGGCACAGGTGAGTATTCCAGGCATTCCTAGCTGACCGCATTACTATTAATGCTGAAACCTACATGAAACACTGTGATAGACATCAACTCCTCTTCAATCTGTTTTGGCTCTAGGGTAGAGGTCAACTATTTCCACAATAATTCTCTGTAATAAACCACTCAAAACTTAGTGGCTTGAAACACAGTTATTTATTCTGTCTCACACATCTGTGAGTTGGCTGGGAACTGGCTGACCTCGGCTGGACTTGGCTCTAAGTTGCAGGTTGGGGCCAGATTTATTCCACAAGTCTCTCATCTCCACTTGGCCAGTGAGCCATCTGAGGTATTTTCGTTCATCATCATGGCAAATTTACAAGTTGATAACCCCACCTACATAATCGCACATTGTAAGCCTCTGCGTGAATCATATCTGCTAATGTTCTACTGGTCCAAACTCAATGGCCCAGGAAGTGTTCTTATCCGTAGAGGAAAGAAATACAAGATGTTATGAGTTAGATGGCTAAAACCACGGATGTGGAGAGGAGTGAGAAATTTGGTCCCAAAAGTTAATCTGTCATATCCACCAAGGTGAAGTTTTGTTGATTAATTACCTTAGCTTGTCCTAGTCATCCAATATCACCTTTGCTGTTTTCCTGTTAAGAGGTCAACATGGCCTTTGTTGACCCTGACATTTCATCTGGTCCTTGTCCTCATTTGCTGTGTGAGTTATTCTCCTAAAGAAAGGTCAAGAACAGTAATTCCTATACATTTACTTAGGGAAAACATCTGGAGAGTTGTTTTTGTTCTTCAAATTTCATCTGGATGTTTGGCATTGGGTCAAAAGTATCACTCTGAAAAGTTTTAGAAAGTGAATCTAGTTAGTCTGTTACTTCCTCTCCACTTTATAATAATACACAAGAGTCTCACTCATATGCCACTCCTGGGATACATGCTGGGAATCATGTTATAGAGGAAAGAGAAGGATAAATTTCCTCTGATGCTCATTCACAGTGAATTTTCTTATAAACCTAAACCGATTGGCCCACTTTAGAAATAATCTCACACCTTGTTTTGCACATTACAGTGAGATTCTGATGTGCAGGAGATCTTTGGCATTCTTTGATTTAAAAAATCACAGTGTCTACTCTGGCTAATGACCACTGGGTCATGGCATGCAATCATGTGTCACTTTTGTTGGGATACATATTTGAAAGTCATGTGTCATCTGTCACCACTGTTTTGTTCTCTAATTGCTGTCTCATATACTTTTCATAGGAAAAATTAAGTTTAATTGCAGTGTTTGCAAATTTGGAAATTTTCCAAGTGTCTTGATTATAACCAATAGAAATTCTGGGAGTAAACAGCAGTAGTTCACATTTATTCCTCCTCACGTCATGGGGTTTTCTACCCCCAGTCCTTGATCCCAGTCTACAAGACACTATGAAGCTTGGAAGGTCTGGACTGAGGGGTGGGAGATGATATTTTTGTTGTGGTTTCTGCTCATATTGTGTTTTAGGTAGAACATTTTTTAAAAATTAGATATTTAATTTAATGAGAAAATTTATTTCTTAATTCACACAGTAAATCTTGAAAATTTTAACTGAGAAAGGTTTTTGTTTTATTTTTTTAATAGCATAATTGGCTACAGAGATCAGTGGAAGATGAATTGGTCTTATTAGAGAGCAAATTATCCTATAGGGGTTCACCTGGTTTCGAGAAAAGCTGTGACATAAACAAAAGAAAAGGAATATAGAAGGTGACCCTGGGAAAAAGCTGAGCATGAACAAAACTTGAAAACTTTGTTTGTTCTTGACGTTAAGCTATGGCTCTTATAATGCTTCCAGATAATAATAAGCCTGAATCCTGATGCAACTCAATAGGTCCTTAGAGTCTGTCTTCTAACAACTCCAAGGCCATTCAAACAACTGGCATCTAAATTGATTGGCTAATCTGCTCTGTTGCTTAGAAAAATAAATTTTCATTTTACAGGCAGCCTTCCCTACTACCAAGCTCTGTTTCTGCTGCTCACACATAGTCTGTTTGCATTGCCTACAAATAATCATGTCAAAGATGTTCCTTTCTCCACTTGTTGAAGCATTTACTGAATATTTTAGGCCTGGAGGCTTACAAATCCCATCTGTTTAGCATAGCTCAATGCCATGGACATAACCCTGCAAGGTACTTCCTACTGCAGATAGAGAAGGGTAGATGAGACTTTTAAAATATTAGTTTTCTAGACCTTTTCACTCCCACAGTCATAAAAAGCAAGGCCCAAGCCTGGACATATATACACATTTGCTTCAAAAAAATGTACATTTATATCTATAATAATAAAAGGGTAATATGCTAATTAGACCAAATGTCTTCCAGATGTTCTTTCTGATAAAGCCAGCATGGGAGGGAAGCCAGTCCCGGGTCCTGGGTGCCCATGGGCAGCCAGAGGAGGGAAGCAGCTCAGGCCTTGGGTGCCTGCTGGTGGCTGGAGGAGGAAAGTCAGGGTCCTGGAGCCCAGGTCCTAGTGCAAGAGGGAAGCCGGTGCCAGCAGCTGGGGGAAGGAAGGCATGCTCCTGCACAAATTTTCTTGCATTGGGCCTCTAGTTAATATATAAGATCATTATTATAATATGATAGCCCAGCAGACTCTGATATTAACATGTAACAATAAAGTTATACAATTATAGTTTATTAGAGGTTCTGTGCATGAATTCATGCATGGGTGGGGGCCCTCTGGGTGGGCTGCAGGGATCAGTCGAAACCTGCAGTCTAATACCACCTGCAGCTCCTACCTGCCACTCCCGCTCATCCTGGCCCCACTGAGCCTGCTTCAGGCTCACGCCCAATCAGTCCTGATCAGGAGAGACTCACCAGCCATTAGCCCTGCATCTGGCACCCTCCCAAGGGAAGTGGCCTGTGGGATCAGGCTAAAACCAGCTCTCCAACATCCCCCAAGGGGTCCTGGATTATGAGAGGGCACAGGCCAGGCTGAGGGCCCCCACCAGTGCACGATTGGGCAGAGAGGAACCGTGAAAGGGCTCCTCTCTGCCCAATGGATGTCCAGCCCATCTTGCTCAGTCCCAATTGGCTGGACCCCAGCAGCAAGCTAACCTACTCGTTGGAGCATCTGTCCCCTGGTGGTCAGTGCAGCAAGCAGTTGAGCAGCCTTACCATATCATTAGCATATTGCACTTTGATTGGTTGTTCAGTTGTTCTGCCACTCAGTCTATTTGCATATTACCCTTTTATTATATAGGATTGTTGTACTAAAGTGTTGGTGCTTCAAAGAATTAATTTGCAAGTTACCTCCAAATCAATATTTTGAAACACCCCTAGGGTATATGTGAAGGTTTTTAGTTGTGGCTTGCAAAGTTTATTTTTACAGAAGTAAATTATTTCAAGTTTTTAGATAAAACCTCAATGTTTAGAAAAGAAAAGTGAGAATGCTATTAAAACAGATGAGTGGGCCCAAATTGCCAACTGTTAAGATTACTTCTGACCCTATGATTTACTTGGAAGGACAATTAGCAATTCTGGGGCTCCTGAAAGATAATTTCTGAATTTATTTCTGCTTACTACTAATCAAGATGAAAGCTAACTTTAATTCAGTGTTCTAGTTTCTCTTCTTTTCCTAGTTATCCTGCTAGGTCCATATTCTCTTGAATTCGCAAGTTGTATATCATTTATTACAGTTGGGTTGCTTCTTGAGATTTAAAGACCCACACTTATAAAAACCCAGTTTTTCACTTTGAGTATGTGAGTTAAATTATTCTAAAGTATATTACATATCTTCTAATGTCCTTAAGCAGTATGCTAAATGAATTTTAATATTTCTTGGTTTAGAATTCTCATATTAGAAAGAGTAATATATGCTATTATAATTAATAATTACTATACTACAGTATAAAGGCTGTGGAGTTCATGGTATTCAACCCAATTTAAGAGCTGTGTTCTTAAGCAAATAACTTAACCTATCTTAGTTACTTAAAAAACAAAATTTGTATATAAAAAATCATACCTCATTTGTAAAGTTGAATATAAAAATTGGGTAGAATGCCTGCTACATATACTGGAACTTTTGAATGAAAAATGTAGGGAGAATGAGTTGATAACTGTCCACCCAAACCCATACTCCCCAATTAGAGACTGAATTTCCATGCATATAGAACTATCAAATGAGATTATTTACCTCACCACCATTCCAGGGCCCTTCTTGAGTAGGGCTGCAATACATTTCTAGCTAATACCAATACAAAAAGTTGGCCTGTCTTTGTTGCAGGTTAAGGGGTTCACTCATCTGTTGGTTGAACATTATGAACCTCTGAAAAGCCAGAGATGCCAGGTGATGGAGATGTAGTAATATAAGAAAGGAAGGTGACTGGCATAGAAAACTTGTTTATCAAGTTACTTGTTGCCCTTCATATCTGCTGGGACCCATCTATTGTATGTGCCATTTCCATCAAATAGATTACTGGGGCACTATATGGGGGATCAGATGGAGTCATGTGGACTCAGGTTACATAGCCACTTGACATCCCATGGCCAGGAGCCCAGTCTCTACTAGGCTAGGAGCTGTTTTGCCAAGAATGAGTAGTTTCTTGCCACAAAAATCTAAGCCTTGCTCTGGACTGCTAAGCGTCTCTGCCATGACTATTCTTTGAGAATGGCATCTAATCATTATAAATACAGCTGGCTCCAATAGAGCTGTTGAACTTTGTGGGCCAAGTGACAGGGCCAATAATACTGCAGCTAGAGGTCAAATGACCCAATTCTTGAATCCCATGTGAAGAGTCTGCTTTTTAGGATTATTTCTAGATTTCAACTATCTTAGTGTAGGTTTTGTGAAAAAGCAGAGCCCGAGACAAGGCCTTGCTTATAAGTCATTAATTTTGGGAAGAAATCCCAAGGAAAAGAGGTCCAGACTAGGAAGAATATAACTGGAAAGTAGGGAAAACAATTCATGAGTATTTGTCTTGTTGCTCACACAGTGGGCAACTGGGTTCCATCTTGGCTTAGGACTTTCTGAAGGTGAACTTCAATGTTGTCCACATAAGGGCAGAAGAAGGGGCTATGAATTCCCTGCCTCTGCCCTGAGGGTCACCTCCAAGGGTGCTAGATCCAGGTTTGCTTATGTGTAAGACGGATGAGTGTTCTCCCTTGGGTGTTCATGTGGCAATACCAGAGAAGGCTGAGGACTAAAAGGGATTTGTATGATGCAACTCTCAAGCAAGGGGCTTTCAGGTTATACCTGTTGCAGCCCTCACTTCACCCACTCCTTCAGTAGAAAGGCAAGGCAGAACATGTACCTGAAGCAGGGTTTTCCCTAGACAAAATGGCTGCAGCTAGCCATGCTTCTTTAATGATCATAGCAAAGTAATTATGATTGCTTTTATATTTTTTGTAACCATTACTTATTTGCCATTAGCTATTATTTCTTACTGACACTTTGTGCTTTCTTTCTTTTTTTAAAGAAATATATTTTTTATTGTTTTCAGGGAGGATGGGAGAGGGAGAGATAGAAATATCAATGATAAGAGAGAGCCATCAATCAATTGCCTCCTGCAAGCCCCTGATTGGGGATCAAGCCCACCACCTGGGCATGTGCCCTTGACCAGAATTGAACCTAGGACCCTTTAGTCTGCATGCCTATGCTCTACCCACTGAGCAAAACCAGCTAGGGTACTTTGTGCTTTTCTAAGACATTATTTCAAACTTCCACCAACCTTGTTTCTTTTCTAGCGTGAGTTTGAAATCCGGTTGTATTATTGTTTAGGATTATGCATAACTTTGGAATAAACAGGTCCTGAGTGGATGCCTGAGGTGATCTTTAAAAAGCACATGAGGATGTTAAGTAAACTTATTGAGGCCATCATTTCACAAGATGTATACATCAAACCATTATGCTATACTTCTTAAATGTATACAGTGATGTATGCCATTTTATCTCAATAAAACTGAATTTTTTAATTTAGAAAAGGACATGATTTTATAACTTTTGATATGTCTATTTAGCCTCACAGAGGCCCTTTATTTCCTTGTAATTTCTCATTCTCATGTTCAGATTAAGTGAAATGGTCAAAGTCAAGTAATAAACTAACAGTGTGTATTGTTTTGACTTAACATAGGCTATTGTGATTACATAATATAACCTATTATTATTACTATTATTATTTTTGATGAGGTAAAAATTTTAAGTGTCATATTATAACATTTTGCTAATTGCTTTAGCTTTAATTTGTTATTCAAGAGTTATATCCAGTACACATATATGAAATTAGTACCAAATTAATACCAATTAGTACCAATTGATTTTTGTTCAGGTTCATTAATTTTTTAAAAACAATTAAAGGGCTGTTAAGCCATACATAAGACAAGGGATTATAAACAGAATTCCCAAGCATGGGATTCCTCATATATGTCCCCAGGAAAGAAAAGTATTTATTTTGAAAATAAAAAAAATAAAATAAAATAAAATATCTGCTTCCCCCGAAATGCTTTACAAAAAATGCAGTAAGACAAAAATAATAATGGGGAATAATAAATAAATTCCACTTCAAATGACTTTTACCTTTGGTACAGGCCCTAATAGTTCAAATTAAGCAAAGATTAAAATGCAAATATTGCTTTTGGTGCTGGCTGGATTTCCAGAGTTTTTGAAATGTTTAGAAAACAGTCTACACATTTCATTTCCTTTTTATTTTGACAGCACATTGTTGCCGCGTTTCTTTGATTTGCACATCTGGAATCACTAAAACATACAGCTGGGAAGAGCTGCCAAGGATATTTTGTTTTCTTGACTAAGAATTAGAACCTTGGCCTGACCAAAGGGTAGTTATCTGGGCGAGTTAATGATGAAATCCTGAGGAGTGATGACAAGATGAGAAGACTCTGGTACTGGCAACCATGGGCTCTGAAAATCAGTTTGTCACTACACCTCTCTGAGTTTTATGAGATGCTGCTGATACCACACTGCTTTTGTCAAACCCCGAGTCTCATGTCCACTCACACACACAGAATAAATCATGGACCTCCCTCTCTGTGCCTCTCAGAGCCTTAGCCACTCATGCAGGACGTGAGAGAGAAGAGCTTGGTCCTCTCTCCTGCCAGCAATTCACCACAAGTGCAAGGACGGGATGCACAAATCAACAGCGAAAGGCCATCAAGGAATCACCTTGGGTGGCTGGGGAGAATAGCAGGCAAGCAGGTGGAGACTTGACAAATCCAGTGGATTAGAAGCAGTCCAGGATAGCAAAGTGGAGAATGCTATGGCAATCGTTTTGTTCTGATATCTCTAAACTTCCCTTTAAAACGAACGGACATCTCATGCAAAGATATTCTGATGAATACTGGAAGTTAAATTGCTCCAATAGCCTTCTTTTGTCATTTAAGACAAGGAAGTGTAAATTTATAATCTTGGAAAAATTATTGGCAGTGCTTATTAAAATTAAACATAAGTACCACCCAACAATTTTTTTCCCTGGCAACATAGAACTGAGTGCCTAGTTCCATGCAGAGGAACACACAAGAGTGCTCATACCAACTTTATCCATGAGTCCCAGACTATAAATAACACAAACATCCATCAGCAGTAGAATGGTCAATTAATTGTGGTCTAATCATAAAGTGAAATATTAAAAGCAACAACAACAACAAAAACCAGGATACTGTTACACACAACATGGCTGGATCTCATGGTAATGATGTCAAGTAAAGGAAGTCAAATGCAAAAAGAGTACCATAGCCCCCCACATATTCACTGTTTCTCTCTGTGTGTTTTCAAGTACCCACGTTTTCAGTTACCCATAACCACGATCTGAAAATATTGAATAGAAAAGTACAGAAATAAACAATTTATGGTTTTAAATTGCTCATTGTTCAGAGCAATGTGATGGAATCTCATGCCATCTCCTGACCTTCCTCCCCCACCCCATCCACCCAGATTGTGAGTCATCCCTTTGTCCTACATATCCACGCTGCATTCCCTCTCCTCTCCTGAGTCACTTAATAGCCATTTTGCTTCTCAGACCCACTGCAGAAGCATTGCAGTGCTTGTGTTTACGTAGCCCTTGCACCCTTATTTTACTCAATAATGGCCCCAAAGTGGTGCTGCTGGTGTTTGCATGTGCCAAAGAGGAGCCGTAAACTTTATCATGGATATGTATGTATAGGAAAAAACATGACACAGATAGAGCTCAATGCTCTCCACAGTTTTAGGCATCCACTGAATATATTAGAATGTGTCCTTAGTGGATAAGGGTAGGGGGGGGTGCTGCATACAATTACAATATATGATCCCATTTATATGAAATTCAAAAGTAAGCTAAACCAATCTACTGTGATTAGAGGTCAAATCAGTGGTCTTTTTGGAATGTGAGTTCTGACTTAGGGAGCATGGTAGGGTTCTTGAAGTGTTTTATATTTTAATCTTGGTGTGTCTCATACAGAAATATACATATGTTTGTTAAAATTCTTCAGGTTGTAAACCAGATTTTTGTCCTTTACTATAAGGTATATCTCAAGAAGAAAGAAAAAAAATCGTAGTGATGAACTCCAATCCTATATAATAAAGAGGTAATATGCAAATTAACCCTCATGCCCTCACAAGATGGCTGCCTATGACCAGGCCAGCAGGGGGGTTAGTGAGGGATGACCAAACAACTGAATAGCAGGCTATATGGGGCAACCAGGCAAGTGGAGGGGAGGGGGGTAGTTGGGGGCAACCAGGCCAACAGGGGCAACAGTTAGGGGCAATCATAAAGGCAGGGGGACAGTTAGGGGCGACCAGGCAGGCACACAGAGACAGTGAGGGGTAATCAGGCCTGCATGGAGGGCAGTCAGAGGTGACCAGGCAGACAGGCAGGTGAGTGATTAGGAGCCAGCAGTCTCGGATTGTGAGAAGGATGTCCGACTACTGGTTTAGGCAGGGATCAGGTGTAAACCAGCAGTTGGACATCCCCTGAGGGGCCCAGGATTGGAGAGGGTGCTGGCTGGGCTGAGGGGACCTTTTCCCACCCCACCCCCTTGCACAAATTTCATGCTGTGGGCCCCCTGTAACACATAATTAAAGTGTGAAATTACTATTGAAATTAACACTTTATGCCACTATCTTATTTGAACAAAATTCTGCTGTGAGGGGAATTCTTAAATTAATTACATAAACATTTCTGGACCAAAACAGGCAAATGAGTAAAGTCACTTGGAGGCCAGTGTTCCTGTTGCACTGATGTCACTCTCTAATTGTTGAATACCCTTTTTAGTAGCTGTCTTCATGGGCTTGGGATGTTATTTTGAGTATACAGAAGAGGTCAGATGTTTGTCTTTTGAAATCATCCTAAGTTTTATTACATATACAAATAATTTAAAAGCACTTTAGACAGTACAGATGACTTGCAATGTGACTAATAACATTCCTGTTGTTTTTAAATTATAAGGCATGCTTGACTTAAAAATGAGAGTAATTATTTCATCTGGCTCCAAAAAATTTTCCTAAAGAAAATAAGGTTTCTAAAATGAAAAAAAAGAAAAAAAAAAAAAGGTTTCTAAAATGTGGAGAAATGTGTTAGCATCAAAGATAAGGGGTTCGTAGCTCACCAAAGCTTCACATGTTTGCACAATCAGAAAGAACTTGGCTCTTGGGATTCAAACAAGTCCAAATCTAGAAAACGAAGTAACTTCATATTTAATTCAGCAAATCTGACAAGAATTGACCATCGTATACCCTGATTCTCAGGAGGTATTACCACCTTAATTTACTTTAAGGTAGGGAAGTAACCATGAGAGATTCATCTGTATTCCAGAAAAGGTCTCATCTTTTTGGCAGAGATACATGCCTCCTCTTTGCCTTCAAGAGGGCTGGGGTTTATAGAAGTGACATGTGTAAGTCACCTTTCTTCCATTTTTCAAACCATCTATTTTATTTAACCAAGTCAATATACATATATTCTCTAGTCTCACATATTTCATGATTATCTTGCCATTCTCACTTTCCTATTTAAAAAGCATGATAGCCAATAGACAAGGTTTCCCATTTACTACCTCCATGCAGGGTGATGATAAAAGAGGTGTTTGATGTTTCTCAGTCTCCATTTCCTTGTCTGTGAACTGATAGTGATATAATGCCACCTTGCCAGTGTTGGGGAGTATTTAAGGACCATTCTTGGCTAAGGAGCAGGGAAAGGCCTCCTCTTTCCTAGGCCTACCTTCATTCATCTGCTCCTTTCATAAAGATTCAGGGGGAACTCCAAGATGGGTCCGGGAGGATTTTCTACAAGTTCTTTTAGTTTCTGCTCTTGATAACATTAGGTAATATTCACATATTTCCCACATTGGACTCTCAGTCATATTCCCGTTAGGAAGCTTCTTTCTGAGAATTATATATGTAATTAAAGCAGTAATGTGTAGACAAAAATGATACAGTTACCTTGTCATTCTCTGAAGACAAGATGAACCTCCCTCCCTGTTTTATGTTTGAGTGATTGATGATGATGACATCCATCCCATCTAATTTCTTATATGGGGCCCTGAGATGAGATGTCCTATCTTTCCTAACAGAAGTATGACAAAATATCACCCTGTAGCAGTTCTCATGGCAGGGCAAGGTGTTTTAATGAATATCTCATGCTTTCCTTCTCTCTTCTTAAAGTAACTATTATAAAGCATTTCTATTGATGGAGACTAGAAGAGTGTAGTACTCATAAAGATGTAATGCATTTTCATTCTGGTCTGTTTTGCTCATTTCCATTGTAGCAAGGCTTTAATTTTCTAGGCATAAATTCATTCAGGTCATTGACTCAGAGAGCATCGTTTATGAGGATAATTCTGGCTACTGATAGAAACTTGCCTTATTGTTGAGTTTACTTAATTTCTAAATCTGTGCTCTTTCCTTGTATTAGCTTCTTAAACAGAGTCAGAGAATTTTGTTCCATTTTATTTGTTCTAAATTACCATTATCCATGAACTGAAATGTGTTCAAATTCACATCAGATTTTTGCAACCAAGGGTGACACTTCTGGCCACCATAAACATCAAACCGAAGGACATGTAATATACAATTCTGAGGTATACTATCTGCCTTCCCATGAGAACAACACAGTTCATGGGAATTTTATTGGCTCTAATGGGCACTAGGACATTAGTTGGTTTTATTAAAATGCACCCATGTAATTACTAAACCTGAGGTTAACACTGTACAGTCTTATTAGGCTCAAGGCGGTGGTCCTCTATGACAGTCAGTGTCTCTTGAAGTGATGCCCATTTTTGTTTGTTTTTTTGACTTTTGTTTTTAACAACAAATGAACAAACCACTACGGACACTGGTTTACACACGGTGATATGCTGACAAGTTAAAGGGAGCAAACACAGCAGTATTGGTAACAATAAAGTAAGCCAACTCATGCTTCAAAGGTAACAACTGGGAAATGTGACTTTTCTGGCAGAACTCACTCCCAGGCAGAGTTTTGACATTGTATGAGATTTATTCAATAAATATCAAGGTACATTTTTAGTCTTGCATACTCATTCCTCAGCCATTACTAATTTTTCTTGTATGAACCTGCAAATCAAGAGCCATGACTCAAGTTAAAAAACTTTCCATTTGTTTATTGTGAGACTCATTATTGCTATGGTTATCTGTACCCAGTTTTCATCTTGACTTCCCTGAGCAAGGGACACTTGTGGGACTGCCCAGTTGCCTATATCAGTGGATGTCAAAAAGTGAGTGCCTTGTGGTACTATACCAAAGGCTTCCTCATGGGTTATCTCGTTTCTTCCACATGGGGTTGGATTCTTTTCAAAGGAAGTGGACAAGGTTGCCAAGATTTATTTCAGTTGGGTGGCCTCAGGGTAATTAGGATATACTTTAATTACTATGAGGCACTCAGAGGTATGCAGAAACTTAAAAAGAAACTTGAACTACCTTTCTACTTTACATGTTTCATATTTCTTGGCTTCCAAAGGGCTCAAAGACTGAACCTATCTTTCTCCATTCAATAATCTAAATAATCCAGATGTGAAGTATAAAAATCAATTGCTTTGACATTTTCTGCATTCAAAAAACCAATGAATACCACTGAATATTCTGCCATGATAATGGAAAGTTTTGGTGCACTATTACATATTGCTTTACAATTTTTTTTTACTCCTTTTAAATATGATTTATTGAGAGATAGTTTAGGATGTGTATGAAAAAATTATAATTAGCATTTTATTTTTGTTAATAAAACAGTTGATCACTTCCAAAATGAGCTGTATGATCTAGTCTCTACTAACAGATGATGTCTAAGCATGTGGTTTGTTCTGTAGAAATATATACTGAGAACCCACATTTAATCTCCACATGCACCCTTCCCCACAAAGGACTCATTCTCCTCCAGATTTCTGTAGAGGTTGATTTGCTTTCCACCAAAGAAATATCTTGCATTTCAGGTTCTAAATAATGCAGAAGAGCAGAGGAGCATAATGATTCTAGAGAAGGTATGCTGTAACTTTAGCCTCAGGAAGTAATAGCTTTTATCAGAAATAATAGGATTATGGGAACAAAATTAGAAAAAGGTAGACTGAAGGCCTTGGGACTTGGTATCCCTCTGAGTTATAGTTCAACTGAAGACTCAAGAGACATCTTGAGAAACTGTTCCCTGTTGGAAGCTGCCCATTGCCTTTACTAGCAGAAAGGCGTGGACAAGGAATCCGGAAGGCTGGTCAACCTGAAGGCTCTGGCAAAGTGAGAGCCATGCACCCACTGTCTAGTTGAGACAAAGGGAGATGAAGCAACTTCCACCTTTTAGTCTTATGTAAAGTCTTGCTGATGGGCTATTATTGAGCTATTATTGGAATTGCCTGCCTATGGCTTATGGATGTACCCCAGACCTGAATAAAAAGATGGCAATGCCAGAGCAAAGCGAAGTCCTCTCTTGGGCTTCCACTCAGCCCCCAATTCTCAAATTAATATTTTCTTGTCTACTCTTTCTTATTTGTGTGCTGCCTCCTCCAGATCCTGAACCCTGAACCTGAACCCTGAATCCCATGTGAGATGTGGGGGATCACACCTGCAGCTGGCAGCCCAAAGTGGGGTACACTCACAACTGGTGCCCAATGTGCCCAATGTGGATCGTATTCTCGGTTCTCAAATGGATGCTATTCTAGAAACTCAGCTCAGATGGAATTATAGAAGTTTTTTGAAAGCCCCATGCTAGGAACCCTTGTTAAGGGCAGTGCCCTAAGAAGTTCCTCTTGATTGGCTGATATGGTCAAAAGGTTGTGACATACATTGTGACTGTATTGAATCCAAAGGTGCCTAGTTGATTAAGCCAAACACAAGTTCTAATTCCTTTGCAGTAATCTGATAAAAGGTGCATCCAACTAATGCCCATGCTTCTCCTTTAGAAGTAGTTAACTTCAAAAAGAAGACCTCTCAGAGAGATTCCCTGAATTAACGACACATATTCTTTCAGACTCACATTCAGTAGAAGTCAGGTCTTCAAACATTACTGAGTAATAGCATTATGCTAAACTAGAGGCCTGGTGCATAATAATCGTGCATTGGGGGGTGGGGGTCTCTCAGCCTGGCCTGCACCCTCTTGCAGTCCGGGACCTCTCACTCCTTACAACTCACATGCTTGCTGCTCCTTACTGCTCAACTCATTGTTCCTTAGTGCTGCCATGGAAGTGGGAGAGGCTACCACCAGCACCAGCTGTGATCCTGGCTTTTGGCTGAACGGCACTCCCCCAGTGGGAGCACATTCACCACCAAGGGGCAGATCCTACATTGAATGTTTGCCCCCTGCTGGTCAGTGCAAACCATAGGGACCAATCATTCTGGTTGTTCCTTTGTAATGGTCACTTAGGCTTTTATTATATAGATAAGTCTGAGACACCTATTTAAATCCCACCAAAATGAGTTAGCACATGCAAAGAGTAGAACAGTACCAGAAAGTATAGGTCATCTTCCTTTTCTCCTAGCAAGCACACTGGAAAGATGTAAGCATTGCTATTAAAATTAGCTTGTGCATGTAAAAATACAGCATTGAATATATAAGTATAGAATTTTAAGATAGTATTATTCTGCTAGTTTATGTTTTTGTGCCCCACTGGACTAAAAGAATAAAAGCAATTGTTTAGCATATTTTTCCTGGGATCTTCCATGTAATTAACAATCAATTTCATCAATATTATTCAGGCAAAATTTATTCAGATTGAAATCCATAATAATAATCTGATGTATGTACAAAATTTACATGCAGAATTATTCATCAGTATTTTATGTATTTATAACTTTTTAAAATATATATTTTATTGATTTTTTACAGAGAGGAAGAGGGAGGGATAGAGAGTTAGAAACATTGATGAGAGAGAATCATCAATCAGCTGCCTCTTGCACACCCCCTACTGGGGATGTGCCTGCAACCAAGGTACATGCCCTTGACTGGAATTGAACTTGGGACCCTTCAGTCCGCAGGCCAACTCTCTATCCACTGAGCGAAACCGGTTTCGGCTGTATTTACCTATAACTTTTAAAATTAGAAACACTTTAATCAGATAAATGCAAATTAAAGTGACAATGAAGTATCACCTCACACCTATCAGAATGGCTATCATCAACAAATCAACAAATCACAAATGTTGGTGAGCATGTGGAGAAAAAGGAATCTTAGTTCACCGCTGGTGGGAATACAAACTGGTGCTGCCATTTGGAAAACAGTATGAAGTTTCCTCTAAAAATTAAATATGAAACTGCCATTTGACCCATGATCCCACTTCTAATATATATCTTAGGAATATATCCTAAGAATCCCAAAACACCAGTCAGAATGAATGTATGCACCCCTATATTCATAGCAACACAATTACAATAGCTAATATCTGGAAACAGTCTTAGTGCCCCTCAGTAGATGACTGGATAAAAAGCTGTGGTACATTTATACTATGGAATACTATGCAGCAGTAAATAAGAAGGATTTCTTAACATTTGAGATAGCCTGGGAAGATCTGGAGAGTATTATGCTAATCAAAATAAGCCAGTCAGAGAAAGACAAGTATCACATGATCTTACTCATATGTAGAATCTAATTAACAAAATAAATTGATGAACTAAATAGATCCAGAAACATAGAAACATGGAAAGACTGTGAAATCTAAGAAGGAACGTGGGGATGGGTGGGTAGATGGGAAGAGATGAACCAAAGAACATGTATGCATATGTGCATAACCCATGGACACAGAATAGGGGATGAAGGCCTGGGGCAGGGGGCATAGGTAGGCTAAAAGGCGTCAATGGGGGAGAAAGGGATATATTATATGTATTATAATACTTTCAGCAATAAAGATTAAAAATAAACACTTTACTTGTTCAGCAGCAGAAGACTGGTTAAAGAAAATTATAATGACGCTCAATAATTTAAAACCATTCTCAAAATAATAATTAACAACTTAGAAAGGTAATCATGATTTATTTTTAGGTAAGAGAAGCAAATTACAAAAGAGTAGGTAAAAAGCATATGTAAAAAAACAAACAAACCACATAAACACACATACATTCATACAGATGAGGAATTTTTTTAAAGACTTGTAAGAGTTATAAAAAACATACTGATAGTACAAAAATTTTGAATTAATTTTTTACTTCTCTACTTTAATGTATTATATATATTTTTTACAACAATTATTTTTACATTATCTTATGTAATAGGAAAAATAATTATTACAAAAGAAAAGGATCAACACAGTGAAAATAATTAATTAAATTGGATATTAGAGATTATGTAGACAAAACACTGCTGGCTGATTAAATTTTCCAGTTTTTCATCAGTTGTTTTGATTATGTTGGCATAGCCTCATTTGCCAACTTAGAAGCACAGACTTTCAGAAAATTTAAACAAAGAAGATGTAGATAACAATAGTAGAGGTTGTTAATTTTTCCAGTAGACACCTTATCTTGTGCCTCTGCAGCCCAGGATGAGTGTCTAGCTGAGGTTATCAGTTTAGTCTGCACAGGGCCACAGGAATGTTTATGGTGGAGAAGGCCTGGTGATCTTGTCAGTGGTGAGTGGTCTCAGACAGATGTCCAAGAATGCAGATGTTAAGGAAGATTACTGATTGTAAAGATAAAGGGATATTTCATATCATTCTAACAAGGAGACACAACAAAGCAATAATTAAAAATAAGTGGCTACAGAAAAATAATTATCAGAACGGTATGCTTAAATCATTTTTGCATATCTTAAAAGATCCAACTCTAAACCATATACCAGGCATTTTTTGAATGTCCTCTTTCTTTTCAATGATTCTCTCTCATTGAGACATCAATGAGAGAGAATCATTGATCAGCTGCCTCTTGCACACCCCCTACTGGGGATGTGCCCGCAACCAAGGTACATGCCCTTGACTGGAATCGAACCCGGGACCTTTCAGTCCGCAGACCGACGCTCTATCCACTGAGCCAAACCGGTTTGGCTCTTTTTCTTTTCTTTTTTTAAAAAAATATATATTTTATTGATTTTTCTTACAGAGAGGAAGGGAGAGGAATAGAGGGCTAGAAATGTCGATGAGAGAGAAACACCGACCAGCTGCCTCTTGCACACCCCCTACCAGGGATATGCCCGCAACCAATGCATATGCCCTTGACTGGAATCGAACCTGGGACCCCTCAGTCCGCAGACCGACACTCTACCGCTGAGCCAAACCAGTTTCGGCTGAATGTCCTCTTTCTTAAACTAAAAATGAAAATTATGTGAGACATTAGCCTGAATCAAAAAATAAATTGTCCTTGGATTTTTGCCACATATTCACTTACCACCAATAAATAATGGCTAGTTGACTTGTCTTGAGTGGATTGTTTTTGTACTACATTTTCTATTAAGAAAGATAGTGAACCTGTAAGCATGCTAGTAGGTGCTGATCTCTTATTTTTTGTTTGCTTTACTTATTTATTTTTATTTTCACTGCCTATTTTATTTTTAAACATATTTTTATTGATTTTAGAGAGAAATGAAGAGGGAGAGTTAGAAACATCAAAGATGAGAGAGAATCATTCATTGGCTGCCTCTTGCATGCCCCTCCCCTCCCCCCATTGGGGATAGAGCCTGAAACCCAGGCTTGTGCCCTGACCAGAATCAAATCCAGGACCCTTCAGTCTGCAGGCCAACACTCTAACCACTGAGTCAAACTTTTCTGCCATACTTTAAGCAACCTAGAAAGTACAGATTTTCTAAGGGTGGTCACAACACTCTCTACCAAGAAATACTGTAGACATTCAGAGTAAATGAGAAATCCTAGAGACAATTTTTTTGTGGTTTAAATTAAAATATGTTTTTATTGATTTTTGAGAGACAGGAAGGGAGATAGAGAGAAACGTCTATTAGTTGCTTCCCATATGCACCCCGACTGGGGATTGAACCCAAAACCTGGGTATGTGTCCCGACTGGGAATTGAACTAGTGACCTTTCAGAATCAGTGACCCTTCAGTGCATAGGATGATGCTCAACCAACAAAGCTACACCAGTCAGGGCCTTAGAGACCCTTTTTGAAATACCATGCCTGGTCAAACATTGACATATATTTGTTCATTCTATTTTCTTGTCATTTTTGTTATCTTCAAAAAAATATAGAAAGTGCATGATGATAGAGACTGAGCTGATAATCTCCAAGTGTCAATAGAACATTGCACCTGTCCATTCATTGCTTGCTTCTTCTGCAGGCATGCCTAATGATGTAGGCCTGGCCCTAAGTGCTTGGGGTGGAGCTATGATTTCAAAAGACAGTATTAAGTATGATTGAAGAAATTTTCTGATCAAAGAGATTCTGTTCCATTATCTAAGGAGGCAGCATTATCTAAGGAGGCAGTATTATAGACTAAGTAAATAAAACTAAAAAGGATATTTTTAAAAGCTGGCTTCAGACCTACTAGATAATTGACAGCTATGTCTGGGGAAGCCATTTACCTACAAAATGTAATGTCCTTGTTATCCTATAATATGTATAACATACTCCATCAGCAAGGCAATCTCTGTCCCCAGCCTTCTTGATTTCTGTTGTTCAAGTCCACATTTCCTTTAGTTCATAGCAGTTTCCAGCTTGTATCATAGTATAGAAAGTATTTATTTATTATGTGTTTTATAGTCTCCTCCTACTAGAATAGAAGGCCCATGGAGATAGTGCTAATCTCTGTTTGGTTCATTGACTTACCACCAGCACCTAGAGCAGTATCTACCTCCAAGTGTGCTCATTACATTTCCTTAAGTGAATGCCTTATGTGCAACATGCTGAAGCCAGCCATTGTAGAAACTTATAGATATAAATCATTTTTATAACAGAGCTGTTAGAACGAATTTTGTAATGTGACTGCTTTCATTAAGATTGTCAATACAAAACAGCTTAGGTGCCCGTCAGCAGATAATTGGATCAAAAAACTATGGTACATCTACACAAGGGAATACTATGCTGCCATAAAAAGAAGTAATTCTTATCATTTGCAGCAACCTGGATGGAATTGGAGAACATTATGCTGAGTGAAATAAGCCAGTCAATTAAAGAAAAACACCACATGATCTCACTCATTTATGGATAATAAGGAACATTAAAAACTGATGAACAAAAAGATAGATACAGAGACAGTAAAGAAACAAACAGACTGTTAAATTACAGCGGGGAGGGTAGGGCAATATGGGGGAGATAAGAGATCAACCGAAGGACTTGTATGCATGCATATAAATATAACCAATGAAGGAAAACCTATGGGGAGGGAGAGGAGTGGGGATTGGTAAGGTATGTACACATATAATACCTTAATAAAAAAAATGACTACCAAAAAAAAAAAAAAAAAAAAAGATTGCCAATACACTCTCAAGAAAGATGGCATAATTCTCTTCCTAAATTCTAGGGCTCCTCATTCTGGTGCTCTGCATTTCTCTTCTCTCTGAGCTGACCTTGAGCATTGAAGATCAAAGAAAACCTCCTTAAATTACCACCTGCTTCAAAGTGTGTTGCATTTTACATCAATATCTCCCTACAACTGAGTAGATTTTACAAAATGTTTAGGAAAGTGATTTCTTTCTTTGAGTCAATCAAAAGACTACTCTTTATGAGCAGTGGAATCATTTGTATTTGCCAAGATTCTTGAGATACTAAATTGTGTTTTGCTTTAGTGTGTCAGGGAAACAAAACATATGAGTATCCATTCATGCATTTTTCTCCTTTTTCTAATTTTTAAGAAAGAGGCCAGCTCTTGCCCCACCTTTCTGCAGGTGCTCTCTCAAAATGCAAAATCTTTCAAGCAATCTCTCCCTAAGCTTATTGTGGAGCCTATGTCAGACATTGCAGAGGAAGTGACAGGAAGGAGTTTTCATTGAGGAAAATGGGATTGGACGTGGGTTACAAATTGTCTAGTGTCTGACTGGCCATTGCAAGGACTTTAGCTCTTGATTTGGATGGGAGGCTATTAGAAGTGTTTGAGCCGAGGATGGCATGCTGTGACTTTCATTTTAACAGGATCACTCTGATGCTTTCTTGAGAATAATCTGAACTCCAAAGAATGTAGCGGAGAGAAAAGTTGGAAGTATTGCAAGAGTCTTGGCAAGAGATGGTGGTGGCTCAAATCAAAGTGGGGGCTGCAGAGTTGGTGAGAAGTGGTCAATTCTTAGGAGAGGCCTTTGTGTGCTACTTTTTAGCTAGAATTCGAGGTGGGAGTGTTTTGATCCATTTAAGTTTTCAGTGGTCTGAATCCCTTTAGCATGCATTGCTGGGATGGGTAGGATTTGAGTGAAGTCTGCAGATGTGAACAGGGTAAAGTTGGCTCACACAGGCTTTGAACCCATGACCCTGATCTCATTAGCTTCTGCCCTAATCAATTTAGCTGA
Organism: Pipistrellus hanaki; assembly: GCF_964339955.1. Taxonomy (NCBI): domain Eukaryota; kingdom Metazoa; phylum Chordata; class Mammalia; order Chiroptera; family Vespertilionidae; genus Pipistrellus; species Pipistrellus hanaki. The sequence goes on from NC_140510.1 coordinate 29,637,893, forward strand.
ATATGGGCCAAGAAACTATAGAGAACCCTGCCCCTCTTCCATCACTTCCTGCACAGTCTAAGCTAGGGGTGTCGAACTCAATCAGAGAAGGGGCCAAAATCTAAAATCCAGCCTAAATTGCGGGCCGAATGGTTTACTGAACAATCATAAACTGACAATGTCATAAACTGACAGTGGAGTGCAGTGATGACAGAGCGGTGCGGGCCACATTGCAAGGCCTGGCGATCTGGATTTGGCCCGCGGGCCTTGTGTTTGACACATGTGGAGCAGTATCTGCCAAATTCACATAAAGTCCTTTGTTGTTGAAACAATATTAAATGTCTATAAAATGGATTTGGAAAACAAAGCAAAGCTTGCAGAGAATTCTGCCAGTACAACAGTGAGCCCTGTCCATCCTGGAGGCATGTAGCCATTTTCAAAACTTTATAGGCCCATTCTGTTAGTCTTTCGTTATTGAAAACAATGACAATTTTCTGAATTTGCTCAATTTTCCACAAGGGCTCAATCACCTTCTGGGCACACAATTGTATTTTCTAACAAGCTTACATGAGGAAAAGAAATACCATTCATTATGGCTCAAACAATAATATGAGTGAGAGATAACCCCACTTGAATAATAATTCTTAAACCCATCTTCACCCAAGGCGCAATGTTCCTTCACAGGAGAATAGTCACGTGGGGGACATGCCAATTATAAGGCAATTGGTTTGTTTTTCTAGCAGATTTGCTTTATTAAGAGTTCCCTAATGTGTTACACATTCTGTTACAAAGTGTGACAATCTATGGTGCATTCTGGGGATTTCAGGAAAGGGAAAGATCTTGCGAATTATTATCTGTGACAGAATTATAATTTTACAAATGATTAATCTCAATCATCCACCTCTTTCTCCTCTTGGGTTAAGCAGGAAAATTATATCCTGCAAAATTAGCTGTCAAAATGTGAGCCTGTGGTTTTGGAGTCGTTGTACATCAGGAAAACGAAAAGGAGATCTTTATTAATGAGCTGGATTAAATAAATAAAAAGGTTATTGTAGGAGACATGCTGCTCTGTTGCTACAATATGTCTCGTGAATTCCCAGTAGTCAGATAATATTTAACAAATTGAATCAGGAATCGATATGACTATTACTTGTTTCCAGGGATATCGTATCACCTAAGTATATTTTCACCTATGACTTCCTTTTGGACTGGATGCCAATGGTAATGCACTGTATGGTTCTTTATTATTTTATTATGCTGACTGTAATTAAATATTTTAATGACAGCATTTGGAAAGTATCTCAGAGTGCGGAACATTTCCCATCTATCACCAGACCAGAGCAGAAGTCAGAAAGCAGCAGTTTAGGGAAGATGAGAAGACTTAAAAAAAAAAAATACAAATTGAGAACCATGTAAACAAATTAAGAAATTCTGAAATCAGCCTTTTCACTGGACATTACTTTGTAACTTCAGCACAATTAAGTATTATAAGTTGGTATCATTCTTATGATCCATATCACCTATTATTTTGACTTGCATTATATATGTATATGCATCCTCTTCCCCCCCAAGCTAGACTGCAAGTTTAATTCCTGGAATATAGTAGATGATCAATAAATAAAAAGGGTAGAAAGAGAAGGGGATATTGAGTAAAACAGATAAGTAAAAATAACAGTGACTCATAAGTTAGGCTGTATAGTTACTTTTTTAACTTGGAAGAAAGAGTCTAGGACTATAAGTTTTCCAAACACACAAAATAAAAATTAAAAAAGGGGGGTTTGCTGGCATGGCTCAGTGATTGAGCATTGACCTAGGAACCAGGAGGTCAAGGTTCGATTCCCAGACAGGGCACATGCCTGGGTTGTGGACTCACTCCCCAGTGATTCTCTCTCATCACTGATTTTTTTTTCTTTTCTCTCTCTCTCCCAATTCCTTTCTCTCTGCAATCAATAAAAAAATATATATTTTTAAAAATTTAAAAGGGAGATTTTGTAGTCTAATGATGTCCAGGGCTGCCTTCGTACACAAATATGTAGCTACTGAAGTCTTCTCTTTGGCTTTGCCCATGTTACTGTGATATTGTAAAAAAGTGGATGCCAACTTCACCTTAGGTTTGATGATCTTAACCTCATCAGTATTTCCAGACATTGGTGACTCATGGGAAACATGCTAATTATAAGCCAAATGTTTTGTTTTTCTAGCATATTTGCTTTATTAGGGGTCCCCCTAATGTGAATTTGAAAGATAGACAAATAACTCTGAGGATCAGCCACAACTGAGGGCCCCTGGCTAGGGAGTGTTGCTGCTTTTGTTTCTGTGGACAGGGCAGGGAACAGCCTGACTCGACTCCCTTTGCTCTTTACTTGCTCTTGTTTTAGTTGAAGGAAAGAAGGACCCCACTCAACTTACCTTAATGAGAAAAGGAGTTGATAATAAAGACATATATGTGCCAGAACTGGAAACCACTTACAAGATGAGGCAAACTTCGATCTATAAGTCTTTCATTATCCTGAGTCACATCCTCTCTTTCTCTAAATCTCTCATCTCTCAAAATAAGTAAGTAAGTAAGTAAGTAAATAAATCAATCCATACACCTGGTATAATGTTTGCTTTTCTCTCCACTCTCTATAGAAATACTTCCTTATTCTTGCACTCATTTATTTTTGTCTATGATAGAGTCTCTACTTCCTTCTAATTTTTGCTCTCCAGAACTTCAATTTCTACTTGAACCATGAGAACTGCCCAGACTCTACTAGCTACTTCACTCCTAAGAGAGGATCTGATGGGTTCAGCTCATCTTTTCACCAAAGGCTACATCTGAGTTTGCTGGCTAAATGCCTTTGGGCCAGGTGCCCCCCATCCCTTTATTTCGGACTGGTAGTTGGGAGTCATATTGGCCAATGTGTGCCTTAGAACAATCTTTTATGAATACCTGGTATCTATAGACCATGCCACTTAGAATCACTTATATATATATATTTCTACACATGTCTCATCTTCTAATTCATGAGCTTCCAAGGAACTGTTGCATTTTTATATTACCAGTAGCATTTAGCAGCATACTTGGCATATTTTCTTTATCTAATCCATGTTTTTGGCATTGATATGTGTAATTATACTAGAGGCCCATGCACAGAATTCGTGCAAGAGGCCTTCCTTCTCCCTGCTGCCAGCACTGACTTTCCTCTGGCAACTGGGACCCAGGCTTCCCTCATAGCCCTGGCTTCATCTGGAAGGTTGTCCAGAAGGATGTCCAGTCTAATTAGCGTATTACGCTTTTTTATTATAGATATGTTTCTCCCTTCCTTTCTGACTTTTTTTTTTCTTCCCTCTCCCTCACTGTCTATCCTTCCCTTTCTTTACCCTTCTCTTCCCCACTTCTTTCTTTTTTATTCTCTTCCTTCACAACATGTAAGGACATTCTATGTTAGTGACTGTGCTGTGCAAGGTAACATCAAAATTGAAAAGTCATACTTTCTACTATCAAAATGCTCACATGCTCGTGTGGGGAAGACATCTGTAGTAAGATCTTATGTTTAAAATAGCATGTGCTTGAACTTCTGACATGTTTTTTTTTTTTCTTCCCTTATCTCATGCATCTTACTAATTCCTCATTACTTCATTGCTTTGGGGATTTTCCAGGGCAGAACACAGAAGAAGCAAATGTCAATATTTTGCCTTTTATAAATGCTTATACTCATGGAAGGGAGGTTGTATGTGTCCCAGAGGGGAAATTCAGAGGGGTTGTTCCTCTGAGAACAGGAGAGAAGGAGGAAAAAAGTCTCCCACAGCTGGGAGGAAGTGTGTGCGTGGGGTGAAAGTTCTCCAGAGGCGTGGTTATCTTGTTCGTACCTTGGAAACATTCCAGGAATGGATCCCACATAAATAGTTGTATCCTGCACCCATGTGGGGCTCTCAGGGTCCCCCCATGAGAGTGACAGAGATCTTCTCTCTGCAGCTGTCATGTGACTGAGACAGTAAGCAGATCAGAAGTAAACAGTGTCCACAGAATCTATTTCCTATCTTCTGAGGGATATTAGATGCTCAGACCTCTACACAACAATGGGCAAGGAGGATTTTCCACTGAAGAGTGCAACAGAACTTTACAATGACTGTGTGAGAAGGGAAAGAAAATTACTATTTCTTATAGGAATGAGTTTGGGAAACTCACTATATATTTAAACATATGGCTGTATTATAGTATACTAATTTCTAATGGCAATAATGATGACGTATTCTGGAACCATAGAAGGAGGGGTGATGAAACCTATTAGGGAAGCTTTTGCTTCTGGGGACTACTAATATGAATTTGCGCCATGTGTCTCTGACTTTAAGGATAAAGCTAAGTAAAACAAGAGACTAGGAAAAATAAACAATAGCCCTTCGTGCTATGGGGCGATAACACGTGGTGAAAAATAGACAAGGTTCTTGCCTTCAACGAGATTATGATCTAGTAGGGGAGGGTAATGTTATACAAGTTTGCAAAATAGTGAAAAATGCCACCAAGGTCAAGAACAGTGTTTGAAGAGAGAATAAGAGAACTGATCTATTTAAGAGAGAGCCCAGGAAACACTTTTTGAGAAAGTGAGGGCTGGTTGTCATCCTGAATGATGAATTAGGTCTGGGCAATAAGAGGGAGAAGAAGAAGGGGAGGGAGAGGGAGGTAGAACATTACAGCTTTCCAGGTAGAGGCATAGCAAATATATTTGAGGCAAGAATGTTTTGGTGTCCTAAAATAGCACAGAAATAGTGCACACATTGTTCTTAAATGCCTCTGTTGTTAGTCATTTTTATGAATATTAACATTTTAAAAAACTTCCCAGTGGTATTAAAATCATGGCTGCATGAACACTTTCAAAAATAGCAAAGGGCACCTGAAATAGAGGTGAGAATGAGAGGCTTGTAGTCTATATGGACTGATTTTATATTTTTTGTGTTATCTAGTACATATAAAATTTAATGTTATATAATAGCTTATATGGAAATTAGGCTGATTTAGGTAACTCACTTTCATCTTCCACGGGAACATTTAATGTAATTTTTACAGTCAATAAACACCCAACTATCTATATTTCTTTCCTTTTCTGTCTTATGATAACAGAAGTATTGATATTGTTTACAAGACCTGTTTTCCACCCTTGATTCACTCCCTATACTTAATGGTTCACAGGTAGTATTGTAAGTTATAGTTTAGTGTCCCCATTGTTCCAATGATCAAATTTTATGAATGAGTAAAAGTGAAATAAAAATGTACATTATATACTGTTTGTGTTTATATTTCTGACCCATTAAGGCAGATGTCTTTCAAAGCAGCATAGTCTAAAACACAGACTTATAATCAATTGACACAAAGCCTCTTTCCAAAATGATTAGATGCAGCCAAGCACAATCCACTCTTCACTGAATAACATTTCATACGTTCATTGCCTTCATTAATGAATCTAAGCATCACCATGAAATGCCACCCGCCACCAATCTGTGCCCATTTGTGTAGCCTTCAGGTTACTATGACTAGGAATTTCTTTCATAGAATTTTCCTTGACATTTCTTTCCACTCAGCTTCAATTACTATAATTATTGAAAACATACTACAAAAGACACAATTAGAGTTTGCTACAACCATTTGAGTGACACTATTTCCCCAATGGCCAAAGCTGGAGGATTTGGGGAATGAAATAATTAATAATAGATTATAACCCAAAGTATAAATATGCAGGGATGGGTAAAAAATGGTTTACAGTTGTAAACCAACCACAGAGTTTATTCTTGTATTCTTGTTTATTAATTGTTATAGTTTATTATTATTAACCTACTTTTTCCATTCCTGTTATGTATATCAGTATTTCCATACTGATATAAATACACTTTTGAGTAGATACATAAATGGGAGAAAGGAACAAATCTCCCTTAGAAAATAATTCCAGAAATGTTCCAAAAATGAAATAAAACAAAAGTTCTAGTAGGTGGAGCTTAATTCTCCTCACCTTAAGTTTGGGCTGGACTTGCTGATACTTCCTAAGAAGACAGCATGGAAAGGTAAAAATTGTAAGTTTATAGTGGAGAAACCAAAAGACACTACTTTAATCAAGTGACCCATGCTAACATCGTCAGCTATAAATCATATTCATATCGTCTACCCTCTGATGTGTCCAGATGAGAAGGGTACTTCACCACCGTGGAACCCTTGCCAAAACCATGACTCTGGTCCAATATGAGAAAAGGTTTGAAATAAAGTAAAATTTAGAGACATTTTACAAAACAAATGGTCATCTGAAGGCCAGTATTATTTAAACTATTTAAAAAACACAAAGGAAATGCTGGGACTGACCAGCAGCCCCTGAAGGACTGATGATCAGTTACTCCAACACAGTTTCACTGTGGGGAGAGGGCTTGCCCAGCTGAAGAAGTTAGGCTGCCTGGATTGCCTGCCTTGTTTGGCCTTTATTGGAATTTTTATCCTTAGATACAATCAGTAGGGTGAGTAATCTTGGGAGAACACGTGTGTTTACATTGTCCTCTAGGCAAGGGCATCCAGGGAGTAAGCATAAGCATTCCAGTAAACCCCCGGAGGTCTGCACGTACACAGACTTGTTTGGAAAGGTCAAGGAATAATTAGGGGCGCCGCTTTCAGCCTTCGACACTCCCCTATGTCTCCCCTAAATCGGAATTCCAATAAACAGGGCAGACGGCTGGCCTTCTACACACTTCCCGTTTCTCAGAATGTCCTCCTTACAACTTTCCAACCAAGTCTTTTGTGCTCCCCAACAAGGAAAGACCGAGAAACTCCCAGACCAGAAGAAGCTAAAGGGACAATTAAGTGTGAGAAGGGAGGGATCCTGGGTTATCCTGAAACAGAAAAAGGCCATTCCTGGTAAACTCGTGAACTCTAAATGAAGCCTGGAGCTTAACTAACAGTAATGTACTATTACTATTAGTTAGCTTCCTTTTTGACAAGCGTGCCACAATTATGTAAGTTATTTATAATAGGGGAAACTGGGTAAAGTATACACAGAAACAGTGTAATATCTTTGCAGATTTTTAAAAAACAAAAGTTTTTTAAAAGCTAAGAAAAAAAATTAATATGTTATTTTGCTTCTGACAATTAGATTATTAATGAAAAATTTTACAAGGTAATATTAACAATAGCTAACATGTTTTGACTGCTTACATTGTGCCAGACCTTGGCCCAAGATTTTACATAATCCTGCTTAATATTTATAATGTATAGATGAGTTAATGACTAAAACTATTCCCATTAGACATGTAGATGAAAAGGAGCCACATGCTAACTTGACAAGCTCAAGGAAGGCCTGTGTGGTGGTCTTGCAAACTCAAAGACCTAAAGTAACTACAAAGGATGGTCTGAAATGAAAACTGTAACTAAAAGCAGTTATGGTGGGTAGTCATATCCTAGGCTGGTATCTTCCCTGACAAAGGTCAATCTTTACCTTAACTGAGCCTATTGTCTTTTTGCATCTACTATAATATATCATTGGAATGTCAAAGTAATTTTCCTTTTTTTTCTGGACACCTCAAAGCACAGGCAACACTGCGGAGATCACAAATCTCTTCATTGTTACTGAGTTAATTGTTGACTGTTCACTATCCTGCACCCACCTAAGTAAAAGAAGTACATGTCTATCATTTTATTTTTTATCAAATCCCAGTGGTTTCCCTGCTTTGCTTTCTCCTGCTTCCCTAATCTATTACTAATGGAGTTCATATAACCAACTTACATCTCCTCATTTGATTGTAATGTATAAAACAATGTAAAGAAAAAAAAACTGCCTCTTTAAGCAGCACTATCTTAATACTTAGAGATTCTGCTTCCTGGCAATTGTCTACAGTTTGGCTCAAATAATCTGACAAAATTCTTTACAGGTTTGAATGTTTTCTTATGTTAACACACAGCTGAGACCACAGTTCAGGTCCCACATCTCAGGAATGCTACAAAACTTTCACAGGCCTTATAATCATCAGAAAGATTACTTATTTTCAGTCCCATTATAATTTTATATATTGAAACTCAATAGTATTTAATTAGTTAAGAATTGGCATACTTTTGTTAGACAGGCTATTCAATTGTTAAGAACTGTTCATTATGTTTTAGATTTCATGTGTAAGTAAAATTAGATGGTATTTGTCTTTGTCTGTCTGACTTCCTTCACTTGGCATGATACCCTCTAGGTCCATCCATGCTGTCACTAATGGTAAGATTTCATAAGGTTGAGTAATATTCCATTGTACATATGTACCACTGAGCAAAAATAAACGAACAAACAAAAATAAAAACAGACTAGTTGCCAGAGGGGAAGGGCATTGAGGGAGTGGGTGAAGAAGGTGAAGGGATTAAGAAAGACAAATTGGTAGACACAAAATAGTCCCAGTATGAAAAGTACAGCATAAAGAAAATGGCCCATAATATTATAATACTAAGTGTGCATATTGCCTAATGGGTACTTGAAATATTGGGGGATTACTTTGTAAAGTATGTGATTCCCTAACCACTAGGCTGTACACCTGAAATGATTACAAAATAATATCAGATGTAAACTTTAATCCTATATAATAAATAGGTATTATGTAAATTGACCCTCCCACCCTCCCACAATATGGCCACCCCCATGTGGTCAAAGATGGCTGCCACAAGATGGCTGGCAGGGGAAGGCAGATAAGGGTGACCAGGCCAGCAGGGGAAGATAGTTGGGGATGACCAGGCTAGCAGGGGAGGGCAGTTAGGGGTGACCAGGATGTCAGGGGAGGGCAGTTGGGGACAATCAGGCTGGCAGGGGAGTGGTTAGGGAGTGATCAGGCTGGCAGGCAGGTGAGCAGTTGGGAGCCTATAGTCCCGAATTGTGAGAGGGTGCAAGATGGGCCGAGGAATAAACCCCCCCCTCCCCCCACCAGTGCTTGAATTTCATGTACCGGGTCTTTAGATGAAAAATAAATTTTAAAAATGTATGTGTATGCACATGCTATAAAAATGAAAGTGCGTTGTACCTGAGATTTTTGCCAGTACTCCAGCATCTCCCCCTTGATTTCTACAAACAAGAACACTGGCTACTGTATTGTATCTCCAGTGAGTAATTCTCCCCTGGTCCCACTCAGGGTTGTTCTATGCACAGAGGAGTCTTCATTGTATGCTAACGCCTGACTGCATGAATGTGCTGCTTCAGGAAGATTGTTCCAAACCAATCATTTCTGGTGTTGAAAATTTACATTTGAAAAGGCTGTTCTCCAATGCCTTGGACACAGCTATCAAAACAGGGGGGAAAAACAGTATAATGTCTGCTTCCATTGTTGTTGGGATGGTGGTGGTGGCAGTTTTATTGTTGTTGTTGTTACATGAATCTAAATTGTCACTTTAAACATTTTCATCCTGAACTGACCCAATAAATTAATTATGTAATCTTTGTATAAGAACCTCTAAAGGGGAAACAAATACAATTAGGAGCACAAATAAGGGAAAGTTGGAGTGGGGGGAGGGAGAGAGAAAACAAGAATGAGTAATGAGAGGATAAAATAGATACAATCATATTCACACCTATAATCCAGCCCCCAGCTCATGTCTTTTGTAAGTAGCTTCTACAGCCTCTGAATGTGGCCAATGAATGTTCAGACTCTTCCAATATGACCCTGCTGTTTGTCTCACCAGGCTGTTTGCATAGCATGTAAATAAATAGGAAACTCACTTGATTATTTTCCATAACCATGCTAGCAAAAAAGAAAGTTAATGAAGGACACCACAAAGGAGTATGGTGTGTTGAATAAAACACTTTCCCCAGGAACTGAAAGACGCCTCTGCATTGGAGATGCGGCAGCTTATCACTAATTCAGCAACTCCCTCCAGCCTCAGACTTTTGTCTTTCTTCTTCCTGGAAGCCACACTTTCAAGCGCGATGGCTTGCTTTGTAGGCGCTGTGCTCTCTGGCCAGCCAGAGCTCAGAGGAAAAGGAGCGAGAGAGTTCATTAGGGATATTTTATAGTCCCTCAGATCGCAGGGCTTCTGTCTCATCTTCACAGATCACGCTGCTCATGGAGAGACTTTCTTTATTTTATTAGTTATCCTTGTACGGCCAGAAGTCTACAAAGAGAGCTCCTGCTTGCTGCCATTCACATCCGTGGGATGTGAGCACAATTCAAAGCCCGGCCTGCGCTGTTCTGCATTCACCGTTTGCAAATCAGCTTATTGTATTCTAAAAATCCCACATTTTCTTGAAAATGCAGCATTTGAAGATGAAACTCTTATTCTAACAAAAGCATATTACAAAAATGAAAAAAAAAAAAAAGAAAGAAATGAGAGAGAAAGCAGGAAGAGGGAAAGGGACAAAGAAAACAAAGACCAATCGGCAAAGAATGATCAGATAGGATTATATTTTCAAATCTGGACAGCTGACCTATGAAAGTCAAGTCTTGTTTGAGCTTTTAATTTCCTTCTAGGAATTTCTTTCTTTTCAGAAACCTTTTCTCAAAACCAATCAGCATTGCTAATGTATTGGTCTCTTTCCAGCCTTGAGAAGTCAAACTGAGAAAACATGATTAGCGCTCTGGACAATCAAGAGTCCAGAGACTTCAAATGGCCCTTTTTGGCTCTCACCTTTTTGGATGTGGACCCTAGATTATAGCACATTCTTCTCATTCTAAGGTCTATTTTGAATTTATTGCTTTATTCTTAGAAAGCCATGGTCATTAATGATTTTATCACTGAAATCCATGGTTCCAGGTGGCCATTTTCTGTTTTAACATGAGCTGTCTGTTGAAAGAGAACATGCTTAACATTATTTCATAGAAGCTATACAATTTTTGGATCCATAGAAGAATTCATCTAATTTCCTACTGATAAAATGAAACTTCCAGAACTTCAAAGAATGTCAGGATGAAAAAATGGGCTGAATTCTCCAATTCAAAAACTTCTCTCTGCCCAGATGCAGTATGTATTCCATTGTGTCTTCATTAAATCCCATTCTCCCTAGGCCCAAGCTGATCTTTAGGCCAGGGAGACTGGCCTAGGAATGCAGAAGCTGGTTACTACACTTCGCTGCATGGAAAGGACAACTTTTCCAAATTTGAGCCACCCACTTAGGCTTTGGTTTCTTTGTCTGAATGGTTGCCAACACTAAATTCACATATCCTTGGTTAGTATGAGGATGCATATGTGGAGACTACTTTGCACTCAAAAGTAGAAACATGCACAACTTAAAAAAAAATATATTTTGGAATTTAAAGGGCATTTATTCAAAGCAGCAGCACTGTTTTTAACTAAGGTTCAGGGACTTCCCTTTTCCCCAGGCCACTGAAGCAATACAAAAGAGTTTTTACATTGTACTAGACCTCCCTGTGTTGTATAATATCAACAAGTACTCCTGTGTGCCTGCCAGGGCTGGACTGCACAGTGCCAGGGAGAACCGTCAACACAATGGACAATGCCCGCGGAGTCTGCAGTGGTAGTGGTGCCTACTCTGTGCAAGGAATTGGAATAGGTTTTATGGAAATAAAGGTGCCCCGTCCTTGATCTCAAGTTGTTTTCAGGCTCTGAATGGGAAGGCATGCCATATGGATGTATAAAATAAAACAATACTTTAAGAGCTAAGTTAAAATATATTAGGCCATAATATATGTTGCAAGATACCAGGGAATTCATTGTCAAATATTTGCATAAACAATGAGTGGCTATGCATCTCTATGAGCAAAATGTGACCCAGCCTCTTGGGCACCTCAGGTGTCCAATATTGGTGTCACACTCCAGTTCTAGTATGTTGTTCCATTTTAATTTAGTTCTGCTGCTTATTCTATAATATTTTTTTTCTCTTTACTCACTTGTACTTTGAGAGCCCGATCTTAGACTTTGAGATCTACATTTCCAATTCTGTTAGTTTTCTCTGCAGCAAATGTGCTTACAGTCTTGTTCACCCAGCCTTAATAAAAAGGATGTTTGCACAGCAGGGAGGCACATTCTCATTTATCTTGGAGCAGAAATGTGAAGAATGAAATGGCCTGATGGCCATTATCTTAACCCTATGTGACTGCAAATATTCTGAAGTAGCGGAGGAGACAATGGACCACCAAGCCCACATTAAAGTTTGTTTTCTCAGTTATAGGCTGCAGATTAAATCTCCAGTCACCTTTCTCACATAAGGCTGTTTTTTTTTTTTTTTTTTTTTTTGCAACAAATAAATATGATTATTTTGTGTTCAACAACAAAAAAAAAAATCACCTAACTTGAGAGACTGCAAAACTATGAGTTCAGAATTCTCAGTGGGAGTTATTTGGCATATTATTTTTTTTTAATTCCATCCACCCTATTAAAGAGAAATGTTAAAAATTGTGACAAGGCTCCTCTGTTATGATGTCCTAGCCATCCTGTGGAAGGATGTCAGGCCATGGAAAGCTCTTTCTATTATTTCAAGTGACAGGATTTTCATATTAAATTTGCTGCAAATGAAATTTTAAACATAGATAAAATGAAAAGGATGACTGTATTGGTCTACTCCTCAAAAGATATATAAACAATTCTAAGACTTTGATAAGAAATTCGAGAGTAGTATTAGAAGCAGTCACATACACACACAACCATCACTCAAGAATAGTAAATATTTCTAAGCAAACTATAATCAACAAAGCATAATCACCAAGTATCTTTAAGTAAGTGCTCTCTCTCATAACTACATCCTCCCTTAGGGAAGAGCTTTCCAGTGTTTTTGAACAGGCATATGAGTTTAGTTGATCAGTGGCAAAGACCAGCTTCTCTGTAGACCGTTCCCCCTACATTAATAGGTTGAGCACAAAATAATCTAACAACTCATATTTCTTAGGTATCTACTATGTAACTAAAACAGAAAGAAAGGAGAGAGAGAGAGAGAGAGAGAGAGAGAGAGAGAGAGAGAGAACCTCTACCTGCCCATGGGTATCTTTGAGAGGCGATAAAACAATATGTAAAAAATCTACATGGAACCCTGATAATAAAATGCCAAGTAAAGGAAAGGTGAAAATGTAAACTTGGAGGCTATTTGGCCGTGTAGGTATAGAGTGGGGAAGGTTAGAAAATGGCAACATTAGGGGGGAAGTTTTCACCAAGGAGCTATAGCTTGATCAGAGATTTGAAGAATTTTACCTCTGTAGAGGTACAATTGTGGACTAAGTGAAAGTATGGGTAGAGTGTCTCTCTGGGTTGTTTCCTACCAGGAACATTACTGAAACACCAAATTCTCATCAGATGTCTTGGTTGTTGGAAGGGTCACCATTTTGGAACAGGGGCGAGTTGGAATCTCTTGGTCTCACTTGTCCCACAAAGGGACTCTCCTCTTCTCTACTCAGGGGACCCCTGTCTCCTTTCCTGGGACTCTGGGTGGTGGATGTCACTCTTGCAGGAGGGTTGTACACTCCCCCAATCCCCCTAAACTTTAATGCCGTTTTAGCCATTCCATAGTTCTCTGCTCTAAAGGCAAATCTGGCCAGAATTGTTGTAATCCAAGTACAGTACTCCCCACTTATCCATGGTTTCTCTTTCTGAGGGTTCAGTTACCCACCATCAACAATAATTCAAAACGTTAAATGGAAAATTCCAGAAATAAACAATTCATACATTTTAAATTTGTGCCACTATGAGTACTGTGATCTAATCTCATGCTGCCCTGCTTCATTCTACCCAGGATGTGAATCATGCGTCTGACCAGTGTAGCCAACTCAGTTATCAGATTGACTGCCACAATATCACGGTGCTTGTGTCCAAGTAACACTCGCTTTACTTAACAATGATCCCAAAGCTCAAGACTAATGAGTTGCAATATGCCAAAGAGAAACCACTGGGGGGTCTTGAAACATATTCCCCACAGATAAGGAGAGGGGGCTATCGTATAAATTGTTGAAGAACTGAATCAAGGTAAGGCGTTGAAGTCAATCTGAGAAGAGTGACTCACAGAATGAAAGAAAACAAAATTTCAAAAATGATGATTAAAGTGATGTGGAGATTCCAGAATTCTATATCCCTACCCAGTTCCCATGGAAGTTCCTGTCACTCTTCTATGGAGTTTTATGGAGAACCAGTACTCTAAGCTTAATGACCAATCTGTTGAGCTGAGCCTTGTTGGTCTGAGTAGTGGGACCTTGTGGTCAGCACAGAAGGTCTGAAGGCCCACTGTTTAATGAGTAGTAGATACCTTAGTAACCTCAGGCTCCAAAAGCCACATGTCAGAACTCCTGTTATATATTGAGTGTTTAAGAATATTTGATGAAACAATGAAAGAATGCTCTGAAAGAATTGAGCACTTTCCACACAGAAGTATTATGGGGGAGAAGCAAAAAAGAAAAACATGTGGTCTTAATAGTTATCCTAGGCTCAAGACAAACACCCCACTCTGGTGGTTCAAAGGTTATCTTTTTACACCCCTTTTATGTATTGGGGCATTTAATGAGCTACAGAGAAGCAGCAGGAACAGATGCTGTTCCCATTGGATTTCTGGAATCTACTTGGCCACTGTTCACCTCAGCAGCCAGGCATTTGGACAATGTCTCAGGACAGCAAGCTGGGCATTGAAACTTCTGTGGCGTGGCGCTCGATTTGATGTGCACCAAGGCTGAAGTCCCAAGGCCAGCTAGGAGCTGTTTCTCACACTTTCTCCTTGTTTCTCCATCTCCCTCCTGGGAGGGAGGACATTTGTTAACCATTAGGAAGACAGAGGCTTTGAACTGTGCCTCCCACCCCCAGTGGATGGTGGGCTCTGAGCCCTGGCAGCATGAAGTGTCCAGAGTACTGTGAGCTTCCTTTTTCCCACCCTCTGTGGCGAATGTGGCTGGCCCACAGATGAGAAAAAGGAAACAAACACAGTTGGCTAGTTTGCTGCCAGGGCCTTAAATGCTACAAAGCAAACCCCGTGGCTCTCCTCCCAAAGGTGAGAGGAGCAGGCTGAGGGTATTTCACACACTGAATTTCCTAGCCCTGAGATGTCTAGTGAAGGCTGTTGATTAGCTGCTCTGCAGGGAACAACATTGAAAAAGAATTTTTTTCTCCAAAAAATTTTCTGACTTGATTAAAAATAAAATTTCAAATCAATTTTGGTTTGTTAAAGATATGTTTACTTTATTTCATATTACTAAGTTTTTATCTTATTAAATATTTTTATTAAAACACATTTTCTTTTATTAAAAATAATGTCCTTAGTCTAGTTCATCATCTGGCCAACAGTGAAGAAAAAAGATGCTTAAAGAATGTTGGCTAATGTCAGGATGAGTCAAGGGCTCAAAATGCAAGTCAGGTCATGGCAGCTACTTGGCATTCTCAGGGCTCCTTTCACCTGTTTCTTGGCTCTGGCGGCTGTCCTTTGATCCATGAGGTGAGGCAATACAGAGTTAATCTCTTCACCATAGGAACATCTGCGGGATATGGCTGGCTCCACCTTTTAACTTAGCTCAGTGCTCTTTCTCTTCAGCATGCTGTGCAGAGCACACCCCATTTGGAAATGAAATGAAGAATCCGAGGCTCCTAATCTGAAACACAAGGGGTGGGGCAACAAGGAGGTGAGAGTGTGGATTTCCAGAAGCTCAGCCTGGTTCCCACCTGGTTACCTGTTCTAAGAATGCTAGAGGGAAGAGCTGGGGCCGACAGCCTGCAGGTTGAACCAGTCTTTTGAGAGAGGCTGAAGCACATGCGGCATCTCCTGCCAAGTAGGAGAAACACTTTATTGGAAAGATTCAAATAATGACTTTAGAAAAAAAATACGACAACAACAACAAACCTTGAAAATAACTGCAGTGTCTACACTAAAATAAAGACCACCTCAAACACTGGTAGAATTTGAGAATGTTCAGGCCAGCTTCATGCAGATGTTGTTCTCTGAAGATGAAGATTGGATGATGGCCATTGTGTCTTGATTTCCTGATTTGCTCTAGTATAAAACAAACTGCATGCTTACTTTGAATTCTTGTTACTAATAAACAAACAAATAAATAAAAAGGAAGTTAAAGGTTGACATATGTCTAAGCAATAGGGAGTGCTATTAAAATGCTTATGAGCCCTCAAAATATTTGCTTCAAAGGGACTCCTGAACTTATGTGCACTTTGTCATGAGGAGGTCAGATGTGTGGACAGAGACCCCCCTTAGACACGGACACCACACACAAACTTAACTGCCTTTTGTACATGCATCACTTATTTCCACCCCTACTCAGGGCACATTTTTGATTGACCTTGTGCAAATTATAGCTGCCAGCATATGTGGCCACAACACAGGGAGGTGATAACCTTAGGAGAACAGGAACTCCTATAATAACCACTAATTGCATACATCAAACAAACGGAAACCAATTCCTTTTCTCTCCTTGGTTGGGATTCCTGAGGTTTTAAAGGCACAAAAAGCACTTCCTTCCACAAATAAAACCAGGGCACTAGTAAATGCATATCACTCATACTGATAGACAATGTTTATAAGTGTGTCAATCAAATTAAAAAATAAAATGCTAACAGTGCTGTAGTTGTTAATTGTCATTTTATCATCAAAGCTGTTAAAGTCACAGTCCTGGGATCACAGCTTGAGGTTGGAAGGGGTCAGGGCCACCTCAGAAGCTGCCTCCTGGCCTGGTGTCATATGGTTTCATGGGCCTGTAGTTCTGGTATTGGAAGCAGCATACAGGTCCCCAATTACTCACACCTGGTGACAAGTGACCCATGACAAAGCAACATACCCACCCTGATCTACTCAGAGACAAACCAATCCCACCACCAGCAGCAACCACCACAGCCTGCCTCACCTTCTCAGGAGCTCTGGGTGAGGAGTCAGGTCCCATCATCTGCCATTGCCCTCCCTCAGAGCTCCTGGAATATCCAACTCTAGAACCTTCCAGATTTTTTCCCCCCTTTGGCTGCAATGAAAACTCCATTGAAATCATTTTTAACTTTTTCTCAGGCTCTCTAGATAGAATTTGTTGATGTTCAAGTGCTAATTCATGATTCAGGGGAGAGATAGCCATGGAATCCTGGTTTATGTCACAGTTGTCATTGTATTGTATTAACTGAATAACCTGTAGATGTATTTGGCTTACACAACCTACTCAGTGTTTTAAATTTGAATTAATGTTCAATGTTAAAAAAAAAAAAAAAAAAGTCAGAGGATGTCCCATAAAATCAATTTATGGATTCTCTTCAAAATGTTGAATAATTGGCAACACTGGGTCTGCATTCTTGCCTGGTGCCGATCAGCTGGAATCTATTTGATTCTCTGCACAGGGTCTGCATCCTGTCCTCTAGATCGCCATGTCTTCTCTGTGGCCCAAAGTAAGGCTGGAGCTAAGGTGGATGACTGGGATGATGTGACACTTTCCCTTCATTTCCATCATTTGCCTGGCTTCTATATGAATTTGAACTATGATTCTTGCTCTACGCTAGGGATGGGGAACATCCAGTCTACGGGCTGTATAAAACCAGCAAAATCATTTGGTCTGGCCCTATCAAGGCATTAGGGGTGAGCCAATTAAATGTTTGACAAATATAGCAGGCTAATTTTTAAGTTGATAATTTTGTATGGCCTACAAATGATGCTATAAATATCCAAATGGCTCTTGGCAGGAAAAAGGTTCCTCACCCCTGCCAAGCAATTCAGCCTCCTTCATATACCATTATCTATTGCCCTGCTGCCCAGGAGAGCCAGTCTGGAAATTTTAATACAGCCTTGGTGCCCTGCTCCACAGAACACCTCCCAGTTTGACTGCCAGAAAAGGCACAATCTTAGATTACATTGGTAATGTTGTATGTCTTATTTTCTCACAATATCCATGAGAAGTCTTTGATAAGAAGTGGCATATCAGCCATTACCTGTTCATGAAGAATCTAGATTTGGGTATCTAGTAAATTTGGCAAAAACTAAAATTAATGTGTATGTACCCAGAGAGATTGACCAACTGTGTGCAGATGAAGACCCAGGATTATAAAGAGAATTCCTTAATTCCTCCAGATGAAAAAGGTTGCCCTAACCTTCATAAGTAATTTAAAGAATCAGTGACAGAGTTACTCTGACAAATACAGCTTCTGAAACACTGCAGGAAAGCAAGACAGAATCTGATTCCTTCTAGAAGCAGGGTGTATGTGTGTGTGTGTGTGTGTGTGTGTGTGTGTGTGTGTGTGTATGTGTGTATGTGTGTTGGAGAGGGGGGAACTCAAAGTAGGCAGGGGCCTCTGGGGAAGTGTGATTTACAGAGGGGGCACCTCAGTCGAAGGATGAGCAGGATCTGAACATTTGGAAGCAAAGGGAGGAGTTTTCTGCACCCAAGTAACAATCTGAAAAAAAGCACGGAAGGGAGAAATGTGGGCAGTATACTAATAAAGAGAATAGCTCAGTGTGTTTAAATTTAAAGGTTCCTGGGTCTACCTTCAGACACCTGTCCTTTTTAAAATTAAATGTATTGTGGTGGTATTCATTAATAACATTAGATAAGTTTCAAGTTACAATTCTAAACATCTGTATGTTGATTGTGGTCACCACTCAATGTTTAGTCTCGTCTGTCACCATATACTGGTATTTGACTTCTTTTACCTTCATCAGTGCCCCCTTCCCCTTTGTTAACCCCCATATTGTTCATATTGTTGTCAGAATCACCATTACAGTGGTTCTGTTGTAAAGGGACTACAGTCCACAGTTTGAGAAAAACTCCTATTGTGTGTATTGTGGCTAGATATGAGAGGTGTTAGGGTCTGAGTTACAGACAGACTTTATAATTTTTCTACTTTTCCTGGCAGTTTAGCATTTGATATTTTGATGAGGGAGAGAAATACTTTAAAGATGACATCCAAGTTTGGATTTTGGGAGGCTGATAATATGGGGAGGGAGGAGAAGAGAGAGAGAGAGAAAGAGAGAGAGAGCAAGCTTCATTCAGCTTTTGCCTTTAGGCTGAGTTAGCATCTATTTTCCTTGTAAAGCCTCTAACATATGTGCCAGGGTCCGGATCCCCCTAGTGCTGGGCACGCAAACCTTGCAGAACTCAGTTCCTCATCTGTGACATGGAGATGAAAATGGTATCTTTTCTGATCTGTTGAAGATCTAAATTGGGTAAAATATATGCATTTCTGTAAGAAATTCTTTTCCTTGGAGAAAGAGCCAAATTTTAAAGTTCCTAGCTTGGCTTAATGGATGCTAGTACATCTATGCCACAGTTTACCTGTGTTTGCAGAATGTGCAATGATAATGCTCATTATCAAACACTAAGAGAAAAAGTAAACTTGATACAAAATTGTATATCTATATTAATTATAATTACTGCATTATTCACTATGTAGAGACTATAGCTATATCTTAATATTGGTTTTCTCTAATGATGAGATTGTATATAAATTTATTTATACCTTGATTTTCATAATTTTTTCTTGAGCATGTATTTTTAATCAGAAAAAAAAAGATTTTTTTTTCAGTCCCATACCCTAAAGCCATTCAGAAATCAGTGAAGTTGAGGAGCAGTATACCTTTCTATTACCCCATTCTCCTTTTATTTTGACTTTTCGCACTTGAACACAGGCCCATTTTCTCAATGAGTATGTATGTGCAGTTTAGATAGAGTCCTCAGGGAAAAGGAAAAGAAAATATTGAAATATATGCCTTGAGTTTGTGAAGACTAAGTCAATATATCTCAATTGAACCAGGAATCCTTCCAATATTCACATTGAATTTACTTCCAAATGTTTGCCTTTTTAATTGATTGTAGGTAAGTTGGGAGGGACACAGCACTTGAGCACAATAAACACTGAGGATGCTAACATTTAGAGAAAGAAATAGACGGTAATTTTGTAGGAAAAAGCCAATTTTAGTTCCAAAAGGGGGCATATACTTATTTCTAATGTTTCTGATTTTCTATTAGGAGGATGGGAGGGGTGAAAGGCAGAGAAGAGATGTGAGGTGTGACTTGTGTTGTATGCTGGACTTCAGAAGTGGAGCCTCCAGGATGTTTAACATGCTGCTCACAGTTTGAAGCCAGAGCAAGATCAAACTGCATACGGGCTATGACTTATGAATGTCAGTGGAGCAGACTTCTAAGGCCTGGAAATTAACCAGATGAGGTCTGTGTCTTCACTATGTAAGTTACTGAAATGATTAGAATGAAGGACAGAGACATTTGGGCCATACAGTACAGCAAGTATATGTTTCAGAAGTTGGAAATCATGACCATCCATACTGGATTTCCAATTTACTGATTACATCCTAAAAAAAATCTCAGGACAGTGTTATAAAAGACAAAAGGATCCCTTCATGTGTAGTCCTACCTCTTTTTGTTTAGAAGACTGTGAGAGAGAACGGAAATCATGGTTGGATAACAAAGAGAAAAATGTAGCAGTACAGGAGCATGATAGCAGTCTACTTTCTGCTAATAGGTTGCCAATGTAAACTGCAGAGTTGAATTTCAAACAATTGCCAAGAGAATACAAAAGTGTATAATGTAATCTAAAGATGGAAGCTTGGTGTTCCTTTAGACTTTCATTCCAATGCCACATTTTTTCACCTGAACTTATTAAGGAAAAAAAAAAAAAAAAATAAGTCTGAATATGATTTGGAAGGGACAAAATATTTGTATGTTTGTTGAAATTAGTCTCCAAATTTCTTCCAGTCTTCACAAGAATGCTTTTACAAGAAATAAAGCATTTAATTTTATTTCAAAAGCCATTTATTTTCATACTAAAGCAAAAATAAGAACTAAGCTCTTTAAATATCTGTCATCTGGAATATTTGATTGTTGAAGTCTAAATGCCTGTTTTGCTTTTGTTTTTATTTTTGGAGGTAAAAGATAGGTTGGGTTGATTCAAATTGAAAACTATTTTAGTTTTCACTTTATCTGGCTGGCATAGGACTAATATAATTATTTCTTTAACAACTTTTTAAAAATGATCATACTTATCTATCAGAAGAATAAACCTGTGTATAAAACAGAAATAAATCTATACCAATATATTTCTTGCTGGTTTGCTTTCTTTTTGTTTTGATATATCAATATTAATATCACCATTTAAACATCATAGCTTCTATTCATTTTATTTCAATAGTATCTTATTTATCAAAACATTACATTGTTCAACTTAGGCATAAAGTCAGAATTTTAACACCAAACTAGAGGCCTGATGCACGAAATTCGTGCAAGGATAGGCCTTCGCAGCCCAGGCTGTCTCTCAGCTCCTCATCCTCACACTCCACCCACTGGTCGTTCTGGAAGGTTGTTCTGTCATCAGGTCTAATTAGTATATTAGCTCTTTATTATAGAAGATACTGGTAGCTGGGAATAATGAATAAAAATGTAATAAAGACAAGGTTTAGTGCCATGATTTTCCTTCTACTATGTTTATACAGAATGTTTTTGGATTTTACAAGTAGATATTCATGGCTGTTTAGCTGATAGAGAGTATACAGATCAATATTTTAAAAAAGTCGAATAACATTCCAATGAAAATCTTTGCAATAGCCATTGTTCTCTATGAATTTATGAACTATCTCTCCCTCAGAACTCTGCTGTATTGTGTGTTGGTAATTTCATCCCTCCAACACAGCTAGTTGATGAAAATGATAAAAAAAATTATTGCATCCCCATGAAGTATTGAGCTCTGCAATCAGTAACTAGAAAAATGCAAGAAGGCAAAATACAATGTATCATTTTCTTTTCTTTTTCTCCAGGCTAATTAAGTTAAAAATGTGGAGAATGTGAAGAGGAATTATCTTCAAGAGAAAACAAAACATTCAACATAAACCGCAAATCAGATACCAGAAAATTATTTTTAAATTTAAAATTTTATTTTATTGTTGACAGTATTACAGAAAGTTATTTTTCACTTATTTTTGTTTTACTGAAAACTATCTCAGATACATCTTGAGAATTCTAATGCAACAGAAGTCAATAAGAACTCACTTATTTGGAAATCAGCTGTTTCCTTCTCTTATTTTTTTTTTTTAATTTGTCTCTCCCAAGTAAATAACCAAGGGTTACTTAAAAAGGGAAAAAATTATTACAATTATCACTCACCTTGTGATTCATAAATTATCTTTGCAATGGCCTACCAGTATTTTTATATAAGTCTTTCATTCCTGATATGGCAGGGTTTATCCTTTTTAAATCAATTGTCAGGTATTTTCAGTGAAGGGAATGAGAGAGGAAATGAAAAATTAGTCAAATCTTAATCTGAAGGCACTTCAAAGACCCAGCAGGGCCCAGAGGGAGGTCTTTTTAGCCTCTTAGAGCCATTCTCCTCCCACAAATAACCCTGCCTGCTGCCTGTCCTCCTCCAAAAAGGGCCCCTCCCCATGGATTTTCTTCCTTTACTTCCTCAAGAAGGGATTGAGTCAAATATAATCCACAGGTTCTACATGGAAGAATTGTTCTTCTGCTAATGGTTCACATTTTACATATAATATTGACTATCTGCAAAACACTGACATATCTAGTAATGTGCTTCTAATCAAACAAATCAATAAATTTCAGTCTTTAGATAAAATGTGAACTACAAATCATCATTGCTACAGATGTGGCAATTTAGAATCTTTATTGGAGGTGGTATCATATGCCCTTGACTATTTTTGCAATGACATTAAACATGTGCCCTTTGAGTTTGAAACCCAAACCATTTTCTCACCAACATAGATGAATGGGATACACAGTGAGATAAACTTGACTTCACCCTTTGAAAGGAAGTGATGCAACTATGTTTTCTCTTTGCTTTGAGGCCTGAGTGTTAAGGAAGTACATTGGTGTTTGTTTTCAGCTGTTTTTCTGCAGCATCCCACTGTAAGTGACATCACTGTCCTGACTGCAGTGTGAAGGGTAATGAAGGTTATGAGACCAGAAATGAGCCCAGTCTGAGAACAGATTGCACACAGTCCTTCCATGTGCATTGTCTTTCGGTGACATACAGGCATGAGTCAGTTGATTCATGTGCTTCTGGACCTGACCAATTGTCTGGCTCTCCACATTTCATTCTCGGTTCATGTGGGTGACATCATGGATTTCATCTTTACTTTGCCAAACATCAGCCTTCACATTTTACTGAAACATTAAGAGGCATTCAAACTCTAGATATTTAGGACCATATAAACAAAACATCTATTTGAACTCTAATATTACAGCTAAATTTTATGTCTTCAGAGCAAAACGTAAATTCTTTGAATGAGGAAACATATTTTGTTGGGCCATCTAAATTCACCACAGTCAAAGGGCCTGGGAAAGGAAAACCTTAAAATGAAGTCATAAATAAGCCGGGACCGGTTTGGCTCAATGGATAGAGCGTCGGCTTGGGGACTGAAGGGGCCCGGGTTCGATTCCGGTCAAGGGCATGTACCTTGGTTGCGGGCATATCAAGAGGCAGCTGATCGATGACTCTCTCTCATCGATGTTTCAAGCTCTCTATCTCTCTCCCTTCCTCTCTGTATAAAATCAATAAAATATATTTTAAAAAATGAAATCATAAATAAAACTGGATTTTACTTACCTGATTTATCCTCTTCCTACTTTCCAGAACCATCCCTGCACTGGCTCAGGAGATGGTAGACATGATCTCTTCCAATACATTGAACCTAGACATGATCTTTTCCAATACATTGCCCAGAGGTGGCAACTATAGCCCAGAAAGGTGAGAGGCCTTGATTCAAGTTCAATTCAGGTTTAGAACCTTGTCCAGCTCAATCACAGGATTCTGATCAGAGTCCAATGAACTCAGTGTAACCTCACCTTTCAGTGTGGGGGAAGGGTGAGGAAGCTGTACGATTTCAAATGAAGAAATGCTTTCTGAAGCACAGGAAAAGCATTTCTACCACCAATTAGACAAATCACCCTTCAGGGGAAACATATTTTTTTTATTAAAGCCTTCCAGCAAACACTATTTCCTAATTAGTTCAAAGAGCATAGTCACAGATGTGGGCCAAAATATGCTGCCTCCTTCAGAAGTTCTCATATCAATGGTTAGAATCTCTTTTATTTTATGACCGAGTTTCATGGGTCTTGTGCTTTGTTGTTGTTTTTTGTTTGTTTGTTTTGTTATTTTTTTCCTTTTCCTTTAAGAAAGAAAGACTTATAACCTGAGAAATTTAAATACAAATACACTCACTGAAAACACATTGATAGCAGAGCAGATGCTTCACACCCAAATATTGAAATGGATAAAGTAATCCATGCAAGTCCAAATTGTTGGTGTTCCAGTTTGCAATACCTTTGGCCTACATCCAACCCAAAAATCTAAATAAAATATTTTTTCTTCCCTGAGTAGGGTTGCCATATTTAGAAAACAAAAACCCAGGACACCCACTTCAATCTGAATTTTAGATAAATAAAGAATAATCTCTTAGTATAAGTATGCTTCATGTAATTTTGGGGACATTCAATTTAAAATTCAAATTTAACTTGACAGCCTATACTTTATCCAGCAACCCTACTTCTGAGAGAATCAGGCCCCATATTTCAGAATTCATAAAAAACTAACAAGCAAGCACACATACAAATTGCACTTCACACTTCTTGGCAAACTTCCTTAGCTGTGGGGATCGTTCACAGAGGGCTGATCCCTGGGAGAACTGTGGCCAGACAGGATGTGGGCTCCACCTACAAACCCTGGAGGCTTGCACCTTGAGACAGTCTGTGAAAGAAAGGTATCAGAGGATTAAGTGCTGATAGAAAATGTTTGCTTGTTCACCTTTTTGCAAGTTCTTCTCTGCTGCCAAGTCCATTTACAAGTCTACTTACAAGGCCACTTTATGAGTCCATTTACAAGACTTACGCTGGTCTTGGGCTACATTATTGGCCAATTGATGTCAGAGTTTGCCACAGTACATGTCACAAATTAATTCCAGGTGCTATTGGGGGGGAATTCATATTCTCATATGACTTGTAGACTCTTGGAATTTTAGAGCTGGAAAAGCTTTAATATTTATAAAACTACATAATTACTTTATATCTCAGATGAGGTGGAGAATTACGCCCAGGGAGTTTAAACAGTTTGTCTGAGGACTCAGAGCAGGAGCAGGGCAGTACCAAGGGTACTGACTCCAGGTGTAGGTCACTGATACACCACTTGTTACAATCAGGTATCAAAATTAGGATTCAGATTTTTTTCTTTTTCTTTTTCTTTTCTTTTTTTTTTTTTTTTTTTTTTACTGTGAATGAGCTACAATCCACTTGATTAAGGTTTTCAACACAGAAGGCCCTCTTGTTCTCTCAAAGAATTTGCTAGGTACCCATGTAAATAAAAGAATTGAGGGCTACTATTACTAATTCACTGCAGCTCATGGGCTTCAAACTCATATGAACCTACTCAATTTCTGGACAGAATTCTCACTGGTAGTGAGGACTTGAGAGGGAAGCTATGAGATGATTCTCTGAGAATCACTGGGGAGCTGTCCTTCAGATGGGGGACAGGAAAAGGCTTTATGGCCAGCCAGGTGATATTTAATGAGAAAGAATTGTGAAAAAGAACTCGCCATCTGAAGAGAAGGTATAGATATGGGTGTGAGTGTTGGAGGGAAGAGATGAGAGAGAAAGAAGGGGAAAAGGAAAAAAGATTCATACCAAAGGAACAGCATGCCCAAAAGGTCCTAAAGGCATTTTACAGGAACTGGGGTAGGGTGGTCTAGGATAATTGACCACCCTACCCCCTATATAATTTTAATTATAATTAAATTACTTAATTATTTATATAATGTGATTGGCCTTTTATTATATAATAATATAACATCCACATTGTGTGCATACTTTAAAAGGCCAGTCACATTTTTTTTTATAGAACAGAGTAAAATAACATAGATACTCAGTGCTTGGAGTGAAGGGAGCTTGCAATGCTGACTTAGCATTAAAGAGGTAAGCAGCATTTATATTCCAAACCCTACCCCCTATATAATTGTTTAATTATAATTATAATCCCCCATATAATTTGTGGGATTTGTATACAATTATATACACTTGTAGAGAAGAAAGCATCTCTTTCTTCATCTGTGGCATAGGGTAGCTAAGGTACTTACCTCAAAGGATTGTAGTGAGGACGACATAAAATATGCAGGTAGAGTTCTTACCCAGGGCCCGGCACATAGTGAGGCCCCAGTGAATGTTGTTGGCCACTGTTCTAAACCATGGCTATAGAGTTACATCCTGTTTTCCCTGCGCTCATGTTCCAATCAAGAACAGCACACATTGGCATCTCTATTTAGAAAGAAAGAGTTTAAGTATTTCCCTTAGATCAAGGCATAATATTTCATGAAATAAACAAAGGATTTGGGTTAATTATTCCACAACACCAGCAAAACAGCCCTGTCCACATTATCAAGAACTCAAGCCAAACTTACAGAGCATAGGGGTGGGGAGTCAGGGCACATGTTAATAATCTGCTCTCCCACTCCTCGGAAGCCTTCAAATGTCAAGGGCTGATTTTATTTGGTCTATTTTAACAACTGTATTCAATTACACCCCTGACTCAATTAAAGATGATTAAATGGAACAAAAAGCAAAATTACCGAGTCAGCAGAATTCGTTTTTGGCAGTGTCTCATTGCTCATTCCCTAATCTTTTTGCGCTGCTCCGCACCCTAAACATTCTGTCCCTTTTTGAAGCTCTCTGGATCCCCAGCCCTGTCACCCTTGCACACTCTGACAAAGCACAGGCTCCTAAACACCTCTCCCTACACTTCCCCCTGCATGTGCATTCAGGTTCTCATTTCCTAGAGTGACCGATCACAAGAGGCATTCTGAAGGGGAAAAAATTGAGCTAATTTAGTCCAAAATGTACCTGATTGATGATGGTCAAGCTAATTCAGCCAGGTTTTTTTTTTTTTTTTTCTTCCTCTTTTCTTCTTCTTCTCTTTTAAACAAGAAAATTTTAGCCCAAAATACAGTGGATTTTTTCTGAACTAAGGTGTACTTTGAGGTAAGAATGGCTCTATGAGGGAATTTAAGTCATGTGGCCCCAGGAGTGTAACTCAAGTGTTCCCACGTTCTCTAGGCGTCAGGGATCACTCATCTATTTAATACCAACTGACGTGGAATGTGGCCCGTCCTGTTCAGCCATGAAATGTCAGCTTTCTCCCCCTTGTATTTCTGCAACTCCCACGGAATGGTGACATGATGGACAAATCCATCCTGTAGGGAGTCATCAGCTCTTGCTCTGATTTGCTGCTCTCCACTTCTTGGCTGGTTACCTCTGTCTCCACAACAATTCTACTCCAGGCTACTGCCATGCTGCCTAACGTGGCGAGGCACTAAATATTGACTCGGTATCTTCTTTGAATTTTCCAAAGCACAACAAACGTCAGTTTACAGACTTTACATTTTATTATTATTATTTATTATTACAGCTTGGGACGGTCAAACGTGAATTGCAATGCAAAAGGAGAAGACAGAAATGAAAATTCAAAACCACTTACCCATAAAA
The DNA here is from genome assembly GCF_964339955.1 of Pipistrellus hanaki. Classification (NCBI taxonomy): domain Eukaryota; kingdom Metazoa; phylum Chordata; class Mammalia; order Chiroptera; family Vespertilionidae; genus Pipistrellus; species Pipistrellus hanaki. The sequence continues at coordinate 29,665,232 of NC_140510.1, forward strand.
TTCAATCTCATATTCTTCTCAAAAAAATTTCCATCTCTCTTTTAAGCCTCTGCACCCCAGCCTATCTCTCAACTTCAGCCTGCCACTGTGTTCCAGGATTCTGCTAATCCACTGGTTGTACAGGGATTACAGAACAAACCAGTGAAATATCTGCAAAATTCTTCCCCCAGTTGGTGCCAGACCCAATGGAGTGAGATGGGCTGTGGGCACAAAGGACATAGGAGTCAACCAAGAGAGAAACTGGCTTATGCTGGCTGAATTCTTCAGAGCCAAATATCAACAGTACAACGATTGAAATTTCTTTTGACAGCCAAATTTTTTAAACTTTAACTTCTTCTAACACCATTTCTTCAAAATAGACTAGCCCAGCTGTGGTATTTTGTGGAAGAGCCACACTCAAGGGGCCAAAAAGCCACTTGTGGCTCGCGAGCCGCAGTTTGCCGACCAAGGTCCTAGGAAAACAACAGTCTTCCAGGATCCATTTCTGAAATGCATTTCAGTGGGGGTGCGGGATTCTTGGGTTTAACTTCTCTTCAGAGGGGCGGTCCCTCTGTTTCCTTTTACTTCTCCCCTTTTGCATGGTTCTCAGTCACGACTAGTACAGATTCCTTCACTTGCTCTTCATTCCACAATTATAAACCAAGCACTTATCTATGCCAGAGGTGGTACTAGCTGTTGGGGGTGGGAGGTTCTTCCTTAATGGAGCTTCAGTTAGCAGGGAAGTTAGGAATAACACAACTAGAAGCAACTCTGAAAAATATAAATTAAACTGCTGTGAAGGAAATAGCCATGATTCTCTGAGAGTCACTGGGGAGCTGTCCTTCAGATGGGGGGCAGGAAAAGGCTTTGTGGCCAGCCAGGTGATATTTAATCTGAGAAAGAATTGTGAAAAAGAACTCGCCATCTGAAGAGAAGGTATAGATATGGGTGTGAGTGTTGGAGGGAAGAGAGGTGAGAGAAAGGATAGGAAAAGGAAAAACATTCATACCAAAGGAACGGCGTGCCCAAAAGGTTCTAAGGGCATTTTTCAGGAACTGGGGCAGGGTGGTCAAGGATGATTGGAATCATCCTAGTGAATCTGACCTTGAAAGGTTGCAGTGGAACACTGTTTAAGGGGATTCGGTGCCTCAGTAATGAGTTTCCATTTTATTGTAAGTGTAAAAGGAAGTGAATAAAGAAAGGGAGTGCAATGATCAGGATTGCAGTTTTTGAAAGATTAATCAGTAGAGAAAACAAATGGCTAAAGTAGAAATGTGGAGACAAGTTACTGAAGTCATCCAGGTGACTGATGATCATGGTAAGAACAGTGGAGATGGAGGGAAATGGAAAGGCTCAAGATAAATAATGGAGGGAGAATAGTCAGGTCTCAACAAAGTTTAGATATAAAAAGGGAGGAATTGATGAGTCCCAGAGGGTCCCAAAGGAAATTTCTGTCCTCTTAAAAATGATCACCAAGTGCATTCACAAGTAAAATTTTCTAAACTGTATGCTCGAGGTACCTACATTGTATATTATTCACTCTCTACAGACTATACCTTGATAAAAATGCTTACCTGTGGTTGTGACTTGGCAGCTGTGTAGACATCTGTGTCCTTTTCTCAGCTGGGGAGGCCCAGAGTGGGAACAGGCTTCAGTGAGGGTTGAAGAGGAATCGAGAGCTCTTTTTGGCTTGTGGGTTCTGATCTCCCTGAGAGTTACCTGAGAGGTCCCATCACACAGCAGCTGTATTTGTGCATCTGGAATTTAGAAGAGAGGCCTGGGATACATGTTATGGACCCTTCTCATTTTCAGAATTTTACTTCTATATTCTGAGTAAAATCAGATAGGAAATAAAAAACATACCTTCTGAAAAAACAAAACGTGAAACACATTCACAAAATATTAAGAACGGTTCCTGGTTCCTATTGAAATCCCACAGGTCTGATGGAACCAGAAGCCCTATAGGGCTTTTTGCTCTGTGTCACATTTCTGTAGTTCTCACAGCACAGAGAATACACATAAAGATTATTAGTAAAAAAAACAAACAAAACACACATGATTGGCCTAGACTTTTAGTGTTCAAAGCCTTTTAAAAAACCACCAAAGAATTGATTGTATGTTTAATTTCTTTTCCCCTCTACCCCCCGGAGAAAAGTAATCAGAAAGAAACAGTGAAGTTAAGCATTTTCGGACCTAAAGGATAAGGTGACTTATTATGTTGTTAATTTGATATGTCTGGATTATCAATCATTGGGAACATAGCATGTATGTCTCTGAAACTCACACCTTTTTTTCTAGACCTGGATTTGTATCATGGGAAATTGCAATTATTCAGATAATTAAAAATACTATATGAATATTATATAAACTACCTTATGAATGAATCAAGTAACTAGGCATTTCCCCCAAATTAATGAAATCATTATTTAGTGTTTTGATTATGTATTAGTCTGCCTCAATGATATTGTCAAGATAAGTGAATCTCAGATGACCCATTATAAATAAAAATAGATATGTCATGTTGTGTTTACTTACATACACAAAACAACATTTACTACAGACATGCAAATATGACCATTGTGGGATGATGTTTACTACAAAGAGTTGTTAAGAAATATGAACCCTGCTAGGAATCTGCTCGATAAAGAAATATGCTTAGAAACAGATCTGCCACCCACTGAACAGAATACACTTCAAATCCGCAGGTTGCTATAATTATTTCCAAATGAGTTGACAGCAATCTGTGTGAGAGTCAAACACAACATTCAGGCAGCCTCTGACTTACTCATGATGTGAGCTGCACCACAATTGCTGCGGTGCTGGGAACATAGTTTTCTAGCCCATCAATGTCCAGTGTTTACACCAAGTCACTACAGATACAAAAACATTTTTTAGATTCCTACATACCCCAAAATTATACACATTATCTGTCAAAAGCAAATTTGATTTAGTAGGTAGGAGTGCTAGGCAAGAAATCTCAGTGCGGGGGTGAGGGGAGTCGGGGGGAAGACAACACCAAACCACTGACTGGTAGAAAACATATAATGACTGGAGGGCACAAATTCAACAGGAAAAGACATAAGGGAAATCTGGAACTACTGAGCCAATGTGTCTGCCATTTCTTTATGGAAACCCACATTGTGTGCATACTTTAAAAGGCCAGTCACATTTTTTTTAGAGAACAGAGTAAAATAACATAGATATTCAGTACTTGGAGTGAAGGGGAGTTTACAATGCTGACTTAGCATTAAAGAGGTAAGCAGCATTTATATTCCAAGCTAGAGGTCTTTTGCGTGAAGAGATTCATGCAATAGGCCTTCCTTCCCTTGGCTTCCAGCACCCATTTTCCACTGGTACCCAGGACCCAGGCCTTTGCTCCAGCTGGAGTCTGCCATCTTCATCTTCACTGCAGACTCAGGGGTCTGCAGTCTTCGTCTTTGCTATGGCCAGAGTGCTGCTCCTGTAGATTTCTTAGCCCCCCACCCTTCCTCTCATAGCAAGCATCCTGCTCTGTCCAGCCACCCAGTGCCTGGAGCAGCTGGGCGGCCACCAGCTTTGTCCTTCTAATTTGCATATTCCCTCCTGATTGGTTGGTGGGCATAGAGGAGTGATGGTCAATTTGAATGTTTCTCTTTTATTAGTGTAGATGGCTACTGGAGTTCTAAAAGGTAGGACTACACTAAAAGCAGCTCAGATATTCATCTTCAGTGGTGGAAGATAAATACTTTAGCATTTAGTGGTCACACAAAAAGCCAGTACAATGTTGGGAGAGCTCAGCAAGGAGCTGGAAGCCAGACTGTGGGGGATCAAATCCAAGCTCAACCTCTTCCTAACTGTGAGCAAGCCAAGGCACCTCTCTATGCTTTAGCTCCCTGGTCTGCAAAATATAATTAATAAACAGGACCATTCTCCTGAGTTCCTCCTGAGATTAAATGAGTTAATTCTTATAAAGCACTTAAAACATGTTTGTTAAATCAGTAATCAATAAATGTTAGGCAGTCTTATTTGGAGACCTACAACAATTAGCTGAACAACAAGTTTCCCTCTATTATTCTCATGGACTTATTTTATCTTTTAGAAGAAGTTAAAAAGAAGCTATTTTATAAAAGTTGTTCATAGTCATTTATTTCAATTTCTACTGCAAAGCAAGCTTCAATGGATCAGCTAGACAGTCTTATTCCTTCTCTCTGTTAATTGAACTTGAAGGAAATCTGCAGTCGAGTATTTTGTTTCAGTTTAGAACTAAGATTCTAGAGTTACAAGTATTTTTACCAAGTATGTGCTAAGCTATGTGTAGGGGACAAAGTGCAATAAAACTGGGTCCCTGTCCTTAGGCCCTTATAATAAATTGTGTGGCAGCCCCATGAGACTCGGGAGGAGTAGATGGAAAAGCAGAACTGTGGGAAGTGCCAGGCTACACTGACTCACAGCACAAGCTCAACAAACAAGAGCTCTTTCCACTGCCATTTACACAATATTTAAAAGCTCTCTAGGACACACCTTAAATTTTCCAGTACTTCACAGATGGAGCATTGAAACTAAATCAAAAATTTCCAGTATGCATTCTAATTTTTAAGCCTCAAGAATTTACTGCTCTTGTGATTTGAAGAAAAATGCTATTTTCCATTGTATTAAGGATTATTTATTTGGTGGTTCCCCGCAGGAGAGGAAATGAGGTGCATCTCTGGTCTATTATGTCATTTGATGGCTATTTTTTTGCTTATCTAAGATGACTCCCCACGGAACAATTGTCTGCATAACGAAAACTGACTCACGCCATGATGCTTTCCCACCAGCTTTAAAAACATCAACATCATTTAATCACAAATTTTGTGATTAAAGAATTTTACTAATATAAATAATATGAATCTGGTTCATAGTAAAAAAAAATAATTTTTGGTCCTGGAAAACTCACTTCTACAAGATAGAAAATAAAATGAGTATAATAGAAATCAAATGGTAAAATATTTCTTTGCTATCTCATATTAGAATTAACAACTGATATTATCAGAATATTAAGAATCTTCTGTTCACAATCATATATATTTCTATTATATAGATTAAAATAAAAACTACACACTTGGAATTTTCTCAACAAAGAATATTGCCAAGCATAATTCAATTGAGAAGTATATGAATATTAATTTACTAGAGGAAATATTTTCTTTATTCTAACACTGTATATATTCAATACTTTAAACTTTTAAACTATTAAAAGTGGTAGACTAAACATTCTGTTGTGTAAAATTCACAAAAAGGGTGATTATTTTAGAATGGTCACCGATAGTCAAACCACTATCTCTGATTTTCTATTATTTTATGTCTAATGTCATAGTCCATTCATTCATATTTTTGACCCACTATAACTGGTTCATTTAGTCATTAATGTAATAGATATATTTCTTTAGTATCTTCCCTCTGCCTCCTGCTATAGCAGGATCAGACTTGCAAAGAAGAATGAAACAGATGAAATCCCTCTCCCTCTGGAGCTGGTATTGCCCAGTTCCCAAATATGACTCTAAATTCTGTGGGAAATACCCCCCGCCCCCCTGCATTCAAGGCTGAAGAAGAATAGTCAAGGTAAAAGCATTAGCAAACAGCACTGCCTTTGCTCCAGTCCGGAACTACCTTTTCACCTTCCCACACTGCCCAGAGGCCTGGAGTAGGTAGGGAAGTGTGGAACACCTGTGTCATCTCATGGTGACGACGCAAGAGTCCTGTCCCACACCTGGCCACATGGTGCTTTCATATGCAAATCAACCCACCATGGTGTTTGGGTTAATTTGCATATGCACTCCTGATTGGCTGGTGGGAATCACAAAGGTACGGGCAATTTGCATCTTTCTCTTTTATTAGTGTAGATCATAAAAAGAAAAGTGATTCATAATAGAAACATTATTTATTAAACATCTGTTTTTATTTGCTCATGAGCAAAACATTTTTTTGTATTACCTTATTTTCCCACCTCAAAGCCTGATCAGTTATTCCACTTTAACACATAAAAAATGTTTTGCCTGTTACCTAAAGCCACCTAGTTCTTAAATGATAAAGTATGGATAGCAACACAGATTTGGGATCCAAGTCTGCGTTCTTGATCACTATGCTCAATAAGTTCTGGTTGATATAAGAGATTGTTGTAGCACAATGCATTGCTGGGAAATAAAGAAGGCCATCTCGATTAAAGGCTCATGAGATACAGTAAAAGCATTAAGTGTTCAGAAGTTCTCTGTTAGAAAGTTTAGCCATGAGGCTGTAAAATAAAAAAATAAAAACAGGACATCTGTAACACTGTCAAATAAAGATAAATTAAAGGAACAAAGAACCCAGGGTGGTGCAATGTGATCTTACAGATATGTGTGACCGTAATGCTTACCACATGGAAACGTTGGGTGGCCCAGAGGAAACATTGTTCGAGAGGACTAGAAGAGGAGGCAACATTCCTAAGCTCTGTTTCACCTTGGTTCTCATTCCATTGCTTTATTTCATGGTCTGTTTTGAGTCATTCAAAGATTATCTAATTAGAAAGTTGGTTGCTCAGTCTTTTGCCAGGCGCTTCCCTTCATGAAAATTCCTTGTTCCCTATCTAAGGAAAGAAGTACGAAAATAGTCTCATTCTTTTCAAGTCTTTAGTAAGAATGCTAACAAGGAGCTCAGTAACACAAGGGCATGGCACTGGCATGGGACAGCCATGGAACAAATAGCCGGTGCTTCATGAGTCAGTAACAGCTGGAGTCTGCCTCAGGGACTGTGCCTCCTTCATGATGTCTGAGTCCTTGGCATCATTAGTATAGACTTCTAGTTTGTCCATTTTCCTGGGAAATCAACTAAAATTATGTATAATTTGAAAGCAAAACAAAACAGAAAATCTTTTGAGCCATCATAAAAATAGGAAGCAATGGTCATCAAAAACAAAGAGACAACCAGAAATTTTGGAAGTTATATAAGCAACAAATGTGACCTTTGCTCTAAGAGCTGAAACTGGCAGATTTCCAGCTTTCATTCTGAAGGCTGCATAAAGCACGAAGATGAAGGTAACTTTTCTCCTGTCTCCCGGACGATTGCTCTGGACATGGAAAGAGCTCCTGGTGTGCTCTTCCCACTGCAACCTTCCCCCCCCCCGCCCCCCAACAAGGCAGAGCTATAATTAGTGGCCAAGAGGAGAGTGTGGAGAATAGTGGGCATGGGTCTAGGACTTGCCTTTCCCTTCCCCTCACTCTATAGCGTGTAAGGAACCAGCTAGAACTTCCCTCTTTTTATCCCTCCTCCTGGGCCCTCCAGGATCTGATCAAGTCTGCTGACAAGTGCACTGCTGAGTCTCAGAGCACATGCAGGCCCCTGTCTAACACTGAGCATAATGGACTGTGGAAGTCAAGGACCCCGAGTCATGCTCCAGATCTGTTCAAATTGCAGAGACAAGCCTGGGTGCCAATCCTTTACAAATTGGAACAAAGGCGGTCACCTGACAGGTGTTCTGGTAGGTAGGTTTACTTGGGTGCCTGGTAGTGTTTACACATCTATCTGTATGTCCATGGGCCACACCCTTTGATGCCTGACAGGGTTCCTTTGCAGGACTTCTGTATTTGTCAGTATCCCTCACTGCAAATCTTTGGACTCCCTCTACGTAACTATAGATGGAGAGATGAAGAGAACCAGAGACTACCTATAGCACTAACTGTTGCCACTGACTCTGGGCTGGCACTGCGTGGTCCTGATCCATGTGGTAGGTACCATCACCCTCATTTTATTGATGTTTTAACTGAGGCTCAGAGAGGTCTGGCAAATCACCAAAACGGCACAGCTAGTAGATGAGTTAGGACTTAGAATACTGCTCTCTAACCCCACAGCCTGAAGTCTCAGGCTACCACACAAGGCTCTGCCAGGGATTGTCAGCACTGCCTCTTAGAAGCTGTGAGCGTGTCCCCTCCTGGTGTCACTACCCCCAGCAACCCATTACACAATCCAGTTATGGCGGAGCAATGCTCTAAGAGTCTCAGGCTAGAACTGCTCTTTCGGCAGGTTATTTGTTTAGCAGCTTAGCTACTAGTATATTATAAAAACAGCCCAGTTACAATATTCACAGGAAAAATATTATTTTCCTCTAATTGAATAAGCACAACATATGGTGAGGTGAGCAACCTCTAAGCCTTCATGCTCTCCCAGATGGAGATTTCTCATGAGTCAGGTGAATTGTACTGAAAGTCCTTGGGGTCTTATAAATAAATCACCTTTTCTTTCTGATTGTGTTGATATTCAGCCATTACCGAGCAGGTCAATTCCTTGACTTCTTGAGGCCATGGTATGCATTTCTGGAAACCCACTCATTTTCACCAATTGCCTTTTCTCAAAAAAACATGAAGCTGGCTTGAATAAAATATATTGAATTATGTTTGGGGAGAGTGCTGAGAAAGCTGAACTGATGATCGCCTGAATCTGCTCGTCACCTGCTGTGGGTTTCTGAATCATGCCTTAAAGAATAAAGTATTGCCAGAAGTGTTTCAGATCAAGTGTCAAAAGTGTCCGACTTAATTGTTAGCATAAGGATTTAAGATGCTGGGTTTCCCTGGTGCTAACACCTCTCATTGATTCTGGAGCATTTCCATTTGTTGTTTAGCCCCAAGTATTTATAGCCCTATCACTCTGGAAGGGAAGCATTTGCAATTTGCACTTTCAATTTTAACTCTGGACTCCTTTTTCTTTAAACACTCTTCAAATGGGTGTCAGACGATAATTCAAAGAATGCTTTGTCAGTGGTTGCACTTATAGTTCTCATCCCCATAGGCCAACATTTCAGAAGAGCCCCCATGATGCTTTGCTAATTGAAATTTAAAATGATGTGTCTTACTTAGGCCCAACCCCACCATGGTCAGGACTTGTGGGTCCATTTGTGTGTGGGTCCATGTGTGCATGCCTGCATGCTGCAACAGGAGCCATATCTGATGGCAGATTGTATTGTCTAAAAGTTGTCGCATCGACATGTATTTATATCCTGGTCCACATGCTTTTCTTATGATGAAATGTTAGCATTCCTCCATCAAGATGAGGGCTCTTTGTTTCCTTCTCTTGAACTTAAAGGGATCTTGATAAATTCTTTGACCAATAAGATGTGGTAGAAATGGTGCAGCATGACTTGCGAGGTTAAATCATAACAAGCAATTCATATCCTGCTTCTCTCTCTTTCCCTTCCTCGTTTTCTGTCTTAATGCTGCTCTTGGAACTCAGCCACCATGTTATCAGGAAGTCCAGGCCCCAAGGAGAGGCCACAGTAGATGGATGTTCTGGCCAACAGCCCCAGCTAAACACTCAGCAGTTCCTAACTTCCATTCCTGTGGGACCCTGAGCCAGAACCAACCAAGCAAGCCACAATTTAACCCACAAAAACTGTGAGAGATAATAAATGATTATTGTTATTTAAAGTCACTATAATTTGAGATTTGTTATGATGCAATAGGTAACTAAAAGTTCCCTTTTCTCATTTTCCATAACAATCAGAATAAAACTGTGCTTTTTCTATTTTGGTATCAAAAATATGTAAGCAATAATTCTGAAGTGAAATTTTGTTATCAACAAACTTGTAAAAATAATAGTTAACAACACCACACATGATTGATGGGTGATTATGAAGTGACAGTGTAGGTTCAGCAGTTGTAACAAATGTACCCCTCTGGTGGTGGATGTTGATAAAGGGGGAGGCTATGCATGTTTAGGGGCAGGGACTATGCAGGAAATCTCTGTACCTTTTCCTCAATGTTGCTGTGAACCTTAAACTGCTCTAAAAATATGAAGTCTTAATTTAAAAAATAGGCACTAAATTAATAATAACAATAATTTTAAAAGATAACCATGACTGGAGTCTCACTATGCAGCACTTTAGACATATTAACATATGCATCATCCAAATAAAACTGTGAGGAGGGCACTATTAACCACTCGGTTGCACTAGCACAAAACACTTGTAGAACCCAGATCCCCAGCAGCACTCCAGGTTCTGGGATGAGAAGAATATCCCCGAGAGTTGAGTGAAAATGGGGTATAGGGAGGCCTGACTATCTGGCAGGGAAGAAAGAACAAGCAAATCATTCATTCACTGCATGAGCCAAGTCTCATTCCAGGTACCAGTGAACTAAGGCTAGACCAGTGAACTAAGTGGGAAACCCTGCTGCATGAAGAGCTGACTTTCCCATGTATTGGACCATGTCTCCTCCCTTTTCATAGGGGACCACGGCGATCCCATTGTGCACTCCATGCTGCTCCCTCCTGCCTTGCTGAGTCATCACAGGCAGGGAAAAGGAGTCAATTATGGAACATGCTAGTCATCAGTCAGATGACTGATGTAAAAGAGCCCAGTAAATGGAATGCAAAGCCTGATGAGAAGGAAGAGAGAGAGAGAGAAAAAGAACAAGAGAGAGAGACTTTAGTAATAATGACTGTGGGAAGGAGGAGGGCGGTGATTTTGGAGCACAGGAAATTCTGAGCATGGGAAACAACATATCTGAATAGGGACTCAGTCCAGTCACGCCTGCGGACATCAGAGGCCACAGGGGCGAGATTAGAAAAGAAGACGGGAAGAATCCAAAGGAATATTTCGCTTACTTGGCACCTATGCTAAAGGAGACACTGAGGGCTACAGAAATCACAGCCATTTCCGAGTCACCCTGAAGCTCCTGTAAAATAGCTGGCTCATATGAAAAATGGTGTGCAGTTTCCAGTCCATTCACTGAGTTCTGAGGATTTGGGAGAGGAAGAATGAAGCCACTCACCGAAGTTGTCTCTAGGAAGACTCATGTGGCTGCCCACCGTAGACAAAGGGCAGAGTTTGCAGAGCACCAGGAAGCTGTGACTGCAGACCGACTGCCTTAGCTGGAGAGGATGTTTGTGCTAAGTCCCCCACCCCCACCGCCCAGGCCCCAGGCTGCGTGCAGAGCCTGGCCAAACAACTGTTGGAGCTTCATGACACAGAAACTCACACCAGCAAGGTGGCTTGTGAGGAAAGGACTGGAAGCACTGCAGGGCCCCCAGGAGTTCCCACCAACCTGCAATGCACGAGGCTCACTGGGACGAGTTGGCTAACTGGGGAACAGCCATGAGAGTTGGTGGATTTCTCTGCTGTTGTGTGAAAAACAACGATCTTCTCTTCATGCAATCATCTGGTGATAATCTGATTCAGTAGCCTCTGAAGTTCTATTAAAATATTGGCAGTCTTTCATTACAACTATGGCTAAAGGGAATAGATAAAGTCTGGGAATCTTCATGTACAGGATGTCCCAAAAAATGTATACATACTTTAACAGCTCAGTTTTGGAAATGAAATGTATTTTAATAAACACTGCCTTTATAATTATTCTAAGTGTTTTTGGGACACTCCATATATTGCTATTTTCTTACCAAAGAGTTCCCAAGTAAAACCTGCTCTCTGCCATTTCCTCAAACTTCTTCTAAGGGCAAAGGTAAATGTGTTATAGAAATAAAAATGCCTCAAACAAAACTGCTTGAAATGGAGATAAATCATGCATAGAGTAACCCGTGTTTTAAACACATACACACAAAATAAAATATGCCAAGGCTTTAGAATAAAAAAATCTTAATGTATATTAGTATCATATATAGAAAAATTTAAAATTTGAAAAAAAAATACCCTTTGTTTTTCTTAATATCTATTTCAGGCTTCATTTGCCCCAAATTAATGGGGAATCCTGGAAAGGTAGGGGAATAACAGTGCTATGGAACCATACCAAACACTAGCCCAGCTTCCCACTGAGGCAGGAAACTTTTCTCTCCTCTTCTTTCTTTTCTGATGAAATAATACTAAGTTATCTTTGAATGGAAGCAGATTCTTTCCTTACATAATGAGATATAACTTAAAAAAATGAGGATACTCCTTAGAGGTATATGATTATATGATTTGGCAATTTTTTCCCCCTGATAATACAAAACAGAAAATTTAAAACCTATATACACCTCAAAGGAGCAAGGAAAAATGTATTTGCCATATTTATGAACAATAAAAAGCTATATCTTTGTATTTATAAATAGCTTATTCATATCAACCCGATAGAAACATGACTTACAATTCATTAGAAAAAGTATAAAAAGAATGTCAAGAGGCAACTTATAGAAAGCAATAAAAATATCCAGTTAGCATGAAAATGCTTGTCTCATTCATTAATAAAAAAAACTAAATTAAATATAAATAGGATACCATGTTTTATATTTCAGAATGATAAAAAAGGTTTAAGGTTATTGAAATATGGGCTCTCACACATTGTTGATGAAATAATTTCATACAAGTTTACTATATTCCTATCTTGCCAATACCTATTAAAATATTAAACACACATGATTTTTGAGCAAATAATTTTACTGCACACACACAAGTAAGTTTACTGCTCAGAATTTCCTTTTTATATATTGTAGAAAAAAAGTTTATATAAATGTGTGTGTGTGTGATCTGACTATATCTTCACACATATGGGTGTTTATTGTAGCATTGCTTGAAAAGACTAAAACTAAATATGATCAGAGTTGAGCAACAGGAATTAAATGAAGTATAGGACAACAGCATAATAAAGCAGTATATAGTAATTAAAAAGAATGAGTTAAATGGAAACATCTCATAATGTGCTTGAAGAAAGAAAAGTGTGGCACGGTGTATCTAATAGCATCCTATGGTTATAAAATAATGATGCAACTATCAGGGGAGAGAGAGATGCTGGTATAAGCATTGCTCTCCCCACTGTAAAATGTATAAGAAACTATCAATCAGCTACATTTGGAGAAAGCCTGGGAGTTGGGGTAGAAGCAAAGAAAAATTTTGTAAGAAAGATTGTGCCTATGGTACAATCATATTTTTCTAGCCTAATACATTTTTAATTTCATTGTACTAAACTGCTAACAGGGTTATTTGAGCAGGGGAATTATAGTCCAACTCTTATTTTCTTCTTTGTACTTATCTGAAGGAAGAAAACTTACAATTAGCTATTATATTAACATATGTGTATCTCCCTCTCTGCATGTTGAGAATCAAAGTTGAATTTCTCCACCAATAGCTAGAATAGTCTATATAGTAATGGATTAGAGTTCGAGACATCAGTATGAACTCCTGTTTAGCTTAACATAGTTGTTACATACAGAAATATTTCTAGGTAATACTTTGCAGCAGTGAAGAAGTACAGAAATCTGTATTTTAAAAAAATAGTAATATATCTTAAGTGACAGCATGTAGAAAAATTAACTTAAAATAGATCACAGACCTAAAAATAAAACTTAACTATAAAATTTCATAAGTAACCACATAAGAATAACAATCTTTTTACCCTCGGATAGAAAAGATTTTAGACAGAGCACAAGCACAAACCATAAATTGTAAGATATTATCTGTTAACCTAATGACTCAAGTACTGATGTGTGCAATGCCCTCTTCCTTCCCCACTCCCACTCCATCTGAGATCTTTGGATTTCAGCAGGGCGATCCCATCGTTATTAGTGGAGCCCAGAGGAGAACACTGCCTCCAAAGGTGAGTGCAGGCTTTGTGGCTGGGGAAAGGCGGGCCTGGGTTTGGTCAGTAGAGCTTATGGCTCCTGCCACCGTGAGATACTCTATCCAAGATTAGCTCTGTCAAAGCATAAAAGAATGCAGACCAAGGCTTTTTATAAAAGAGAAATCTTATGTAGACAAGATGAATTTTCACCTCTCATAACTTTTGTCTTTATGGCATTAAAACTAGGAATTCAACTCACACAGAATTAGCATCTCTTGTGAAAATGGTTCCTTTCTGGACAATTGAGTTCTTTCTCTGTTGTCTGGATTGTGAAGTCACAGAACCTGGGTGCAAAGATAGGGCACGCATGCCCAAGGTGACCTCCTCAGAACCCTGACCTATTTCTTTCAGCTACTTGCCCATCTTTAAGAGCCACCTAATAGCCAAAACCGGTTTGGCTCAGTGGATAGAGCGTCGGCCTGTGGACTGAAGGGTCCCAGGATCAATTCTGGTCAAGGTCATGTACCTGGGTTGCAGGCACATCCCCAGGAGGGAGTGTACAGGAGGCAGCTGGTCGATGTTTCTCTCTCATTGATGTTTCTAGCTCTCTATCACTCTCCCTTCCTCTCTGTAAAAAATCAATAAAATATATTAAAAGCAACCTAATATTAATAGAATCAAAAGATGATTTTTTAAAACAGGTGTGTTATTTTGAGTGGGCAGTGCTCTTCTGCAGGAAATGTTAACATCATAAGCAATCCAAAATTATATGTATCAATATAATAGGTGTAGTAATTGTTTCTCAAACTAATAACATGTTTGTTTGTTTTTTGTTTGTTTGTTTGTTTCCCTCCCCTTCTCTTTCCTCCTCTCATTGAAGGTCACAGTGGTTTTAATTGTGTCCTCCAAAAAGATATATTGAGTTTTCATCCCCAATATCTGGGAATGTGACCTCATCTGGAAATTGGGCCTTGGCAAGTATTTATTTAAGGACCTTGGGTTAAAATTATCCTAGGTTAAAGTGAGCTTTAAATTCATGACTGCTATCTTTGTAAGAGGAGAAGAAACACGGAGATACACGGAGAAGGAGTCATGTGAAGAGAGACAGAGGCTGGGGGATGCAGCTATAAGCCCAGGAGGGCCAAGCATTGTCGGGAGACATCAGCAGCTAGAAAGAAGCCAGGATTCTCCCCAGGAGTCTACAGAGGGAGTGTTGCCTGCTGGCACCTTCGTCCGTGGCCAATCCTGTAAATCCACCCAGATCACCAACAAAATTTCATTTAGACCTGCCCCAGAGCTATGTCAGAGAAACAAGGCACTGAAATTAGAATCGAGAATTTTCCCCAAGTCTATCTTAAGGTGAAAGCAAATGTCTGAGTGATAGATAGCACGTGGAGAAAAGACAAAGGCAGCCTTTTTATGAATTAGTATGAATTTCCTATCAGTACAGCTATTTGGGAAAAACAGTCTGGCATTATCTTGTAAAGCTGGAGATGAGCACAGTCTTTGAATGAGCATGACCACTGCAAAGGAGGGAAACTTGTACATGAAACAACTGCAGGGACTTTTTAAAAACATCATTGTTTTGCCGGGACCGGTTTGGCTCAATGGATAGAGCGTCGGCTTGGGGACTGAAGGGTCCCGGGTTTGATTCCGGTCGAGGGCATGTACCTTGGTTGCGGGCATATCCCCAGTAGGGGGTGTGCAAGAGGCAGCTGATCGATGACTCTCTCTCATCGATGTTTCTGACTCTCTATCTCTCTCCCTTCCTCTCTGTACAAAATCAATAAAATATATTTAAAAAAAAAAAAAAAAACATCATTGTTTCTAAAAGCCACAAATATGGAAAAATCCGAATGTTCATCAGCAGGATAATGATATATGAAATGGAATGTTTTTCTACATGAATATTCATAAATGACAGCTATCTGCAACAAACTGAATGCTTTTTTTCAAACAGAAGATTCAACCAAAAAAGGCAGCACAAGAATATATACAAAGTATGATTCCATTTATAGAAAATCCTGAAAATAGTCCTCAAAACTAAATTATATGATTTGGAGATGCATTCTTGGACAGTAAAACTATACAGCAGAGCAAGAGAGTGATTGTTATGGAATTTAGAGTAGTGACTCACTTTAAGAGGGAAAGTGAGAGGTTATAATTGGGAGGGGAAAGAGCTTACACACACTGGTGACATTCTTTTTATTAAGCTACATGGTGATTTCATGGGTGTTTATAATTTTATTTTCTATACCTGTATTCATTATGCTTTCTTATATATAAAATACTCTAAATATTTTAAGAAATAAAAACTTTTTTAAAAAATGGAAAAAAGTGGGAGGGGGTGGAGAAAAGAATCCATAAAGCTATGGAAACAAAAAATGTTCTAATTCACCTTGAGGAAATTCATATGGTTTTTTCACATTATCTTCACCACTCTGGTTTCTAGCCTGTCAGCTAAACTCTTAGACAAGGCATATCTACTGAAATCCAAGATTCTGGACAAGGAGGGGAATATGATGAAAAAGCTCAATAAATCTTAATTGTTGCCTTGAGGGCAGTCTATGTGGAGAATGTAGTATTTAGCTTTGCCACAGACTAGCTCTCCCAAGACTGTTAAGTGGTTGCTGCTATTGGCTGGAGACATGTAGGTAGTAAGACGAAGGCCAGCTATGTGCAACATGGTCATTTCCAAGGGCTTTTTAGAGGTCTCAGCTGAGCCTCACCCAAGCCCAGTGAGAAGACTTCACTCCTATTTCACTTGTGAGATTGGTAAGCTGCAGAGACATTAAGGAACTTGTCCAAAGTCATAAGTCATGTCAGGGCCAGAATTGGAAACTAGGCTTTCTGCCTCCAAATGCAGTGACTCGGAGTGGAGTTCTGTGGCGAATGTACTGACAGCAGAACGCATGTGGTAGCCTAAACTGACTTGGCACAAATGTCTCCAGCTTAAGACTTCGGGTCCTGGGCTGAGAGGTCAGTAGGCTCCAAGGGGTTGTGCGGAAGACAGACATGGTTTCAGCGAATGATGGTACATCTGAGGACGCTTGCCTTTTTGTAAGCCTTGTGCCTATGGTACAATCAAAAGCAAGATTAATATTGCTTGTGATGGTTTGTACTGCTTGTGGTGGTGTGTACTATTTATCTTCCATGTGGTTGATATTCCATTCCCCCTAAATACTTTGCAGCCTCCCAGCCAAACCTTAGCTCTTTACAATCTCAAAGCAATGAATCGCTTAGTAAATTACTTCAGATAAACGGACATAATCAGATCTCTATTTGGACTCCATGCTGGAGAAAGTGTGCAAACCCTGACTGTTTCATATTGCTGCCCTCAGTGCCAAAAACCCGACCGCTTGCAATACTGCTCCTGCCAAGAAATCCCCCAGGCCCTAGTAGTGGTTTCAACAGAGGATATATGAAAAGACTGAACAAATATCATCGTTTTATCCCCATTTCTGTCCTTTAAAGCTTTTGCAAACTTAAGCAAGCTGTTTTTTATGACATTCTCAATAAATTGTGAAAGTCTACTGAGAGAATTCCGGAATTGCTACTTTGAATTTGGGACATAAAAGGTAAAAGCTTGCATCCCCTAAATTCCTTGGTAAAGAAACAAAATATAAACTCAAATGAAATAAAAACTAAGGTCTCAGTCAATATCAAGATGGATATGTTCCTCTTGCTTTTCCCAGTTGATTCTCTCATATACTCTGAACTGGAAACAATGAATTACCAATTCTGCAAAATGAATCTGGGGACAGAGACAAATCAAAGATAAAATTGTACAAAAAGGACAAATTGGCTGAAGAGTTTGCTTATCATCTACCAGATGCCCTGTGCACAAAATTTGTGCACAAAATTTGTGCCCAGCCTGGATCCTCTCCAATTTGGGACCAACATCCTTTTCACAATCGAGGACTGCTGGCTTCTAACAATTCTCCTGCCTACCTATCTGATTGCCCCCTAACTGCTTCTGCATGCCAGCCTGATCGCCCCCTGAGTGATCTCCTGCCAGCCAGATTGATGCCTAACTACTCTCCTGCCAACCTGCTGGCCACCAAATGCCCTCCCCTGCAAGCCTGGTCACTCCCAACTGCCCTTCTCTGCCAGCCATCTGTGACAACATGGGGGCAGCCATGTTGTGGCAGTCATGCTGTGACAATGTGTGGGCAGACATCTTGTGATGATTTGAGGGCATCACACAAGGGTGCAAGGGTGCAAGGGTACAAAAGCCACCTAGGCTTTTATTAGTATAGGTTGAGCTGCATACAATGCTGATCTGGGCATAATTAACTCCCTGTTCTTAAGAAAGCTCTGGCCACTTGGTGGGTATGTCAGCACATCATTAAGACCACCTCCACCTTTCCCTGAGAGTCACTTCCATAGTACAGTTGCATACACCCTCATCATCTAACATGGCCTTTCCTTCATCACCATAATTCCACCTAAAACAAATTGCAAGAAGAAAATTAGTTGGGACCTTAGTATATCCTACTTGAAGAATTAGGAAACCCTACATCTAGTTTTTATCTTTTAAATTAGAATAGCACATGTATCACATAATCCATATGTTAAAAGAGTGCATTTAGTTTGTTTTTAAGAGTTTGGTGGAGTTTAAGAAAATGCCTTGGAGAGAATGGGTGTCATCTTGAATTAGAACCCATCATGCCTGAGGTGCACCACTCTGGCAGACAAAGTAATATCCAAATTTCCTTCTCCACATTTTGACTGTACATCAACTAATGAAGTTGCATTTGAGTTGAGACTATTCAAGGACATTATGAGAAGCAAATCAGGATGGATTCGTAAACCAATCTCTGCAGAAAGAATTTACAAATTTTCAGATTTGAAGAAAAGCATCACTTGAAACTTCTGGGAGACTTAGAACTGATAAACATCAATTTACATAGCTGTAAAATTGAAATAAAGGGACTTCCTTCACTGGGTTGTAGTGAAATGAGATCTTATAAAGTACTTAACAAAAAGTTACATAATTAATAATTGCTAAGTAAAAGTTATAATTATATTTACATTATTTCCCAGAAACATTCATTTTGCATATGAAATTTCAGATTTATAGAAAACTGCTACAGATGGGAATATTGTATTACAACCTAAAAATTAACTTTTCTTCCATTATCGTAGTTATTGCTCATCAGTCACCTTGAGGTTCTATATTTCAACATTTCAGGAGAAGAAATCAAGGCCAGTTATTCTGGGAGTTCATAAACAAATAAAAAGCAGAAACATTGCCTTACACTTCTTATTTATTTATTTATTTATTTATTTATTTATTTATTTATTTATTTTCCATCTCCATTTATCCTCTTTATGCCCTATTCCATCTCCTCTCTCCCTAACCCCAAAAATCCACCCTGTTGTTCTCTTCTTTTTTTTTTCTCTCTCTCTCTTTTTTTGCTCAATCCCTCCACTCCTCTCCCCTGCCTGGCCCCCCCAAATACACACACACACACACACACACACACACACACACACATGCCAGAGCTGTCTGCCTGCTTTCTATCTATGAGTCTGTCTCTATTTTGCTTGGTATTTCAGTTTGCTCATTAAATTCCACATATGAGTGAAATCATCTGGTACTTATCTTTCTTTGACTGGCTTATTATTTCACTTCTTTTATACATCTATTGTACCGCAGTATCAGGCATATATAAAAATTGGTTTCAACTAGATTTAGCTAATATCACTTCAAACTATATTTGTATAATTTTAACCATGACAAAAGTCCTTTGAATCCTATTCTTACCACTTTGTCCAAGCTGTGCCCTATTCAAAGGAAGCTCTTTGATTATCTTTTTATGCCCTTTTATTTAAAAAAAAAAAAAAGAAGAAGTAGAAGAGCAAGAACATGTCATATATCCACAGGCATCTCATGGGATTTTAATCAGCTATTATCTCAGGGCCTTTTACATGTGGGATGAAATAAAGGTGCAAATAATTTAGTGGCTTTTTTGTTTGATTGTTTTCAATAAGAACTTTATCCATTTACCCATTGAATAGGTTAATGCTGATTTATCATAGAAAAATTGCTATAGCTATGACGTTTTGCTGTTTTCGTGGAAATTGTGTGGAGATTAAAATGATTAAGTAGTTCCTTAAAATAGCAAATGACACCTATTCCAGGTAAGTATTGATGCTTCTCCATCCTGTCTGGAGTTTCCAGAAAGTTTATGTCTGTACTGAGAGATGCTGACTTAATTGGTCTGCAGTAGAACCTAAATACTGACATGATTAAAGGCTCTCCAAGCATTTCTAGTCTGCAGTCAAAAATGAAAATTACTGTGGTATCACTGTTATAGATAGATATAAAACAAAGAAACAACCGTTAATCTCCCCTCAAGAAGCTTCAGATTTTACTTAAGAAAAATATGCTTTTAAAATACATTGACATAGTTTAAAGGGGGTTAAATGACTTAATCACTGAAAAATTCCATATTCCTTTTCTCTTATTATCCTCTCTCATCTTTCTTTCTCTAAGAATGAAACAATTGAAGGCCAGAGAAAGATAAATCATATGTTGAAATAAGAAGTAGAAAAGCCAAGGGCCACTGACATAGTGTGCTTTGTTACAGATACCCTTCACCATTCAAAAAGGGAATTTCTTCTTGACAAATGAAACATGGCATCCAAATGTCCAAGAGTAATTATGCATGCTCACTCACGGAGTGTGTTAATAGTGGAAATTGAGCGTTAAGAACCGATAGTGTTGGCTTTATTTAAGGTTCTGTGGATGCCCGTTTGTCTGGTGATAAAAGCAAAATCCAAGAGTTCTCTCATTAGCTTGATCTTCATCTCTGCCTTCCCCACTGAGCCACATGGAACTCTAACAGGAACCCAGGGCTGCTATCACCCCACAAGGAACCACACTCTCCTTGTGAACAGAGATGCTGAGAGCTGGAGAAGGCCCAGTGGAGAAAATCTGATTCCAATTTGGGGATGAAAGTACAGTCCCCACTGCCAGGTTTAAATTGAGAGTGTATTACTCATTTTTAGTTAATTTCTCAGCCTGAAGAATAATTTGGCACATGTGTGCTGTATATGTATGTTCCCTCCTGAGGGACCCAGACCTTGACGGAGTAGTTGTAATTGGGGGGAAAAGTTAATAAATGACAATCATAGTTAAAAACCTTATTTGTGTAAGAAAATGCATACATTAAAATTAAAAGGGGGTCATTAAAACCAAGAGAAGTGGATTAATAAATGTTTCTTGTCTCAGACTTAATTTTTTGTTAATGTCAAGGCCATGGGGACAAGGGAGTGGAACGCAATGGTTCTCAAAACACATTCACTGAGAAGAAACACAAGTGAGTGTGGGAGAAGCCATCCTGTTCATGGGCAAGCCATACCTTCTACCTATGTGTAGTCTGGTTCTTCTGGGTAGACTTCTCATAGGTATATTGGAAACTTTGAAGGAAGACTTGCAGGCTTTCCTTTCTGTCCCTGTCAAATGTATTCCTTTTTATCATTAACAACTGTTGCCATCTCCTGCATAGTTGTAGTGTCCATGAATCACAAAAATGCATAATGATCAAAACTATAAATTCAGTAATGCTTTATATATTCTATTATGATTATATATTTATATTAATACATATTCATAATGTTTACATATCTATAATAATAAAAGGGTAATATGCTAATTAGGCCAGATATCCTTCCGGAAGTCCTTCAGGATGAAGCCGGGGTGAAGGGAAACCCAGGTCCCAGGTGCCTGCAGGTGATCAGAGAGAAGCCAGCCCAGGTCCCAGTGCTAGAGGGAAGCTGGGGCCGGCAACCGGGGAAAGGAAGGCCTGCTCTTGCATGAATTTTGTGCATCAGGCCTCTTGTTGTTACATAAGTATATGTACATATGTAATTAAGTGCAATTGCATTTACATACATTTAAAAAATATGATTCATACAAGTCACCTAAATGTCTCTATGTTTTATAGGTCATCCATTTCTGTAATAGTCAAAAGATTCCTAGGTTCCCATCATAGGTGTCTACACTATATTGAGCCTTTCCCACCATGTAGCTAAAGACCCCTGAGAAGGATGCTTGTCTTTTAACTCTATTCTGCTTCCCCACTCCTCACCTGTTCCGCATGGCTGCTGTTCTTCACCCCATGAATGGGACACAGGTTCCTGCTCTTCATCTACTAATCTATCACTAGAGACTACTGTTGTCCATACGACTTTCACTCAAGATTTAGGAATGGTGACATCACATCACAGCAAAGAAGGCAATTTGAAATTGAAGAGCCAACAGCTCCATTCACTCATTTCTCCAGCATTCCTTACTACATAATATTTTCCTCCTGATCTCTGCCTCTCTCTTCTGGGGATCTAGCTTGGCTCCATTTGGCTGTGATGTGCTCTCTTTAAACCTAGAATTTCTCTCTTCTCTAATACCCCTCCTTCAACAAACCTTCTCCTCCCTATCTCAGGCCTACAGACCAAAGAAATAGGATTTCCACCTACCCTGTCTTTGTCATCAGGGATAAAATGAAAATTACTGTTATTTCATTATATGGGGAAACTTTAATCCCTTCTTTGTTACTAGGGCTCTGATTAATCTAAGAAGCCCCATATAAGTATCTTTCTGCTGTACCAGATAAATCTGTCTAAACTTCAGTCAATTTAGAACATTCCATCTTTCCATTCCTGTCATAAATAAGGCTGAGAATTATTGATCTGGTCAAAAACACTGCTCGATGCACCTCTGGACAGCTGTCACTGGGTGCCCCAGTCAGTGGCCCACAACCTCCCAGCTTAGAAACAGCTGAGCTATATCGTCATGAAAGTATCCAGTGGGCAACTTTGGCCTTTGCTGCTGTTTAGTTTGGTGAAAGCATTCTTTCCCCTACTTGATCATAAATTTTCCTCCTTCTCCTTCTTCTTACTTGCTTTCTGTATTGAAGCTAATGAATACTTACAGAGACAGCAAGAAAGTGTTAAATCTCCCAGAGGCGTTTCATTTAAATGTACATCACAGTTTTAAACTGAGAGAGCTTAAAGCAAGGGCTATCACTGGCTGTGGGTTATTAATCATCCGAAAGCCAGTGGAAAATATGTCAGCAGGGACTCAAGCTTTCCAAATCCTTTGGAAGCATGCCACATAACATGACTTCCTATGCCATCTTTTCCCCCTTCTCTCCCCCAATCCGTTCATAGATTAGCTTACCTTAATAGAGGCATAAAGGTGGATGGGATTCAAATAAAATCATGTCTTCTTCTTCCAATCCAGAATGCTTATTTAATATCTCATTTATGCTTCTTTCATTGTCCTCCAAGTTGATCACAGCACAGCCCCGACTCCCTGGTAGGTGCTAAATTGACTCCTACAAGGAAGTCCCAGCGCCCAGGTCCTATAGTGCTTTGATCAATTTCCAAAAGTCTGAAATACGCATCTCTCTTCTCCTGAAAAGAAGTTAAATTGCAAACTCACCAATTAAGGGGTACACTTACATTTTGGAATATTGCCAAGTAAATATTCAGTGACCAGCATTATATTGCAGTGGTTAAGGTTTCGAATCAGAATCAGACCCCCTAGGTCTGTAACTCAGCTCTGACAGTAACCAGGTGACCGGGGCAAGTTATTTAATATGTCTGGTTTAGTTTCATCATATGGGAAATGGGAATAATAAAGCACCTCCCCTGTGGGTTTGTTGTGGGAACAAAATGAGACTATTCCAGTTTAGTGCTTAAAACAGTGTACAGCAAGAAATTCAAATGTGACTCCTCATGTCTGTTCTCACTGAGGTCTCTGAGTGATAGATACGAATATCAAGGTGACTGGGAAGTTGAATTCAGATACTGTAAATGAAAGTGTAATGAATTGTCTACCCAACTCTAGAACTCCCAGCCTCCTTGAAACTATCAAAGTTAAAGAGGAGAATGAGTGTAACCATTTATAAAAATATTTCTTTGGGACAGCTGTTCTAAGTCCCTACCATTCTCATTCAGGAGGGTGGTTACAGTGTGAAGCATTGTTACCTTTTGATATGCTATATTTTTAACTTTGAAGTGAGAAAGATATTCAGAAGGGTCACTCTGAGACCTTGATATACCTTCTGTTAGCCAGGAGAACATTGTG
Source organism: Pipistrellus hanaki (assembly GCF_964339955.1). Taxonomy (NCBI): domain Eukaryota; kingdom Metazoa; phylum Chordata; class Mammalia; order Chiroptera; family Vespertilionidae; genus Pipistrellus; species Pipistrellus hanaki. The sequence continues at coordinate 29,688,785 of NC_140510.1, forward strand.
GGACAGGACTTGACTCCTGTTCCATTGATCATGAGGGCTGAATAAGAAGATATGAACTAAGCTCTAACCTGTTTGGCTCAGTGGATAGAGTTGGCCTGCAGACTGAAGGGTCCCAAGTTTGATTCTGGTCAAGGGCATGTACCTTGGTTGTGGGTATGTACCAGTAGGGGGTGTGCAGTAGGCAACTGACCAATGTTTCTAACTCTCTACCCCTCTTCCTTCCTCTGTGTAAAAAAAATCAATAAAATATATTAAAAAGAGAGAGATGAGCTCAGTGCCTGGGTGGCAAAGGAAAGACATTGGTGCTGGGATGGGAGTATCTGCCACCAGTATTTGTCAGGGCAAATGATGCAGCAACATTTCTTGTGGACCAGAAGCTGACTACTTAGGAGAGAGAGTTACCTGGTATTAATACTGACACAGTTGCCTGGGAGGGTAGAGGACCCTTGCAGCTAAATCAGGGAAGAAGGAATGTCAATGTGTTAGAGGCTATGAAAGGAATCACACGCACCACCTAATATGCGTAGGAAATGCATAATTTGGTTCAAGATCACTGTAAGAGGGTGGGTCCATCTAACCCCAGAAATGAGATTTATAAGAAATCAATAAAGTGTTCCAGAAAAAGATGCCAGATTATTCAACATTTGCCAGGTATAATGGACTTTTCAAGAAAGACATTTGCTGACCCCTCATTTCTTTACTACTCCCCAGAAAATAGGTCTGGCATCAAAGGGGCAGAACATGGCTAGCAAGCTGGTTGATTGTACTAGTGTTCTCCAAAAAATAGAGGCAATAGGATGTGTGTATAGATAGAGATAAAGATCGAGATAAAGATAAATAGTTAGAGATAGAGTTAAAGATAGAGATAGAAATAATGATATCAGGTCCTTGAATAACATGATTTTGTTCAATATCATTTCATTATGACATTGGTGAGATGCCATAGGAACTTAATTCATATTTATATCAATTATCTTTTGTTAAAATTGGTTCCACTTAAACTAGTAGAACCTATGGATGACTTTAAGTGAGAACTTACTGTATACATATGTATATAGATATCTACCTATTGTGATAGATGGAGATAGAGATACATCTATCTGTATCTGTATCCATCTATCTTGGAGATACTTATTTTAAGGAATTGGCTCACACAACTCTAGAGTGTGGCAAATTTAAAATCTGCAGGGAGCTGGCAGACTGGATACCCAGGGATGAGGCGCAGTTTAAGAGCCTATAGGCAGTCTACTAGCAGACTTCCTCCTTGCTCAGGGGAGTTAAGAATTTGTTTTTTTAAGTCCTTCAACTGGTTGGATAAGGCCTACTCACATTATGGAGGTCAGTCTGCTTTACTCAAAGTGTGCTTACTTAAACGTTAATCTTACCTACAAAACACCTTCACAGAAATATTTACACTTAATGAAAGAGAAATAGGCAAATTGACCATACCTTTGCAACACCCACCAGCCAATCAAGAATGGGTAGGCAAATTAACCCAACAAAGATAGTGGATAAATTTGCATATGTAGGTGCTGAGCATCCAGGAGTCCAGTGAGATGCTTGCATTGTCACCATGGCAACAACACTGTTCATTCTGCACCACTCCAGCTACTCAGAGCCTCTGGGCAGTGTGGGAAGGCAGGGCTCAAGAGGAAAGAGGTGGCTCTGGGGCCAGAGCAGAGCAGAAAGATGGTGCCAGCAGCCAGGAAAAGGAAGGCCCATTCTTGCATGAATCTTCATGCCTCGGGTCCTAGTCTAGAATAATGTTTGACCAAATATTTCAGTATCATGGCATGACCAAGTTGGCACACAAAATTAACTACTATAATAGGGTGAAGGGGAGAGGTAGGAGCAGGAGAATGAAAGAGAGGAGCCAGTCATACCCTTTTCCAACTTCTAGTTTGCAGACATGTAGGGAAGGAGGGAGAGAAGATTTGATGTTAAATCACAAGAGGAGTTTGATTATTATTATGCACTGGATACTTTAATTTTTACATGAAAATCTCTGTATTACTTAAAAGTGAACTTAGAACAGTAGGAATGAAAGTCATGTTCTTGCCTAGGTATTCATTTAGAAGTAAATTTGGTACTAAAAATTTAAGGCTAGTGGGAGACCAAAAAAACCAAAATTCTATAATTATATATGCAATAATATGTTAATTACAAGTGCCTGGTACATAGTAAATAGTCAATAATAAAATTAAGTATTATTATTACCTATACATTGACTATGTATATGATATTTTATTAAAAAATAAGACATATATGACAATGACATATAAATGTAGCCTGACACTCTGAAATAGAGGTATACATTTCACTGAACATCTTGATAGATAGGAAAGAACACATTTAAAAATATATTTACTTCTCTTATAAAATCATATTCAAATGACTATGGTTCATGTTCTGGTGTTTCACAAAAGTATATTTATTGCCTGAACTTTGGTCTGTGGTGGGATAGAACTTTGAAATTTAAATATACTCATGCCAAGACAAACACAGTTGCCTTTGTTGATGTTTGTTATTGCCTGTAGCCTGGGGGCATTATTGACTCTTAGGTAAACAAATAATTAGCTTGCTCATTTGAAGTAGGAAGGTGTAATTAATGAATTTGCTTATTCCTTCTGCTCCCCGGCAGACAGCCAGCCCTTTGGGTCTTTGTTCTTCATCTTTTCTCTCTTTCTGTCTGTGTTTACCTCCTGTCTCTATATCCATTCACAATATACTGGCCTATTCTGCTACTCTGGATTCCACATAATATAGTTGTGTGCGGTATTCAGAGTAAGGTGATCATTCTAAGACATCAGTCACTGACCCAAGACAGTTGTTCGAGCATGTTTTCAGAAGTTATTTTCTTGGCTGTGAAAGAAGCTTTTTAAGAGATGCTTTTAACATTGATGATGATGATCAATAAGAATAAATTTGATATTCAGATGTAGCAGGCTTGCAGTAGGACAGAAATCAGCTCTATTACATAAATGAACATTTTCAGTTATAGCCTTAGTGAGTCTAATTTGGCCATAGCCTTCTTGCTCATTCTTTCCTTTTTTTATGTATTATGTAAGCAATTTAGAACAAGATTGTTATATAAGTTTTTACCTAAACTCTTAAATTTTTCTGCTAAGGTACTAGGTCCCAGTTTTTTGTGTGTATGTGTTTTTTAAATATTTTATTTATTTTAGAGGGCAAGGGAGAGGCAGAGAAAAGGAAAACATCAATGATGAGAGAGGATCATTGATTACTGCCTCCTGCACATTCCTCTACAGGGGATCAAGCCTGCAACCCAGGCATGTGCCCCAACAGGGAATCGAACCATGGCCTCCTGGTTCATAGGTCAACAGCCAACCACTGAGCCACACCGGCTGGACGCGATCCCAGTTGTTTTTACATCCAAATGAGATGTATGTGTGAACTCACAAGAACTGTGATGCAAAAATATTACCACAGTGGTCCACTATATAAAAACAGAGGTGCACCGTGGAGGGCATTATATTCAGAGCCTTACTTTCCTGAACAATAATGGGAAAGACTTGGCTGTATCCTTTGGCAACATGCTGCATGATAAATACTTTGTGGTCAGGATTTAAACAGTATTCCCTCTGGAAAATCAGGCATTTTCAGCAGCCTTATTCTCATTCTATCAGACCACTCTGAAAATAAGATCTGCCAAGATGTTGAGAGAGGGACAGAAAGAATGTAAGTCTCTTCATTGACTTCTCAATGCTGTATAAATCAAAAGCTGCCAGCCCAGAGAAGGAATGAACAGAGGCCCACAATGATGCAGGTAATTACTTCGGTAAATGTTAAGTCTCGGAAATTGAAATTGTGACACTGTTCTCATATTAAGCAGATGGTCCTCAGATTTTCTATTGATTCGAGTGGCTGATGTCTTCTCAACAATCTGTGACTTTTAAGCTCAGAGAAGCATTTCATTTAAAAGAAAATTAGGGTTTCTTTCATCAGCTCTCTAGGTATTAAATCATAACCAATTGATACTTCTTGAATATCCACTAGGAGCTTATGATAGACATTAAGATAATTTGGGCAACAGATTTACTCAAACCTCAAATACAAAATTCAGAAATGCAGATTAGAAATGCAGAAAGAAGACCAATTTATATGAAGATATAAAAAGAAATAAATGAATTTAGAAAGGAAAATGTGTAATGGTAAGAAAGAAATGATCATTTCCACTTTAGGATCCACTGTGACTGCATCACATTGCTCATCCTTGCTGCCAGACTTGTCTATATTCTTTTCAGATCCCAAGAACAATTTTATCACAGCCTCTAAGATGGTCCCCTTGCCCTTTTTTTCAGAGACTTAGCTCCCTGTGTCTCTGAAAGTTAATGAAGGGCAGATCTTCCTGATGCTTTGAGAGCTGAAAATGTGGTAAAATGGTGAAACAGACCAGAGAACTCCTTGCCAGTAGCAACCAAGAAAGTGATCATGCCAAGCAACAGAACAGGAGTCGGTCCTCTTTGGGTAAACAGGACATGCTTTTCCTGTGACCTTTGGCTGACCTCCAGAGGGAAAGAGCCAAAATAGTCAGCATCTCTGGCCAGTGAAATCAGCATCAGGGACATCGGAAGCTCAGAGAACTCCCTGGCTTTGTGAAGGAGTAAAGCAATGACACAGCAGTATTTAAAGGCTGAGTGAAATGATAATAATACTGCAGAGACTCATTCATTCTAGTCTGTTCTCCACGGCCTGTCACATTTCCCTATGGTAAATATCCATTAGACTTAGGGTCATTTGTTATAAAACCAGTTATCCCATTGTCCTCAAATAGCAAGAGGGTATTTACAACTTACAATATGTGATATATAATGAATACAGGGACCTTTTTATTTTAATTGGGTTCCTATTAGGGAGGAGAATGTTGAACTGCCATTGTGGTTTTGTGGGCTTGCTTTCAGTACACAGAACTAGCACAATCACTGTGAACACTTTCTTATAAATACGATAAATAAATATGGAATGAAGTCGTTGGGGCCAAATTGGCATTGGTATCATTTAATTTCTACTTGGGTTTTCAGCTAATTAAATGAATGGATGCCTGTGCTAATTAAACTCACTTTGATAATGAGGCACTAAGGAATCTTAAATGACTGAATGTTAATGAATATTTCCCAAGTATGGGCCCAGTATCCTGAGTACTGCCAAATGGAAATTTCCTGTTTATCATTAAAACACAGAGTTCTTTAAAAAGTTCCACATAGGTCATCAAAACTAGAAGCAGAAGATTTGGTTTTGTTGTCTTTCTTTACAAGTCTGGTCAGGTTGATGAAATTTGAATAAAACATAAATTTTATTATAAATGAGGTATAATTGAACTCACCCCCTGGGATTTGGAAGGCCGCACATAACAGTGCACAAATTAAAGCCATAAACAGGAGCAAACTCTGCCTTACCCTGCCGCTGCCCACAGATGGACAACCCACAGATGCCTACTGTTTTTGCTAATAACTTGAGGCTAAGGCAGACAAAAGGTCTGGGCCATTTTGGAGTTGTGCTTCCCACAGAGCAATGTATAAAGGTGCTTGCTCTGTTGTTGTTTTTTTAGCTGGTAAATGAGCCTTAGCAAGCATTTTTATCTGAAAACTATGATTACTGCAATTCTTGGAGTTGCTCTACAACCTTGATAAATTGCTCCTCATGCTTACAGTGCAAACCAGCAAATTCTAACATACTCAAATCAAACACTAATGGTACATAGTGCATACAGAAGAGCCATTTATAGGGGATGCTTTATATACAATTATTTATTTCAAATATTTTAAACCCTCAAATATTTTAAGGATTTAAATATTTATTTCAAAGATTCTACAAAGCTCCTCTTCCATAGTCTTCCTTAAAGGGGGAAAGAAATGAATTACTGTTTCTTGAGCAAGGCCTGTGCTTGCTCCCTATAGATAACAATTCCACCACCAAAGTCATGGCACATTGATGAACAAAGACCACCTCTTCATTTCTACAGAAAAAAAATATATACACATGTGAGACATTAGAAGTAAGCCAACATATTTAACACAAAACCAATCTATTTTTTAACTCAACACATTTACCCTCAGTTACTGATGTCAAACCCAAGTCTACCATGTTGAGGGAGTCTCAGTATCCTTGAATATCTCACTCATAGAAGGTGGATGATAACCCCGCCAAACAGGACTATTATGAAGATGAATCTTGATAACATGAAAAAGACCACAGTTTACAGCACAGTTCCTGGTGTTTAACAAATACCACTTTTTCCCTTTCTGGCAGAGTCAAGAATAGTCACCTTTTTCACATGTGCAGATGTGGTCTTAAGTCAGTTTTAATTGGGCTCTCTAATATAAATAAAATGAAATGAATAAAATGAGCCATAAGGATACAAATTACAGAGAAAGATTTTGAGTGTCTTTTTATATACCTTCTTAGTGAGTGCACAAGATGAAAGAACACTTTTTAGTAAGATACCTATGTTTTCCTTAGTAAAATTCCAATCCTCCAAGACTTATTCTGTTTTATGCCAGCCATTCCCTTCACATTCCAAATAGGAGCAGGACTGGGAACAACCCAGACAGAGGAAGGAACGGGTCAAAGACATGCTTCCTCCCTCGGTGCATTTCTTCAAAGCTCACATAGCACATCCCATTGGTCAGAACTTAGTGATGAGCCTTGCTTAGATGCAAGGAAGCCTGATTAGTGTAGTTTTTATTCAGAGAAGCCATGTATCAGCTGAAAATCAGGTTCTATTAATAATAAAGTAGGATACAGTGTGTGTCAGGTGACTCTTTGACAAAGAAGTCATTACAAAAATTCAAAGTGAGAGGTAATGGTAGCTTGGATTCTGGATATATTTTGAAGGTATAGGCAAATAAATTTGTTGAATATAGAGTGTTAGAAGAATCAAGAATGACTTCATGGTTTGGATATCTGAGCATTGAAACGATGGAGCTGCCTTTTATAGAGTTAGAGAAAATACAATAGGAGTAGGTTTCAGTGGTTAAACCAGATTCATTTTGGGGCTTGCTGTTTGAGCTGCCTATGATGCATTCGAGAAGGAATGCAATGAGACAGGTGAAATAGAAGAGTTCTAAGGAAAGGTCTGGACTCAAAAATTGATGTGAGAATCATCAAGGAACAGAGAAAAATAATTTCTAGGTCTGAGCATGAGAAGCTAATGTTTAGAAATCTGAAGAATGTATAAAACACTAAGAGATGCTGAAAGAAGCAACCAGTGAAATAGAAAATAGTAAATGTGAGAGCATGGGGAAGTCCTCTTGGTGAGATAAAAGGTATCAGCTGAAAAAGAGTTAAGGGAGAATGTGCTGGAAGTTGGAAATTTGAGGATAGAAGAGAGGGTATGCAATAATCATTGAGGGATTGAACAGTATATTTGTTCATCTTTGCCTTAGTAGTAGTATGGTTATTTAAAATTTGGGAGCAAGAATGCTCAGAGAAAAAGAGAAAAACAGCAACCTGGAGAGTTCTAATTTTTGATACAAGAAGAAGAACCAATGAATGGAACAGAGAGAGAGATCAGTTAAAGAACTAATGAGAGATATCAAGGAGAGAAAATGTTCAGGTCAGGTCAACATGTTACACAAGAGTATGGATTAGGGAGTCATACAGATCTGACTCTATCTCTTTCTGGCTGTGTGACCTTAGGCAGGTAGGCCGGCACCACTGAATTTTACTTTTCCCAATTGTAAAACGGAAATAATAATTGTACCTGCCTGGTAGCATTATTGTGAGGGTTATATGAACTATGGCTTGCAAAGTTATATGAACTATGGCTTGATAATACTACCAAACCAGTATTATCAAGTCAGAATTGATAAAGAAAGGGAGTTGCCAAGTGACCACAGACAATCCAAATGACATATGTAGAAATTAAAAGCGTCATCTCCACTTTCTCTGTAATGAGATGTGTGCAGCAGCTGGGATGATGTTTCTGGGTAATATATTCCAGTGCCCAGGCTCCCTCTATGTCCTTGTTCAGCTTCCCTGAGTCATTGGAAATGATTTCGTGTGGAACTTTTAGGCCAGAGATAAGTCTTAGTTGAGACTCTCAATTCACCAACCCTAGACACTCCTTCTCCAGGACTTTGTTCAAGGTTATTACATTTTCTATTGTGTAAATGGTTTGAATTGAGCTTCTGCTCTCTATAGCCCAAACCTTCTTACCTGATTTGCTATGGAAACAAGATCCTCCTTGATCAGAAATAATCTATTGAATTACATTGTATTTTTTGATAGTTTGAATAAAACAGTAGAAGTCTGATGTGCTTTTATTTTATGTTAACAAGTATATATAGAATTCTCAAAACAATAAGCTCCAACAGAGTTTTAGAGATATTTAAAAGTTATGGTAGATTTACTTTTTTTCTGCTACAACTGAAACAAAGTCTCAAAATATATCTTGCTGTTTCTTCATGGTTTCTATAATTATTGACTCATTTAATAAATTAAATACTTCCATTTTCATTAAGGTATAATAATATCTACTTTTTTTTAATATATTTTACTGATTTTTTACAGAGAGGAAGAGAGAGGGATAGAGAGTTAGAAACATCGATGAGAGAGAATCATCGATCAGCTGCCTCTTGCACACCCCCTACTGGGGATGTGTCCACAACCAAGGTACATGCCCTTGACCGGAATCGAACCCAGGACCTTTTAGTTCGCAGGCTGACGCTCTATCCACTGAGCCAAACCGGTTTCGGCAATAATATCTACTTCTTACAATAAACTTTTAGCTATTCCATGTTGTTAGTTCATTAATGATTTAGACATCTGGTTTCAGCTCTGAGATGTAGAAAGCTGTGAAAAATATCATTCCCACCCTTACAATAAGAAAAAAGCTGGACTCATCAGAAAATTAAGTTCTCAGGGCAAATAAGTAACTCAAATATGGAGAGAGACAGGTACCTATAGGGGAAATAGAACTTGAGAAGTTACCTGTGGCAGATTCTGCCACACTCCACATAAAATGGTAGAAAGATACAGCTAAAATGTTTTCATAAATTGCTAGAGGCTGAGTGTGGGCTAGCATGAGAGTGGAAAGCCCCTGGGTGCTGCAGATGTTGGGGTACATGTAGATCTAGAGGTGTGTGCAGATCTAGAGGTACGTGCACATTCTTGTTGGCAGTGCTCATAGGAAAGATTTGGAAGAATCCTGAGAAAGCATTTTTGTGGTGCTGACTTGGGAAAAGGAATAACGGCTAATGCCCAACTTTGCCCAATCCTATTTCCTCTATCTCCACTACAGGACAAAAGGCTTAATCTGTGGGAAGAAGAATAATGAAAACTGCACTTGTGGAAATTCACTGACTTAGTGGGAAGAAAACAGAAAAAAAAAAGCATCTTTTCTAGGGGAGGAATAGAAATATCTGTGAGGTCCAACTCTGCAGCTGGAGAGGCCTAGAGCGCTTGTGAAGGCCACTGCCCAGACCCAGGGACCTGACTCAAAGTCTAAATCAGAACATCAGGGAACGCTCTCTTTTCCCACCACCAGGCTAACATGCTTAGAGTAAGATACCATCAGAATGCAGCTAGGGGAGCTGCAAGACACTAATCCTTAGTTGGCAAAGGGAAGACCCAAAGCCTAGGGAGGAAGAGACATGGAGACAAGTCTGACACTATCAAACTAACCCATACTGCAAAGCATAAGCTATCTTAAAATGGAATTTAGGCCTGAGGTATACTCAGGGGACCATAAAACCAATAAAGCCTAAGCTCTGCCCAACTCCTGTATAGATTAACACAAAACCCTGTGCTTAAGGTCTAGTTGGAGAAAAGGCATGCTCATCTCCAGCCATAAAAAATGCTTGCCTCAGTATCTATAGTTCTACACAAGATGTCAGGCTGTCAACAAAAATTTCTAAGGAATGTTAAAAGGCAAACACACACACACACACACACACACAATCACAATACAAGAAGCAATTACTGAGATTGGATTTTGAAACTTTGAAACTATTGGACAGAAATTTTTAACTAATTATTATTAAAATGTTATTTGCTTAATAAAACAAAGTAGGCACTTTGCAAGATCAGATGAGTAATTCAACAGAGATATGGAAATTATAAGAAAGAAGTGATAAAAAATGTTTAATATAAATTCAGTATAAATATGAAGGCCTCCATCAGTAGACACAACATTACTTGATGACAGGAGAGTGGAAATTACCCAAACTGAAATACACAGAGAAAATAATAATAATAATAATAATAATAATAAAAGAATAGAGTACCTGATAATGGGACAATTTAAAACTGAGTAATATATGTGCAATTGAAATCCTGAAAGAAGACAAGGGAGAAAATTAGGCAGAAGATATATTTGGAGAAATTATAGCAGATAATTTTATAAAATTAGTGACATACATGAAATCACAGATCGAAGAAGCTCACAGAAAACCAAGCAGGACAAATACCACACACAGACACACATTTAAATATATTCTATTCAAACTTCTGAAAATGAAAGATAGAGAAAAAAATCTTAAAGTTAGCCAGAAAGGGGAAAAAAGAACACATTATCTATAAAGGAACAAACATTTTTTACAACTTATCAGAAACTAATCAAGCAGAAAGAAAATGTAACAACACAGCATGACCTCAATTTTAAATAGTTACAATCTCACATGCCAATATTTTATAGATCTATAATAGCATATTTATGACTTTTTAACTATGTAATTTTATTTTGCCCCTGCGACTAAACTTTTCATGGTCTCAATTTTCTAAACATTAATTCACATTATAATATTTATCTTACTCTTTTCTTAATACCCTTCTGTTTTTAAAATAAATATTGGCTAAAACATTACATACCTTGGCAATAGCCAAGTTTCTATAAACTTACATAGGTATCAATTTTTTAAATACCTTATCTATTACTTGTATACATTTTGAATCCATTAAGCTACATAAAAATTTATGTAAAGATAACACCAGGAACTGGAAGTAATTTTCTGGAAAGCTTTGAATACTGCCAACAAATGTTTATGTAACATTAAAAAAGCCAATAGATTTATAAGATATTTTTATTTAAATGTCAAACTTGTAAACTTTGTGTTTTAGAGTTTACTAAAGTTTGATTGCCTGACTAGTCAGCACGAAATCCTAAACTCCTTACTTGCGAGTTACAAGGGCATATTATATTTGGAATGAAAAATGTTAAATTCATTTTAGGTACAGATGGTTGTTGTAAAGAATATTAAAAAACGATCATGAAGCAATTGTCCAATAAACATACTAAAAACAATAAAGTAAATCTGGAACACACAGGTCTTAATAGCACATATCATCCATTGGAAGCACCAGTATCCTATCTACAATAAATAAATGGCTATTAGATAGAGCAGTCCTTAAGTTTTAATCAGAAATGCTAGAGACTGGGAGTAAGAGAAGAGAACTTGGAAAAAAATGTGTCATCCAACTATCATCAAATGGCTGGTTACTACTCCCCACTCTGGAATTCTCTAATGCATGAAGTCATTCTTCTAGTTCTTCTGATTGATTTCAGTGTCCAAGTGGTAAAATATACACTTGGCTGTGCTCTTTGGCCCCTAAAGCTAGCATCATGCTCTATTTCATTAATTAGAGAGAATAACAAATTGGAGTGAAGAGTGCTAGACATCAACTTGATTTCTCTACAGCTCAGAAGGATAACTGATGAGCTGTTTCCTCTCCCTGCCCTGTGACACTAACAAATGCCACATGTCTATGGGTCTTTGTTTTCAACCTAGTATATGTGATTCACACCAAAAAACATTTTCTTGTGTGGATAGTTGAATAAAATCCCTTTTCATATGTCTGTATTTACTGCTGTGATAATATTATATTTATTTGTCCTTATTATCTCTCAGGCATAGTAAAACCATTTTAGAGATATTACTTCATTTAATATATACATTTCTCTGTGGTAGGTTATATACCATGACTGTTTCATGGATGAGGAGAGTAAGAATTTAAAAGAGTTCGTCTGGCCAGTATGGCTAAATGGTCAGAGTGTTGGTTCATTTACTGGAGGGTCATGGCTTTGATTCCTGGTCAAGGGCACATATCTGGGTTGAAAGTTCAATCCCCGGCCCCAAATGGGGCATGTGCAGGAGGCAACAAAATGATGTGTCTCTCACATTGTCTCTCTATCTCTTCCTCTCCCTCTTCCCTCCCTCACTTCCACCCTTTTTCAATAGAAAAATGTCCTCGGGTAAAGATTAACAAAAATAAATAAATAAATAAATAAATAAATAAATAAATAAATAAATAAATAAATAAAGCTGTCAGTAAATAAAACTGAGAAGGGATGAGAAAAGAGAAAAAAAAGAGATCCAGGAGGCTATGCTATGTTAGAAGCCAAAGACTACTGTTTAAAGACAATCTCAACAAGATCTAATGCAAGAGAAACACCATATAAGATTAAGCATCAAAAAGGAGCAAATAAATTTTGCAATCAGATCATTGTTGACCTCAGAGAAGGCAAATTTTGTCAGACATTAAGGATGGACTTTGGTTTTAGTTGACCAAGGAGTAAATAGAAAATAAGTGGAGAGCAGGGACCGGTTTGGCTCAATGGATAGAACGTTGGCTTGGGGACTGAAGGGTCCCGGGTTCGATTCTGGTCAATTGCATGTACCTTGGTTGCTGGCATATCCCCAGTACTGGGTGTGCAAGAGGCAGCTGATCGATGACTCTCTCTCATTGATGTTTCTAACTCTCTATCTCTCTCCCTTCCTCTCTGTACAAAATCAATAAAATATATTTTAAAAAAAGAAAATAAGTGGAGATATCAAGTATAGATCACTGCTTTATTTTTTATTTTTTTATTTTATTTTATTTTATTTTATTTTATTTTATTTTATTTTATTTTATTTGAGTAGTTGGCAGTTAACAAATGCAAACTGAGATGATACCTTGTAGGAAAAACAAGTGTGAGAAACTTTTATTTTCTTTATTTATTGAGCTATTTTGTTGTCTCAGTTTTCTGTTGTGAAGGTTGCAGGAAAGAGAACATTGGCTGATGGGGCTGAAACTATGCATTGCAGGTTGAAAATCAAAGGAGGGAGAGGACAAGAAGCAGCGAGAAGTCTGACTGTAGCGAGAGGGTAGTGTAGCTTAGAATACTGGATTGACATCAAGTGAATGAACCTTTCAGGGCATACACCAGGTTCAAAACCCTCAGCAGCAGACTGGCTCATCCGTTTGTCTGTAGGCGAGTCATAATTTACCTAGAAAAACTTTTTGCAACTTATCTCCTCGACTAATCTGAGGCAAGTGGCACCGTTAAAAGATTTTTAAAGAAAAGCTGGTGTCACTGTTTGACCATCTGTTTCCTTGTAGTTCTTGCTATACTTCCCAAAAACCCTTCTGAGCAAAGTTTGTTCCTGCTGAGGCTGCCCTGCTTACCCCTGGGGGTAGATGGCCCCCATCAACTCTCCTGTGAGGTGCAATAGAAAAGCAACTTCTCACTCAGATTTCATTCAGTTAAAATGCTTAGCTCTTTGAAATGGATGGCTTTTGTTGGGCTTGAGAAAGTGTATTTATGACCCTCCTGTGATATTTTTAGCTCTATTCCTTATAGGTAGCTTGTTTCTGGCACATTCTAGTTGGGAAGAGCTAATTGTATGTGTTCAGGGGCCTTAGACAATGGCAGGGAAAGCCTTAGACACATTTTTCTATAAATAATGCTTTCAGGTACTGTTTCTGCAAGTCAGAGGTCAATTTCTAGAGTCACAAGTTCAAAGGCCCTCATCACATACATATACATACCAACCCTTGGAGCTTTTTGTTTAGGAAAATGATTTGGTCTAACCCAGATTGCTCATGAATAACTTCCAGATTAGAACAGGCCACGGGAGAAGTTGTCAGGCTCATCAGCTAAAAAAAAATGGCTTCTTAAAAAAAGAAAACGAAAGCTATTTTCAGATTTCAATTTACGTATGAAAATGGAAAAGACAGCACTTAATTTGTTAATGGAAACCTGTTTCCTGCCTGAAGAGATCTGCGGAGCAGACCTGGTTCACTGGAACAGAGCGGGTCTTCAGGAGAGGAGTGCGCCCAGTCGCCTCCGCCTGAGGAAACAATCCGCAATTAAATCGGCCACCTCCACAAATGACACACTTGGCTTTAGAGGAAAATTTAAATTTCTTTTCGTGTCTGTTATTTTTGATCACCCTTTTCCCATTTATTTCTGTTAATTAACATTTTACTATAATTCCATTTAGTAAGAGTTGTTTAACTTGTTACATTTTTAGCTTGAAAATTGTCAACAACGCTTGGCATTTTTCACATTCACATTCCCCACCGCCCCCACCCCATCCCCAGTCATGTCTGGCTTATCTTCTGAATGAGAAAAAAACAAATGCCATCTCTTACCCGGGACACAGCAGAAATAGTATGATTGATATTACCTGACGCCTACTGGGCTGAATGCCCAAAGTGGAAGGTTGTGGCTCCAAGGCAGACCCAGGAAGGCTGATGATTTGTATACTGAGTTCATCACCAGACAGCCCTTGCTCTGAAGCAAACAGAGAGGCTGGACGTGTACTGAAACAAATACAGGAGAGCACAATCTGAACAAGGGTCGAACAAGGTTTTATCTTTCTTCCACTGTGATTTCTGAACATCACGGTGCTTCTATAGCAAGAGGGCATCCAAGCATGCACTTCAGTCACAAACAGTCTGGATTTCACGTCTGATTCTGAAGATAAAATGAAGAGCTGTATATAATCGGCAGATGCATACTGCTTCAATAATATGGGCATATGTATAGTTTATGTTTTTATTAAATCCATCATATACATTTACGCACAGGAATAAAGAAAGGGAGAGAATAACAATAACGAATGTTTTTATTATAATTTCAACAGAAGTGGAATTTTCCTCCAAAGTACATAGTCATTTCCCTAGCATTACATAAGCCAACATGATAAGAATGGACAGTTGCTATTAAATTCTAAAAACACACTAGAAAATCTTACAAATATAGATACTAAGTAAAAAGGGACAAAATGAGCAACTTTGGGGCAGTGGACAGAACAATTCACACCTAATTTAAAATTGTTTTGATTGATTTATAAAGATTATCAATTCATACCTCAAGGCATTTGTTATCAATATTATAAACTATAACATTATAGTTTAAAACAATGTGAAACAGTAGGAGTGGGAAGGGCAGGTCCACAGAGTTCTTGAAGAGTGGAGGTAGGGGTGTGTGTGTGTGTCAGCTTAACAAAGAGGGAGAGACAGAGAAATACAGAGTGAGAATTATTCTTTTGTGAGGTTTTTTTTTTTTGTTTGTTTTGTTTGTTTTTTGAAACATTTGTTAAGGTTAAAGGGAATCGGCAGAAGTATTAATAACTTTCAGGACTTGCCCTGAAGGACAAGGTATATTTGAAGAGGAATCCTTAAGCCTGTTCTCTGACTTGTCAAGTAGTGGCAGGAGAAAAGAGAAACAATCCAAGAATGTTGCTACCCACATCAATTCTACAGAGGAAGGCAGATGATCAATTATTTTCTGATTCTGTTTGAACACAAAATAATATTCTGAAAGTAAAGGGACTGCATAAAAATATATTTTGAGAACACCTGTAGCCATTTTTCCTAAGCCATGTATTACCAAACCTTTCATCATTAGGAGTAATTTTATTTGAAATTTCATTATTATTACTGTTATATATGACTTCTCTTTCAAAAGTAAACCTTAGCTCTCCCTAGTTTCTCTCTCCCTAACACACACACACACACACACACACACACACACACACCCCTGAAAATCACCCTTGGTTCACATAGGGTTTCCTATTGAAAACATTAGGACAATAGCATTATGGTCCAATATAAGGCATTAATTGCATAAATCTCTGTGGTTTCTTTTAAAACCTTTATGGACAACTATAAAAGAATACAATTTTTCTTGCTTTCTCTGATTTTCCAAATCTTTGAACTAAAAGGATCTAAGGAATTATCCACTCCACCCTCTTTGACAAATCTTACACATAAGAAAATGGAGGCTCCAAATTGTTAAGCGGCCTGCTTAATAAAAGCTGGAAATCCAAATCTAACAATAACCCTTTCTAGATGAAAACCCTTTGGTAGTTCATTATCCTCTATAGAATAAAGAGGAAGCTCTTTGATGGGCTCTCTCTATATTTTCACTGTCATCACCCACCCCATTTCCCTACCACTAGTTTCTTAAGCAACTCAGAACTGCTGCGAGTTCCCATGGCACACTGAGTCTGGCCTCAAGGCTTTGCTCATGATGCTGTCTTTTCCTGGTTCACCCTGTTCACCTTCAGCTCTTTTGTCTCACTTGATATACTGTGTTCAAAACTCAGGATAATGCAGCATGACTTTCTAGAATTACTTCAGATTTGGTTAGGGACCTCTCTGACCTCATAAGAATGAATATCTTGATCACACTTCTGAGGCCATTACCAGGATCTGTGCATGGGATCCTCTTCCATTAATCTCCAAGCACTTTGACAACAGAGATTGTGTTTTTGCACCTTTGCATGCCTAGCAAGTGTCTGGAACAAAGTAGTTTCTCAACAAATTGATGGAGCATCTATGGTTTTTGCTAAAATAACCTTTTCTTCTCTATTCTAATCTATATAATGAGCATGTGGCTATTAGATTTATAGAGTGGTTAAAGTTTAATTAAAAATTGCCTACATAGAGTCTGTAGTTTTAAGAGCA
Source organism: Pipistrellus hanaki (assembly GCF_964339955.1). Taxonomy (NCBI): domain Eukaryota; kingdom Metazoa; phylum Chordata; class Mammalia; order Chiroptera; family Vespertilionidae; genus Pipistrellus; species Pipistrellus hanaki. The sequence continues at coordinate 29,705,483 of NC_140510.1, forward strand.
CTTTCAACACATCCTTTCAGGCTGATATTCTAGAAAATAGATTAGTCCTCTGAATAACAAAGCTGATGCTGTCACATACCCATGGCTGGGGCATCTATATACATAAAAAGCCAGTGTCTGTGAGGACCAAATGACCAGTCACCTTGAGGACAGGTGGGTGGGGCAGAGGGTGGGTGGGCGGGGCAGTAAGCTGTGGTGGCAGGTGGGGAGATGGGCAGGTGGGTGGAGCTGCGAGCAGTGGTGGGCTACTTGCAAAGTTCTTGACACATGGCAGTGTTAAAGTACTGTTGTTATTACAAGTTATTTTTAGAATTATATACTGTTAGGCTTTCTCCTACATATTTCTGCCATTATATTTGAACCTGATTTGAAACTTCAATATTGAAATTGTTTTTCACTTTTTTTTCTGAAGAAAATGATTTTCAAGATTCAAGGATAAGCTACAGTGGTGCCTCGCATAAAGAATGCCTCGCACAGCGAACGCTGCACACAACAAACTTCATTTCATGACTCATACAACGAACTTCGTTTCACACAACGAAGTCGCCCGAGCTTCCACGACCGCTTTGCCCGAGCTTCCACGACCGCTTTGCCCGAGCTTCCACGACTGCTTCGCCCGAGCTTCCACGATCGCTGCCGATGTATTGCATCCTTCCGCGCAGGCACTGCAGGCAGTCGTTAGTCACTGCGCTTAACTTAAGCACGTATCGCGGCAATCGTTCTTCATTACGAATTAAATCATGCACGTATCACGGCAGTCGTCCTTTTAAGTTAAACTCAATACACTGTATCCGGATTCAGCTGAAGCAAACAGGATCAACGATCTTTACTCCGATACTCTTGTCCGTTATTTCCGGCAGATGTTGGAGAAAAGAGAAAAACAAACGACTTTGGACAGGTTTTTCATGAAACCATCGGCCAAAAAGCAGAAAATGGATGAAGATGTGCAAGATTCGGTAGACTCTACTTAGTCTGTCTTAAAATTAAAAAAATGCGTGTTTTTTTTAAAAAAATTATGTTTTTAGATGTATCTAAATAAAAATAATAACAAAAAATTTATCCTTTTTTGTGTCATCTTAGCATATTTTATGCTACAGAACGAATTATTTTTTTTAACATGTATTGTTATGGGAAAACGTGTTTCACATAACGAACTTTTCGCATAACAAACTTACTCCTGGAACGAATTAAGTTCGTTGTGTGAGGCACCACTGTATATCTAAAACTGAAAAATAGATCAGTATAGATATTTTAAAAAGTAGAGGAAAGTTAGTATACTTTAGACAACTAGACTAAGGGAGAAAATGTCAAGGAGAATCATGATCAATGCTTTAAAATAGCTGATATCTTGCCAAAACCGGTTTGGCTCAGTGGATAGAGCGTCAGCCTGTGGACTGAAAGGTCCCAGGTTTGATTCTGATCAAGGGCATGTACTTTGGTTGCGGCACATCCCCAGTGAGGGGGGTGGGGGAGTGTACAGGAGGCGGCTGGTCGATGTTTCTCTCTCATCTATGTTTCTAGCTCTCTCTCACTGTCTCCCTTCCTCTCTGTAAAAAATCAATAAAATATATTTTAAAAATAAATAAAATAGCTGAGATCTTTTACATAAAAATTAGACTCGTCTTATATACTAAATACATGAGTAAAAGGAGTGAATGGAAACAACGGAAGAGGATCTGGGCAATTACCAGTTAAGATTGGTTTATAAAGAATTTCTGTAAGTATGGACTCTTAATATGCTATAAAATACTAAAAAATAAGTAAAAATAAATGATTTAGCTTTATCATTGGTAGAAATTTATATTTTTTCAATTAAGTATTAAATGATTTGAACTTTAAAAAAGCATTGCCTATTTTCTATGTAAGTCATAAAAGAAAAACATTAGTATAATGAAATCTAAACTTTTTAACTGTAATTTATAGGGGAAAAAATAAAAGCATGAGTAAAGAACTAGTTATATTTAGCCATAACTCACAATACTAAAATCACTATTAGCACTGATAAATATATCATAAATTATAATTTATTTAAAAAGATGGATAAATTTGATGGGGGGGGGGAGTAGAAATTACAAAAAGAAGTATTACTTGTTCTCTGAGAACATATATCATTCTGAACTTCCCTTCTGGCTTTCTAGCAACTTGTAATTTTAAATTCCATCAATAAACACAGTCTACATAACATAAAGCTCAGATGGCAGTGTGAGTCTTTCTTTCTGCTTTGGCAGACCTCTCATCTCTCTTAATAAGACTTGGATAACAGATAAAAATCAATACAATTATAGTTGGCTATGAACGATTGCAGTCCTGGTTTATTCAGGGTTTTGTATTCTACCTCCTAGGGATCAAAAAGTCCACAGAGTTTTATGCTTCTTGGGGTGGGCCAGTTCAGTTACTTGGACAAATGAAGGGAGAGGATTTTCACAATTATTCTTGGTGGTTTTTCCAGGGAAATCCACATAGTCTCAGGGTAGTGTCTCAGTTTATCTATCTAATATCCATACATCATCTGGTTTCAGAGCCTTTACAAAGTATTCTTTTAGGTCATATTCCAAACACCAGCAATTTAAGCCAAGGGTTTATAAATATGCCCATGAGTATACACAGATTTTTTTTAGATTATGGAGTAAATATATGTAAATCTTATTCAAGCTCAATAAGACATATCAGAATGCAAGTCAGAGTAATGTACATAGATAGCCTTGACCTGCTCTTGGTTTTATTCAGTAAATCATTTTCAAATATCTATTCTTTATTGCTACTAACAAATTGCAACATAAACCCCAACACCTGACTGCATCATTCAAATGTCTTCACTGAGGTGGAGCACCACTCTTAAACTGAAAGGGAGTGTTTGACTTGCCTATCCATGATATACCAATTTGCAAATATACATACAAAGTTTTAAAATATTTTTTTTATAATTAATAAACCTGCTTTACTCTTTAGAGCTGTTTATTATTTTAATGAATTTACCCATTCAGTCTCTTGAAACAATGAAACTGATGTGTCTGAACATAATGAAATTCATTTCTATATTCCCGGTGTGCTGTTTTGTATATGTTTTTTAACTAATTGTAAGTCTCATAGCCTATAGCATACAACCTGTAGTGTCATCATGACTTTGTTAGCTTTGTAGCATCAACAGCTGGTTCATTGCCTAGCACATTGGTGTTGGATTAATTTGGGAGAATTCATCAGATACTAATGTGAAAGAGTATCTCAACTGCCCAAGTTTAAAAAGCCTTTATGTTCTTGAATAAGATGAGCAGTTGATAGATTATGGTTTGACAAGTGCAGAGACTTTTGAGGATGTAATAAAGGGAAATGAATCTCTGTATTGGCACTAAGAAGAGAGAGGGAAAAGCAAATGAGTAGAGAAGGATGGATGTCAAAGCATCTCTCTAAATCAACTTGAAATAGAGTCTTGATTATCAACAGAAAGGCTGAGAGTCTTAAGTTAATAAATTATCTATTCTTTATTTATGATGTCTGTGTTTTGTTTTGGGTGTGTTTCCCAACCAATGGCTTGAAGGGTACATACTTGATTTTTAGATTCTACTTATAAATTTTAAGAATGAACTTAATGCTTCTCTCTTATTTTTTCTTTTCAGTTTTACAGATTGCACTTTGACTGTACCCTTTAAGCAAAGAATAAACTGGGCACACCAGTATTTCTCCTCACTTTCCTCCTTTACTCCATCTCTGGATTTTGGTTATGTTACTTGTTTAAATTTTTCTTATATATCTCTTATATCACAAAATAATGTATTTAAACATCTATTGCTTGATTTGTCTGCTTAGGCCATATTAATCATCTCCCAATTATGAAAAATTAGAAATTTAGTCAAATTACATTTATTTTCACCATTTTGCACCTTCAAAAGTTTATTATGTTATATCCACATTTTCAAAGTTTTAAGCACTTAAATCCTGATCCAAAATCACAATCCTTACATTTGCTAACTGTGAATGCTAGATCTGAATAGACTGATTGTTTATGCCCAGCCCTTTCCCACAATGCCCCCCTCTGATGAGCTGCAGCTGAGGGATGCTTCCACAGATTGTTTTCCGCCCTGAGAACTTGTCATTATAATAAAGCAGTAGTGGGTGCATCAGAGGTGTGCCCTACTCTTTAAGGACCATTCTATATCTGTTGGGATGAATTTTAGCTGCAAGTAAGAGAAATTAAACTACTAGGACATGCATTGTCTTAATGATAAGGAATCAGCAGACAGGTGCTTGAAGCGTGGTTATTCAGTGGGACAGAGACAGTACTAAGGGCTCAGATCCTTTGCATTTTTTCTGACTGCCAACTTTGTCAGGGAGAACAGTTCTGGAAACCATCCTATGGCTCTAAGAGTCGTGTGCAGATAATAATGTGCAGAAGCAATAAAGGGGCTCACCCATCTGTGTTCCTTTTTAAGGTGAACAAAAGTCTCCCAGAAGCACATCGTTTCCACTTTCTAGAATTAGCTCTCTGTCGAACTCAGATCAATGAAATGGATATATCTCTAGAGATAATTAACTGGAAAAGCAGTAAAGAGTAACCTTGGCTATACGCTACAAGGTAGAATGTAAACAGACCTTTTCTTGGAAAATTAAGAATGCTTCCTTCATTGAGGATTGACCATTTCTCTGCTTTAAATCTTATAGAGACAAAAATTTTACCACGCTAAGGAGATATACTAGTAAAAGTAGGCCAATAATTTCATTCATTGTTTTTATTTTCTCTCTACCAAATGGAACATTCAGAATAATTAAATATCTCCTACTCTGCTTTCGTTCAGTCTCCTCCAGAAAGTAGAAATTTTGGTTCAAGTGATCCTGGGACTCAGACCTGGAACATTTTGTGTAGTGATAGGAGAGGACAAAGTGGGGTTTGGTCCACACCCCATAGCTGCTGGTCTTCTGTAGGTCACTTAAGTGAGTGTTTAGCAGAAGGAGGTCATCTTTCCCCTTTTTATACCTTTCCTGGAACAGAATTTGAAGGATGATGATGAAATTTGCTCACTACCTAACTTCCAATCCCATTAAACTTCCCCCAGGGGAAATGCCATTAGACCTTAAACTAAGGAACAAGTCCCTCCCTAAATAGATTAGAGGACATATATCAAGCAGGCAGGCTTTTCAAACAAAGGAGCTCCAAGCAGGGTTATTTTCTTTTCCTTCAATGCAAGCAAAGCAGGTGTTTTAAAGGAAAGGCTGCAGTGACCTCTGCCCACCTTGCTTCAGAGAAATGGCTGTAGTCTCCATACACTGCTTTAACAATAGTAATAAGGATAAATCACCACATGACTAAAGCCATGTGTGAAGAAGAATTCTCTGGCATCTCGTACAGAAACACATTAAGAGGACATCGAGATAGGACAGCAGTGAAAATTAGGAGCTGGGCCGGGGGTAGGGGACGATGGACCTGTCTTACTTTGGACATTATGTTACTACAATGTCATTGGCACTCTCAATTTTCTGAGGCTGAGGGATATTCAGATTACATTTACATTCTGAAGCAAAATAAGGCCTAGCTCTCAAAATTGATATTCACCCCTTCTCAATAAAATTCTGCCAGTATGAACTTAAACTGATTATGGCCAAAACCCATTCTTGAGATTGAAGCAGCAACTGTGGGGGAAAGAATGAGTCTTTGGTGTTGACATTTATACTCCGCAGCTTAAACTTGTCCACACTCAGCAGAGGCCTAGCCACATTGGGCACTGGTGCTATAGAAGAGATAGATGGGCCTGTAGATTAACTTGATTAAAAAGTACAATCAGAAGGAACCTCAGAACTGCTCTGATATGATTGTGGGCCTGGAGTAAGTCATAAAAGCCAGCCAAATGGGAAATCTAAAAAATACAGAACAACTCATCTCTATGGCAAATATTTAGGGAATTAGCTAATTAAATCGCAAATATGGTCTGTGGAGTATCACTTTTTAAGAAATTAAATTTAATACTAAACATTATGGAAACATTAAATTTTCTTTTATCCATTTTTGATTGATATTCAGGAGGCTTTTTTTGATCTTGCTGTTTTTTGTTTTTTCCTGTTCAATAATTGCCATCTTATATCTCTATAGGAGAAAAATATAGCTTTTTGAATGTTTTAGGGGTACTTTGTACATTAGAAAGGCCCTAAAGAGGAAACAAGACACATTAACTATGGTGATTGATTTATTTGGAGCCTCCTTCATCATTCCAGTCCCTAAAGCCTAATCAACAGAAATTACCCAATTTTAACATCTGCCAACATATTTCGTACAGCTTTATTGCCCTTAAATTGAGTCAAAACTCACAAAAGCAAAAGAAGTGTGCTTTTAAATTTTTGAAGTGTCTGGATAATTTTCTCATAGTTTCCCTACTGATCTATATGTACAAAGCTAAAGCAACTACATAATAAGATTAAGGGCTTGAAAAGTGAAATTTAAGAGTTACCTGTTTCTATGGTGCCTATCTCCATGGTACCTGGATAAAAGAATACATGCATGACCCAACAGGTCCGTTACCTCTAATTTACATCAGGGATGCTAATTATGCTTTATACAATTTAAATCAGAGTCCTTGTGTGAATCTTACATTTTAAAACAATTATTTCCTTACAAAGTTCTCCTTGGGAAACAGGGACATTATTCTATCCGTGACATGTGATTATTTCTAAACCACCAATTTAAAATGGCCCATCACTTCTCTTTATCTGCCCATTTCTTCTTTATCCATCTAAAGCAGCCTATAATAGTGACCGAATACAGCATGTAATAGTGATGGAAATACCATTCCCTTTAAACAATAGAACCCAATCGAGAGTTTTTATTTTACCACTGGTTTACTTTCATTTTTCTTTCAATTAAATCCAAAGCTCATCTTTCACTTTTTTCTGTGCATATGTTTTTAAGCTATTGTTAGTCATATGTGTGAAGTAAACATGGAGCGATAAAAATTTAATGAGATAACACATTAACATAAAACAGTTTACTAAAATGAGTCAAAAGAAAATGATAAGCATAACTATACTATTGCTTTAGGAGATATGTTGACTTAAAACTGGAATCAGGATGAATCCTAGACCTACTCTAACATGGCAAAAGTCCTGAGATAACTTAGCCCCAAAGCACCGGGCACTGTTCTAAGGGTTTGCGCAAATTACCTCATATAAGAATCTTGATATCAATCTCATGAGGTAAGTTGTTAGCACCATTTTACCACAGAAAGAAAATAAGGCTCAGAGAAGTTAAGTAACTTTCTCAAAGTTACACAGCTAGTACATGTTGGAACCTGAACATGAACTGAAGCCGTTTGGCTCCAGATTCTGCATTTTTTACCAGCATGCTAGCTGCAATGTGTGATAATCATAATGCAATGAACAGGGGAGGAAAGAAGGTAAAAATGTAAATCAGCCCAAGAAAATGGATCCACTGCAGGAGTATTTTTCTTTTCTTCCCATAGTTTCAGTTACTCCTCTCCATGTAACATTGATTCCAGGCCGCTCTTATGATTTTTTTTTTTTTAACCATGGATTCTCTCTAATTTGATCTTGTTTCTTCTCATGCTTAATTCTTCACATCCCAACAAACCTCAACTTAGGGAAATCAAGTGATCTCAAAATATTTTCCTGAGGACAGAGGCACTTAAGAGACATTGAAGTTTGTCACCAGGGAAATAATTTTTTGAAATTTCAGTTCTATTTTCAGGGAAATGTGGGGATTGTAATACTTAAATACCAGGTAGATGGTCATATTTTTGTATTACTGAAAATGCACCTCAAGGAGACAGTTGGTCAGCTTAGAAAGTTCTTCAGGTAGATCACCATGAAATATATTGTTCTAACACTTTGGGGAGCAAAGGCTGTGCTATTAGCAATTCTGCTGGGACAGCAGGCATAAAGTGGGACTGTGTTGGGATATCCCATTGTAATACCTTTAGAGACTGAAGAGACAGAAAGACAGTTGAAGTATGAGAAAAAAAATACTTTTTCTCTTAATGGTGAAGATTTTAAAATTTATATTAAGTATGCTTGCACTGGCTTTTAGATTTGTTCATTCTCTAGGCTCATAATATCCAACTTTATTTATTATTATTGCTAGTTGATTGAGAAATTGCTTTAGGACTGGCACTGTGCTGAGGATTTAATTTATATTTTATCATTTAAACCTCACAACAACCTCATAAAGTAGGTATTATGACTGTATTTGTTTTGGAACTAAAAATAAGTTAAAGTGACTTGGCTAAGGTTACATAGCTTAAAAATTGCAGAACCAAGGTTGCATATAAATATGGTGCAAAGCCTATACTCTCAGCTCTGTCCCTAAAATTTTTCGGTCTACAAATACTTTTCAACATATAATATATTGATTTTTTTCTCCATCAAGAGCTTGTGGGATGCAGTCAGCCTTAGAATAGAATATATTGCAACTATGGTCTCACAGATAAATTTTTAATGAAAGGAGAAATTAAAAATACTATTGCTACAATTAAAATATTAAAACATTGAGCAAAATCACAAACATTCATACAAAAACAACAACAATAGGATTCAGGGTATATGATTATTGAGAGATAACACACTCTAAAGTGGTTGAGTGACCCCAAAATAATGATTTGCATAACAGAGATCACATGGCATCTGATCATTTCTTCAAGTCAAAATTTCACAATTTAGGATTATATAATGTGCTTATTTACTACCTTACATTTATATGGTACTGTTATATGAGGCACTGTTGTTACCACTTCACTTACATTCAAATTCTCCTCACAACCATCCTGAGATAAAAACTTTATAAACCTAATTTTGCAGATGAGAAAACAAATGTACAGAGTTGTTAAATTACTCACCCAAAGCTAGTGAATGATGCAGTCAGGATTCAGACAGAGTCCATCCAGCCCAGGTTGGTAGTGGAAAGAATGAGGCCATGCTTACCGTCACAGCATTTTTCATATGTTTGTTACTAGTATGTGCTGAGATATGAGATGTGTTAAAAATGTTACAAAAATACATTCTTGTTCCATTTTACTTGTTTTCCAAAATACATATAAATATTTCTTTAAACAAGTAAAAGTGACTCTATGTGTGAGGTGTATAAAGAAAGAGTAGAGATTATCCCCATAATAAATAGTATAAGATTGGGAATGAGAATCTGAACTGATAACTAAGCAAAGATAAGGTTAAAAAATCATGTGCATAAATAACGCACTTGTATTCTTTCTACAGCCATAACGCACATGTGACATTGCCAACTGAGATTTGAGACTACATTTTTGCTTTGTTTTCCCTGTTTTTAGTTGTATTCCTCCTTGTGTTTTATGAGTCCAGCTTTGATTGTCTTGAGACAAACATCTGGATGTTGGGTCCTCAAAGTGTGGACACAGGATCTGTGTCCCTCCCAAAGATTTGAAATCTGCTCCCTGGTGATTCTTATGCATATGAAAATTTGAGAAACACTGGTCTATAGAAGCATGCTGAAATCCTTCACTGATGAGAAATAGTCTTCTTTTTACATTTTTAGGACTAATCAAATGGAGGAAATGTCAAAGCCAGTCATCTCTTTTTGGGGAGGGGATACAGTGGGAGGCAGAAAAGATGCTTGGATGAGAAATAATGCTCCGTTTCTTGTCTACACAATCACCACCCTCATATCAACCCCCATTCACCACCCACATGCTCAATCAACTTACAGCCGGAATACACAGCTACAAAAATGATGAAATCCACCATGTTTGTGTCCAGGACAGACAGGGTAATGTAGGAGATGAAATCTCAGAACAGAAGCCTACAATGCCATATTGGTAAAAGGAAGTTTTTCTTAATACAATTTACCTACAGTAAGAAATCTGTGGGCTAATTAACTAGGCCAAATCTCCTAAAGGATTCAAAATGGAAAAGTGAAGTGGGATTGAAAGGTATTGAGTGTCCACTATGCCTGCTCTATACAAAATATCGTTAAGTCCTCGCAATAAATCGATGCAGTTCTTATCTCCATTTAACAGGCTAGAAAATTGAATCACAGAGAGGCGACCTGCAATCACACAGTAAGTCCAGGCTGCCAGGTTCAAACTCTGCTTTTCTGACCACTAACCAGCACTCTGTTACCCAATGCTGATGGTGTAAAGAGAGCTGGCAGCCAGTCTCATATTTCCGTTTTGCTCTAACTTGATGAGAATTGTTTCTATGTTGCACTTTGGGTGAATTATTTACGGTACATGGGATGTTCTACTTCAATATAAAACATAAAAGATATGTAAGGTAAGGTCCCTGCCATGACTTTACAGTTTAACTGAGCAGAAAAGCTAACATGCAAAAAAACAAAAACACAAAAAAAACAACCCACAAACAAACAAAGGTGTATTAGGCTTAGACTGTGACATTGTCTATTAATACAGAAGAATTCAGAGAGGAAATCCAATGAATTATTTATCTGTGAAATCTGTGACTGAGGTGGACTTTGTGATAAAATCTAGGAGGATGTCTCACCCAGGGGTGTTATTGAGCTTATATTGAGTGAATATGATTTTAGACCTTTAGTGCCTACCCTTGACAGAAGATTAGGCTCATTTCTTTTATTTGTGCTTCCATCTAAAGAGTGCATTTGGACAAGGATTCCATGACTAAAATAATAAGGATAATTGTTTTATTTTATTTTTAATAAAGTGAGCTGCTAAGGACTGGAGGGAGTGGCACTTGGGACAGGATGATGAAATGGCATAGGAAAACTTAATTCCTTTCATAAAGTTGCCTAGGATTGGCCATGATCAGCATTAATAACATGGGTCTATCTGTCACAAATGCTGAAAAGTCCAAATTAAAGACTCTGCTTAGTGGAACATTCAATAAGAAAATTGTTAGGGCAAGAGTGTTCAGTCCTTAGCTGAATTCATACTGTGTCTGACTGACTTGACTTCCGGGGGACATCAAGTCCTTTGTGGTGAGGGCATTCTCACATTGAGCATGTTTGAAACATCACCAAAGCAGTTCCTTCTGCAAAGCCCTAAGGACAATTAACCAGAACCCTTACCCACAGGTGCCATGTTGCCTGGGCTCCTAAAGGATATATATGTAAAAGGAATTCCTAGTGTGGTTATGCTTACACTGATTTGGGGACTGTTAGAATTTGGAACCCTTAAAGCATTGATCCTGAAAAGGAAAGAAACATAAATAAGGGATCGAACAGAACAGCTACTGAGAGTCCCCCCTGGGGTTGAAATGCTTGTCCAGCTCATGATGTGGAGCATGGTATATGACTTCTCTATTCATGAGACAAACCTTCACTCTGTGCCTATCATATGCAAGGCATGGACAGATTACCTACCTGATAGGGCTGTTGTGGATATTAAATTGGATAATGTTTGTAAACTCTTTAGCCCAATGTCTAAAACAATAAATTGCTCAATAAATGGTCACTATCATGTTATAGAAATAACCAAATGTACACTTCCATATCTCTATTTACAAGCACAATCCATTTTCAAATTGAAATAATTGCATATATCCACATGCAAAGACATAGCCTACACGATCCAGATTTCTAACATAAAATATGGGTCAAACTTCCTTTCCCAAACTTGCAAGAGCCAATTTAAATGTTGTGGGGGTTTTTTGTTTGTTTGTTGTTTTGTTTTGTTTTTTGTTTTTGTTTTTTGGTGTTGTACTGGAATTTTGCTGAATTTAATATTGCTCCAATAATAATAATATCATATTTATATGTAGCTTTAAAAAACATTTTTCACACTCTTTAACTCTAAATGAATTATTGCTAGTAGGCTTGGAAATTTCCTTCTTTTATAGAAATTTTGGTATGTAAAATTTATTTTAAATGAATTTGGCCTGAATCAGCAACTAAGGTACAACAATTAAAATGTCCAATTTAGAGAAATTCTTGGTAGCTTTCCAATGTGCCATTAGTTTTCATAATCAAGCTGTTACATATCTTTTTTTTTTTCATTATGCATGAGCAAATAGACTTCACTACACTCAATTTGAAGCAATTATTATCTGTGGCACAATATAATCAAAAGGCTACTGCTATTTGTCGAAGAATTCTTTGTTTGCCAAGCTTATTAATAAAGGTATGCCAGGAGAACGTGCAGTGCTGCTTGGCACTCAGAGGCTGGTTCTGGCAATGAGAAAGTAAATCAGAATTCTTGATGCTTGTATTTTTCAATATTTCTGCCAATGTGCATATTGGAAAACATTTGACATTAAGTAGCACTAATTGCCTTAATTGGCTTATGGTTAATAAGCCCTCTGTTCTGTTGGTGTATAGTTAAAGCATTGGGTTTATTGGGGAAAGTTAGATTATTATAATTCAGTGGTCCAGGTGTAACACACAGAGCAAGACAGTTGAACTGCATGCATGACCCCTTGTGTCTGTCTGTCATAAAGAGGCGTGGAGAGGGTAGGAAGCCCTCTCTGATTAACCTGGGGTGAGAACATTCCACACAACTGTCCCAGGCAAATAATTCCCTTTAGAAGGCACATGAAGGAATGTCAACCTGTGTTGACTACCTCAGTGGTCAGCAAACTCATTAGTCAACAGAGCCAAATATCAACAGTACAACAATTGAAATTTCTTTTGAGAGACAATTTTTTAAACTTAAACTTCTTTTAACACCACTTCTTCAAAATAAACTCGCCCAGGCCATGGTATTTTGTGGAAGAGCCACACTCAAGGGGCCAAAGAGCCGCATGTGGCTTGCGAGCCACAGTTTGCCGACCACGGAACCTAGACCAATCCATGGACAAGCAAGAGTTCTCACTTGCCACAGGACCTTTGTATTTGAAATTGGCAGGACCTAGCTTTGCTTGCAGGTGGCTAATAACAACTGTAATAACACCTTCCTATATAATTGTGACCAAAGTACATAATCATGAGCCTCTCTTTATTGCCATTGAATAGTTTTGCTTTGGGTGTCATCCCAAAGAAAGCCGGGAGGTGGACACAAACCTGCCTTCCTGGTGTCATTCAGCAGAGCCAGGAGCCTGCTGCCACCTTCCCCCATTGCTCCTCTGGCTTGCAGATGCCAGAAGTTTGAAAGGAAGGGGTTCATCTTCTGTTGTGAATACCCAGCCCCCACCTCTACCCCCCACGCACACAAAGCCCACGTAAATTTTCAGACATTTACATCATTATATCCTTGAGTTTAATAATGCTAAGAATTAAAAAAAAATGAAGAAAATGCTGTTAAGGGTGGCTTCAGTAGTAGGGGATAAGAGGCAGGTCTAAAGAGGAAAGAGAGGTCAAAATGCAGGAAGTTCCCCCGACCCCTCTCAAAAAAACAAAACAAAACCATCATGCTCCACTGTTCTCAAATCCTGATGGTTTGCTTTATTTGCTAATTAAACTAATTCAAAACAAACAAACAAAAAACCCAACTTCTTATTATGCCTAATGCCTTTAGGAATACTTTTACTGCTTAGTGGTATTGAAATCACGTGTGATTTTGAGAGGCATGAAAATATTAGAATAATAACATTTGTAGCTGGCATTAGGGCTGACATTTCAACTGAGGGAGATTCAAACTTACATTTTCTCAAATAGGGCAAACTCAGCATCTTGGGCATTTTTGATAGGGGAGCAAAATCTTATGCCTGAACATTATGACTGGGATATGGAAAGTGTGCTATTTACACTTAATGATCAATGACACCTCCGTGTGTGAAGGTCTGGGGCTGGTTCTCAGGAAACAGGGAGGCGGGTCTCAGCCTTAGTCCTACCCCTGTGTGACCTCCTGGTGGTCTCTCCAGGGAGGGCTCAGGTGTTTTCCATCTGCCCCTGAGAGAAGCCTCCAGCACACAAGAGCACATAGATTGAGATCACTTTTATTTGGCAGTTTTATGAACCTGAGAAAAAGGAATGCAAAAGGAAACCAGAACACCCTGTAAGTGAGAGAGCAGTTTGATCTCTCTCTCCTCTTTTTCTATTTTTTTTTATTACATCTGAAGTTTATAACTACATCCCACTCATGTTGGTGAGCAATTAAGAGCATCTGCCAATGTGAGAGAGATAAAAATGAAAGCAAGTAATCGAATTAATGACATTTTATGTTTTTTTTTAGCTGTAGATTTAGGAACACATTCTCAATAATTAAAAAAGTAGCAGTTACTTGTTGTTGTTTTTTTACATCCAAGTAAAATTTTAAAGTAGTAAAAATAAAGCAGAGGTAGAGATACCTCCTTTGCATCCCAAATAAAAGGCTTCCTCAATGCCCATCAGTTTTTAATGCCCATCAGTTTGAAAAATAGCACAGGCTTACTTCATTCTGGAAAAAACAAAAAAAACAAAACAAACAAACAAAAAACGATGTTTAAAGTATGCTCAGTGCATTTCTACCTCTTTGGATGGTATGGTTAGTGGAATACACTTATAACATGTAAATGTGTTCAGTTTTTCATTCATTCAGTGGAAATCTATAAAGCAATCAGTATCTACCAGCATGAAACTGAGCCTTTAGGATCTAAAAATGGTTAAGGCCATGACCTCTGCCATCAGGTAACTCCAATATGACTAGCGTCCTGTGTACGTGAAGGTGCTTTTGGTTACTGGCAACATCTTTAACATACTTGAAGAATCAGAAAGGGCATTAGGATATATATAAAAAAGGAGAGAGCTCTAGGGTGGGCTTTATGGTGGGCTGACTCAGTGGCCCAGCAATGTCTTCAGGAACACAAGTACTTGTGGACTCTTCATTCTGCATAAGCCATGATAAGCCCACTCTATCTGGCTGTTTGCCTTAACACTCACAGATTCCTGCAGGTAGCATCTATGTTTGGATGCAGTGGGAGAGAGAAATAGTCTCCTTTGGCTCTTAAGAATAATGAAATTCATTGCCCAGAAGGCTGAAGAATCTTTTATGTATCTCATTGGCCCAAATTGGTTCAGACTTTCAATATCTCTAAGTGGTATTCCTGGTAAGGGAGTTAAGATTGCCATAATTGGCTCAGCCTAATCAGGGTCCACCTCTGCATCAGGGACCAGTCAGATTTCCTTGAGGCATGTTAGGGAAGAGTTCCATTAGTCAGGAGGAAAGAAATAGATTCTGGGCAATATCCCTGCCCTCATTATCTTTTGTGGCACTCAAAGCTATTTCAGTAATGTAGGACTAGACGGGCTGATGAGATGGCTTCTGAAGAAACCTGCTTCTCGGGACCAGTAGTTCTCAAACTTGAGGACCTTGAGGGCTTATTAAAACACAATCTGGCCCTGGCCGGTGTGGCTAAGTTGTTGGGCATCTTCCCTGCACCAAAAGGTCACCAGTTCGATTCCCATCAGGGTGCATGCTCCAACTGGGCTTCATCCCTAACAGGGGCATGCAAGAGGCAGCCAATTGGTATTCACATCTCTCTCTCTCTCTCTCTCTCTCTTTCTCTCCCTTCCTCTCTCTTTCTCTCTCTCTTTCTCTCCCTTCCTCTCTCTTTCTCTCTCTCCTCTTGCTCTCTGTCAATTTCTCTCTCTCTCCCTCCCTCTCTCTTTCTTTTTCTCCCCTGTCTCTCTAAAATCAGTAAAAACATTAAAACACACACACCTAGTGTGCTGGGCCTCACTCCAGAGAATCTGATCCTAACAAGTTGTAGTAACACTGATATATTTAAGAGTAATTTGGCAGCTTTTGGTGTGTTAAGATCACCATCAGAGTTTAACAAAATTTACATCAGATCCTAAAACATTTTCTCTCCATGAGGCAGTTTTCCTTTATTATATCATTCAATTGCCTGGTTAGCCTTGGAGACTTCCTTCCCTCCATTGGAAATTACACATAGAGCCTCAAGTGTCTTTTGAAAGCTGTTGCTGCTTTTACTTTAATAAAAAAGTCTCCAAACTTATTTTTAAAGCCAATAACGCACATATAAAATGTAAATTTGTTTTACAGCCAAGCTTTAAAAAAATTACAGTTCATGTTTCTATAATTCTGGAAATAGCTATTATTGTATAAATTGGATTCTCCTACGCTGACAAGAGGAAGTGTATTACTGCAAATATTGGAATACTAAATTGCTTGAAAAATAAAAAGATCATAATGTATTGACTCTTCACATGTTGAACACAGACTATTTTTTGACACTGAATAAAGCAATTCAAACCATCATTTTACTGCCCAAGTGTTATAATAGACCTTTAACTTAAGCAGAAAGTTTGCTGATCCTTGTCATTGGAAAGTTGGTACATTTTCCAGAACAATTTGAGCTGGCAGTTAAATCTCTTACGTAGGTAATTCTAAAGACCCCAGATAAGTGTGAGTGGTCAGAGGAAAGATACCTGCTAAAAGCTAGGTACTGTTCTGGGAGCTTCATGTATATTACTTTATTTAAAAAGTTAAAAATAAAAAGGTAAAATCAACAACAAATAAGAGCTCTCCTCATATGCTTTTGTGAATGTGAGCTTCTCCCTTGATGACCTAGAAAAGATAATAATGCAAAGCAAAGATCTTGTAAAATGCCTTTTCTCTGCTTAAAACCCTTCTGTATCTTGGGATTTCTAACTACATAAAGATTGAGTTCCTTAATGATACCACGGGCCCACGTGACTGCCTTCCTGGCAAGCCTCACCTGTTTACTAGAAGTGCATGAGGTTCCACCTCTAGCATTGTCCTATACCCATGGTCAGCAAACTAAGGCTCACGAGCCACGTGTGCCTCTTTGGCCCCTTGAGTGTGGCTCTTCCACGACCTGGGTGAGTCTATTTTGAAGAAGTGAGACTCTCAAGCCAAAATATCCTTAAAATTTAGCCACACTGACCTTCCTTCAGGGTCTGGGCAGTGAGACCCATTTTGGGGTTTCTACATTGGTTGGAAATGCTGCCTCATCCCACTCTCTGCTCCCATCTTACTTTCTCAGGAGAAACTTGCTGTGGCATTCGGATTTGTGAGATGAATATGTGAACACGAACATTTAAGAGGCGTGTGCAATATGGAATTTAATCCTTCTGCCATCTGATCAGGTGTGAGGACCATAATCTACCTACTATTGTATAGGTCACAGTGGTCGGCAAACTCATTAGTCAACAGAGCCAAATATCAACAGTACAACGATTGAAATTTCTTTTGAGAGCCAACTTTTTTAAACTTAAACTTCTTATAACACCACTTCTTCAATGCCCAGCAGCGGTATTTTGTGGAAGAGCCACACTCAAGGGGCCAAAGAGACTCATGTGGCTTGTGAGCCTTAGTTTGCCTACCAAGGGTATAGGACAATGCTAGAGGTGAAACCTCATATACTCCTAGTAAACAATGAAGAATGCTTTATATTTATGCAGAGAAAATAGGATTATCACACACTATCTGCCTTGATTATTTATGGTTTAGAATCACTTTAGGAGAAGGTATATTTTATTGTCCCATGTATAAATGCTAACAGGAAAATATATTAGTTGTTTTAATGCATTTATTTCCCAATGCTTGACTCTGTCCTGAACTTACTAAAATATAACATATGAAAATGTTTTAATATAAAAAGCACAAAATAAATTTAAAGATATATTCTTATAAATAAATATTTGATGGAGGACACAAAGATGATGCTTTAAAAAATGGAGATTTTTCTAAACTATGTAGCAGAAATGTGAATTTTGATGGAACAAGTTGACCATGACTTATTTAAAAAGTAAACAATTTAAGACTTTGGTCTAAATTACATTCATTGAAAATGCTTCCAAAATAAATTTAGAATTTTTTACAAAAGAACAACTTCTACAACATTCAAGAGAAGCTGGAACCTAAAACATCCTCTTTCTGCCATGGCTGAGTTGCTCAGTTGGCCAGAGCATTGTCCCTTTAAACCAGGATTGTAGATTCCATCCCTGGTTAGGGCAAGAATCAATCAGTGAATGCATAAATAAGTGCATTCATATATTCTTTCTCTCTCCCTCTCCTCCCCCTCTTCTAAAATCTATAAAAATAAAACAACCTCTTTTAATAAAACAATCCCCCCTATATGATGACAGTCATTACACAATTTTCACTGCATTGCAAACATGCTACATCTACAATTTAATTAAATCTTTATCAAATAGTTTTCTACCCAGAGGAGGTGTAGAAGCTCAACATTATGGCTTAGACTTAAATAAATCCTAGATTATATGTATTCTTAGGATTCTAAGCCATCCTGGGTTCTATTTAAGCTTTTTGTTTACTGAATAATAACCAATAAGATATAGTTTAAAGAAACATACAAAGCTAAAAAATAAAAATAAGATATTTTCACCACAGTTCTTTAAAAAAAATTAGAATGCAGTAAATTATCAGAGCAAGACTAAAAATTGACATATGTTTGTGAAACTTAGATGAACCAGAAACAAGATTTTCTAGAAGATTGCCTATGAACTATGTACTGTACTTTTGCTATAATCAAAGCAAGTAAGACTTGAATTAAAAACCCATATGAATTTTCTAGAATGTTTCTGTTAAGACAGGCTTGCCTTTTTTTTTTTTGTTTCCTTTTTAGCCTGCAGTATCCTCACTGGACAACACACTATAGTCCAGAAAACATTTCATTTTAAAGGGCTCTGTTACAGTTAATGAAGATAAGTCCATATGGTATAATATTGTGATGAATTTTCCGGTGGAAATTAATTAGATGTGTGAATGTGTGAATGCTAACATTTATTTACATCCCAGGCTAAATGTTCAAAAGAGTGTATGTTAAGCAAACAATTAGAAGCAACGATGCATTAAATTGGTCTCACCAAGAAATAGTATCAATTGGAATGGAATGCAATGGAAGCTTCTTAGAAAATTCATGATAAGACTTTCCCTGCCCAGTTGCCTGCTTGTGAGACTCTTGTCTGCATAAGCTACTTCTTTTTATAAAAGTTGATGGAAAATTGAGGATGGAGAAGGAAAGTGCATTTTCCACCTCACATCATAAGGCTGCCTAATGGTCTCATTAACCTATGGACTTCCTCCCAACTCCTTTGATTTGCACTGTGCAAACAGTATCTAACCACTCCTTTTGCAAACAGTCAGTGACCTGTTTAACCAGGGAGGGAATTCCTCACAGCTGGAACCCTTCAGTTACTCTGCTCTTTTTTGAAGTGTTACTTTACTGAAACTATAAAAAACAACATTAACTCTTGGTAGACAGAAATTGTAGAACCACAGGGCCTGCTGGAGGGATTTCTTTCCCAGGCGAAGGGCTGTTCTAATATTCTGGGATGCTTCTTCATTTGTGCTGGGAATTTATTAGACTATGTTATAGTCAAATATTTGGCATAGAAATATTTTATTGTTCTAATTTCCCTTATTTTACCCTACATATAAACTGATAAAAATAATGAGGAACATTTATTGAATTCTAACCATGTGTGAGCACTGAGCTAGTGAGTTACATGAATTGTCTAATTTAGTTCTCTCACAGATGTTATGCATGTGTATTTTATTTACAACTTTGTTTTATAGGAGTGAAAAGTGGGGTTTGAAGGTTGAATATTCACTGAAATTCAACAGATGGTAAGTGGCTGAACTGGGATTTGAACCAATGTCTGTCTACCCTGTATGTCAAACAGCCAATGCTAAATGTTTTGGGGCAATCTATATATACAAAAGCCAAGCAATCAAAATGACCAGAATAACCAATTGCTATGACATGCACTGCAGCCTGCCAACTGACCTGATCCGGGGTGGGGCCAGCTGGCTTACCTCCTGCAGCTCCTCCCCTATCCTCAGCCACCTTGGCCCTGAACAAACCCCAATTGGGGAGCAGGGGTTGGAAGGTAGCAGCGAACTTCCCTCGGCCCCTCCTCTCAGCCAGCCCAGCCCTGAACAGCCCCAATGAGAGTGGGCTGGCCGAACCCCACCCATGCACAAATTCATGCACCAGGCCTCTAGTTTTTATTATAATCCTTGAAGACACTGTCTGATAATATCATAGTTCTTATGTGACTTAGTATAATAAATATCTTGTTGAACCCCACTCCCCAAACAAATGTCCCAGATACCAATACAAAAAGTAAGAAAGCTTGAGTAATAAAAATATTATTTTTTGTACTATTCAGAAGAAATATGTGATTGGGATGAATATTTTGAAGCATTGGAAGTTTGCAGACCACCTCTGACAAAAACTTAGTAAAGTCAATAACAAGATTGAGTTAAAGTATGTGTTACTCTAAAAAACACTTGAAAGACAAGTAACATATTTCAGTAAACAAAAGATGATTTTAGGCAACTCAGAATTTTATATAGAAGCTATTTTGCCTGATTGGAAGAAATTAATGAAAGAAAAGTAGCAAATTTCATGATTTCTGAAAATGTGAACTCAACCTACACTTCTAATCCATACCCTCCTAGACTGTAGTTCTTACAAAGTTAGTAGGAGCTTAATGTTGCCTCAAAGCAATGAGGAAATCTACACTGCCCTTGAGTATGCAACTACAATCCTATGTAATAAAAGCCTAGTGACCAAAATAGCAGAATGACCAGAACAACCAGAGACCGGAACTACTGCGGCCCCTTGCCCAGGCTCGCCCCACCCCCCAAGATGGACCCCTACCTGATCGGGGCTGTGGCTGGCCTGCAAACCCCCATGGCCCTGTGCCCTGGCCGGTTCTGCCCCAAAGTGGGAACCCTCACCCCTATCTGGGGCCTCCATTAGGGCAGGCCAGCCAGCCCCCACTTGTTCACCAGGCCTCTATCCTATATAATAAAAGGGTAATATGCAAATTGACCCTAAGGGTGGAACAACCAGAATGACCACTTGACCAGTGACTATGAGGTGCACTGACCACCTCTTAGTCTTTTTTCCTGGCCAATAGACTCTGATCACCCAATGGAGAACAGGGAACCAGGGGTGGGTGGGAGAAAGAGTTTAGTCTTGGATATTAAATTCAGGATTAATCCCTGTTTCTCAATTCATTTGGTCAGAGGTTCTCAAATGTTATAGCTGGAGGGCTGGTTAAAAGTCATCTCTGGGCCCAGCTGGCATGACTCAGGGGTTGAGCATGGACCTATAAAACAGGTTTGATTCCTGGTCAAGGCACATGCCTGGGTTGTGGGCTCAATCCCCAGATGGTGGCTTGCAGGAGGCAGCCGACCAATGATTTTCTCTCATCATTGATGTTTCTATCTGTCTGTCTGTCTCCCTTTCCCTTCCTCTCTTTTAAATCAATATATATATATATATATATATATATATATATATATATATATTATGTATTATTATTGCTATTTGCAAATGATACTTTTTATAAAGTTTTTGCATATATGTGATATTTCATTATATTTTTAGAGCCTTGTAACAGATTAAATGGCTGTTAGTTAGCTATTTGGAACTTTTGTGTGATAGCTTAAATAACTTGATTGAATTATATTAGTACAAATAAAAGCAAAATGACATGTCTTTCAGTAGCATATTTCTGCAATTTTTATGACTTGACTTCTCACTTTGTCTTCCCCAACAGGCTGAATTTCCTGGGTGCTCTTTTTAATCCTCACAATTATCATTTATTAGACAGCCATTTGTAATGTGCATTAGGTTTTGGGGAACAACTACAAAAAGCAAACAAAAATGTGTAATGTTTATTTTGAAAATGAATAGAATAGCAGTTGGGTATCTCAGGTTTATATCAATCCAAAAGTGTTAGGGGGAAAAAAGGAGGCAAGAAAAAAGAGATGGAGAAAGGATGGAAAGAAAAGATGAAGGAAAGAAAACTTCTATGTGTAGAATGCTCATTGTATGCTGGTTGCTCTCCTTCAGGATATTCCATTTACTTCACATGGAACATGGAGGCTGTATTTATTTATTTACTTATTTATTTATTTATAAAAATTATTGAATTTAATGGGGTGACATTGGCTAATAAAAGTATATAGGTTCCAGGTGTGCAATTCTGTAACACACCGTCTATATATTGCACTAGAGGCCCTGTGCATGAATTCATGCACTGATGGGGTCCCTCGGGGTGGCCTGCAGAGATTGAGCCCCAGCTTGTGCCCCCAGCCTTACAGCCTGCTCACCTGCTCCACCATCCCACTGTGGTCCCGCTTTCTTTGGGACCCATCAGGGCCAGCAGTGTCTCCATTTCCACCCGCTGCCAGTGCTATGTCACTGATGCCCACCTTGTTCCATCTCACTCCCTGGTGGTCAGCACATATAGCAAGTGGCCAAACCCTGGGTCTCCTGGTCTAATGACCCCTCAAGGAGATAATTTCCATATTAGGCTTTTATTATATAGGATTGTGTTTCTACCACCCTACAAAGGGAGAAAGAGACTCCAGCAGAATTTTTTATAGGTCTTCAATTTGTTCGCACTCAGGTCATGGCCCTAATGTTGCCAGTTATCGTAGGGAGGCGAACAAGGTGATAGAGTCTAGTGCCGGTGATACTGGCAACTTCCCAATTAAAGTGACCTTAGGTGTCACCTCTCTCAAATAATTCCAATGGGTTGGAAAAATTGCAATTGCTTCCCTGTCAGGGAATAGGGGACCCCACAGAGGGTTCCACACTTTTCAAAGCAAACAGGCTTGTATTAATAGAAACAGAATGATCTTGTCTTCCTATCTGATCTGTCACCTGGCTCCAGAGACAAGGCGAACTCACACCTTCTTGGGGGATGGTGAGATAGACTTTTGAAATTCAGAGCTATTGCTTGATGTGTCATTAAATGCAATTTCTTTTTCAGAATTTCCTCATCAGTAATGATCCTTATTATGTAGGTGGACAGTCTCTTAATATTGATAAAGACCTTTGCAGCTGCTCTCATCACTGGCCTCGTGTTTAATATGCACTTTGCAATTAGCGTGGACGGAAAGCCGCACATTTGCAGTCAGCTGCCCTTTCTGTCAGATCGGTTTTTAATCTGGGCTGTGTTCAGCTGCAAGGGGCTGATAAGCATTTCTGAAATCTCTGCACACGACCAACAGCACTTTAATCTCGTCTTTCAATTTCCAGTGCACTCATTACACAAATTCGGCTCAAAAACCCCTGTGCATGAAAATTAGCCTTCCTGGATGTGGTACAATTGCATTTAACCTTTGCTAAAATACTCCCATCCTCCTGGCCATTTGTCCCAGACAAATATAGACAGTGGCTTACTTGTAAAATGGAAGAATTTGTCCCCGAAGCCCATGAGCGCTAAAGTGGAGCTAAACGTGAGCTATTTGTTTTAATTGAGGGTGAAGAAAATGATTTCTTCCATTTTAACCTAATTTTCAGAGAATAAACATCATTACATAGAGATAAATTATGTTTCCATGTAGTACTTTCATATGCAGAACCCTCGACTAGCCCAGCTGTCAGATAGAGCTTGCTCATTTCCACCTGAAGCCCATTAGCACCAATTTTCAATCAGTTACGTAAGTATTAACCTGTTCCTCTCTGCATGTAATCTGTCTGTGAGCCAGCTAGGAGGAGATGAAATTCTTAAAGTGTCAAAATGCTTTCCTTAATATGCGCTTAGGTCTTTATTTGCATTACACCTTACGCTCTAATTTCAAGCTTCCAAAGATAAAAAAGAAAAAACAAAACAAAACAAAAAAACATGTGAAATAGCAGCTGCGTTGTCCTAGTCTCTAGAGTGGGTCCGGGCTGGGGAGGAAGGGGTACTGCTTGCTGAAAGAATCACAGGGGGAAAGCCTGAGCTCATCTTACAGGGAAATGATCAATTTTATCTGTCATTTGGCTGCACATAAAATTCCTCACATAAATGGAGGTGAGTTGAGGACCAAGGATCCTCAGTGTATTTAACCTTGTTTGGATTACTAAAAGTGAATTGAAATTCCCCAGGAAAAAAAACAACAAAAAACATAACAAACAGGTTATTATATGTACATATATGTATATTTCTTAAATAACATATTTTATTGATTTTTTACAGAGAGGAAGGGAGAAGGATAGAGGGTCAGAAACATCAATGGGAGAGAAACATCGATCAGCTGCCTCCTGCGCACCTCCCACAGGGGATGTACCCACAACCAAGTTATATGCCCTTGATCAGAATCGAACCTGGGTCCTTGCAATCTGCAGGCTGGTGCTCTATCCACTGAACAAACCCAGTTAGGGCCATATATGTATATTTTTTAAAAAATAAAAACTCCAGACACTTTTGGTGAGAAAGTCTTCACAGATGACTGAAGGACTTTTATTTCCACCCTCAGTTTCCCAAAACCCAAAAGCCCTGGACTAAGCTCAGCTCTGGGGTTTTGGTTTTGATCTTTTGGCCACCTGAAATGGATGGGGAAGCTCTGAGAAAGTCATCTCATTTCGCATTTAGGCAAAGGATTGAGCAAACCAAATGCATGATGTCTCTTAAAGACAAAAGAATAACATTTATAATGACTTTCTCCAGAGCTCTCTGTGCTTTGCTAAATGCACAATGAAGAGGCTAGTACATTTAATAAGGAGAAATATTAGTTCTCTTGAATACAACACAGAGATTTCAGAATGAAAAATGGATGGAGTGTGTATATCTCTTCTATTTCCAGGAATACAGAGTTTGGGGCATCACTTCTGCACAGATAAGCTCGGGATTACGACTTTGAAGAAGACTGGCTTGATGAATGAGATCACTGTAATTTTCTGCTTTCGAACCCTGTTGAGCTTTGTTCTTTTAGAGATTCTACCTGAAGGCAAGTTGCAAGAGATGGATTTTTTTGTTTTGTTTTTTTCTTGGGAGGGGGGCGAGGGGTAGGAATCAGGTAGCATGGAATTTGCTAAGTGAACAATTGTATTAAATTACAATATGTGTCACATCTGTCTAGCCTAGAATGTAGAACTCTAAGCAGGGCAGGGAAGTAGATTTCATTTCTGTAATGTCACTTGAGGCAAACAATAGAATTTTTCACATGGTAAATTTACTTCTTATAATTGTAAAATTCTCTTTTAGTAATTATAATGTTGGAAGTAACTGTAAAACAAAAGGCCTGAGCTGCCTTCTACAGTACATCTATCACACCTCCTAAAACTCTCTCCCCTAAAACCAGGAAAGAACATAAATTCCTGGGCCTCCAGCCTTCCTCATTAAAGAACTCCCAACCATTTGGCTCTGGCATCATGCCTATTGTGTGGACATATTGTGACACTTGTGCTTACCCCACAGGTAAGCACCAGGCCCATTTGTGCGAAGCTGCTCTACTGACCCATGTGAAGTACCCATACAGTGAGCGCCCTAGACTGTTTAGCCACAGATGCTGCTCTCAGGTGCTAGGTCTCCTGTGGTCAACAACTTACTGGTTGGAGTGTCCCCTGTTTCATTCTTACATTCATTTATACATTTCAACAACATCATTGAGAGATCTTTCTGTGTTGGGAAGTACACTTGAGAGAGAGAAGAGTAATGTGAGGAATGGGGATGTGTGTCACTCTGTTACTTCCTCACAAGGAAAATATCTACTCAAGGCTCAGATAGTCAAAGAAGTATTTAGTGCTCTGTAATATATCTCTCTTTTCTGCATCCAGCAAGGCTACAGAGCGGATCCAGTTCCTGAGTAGAGGAGCTGGGGATTGAGAAATAAAAGAAAGAAAGAGACAAGACACAAAATGGAAGGGTAAGGCTGGGGCCGGGTGGACTGCTGCCCTCTTCTGATGGAGAGACAGTGACCCAGAGCCCATGCAGCATGTTTATTTTATAACCCCAAATACCAGGAAGTTTCACCAACAGTCAAGACAAAGGAAATTATTTGCATTCTTGGGTAGGCCCCAGCATTCCTGGTGCTTGACTGGATTTGCATAATGAAACCCACTACCCAACACCTGAGCTGAAATGAAAGTCAAGCTGATAAACACTCTTGCCTTTTTGGCAAAATGTGTTCCCAAGGTGTGGCTTTGCCTGTTGCCTTGGGTTCAGCTGACAATTTTTTATATATTTATTTTTTAAATTATTTTTTTAATATATATTTTATTGATTTTTTTTACAGAGAGGAAGAGAGAGGAATAGAGAATTAGAAACATCGATGAGAGAGAATCCTTGATCAGCTGCCTCCTGCACACCCCCTACCGGGGATGTGCCCACAACCAAGGTACATGCCCTTGACCGGAATCGAACCCGGGACCTTTCAGTCCGCAGGCCAACGCTCTATCCACTGAGCTGGTTTTGGCTCAGCTGACAATTTAAAGAAGTGCCCATGTGACTTCCCAGGAGCACTCTACACTTCTCCTGTCTCCAGGGAGACCATATCCCTCTATCCAAGAAACCCTCTTGTCTGATGGACTTTGGGTCACTGGTTTTCAATTACTTTGAGTTCTGTTTATTTATTGTCTTAGCTGTTTTATTTTTATCTGCTTGGAAAAAGGTAATGAATCTCTTTCCAAGTAAATTTAGAGGAGCTCTCTCAGGCCTTTCACACCATAATTGAGCAATGCTGCACAGAACTCTAGAGATACAAAGGCAAGGAAGCCAGAATACCTATTCTTCAAGGACCTAGGAATTTAGCAGAATAATAGGAAAATAAATATTTCATTACGACACAATCAACATGTGTATGATAACTCAGCATTTTTCAAATTGGATCTCACGGACAGTCAAACCTCCTCTCTGAGGTCTGTGAGTCATGGCTTGGAGAGAGCCCACTATACTTAAACCTTAGTTCTGCTACTGTCTGGTCAAATTATGACAAGGAAGGTATTTTAGCTCCTGAGCCTTGGCATCCTCTCTATAAAATGAGGATGCTAGTTGCTACTTCTGTTGTGAAAATTAAATGGGAAAAGACAGGTAATGAATTGATCAATTTCCAGTTGTATGGTATGCAAGGTTTCCGTATGCCTGATATCAACAACATATCATTAGAATTACTACTAACAACAGCACAAAACAGCATCTATATAAATAAAAGCCTAAGTGACCAAACAACCGAATGACCAATGACTGGTCATTATGACACGCACTGACCACCAGGGGACAGACGCTCAATGCACAGGATCAGGCCTGTGGGGATCGGGCCTAAACTGGCTATCTGACATCCCCTGAGGGGTCCCGGATTGCCGGAGGGACCCCACTGGTGCACAAATCCGTACACTAACTTATTTATGACAAAAGTGAAATGGAGGGGTAACTACTGCATATCACTGGCAGAATGCACCAAATATTAGTTTATTCTCTCTTCTTAGGAATGCCAAATTTCTGCTTAGAATTCCTCTTATGCTAATCCAAATTCAATCCATTCCATTCTAAATTTTAAAAGAAAAAGCCTAGCTCAGAAACA
The DNA here is from genome assembly GCF_964339955.1 of Pipistrellus hanaki. NCBI lineage: Eukaryota > Metazoa > Chordata > Mammalia > Chiroptera > Vespertilionidae > Pipistrellus > Pipistrellus hanaki. Next base: position 29,732,599 of record NC_140510.1, read on the forward strand.
TTTTCCAAACTCTTTATGGAATGATCCAATACACTTTTTTCAACAAAAGACTCACCATTTTTATAAACCATTCAATTGAGGGTATTTTTTTTTATTACTACAAGTTATAATAAAAATAGTGTTTTGTGTTCAGACATTTGTTCCTGCTTTTGAGGAACGGATTTGAAGGTATCACTTTTTTCCCCCCTCAAATATAATAGTGTTAGGTTTGATGGAGCAATTGAATCCAGACCCCTCCCCCCAGGAACTGACTTTTCAGGCCATTTCACTATGGACATTCCCTTTTGCAGAGATCAGGCTTTCCTTGCTGAGACCACATTCCATTATCTCTCCCCTGTGGACCTGCACAGAGAATTCCCCATCTAGAAAAAGCCTGCCAAAAGTCCTTTAAAAACTGCTGACTCCTGTCACTGGGTGCTGAAGCCATCCAGGCTCAACCACCTGATGTGTGGACGATAGAATAAATTCGTAATCCCTCACCATTCTGGCCTCATGTGTTCCTCCTTTGGCAACCTAACAAATAGTTTAAGCAATGAGTTGGTTGCTGGAGTTAATGTGAAAAATATGGCCACCCAAATAAACCATGGTTGCCATGCAAGGACAAGCAAAGGAAATAGAAAGTGAAACAGAAGCTGAATGTAAACCTGACCCCCTGGGCTCCTTACCTAAGTTCAGATATACTGGTCAGGTAGTAGATGCATTGCTGACAAAATTCACCTCTGGAATATATGGGCACCACTTTTCAAGAGCAATAAATAGTGCATCAAAAAGACCAAACAAGCCCGGCCGGCATGGTTCAGTGGTTGAATGTCAACCTATGAGCCAGTAGGTCACCGTTTGATTCCTGGTCAGGGCACATGCCCAGGTTCTGAACTTGATTCCCAGTAGAGGGTATGCAGGAGGCAGCTGATCAATGCTTCTCTCATCATTGATGTCTTTCTCTCTCTCTCTCTCTCTCTCTCTCTCTCTCTCTCTCTCTCTCTCTCTCTCTCTCTCCCTTTCTTCCCCCCTCTTCCTTCCTCTCTGAAATCAATAAAAATATATTAAAAAAACAAACTTATCATTCAACATCTGGTGGAACTTTCAACATGCAGAATTGAAAAAGCAGGAGGTTTGCCTGGCAGCAATGTGACTCAGTGGTTGAGCATTGACCTATGAACCAAAAGGTCACAGTTTGATTCCTGATCAGGGCGCATGCTGTGTTGTGGCTCGATCCCAGAGGGGAATGCAGGAGGCAGTTGATCGATGATTCTCTCTCCGTCATTGATTTTTTTCTCTCTTTCCCTTTCCTTTCCTCCCTGATATCAATAAAAAATATATTAAAAAGAAAAAGTAGAAGGTTGGATTAAATTAATTATTTTGAATAAAGACCTATTTCATAATTCCTCATTTCTAAGATGTCTTCCACTTTAAGACATACCAAATATTTGATCATACCCTTTAGGAGTAAATAAACACACACTTTAATAACAATATAAACATACAAATATAATATTTTGAGTATCAAAACTAGCATAGATTCATCCATATAATTGCATGCCACTTTAATTTTCACTATTACAATTAACATTGATCCCAAACTTTCTTCATCTTCAGAGTTGAAAGATCCTTCTAAATCCCTTTCTACCACTGATATTTAGCATCATGTGACATCTGAATAGTGTGCTAAACCTGCCTTGGATCATCCACATCCTTTTCTGGGCTTTGAATGCAGAGTTAGAGGTTCCTGTCTACAATGCTTAAGCCCATGACTCTAACTATATTTAAAAATTAAAAAATTAATCCTGTATCACAGAGCTTAGCTCTTTATTGGCTAAATGTCTTGTTTTCTTAATGTTTTCATGAAGTGAGATGTAGAAATGCTTTCAAAACTCTGAAATGTTTCAGATGTTCATGTTGTTTAATATGTGCCTCTTTTCTATCCCCTTCCCTCCCTCTAAATTCAAGTCCTGGTGAGAGCAGGCTCCATCTTCTGCCACCTTTATGTGCGGCACAGGACTCAAAGACCTCTAGCCTATGCTGGGTATATGTTTGCTCACTAACAGGAAGGTGATCAATAGGTTCACATTTTTATTTTAAAAATTGGTGGTATTGGTTTATCTAGGAACTAATTCTGGCATGCTTAGTATGCCATACCTGTCTTCACACCTGATCTGCCTTAGTTTATCCATGTTAAAGAAGAAGAGAAAAACATAACAGCCACTATTTGGTGATTATTAGGATTTTTCAAATCTCCTGGGGTAATGGACAGCTCAGCTCTGTGGACTTTGCTGAGACAATTACATAACAGAATCATAAGAATTTAAAGACTGTAAAATCCTTATAAAATGAAGCAGCCACTCCCATTTCTTATAAATATTCCTGTTTTATGTCTCTTGCTTACAACTAAAAACTGACCCTCAGACAAAGGCAGGATTAGTCAGCAATACGAGTATTGACAGAAGAAGAAGGAAAAAAACAGCAACCCTGAACATTAAAAAAAATAATAATAATCTTACAAGAAAAAGATGTCTCAACATAATGTGGATAAATGGGTCCAATTTTATCCCCTAGAAACTGGTTCAAGAAACATTTAAAATCCATCTTTTACCTTCTAAAAGTCTGCTTCTTCTGGAAATAGTAAACATCTTGTAAAGTGGTATGTCTCCAATTTAATAGTACCATTAATATAATCTGTCTTAATTACACACACACACACACACACACACACACACACTGGGCTAATAATACAGACACAGTTCATTTTCTGAGTGTGTTTTATAAAGGGCTAAATAATTTTAAGCAAAGCATGGCTATCTCTGTTTACTGCCATAATTTTTCTATGCTCATGCTTGGTATGTGGTAGGTATTTATTTCTGAATCCTCTCAGAATACTGTGTTCTTGTAATATATTTTGAGCAATCAGAGCATACTTTAGAGCTATAGGTCATGTTGCATGACACCATCTATATGCACTGAATTGTCTAACTATAGATGACAGAATAAAAATCAGAATCATTTTGTGCAACTTGTGTACTTTGAGAAGAATAAGAGTGGAAGATGCACGAGCAGCGTGCTCAATAGGAAGATATTATCCTCTACTAATCAACTATGTGTTTACTCGATGTCTGCTCATGACCCATGTTGATATGATGTAAACACCAAGAATGCTCATTGCTGAGTTGAACTCAATTATCTAATGCATCCAACATCTCTTAAATTTAGTAAGAGTTGTTTGACTTTATTCATTTATCTATTTTTTCATCTTTATTTGTTACATAGGCAAACATCATATAAAGATCTTAAAGTATATTGGGACATTTTAATATTTGTTCCTAAAAAAGATGTTCCAACTTAAAACTATCTTTCTAGTTCTGTGCAAAATCACTCTCTCTCTCTTGTCTCTGTATGGACTTTACTCAGGTACAAAAGCCATAATTAAGTCAGTCAATGCCTATTACCAAATATTCATTAAACCCATACTTTGTGCTGGGCACTAGTTTTCATTTCAGAAAACAAAACAAAGTCCCTCCTTCCATAAAGCTTGTATTCATATATATGTTATAGAATATATTAAAATATTTAAAAATGTGCCTCAGGATAATAAGTGCTACAAATAAAATAATGTAAAAGAGAGAAACTAGCTGAAGAATGGGGCGGGGGTGGGAGGGGGGGCATTCAGTAGTTCTTATTTAGCCACATTGGCCTGGGAAAGTATCTTGGAGGGGGTGACATTTAAGCTAGTACTTGAATGTGGAGAAACAGTAACCATGTGCTGAGGAATAAATATTCCAAGCTACTTGTGGCAGAAAAGTAACACATGAGAGAAAATACAGGGAGATGGACTTGAGGGGTAGGCAAATGCCATATCAGGTAGGGTCTGGGAGATAGTGATTTTTAAAAAGATTAACTACAATAAGGTAGAAAGATTGTGATGATGGAAATTTGCAGAAGGCCAGGCTAGAGATGTTATATTTGACTCTGGTTGAAATAGTAAAGTTCAAACCAAAAATAGATACTCTAAGAACAACAGGTTGTACTAGTGAATTAAATGTGGAATGGGAAGAAATTCACAAATTAAAGACAAGATTTGGCCCTAGCTAGTGTTGCTAGTTAGTTAGAGCATTGGCCTGTGCACTGAAGGGTTATAGTTTGATTCTTGATCAAGTGCATGAACCTGAGTTGCAGGTTTAACCCCCGGCCCTGATATGGGCTTGTGTGGGAAACAACCAGTCAATGTGTCTCTCTCACATCATCAATATTTCTCTCTCCCCCTCTTTTTTTTCTCTCTCCCCCACTCCACACCCTTCCTCCCTCCATTTCCACTGCAGTATCAACAAACAAAAAGACAGGAGTTGACCCTAGAAGCTACTAGATGGATAATATTACTACTTACTTAAATATCAAAGATTTGGTAGATAGAGGATTCTGAGATCTGTGTATGGGTGAGGGAATAGGGAAACCTATATGGTTCTTTTCTTCTGGCCATGCTGTTTGTAGGGACTACTGGATTTTTTTTTATAATACAGATTTTTATTGATTTCAAAAAGTAAGGGAGAGGGAGAGAGTGATAGCAACATCAATGATGAGAATCATTGATAACTGCCTCCTGCATGACTCTTACTGGGGATCAAGCCTGAAACCAGGTTCATAGATCTATGCTTAACCACAGGGCCACACCAGCTGGGCTGCGACTACTGGATTTTTAAGTAGACAGTTGACTATTAATCTTGAGGTCAGAAAAAAAGGCATCAAGAGCTGCTAAGAAATCTACAGAGGGAGACAAAAAATTAACCAATAGTTTGGTCAACATCCAGGTCTTTGGAGATCTTAATAAATTAAGTTTAACTTAGATTGGATTGAAGAGAGACAGGAGGTAAAAAAAAAAAAAAAAAAAAAAAAAGTGGACATAGTATTGTATATAGAAGCTTGCTAGAAGTCTTGCTATGGAGATAGAGAAATACTGTAATTGTTTGGAACCAAGTTAATTTTTATTTGTTTTAAGATGGGAATGATCCAAAAGGTAAGGTGAAAGAAAATATACCTTAGAAAAAAGGGAATGTTGGCAGAGCAAAGATCAAGAGAAATTATGAGGTGAAGGAATCCAGAGTCTGAGTGAAGGGTTTGTTTTAGGTAAGAACAGGGACACCTTTTCTATGTCAAGGTAGGAAAGACAGAGTGGATGAACACAGGTACAAAAACTGGCAGACGAGGTGGCAGCGCGAGAGCAAATTGCGATGATGTGCTCTGTCAAACATAGCAATTAATTCTTTTGTAAATAATTGCTAGCTGTCGATGCTCTTTATTAAAGGTCAAATACAGCAGCTTTACCATTGTTAGAAGAAGAATAAAGGAACTAATCTGCATTGTTTAATATCACTAACATTTTTTAAAATTTCCCATTGAAACTATATCACATACATTGATGGGGAGAAATTCAAAATAAAAAATAAAGACAGAAGAATTTATCTGCTTGAAAAGTATATGAAAACGATACCAAATAATATTGATCTTAACAAGAACTTCCTTTGTTGTCAGCAGACACATTTTCAAGGCTTCCACATTTTAATTAAAAAAAAAAAAAAATGGGGCAACTGTCAATTTGAATTACTCCATCCTGCTTTGCATAATAATTTACATATTTATCCACCAAGAAGGCTCTGATAAAGGGCAACATCCCATGAGAGATAAAAAATGCTTGATTCTTGAATCACAAACCCTCTTCTCTCCAGCAGCGAAATTGTAGTATTGAGAAAGACAATGGGCCAGGTCAGTAGTTTGTAGTTTATTTTTTACTCTGAAATTTTATTATAGAAAATTGCTTGGGGCAATTCTTATCATCACTGTCCCAGTTAAAACAATTTTTGGATTTTAACCATGAAGAACAATTCTTGCCTAAAACAGGATAATCACAAGAAAGCTTTTATTCACTCCCAACAAAAAGTCAAGCTAATTTTGAAAACAAAAGGTATTTGTTTACTGTTTTTATTTATTAGTAATTTAAGGCTCTGCTCTTTAGTCTTCAGACAGATGCTTTGAGATACTCAGAGTTTTGAGAACTCTCCTTGAGATTTAATTTTTATCTCAATTGTAAAGTTGTCTGAGTACAACCTAAAGTTTTATACCTTTTTTGATTTTGCCCTTCTCTCCTGAGTGGGGCATATCCTGACACTGGGATAAGCTCATGCTAAGTGCTCTCTAATATCCTCCCTGGTGTGTAGGCTGTCTGCTTTGCTTTCACAATTTCTCCCAGCATAGCACATCAAATAGACCACATGGAACCCCCAGAAAATGATCACATGTGTGCCAGAGATTTTAGGCATCCAAACCGTGGACAAGGACTGAGATACTAAGGACTCCTAGGATGTTAAATGAAATCCCACTGCTAACACTTGCATTGATGGCTGATGCCAACTCCAAGTGCGTCACTGTGGCTCCTACAGAGACTGGCCCCCACGGCGTCACTCTCCACCCCTCCACTGCTCTCCTTCCATCCTCAATACCTGCCTTTTCACTGCTCTACAGATAACCAGTGAGGTTGAATCCACGCAAGGCTCAGCTGTAGCACTTTAACCTAATCATTAACTAAGTGCTTTTCAAAGCATGTTCCGCAGAGCTGAGAAGTCTTGTGGAAGGGTGTCAGGGTCACTGCTGAGAAGCATTTCTTCACGGAAACTGGCAACTGTCAGATATTTGCTTTTCAAACAGAGCATCTCCATTCCTCTTTATTTTGTGAAGAACCCTTTACTAGGGCCTGCCACATGCTTTCTTTTGAGAAAGCAGTCTGCTTTGGGAAAATACAGAAAGTATTCATGTTGATAGAAGTGAAGAGATTAGTCTGTGAACCCTTCTGGGCTGAATTTTCACAGTAACATTCTAGAGACAATGCTTTGACCTTGTGAGTCCAAGACAAAGTGGAAGTGAAGGATGGACATTTATGGTCATTCAGTTTCTTTGTGATCTTAAATCACACAGACAGCCAGCCCGCCCAGCTTAGAGGAGGGAAAGGGAGAGGGGGAGGGAGGCAAACGTTGCTTCCTTTTAGCAACAAAGAAAACATGATTTCAGCATATCTTAGAAATATCTAACACGTCCCTCCTTTCCCATTTCTCTATGTTCCTGTGTTTTTGTTTGTTTGTTGTGTGTTTGTTGCAGTCTTTGCTTTAGTATAGTATTAGGATTACAAAATGGAATCGATAGTTTCCTTGAGAAAACATAACACCCAGCTAAATAAGAGCTCATTTACAACGTCTCCCATTTCACTGAGTGAGTCAAGAATAGAAATTGTAAATGGTGCTTCAGTCACTGAATACCCACAGCATTAATCAGAAAAGAAACCGTACTGCACAAGGCCTTTTTCCTTCTGTCCTGACGCATTACAAGAAGGGCTCTGTCTTCCTGCAAAGGGGAGCTCCTGCTCCAGGCCCACCCTTTCCAGCCCCTCCTGGCGAGGAGGCCGCAGTCAGTCTTAGGAAAAGTGTACAAAGGAACTAGAAGGAGCTGAAACATACAAACAACTTTCATCACCTTTTGTTTAATCTTTACTTTTGGGGGAATTATTTTCATATTTAATTAAACCAGATATTTGCTTTATGGCAGGGAGCTACTTCTTTGTTTGGGTGGGGAGACTAGAGATGAGAGAGAGCTGCGCGTGATTTTCTTCAGTTCACACCCCCACCTACCTTCTAAAGGACAGCTTAGTTGATTATCCTGTAAATCATCTTACAGCAAGATTGTGGCTTTGACATGGAAAAGGGGATCTCCATCCTCCATGCTTCGCCACAGCCAGCGAGCTCCTGCAGCCTCTCTGTCTGGGCTGAGCAGGAACAGAATCCACCCACTGGACTTGGCTAATAACCAGGCCGAACGAAAGAGTGGCCCTGGCTGCCTGCTGGTGCTGCAGGGACGACGTAAATGTTGTTTTCCTCTGATGCCGCCCTCACACAGTCGGGTATGTGTTGCAAAACGGAGAAAATTATCCAAGGGCTGTAATTATAGCGACTCGTTGACACAAATGCTGAGAGGCAGATGTGGCATAAATAATGAGAGAACACAAAGAAGACTCTTCATTATCAAATCCAGCCTTCGGCTCCTCATCACGAGGGAAGCGGCCAGGGCCACAAAGGCCAATGGTAAGAATCAGTTTCCCCCAAGGCTGCTTGATTATCTCCCCACCCAGGGAACTGGGGGGTGGATCTCAGAGCTCCGACCTATTAGAGTAAAAAAAAAATCAAACATGAGCCATATTGCAAATGGTGTGGCCTCACATGGACACTGCCATATGGGCATATGGATAGAATAAATAGGGCGTGTTTAGGGAATGCAGCAAAGCCAGAGAGCAAAAGGGAAACCCAAACCAAAGCATGACTCCAACAAAAGTGAGGCCAAGCCAGGAAGACAGTAGCAAAAACAACAACAGGCAGATCAAACCCTTTAGTGGCGTAGCCGGCAGCTCCCATGATGGACATAATAGCCAAACGTTGAGTTGTAATTTCTAACTTTTATCACAAAAGTGACTAGTTTTATCATCATACAGTAGCCATAGATACATAATTTTTTAAAAATTATTATAGATGTCCCCTACTTCCCTCCCCTTCTGGTCCTCTCCACCCACCTTCCCCAACCTCTTTGTTGTCTGTGTCCATGGGCTATGCATATAAATTTTCTAGCTGTTCTCTTCACCTTCTTTCTCCCGTCAGCCCACCCACCTCCCCTCTGACATCTGTCAGTCTGTGTCATCTAGCCATGTCTCTGGTTCTGTTTTGTTCATCACTTTAGTTTGTTCATTAGATTCCAAATATAAGTGATATCATATGGTATTTGTCTTTCCCTGAATGGCTTATTTCATTTAGCATAATAGTCTCCAGGTCTATCCATGCTGTTACAAAAGATAGTAGTTCTTTTTTACAACTGCAGAGTATTCCATTGTGTAAACATATCACAGCTTTTATTTTTACCCACTCATCTACTGATGGGCACTTGGGTTGTTTCCTGTCTTGGCTATTGTAAATAATACTGCTATGAACATAAGGATGCATATATTCTTTCTGATTGGTATTCTCACGAACAATTCACTAGGGTTCCCTTTTCTCCACATTCTTTGCCAGCACTTGTCTTTTGTTGATATATTGATGGTAACCATTCTGGCAGGTGTGAGGTGATAGCTCATCGTGGTTTTCCTTTATATCTCTCTCATGATTAGTGATTTTGAGCATTTTTTCATTATGTCTATTTGGCCATCTGTATGTCTCCTTTGGAGAAATGTCTATTGTGGTCCTTTGCCCATTTTTAAATTGGATTATTTGTCTTCCTGGTGTTGATTTGTACATGTTCCTACTATGTTTTGGAAATTAACCCCATACCATATGTATCACTGGCTCATATGTTCTCCCATACAGTGGGTTCCCTTCATTTTGTTGATGGTTTCTATTGCTGTGCAGAAGCTTTTTAGTTTGATATAGTCCCATTTATTAATATTTCCTTTGTTTCCCTTTTGCTTGGAGATACATCAGCAAAAATATTGCTACATGAGATACCTGAGATTTTACTGCTTATCTTTTCTTCTAGGGTTTTTATGATTTCAGGAGTTACATTTAAGTCATATATTTATTTTGCATTTATTCTTATGTAAATTGGTGGTTTAGTTTCATTTTTTTACATGTACCTGTCCAATACTCCATGGTATGCTCTTGCATCATTTGTGAATTATTAATTGACCATGGATGCATGGGTTGATTTCTGGCTTCTCTATTCTGTTCTACTGATCTATATGTCTGTTTTTTTGTTTGTATGTCTTTCACTGATAAGAGCGAGAGATGAGAGAGAGAGAGAGAGAGAGAGAGAGAGAGAGAGAGAGAGAGAGAGAGAGAGACATCAGTCTGTTGCCTCCTGTTCATGCCCTGCCTAGGGATCAAACCCACAACCCAAGTATGTGCCCTGACTGTAAATCTAACTCATTACCTCAATTACCAGCTGAGCCACACTGGCCAGGGCTGCATTTCTGTTTTATGCAGTACCATACTCTTTTGATCATTATGGCCTATAGTATAGTTTTATATTGGGTAGCATGATTTCTCTATTTTTGTCCTTCTTTCTTAAGTTTGCTGTGATTATTTGGGGTCTTTTGTAGATCCACATGAAGTTTTGAAATATTTGTTCTAGTTCTATGAAATATGCCATTGATATCTTTATAGTAATTGCATTGAATTTATACATTGCTTTGAGTAATATGAACTTTTTAATGATAATTCTTCCTATTCATAAACACAGTATTATAAAAGTTCCCACTTATTTGTATCTTCTTCAATTTCTTCAGTTAGATTAAAAAAAATTCTTTCAATAGTGTTTTATAGCTTTTAGTTTCATTTCTTTTGATCAATTCATATCTAGATTTTAGGAGAGCAGTTACTGCTAATTGATTACTGAAATAGAATATACTGACATAAGAGGGTTGGGAACTTCTTGGAAGGCCTGCAAACAAAAATATTAAGGGGGAAGAGGCAGAAAAGAAGAAAACTAGAAAGAAGTGGCTAGTGGGAAGAAATGGAGACAAGGGGATAATTCCCATAATCCTTACAACTCGATTAACTGTTTGTTAAGAACAATATTCAACTAAATAATGATTTGATAATCCTTTTAATATCTCATGCCCAAAATTTGTTTGGTACAGGATGGACAGAGCCAATGGTTTCATCTTTGAATTTTTTCACATGGAAATACTTATTGCTTCTAAAAGATCCTGGTGATTTATTGCAATGCCTCTATACAGAAAATAAAATGCAGCATTAATACATTCTGAAACTCCCAGGCTTCCTTCCTTTTTTTATGTTTCTCTGTTTCCCTGTGCCCATATTTAAAGCAAGGATGCCTACACCTTTGCCTAAAATTCAATGAATTTTCAATGGAATCAAAAGGACATATTGGGATTAATTATCAGAATATTTTCCTTAAAGTAAAATAACTTGGATGCCTCAGATGAATTCTAAATTCTAGGTGTTTTTTGTTTGTTTGCTTTTTAGTGCTTTGTGTTTGAGCCACATTTTTTATCTCTTGCTTTCCTTCATCTCCAAATATATTAAGTCCTACAGTTATGACCAGGTCAGCACAGGTTATTTGGAAGAGGAGAGTCATCATATTTCATAATTGGAAATAACAATAGCTGATGTTTATTAAGCATGTAATATATACCAGATGTTATACTAAAGGTTTTAATGTATCAACCCTTCTGATCCTCACATACACACTCCGTGGCAGGTACAGTTATTTTCTTCAAATTATACATAAGAGAACTGAAGCAAAGAGATGCAGTCCCTTGGTCAGGCTTACATGACCCGCCCATGTGGCAGAAGCAGGATCCATGCCACAGTCTGACTCCAGTATTGGACTCAACCACTCATTAAGCATCAAAACCTGCAATTATCACAGCCAACATTTTCCTTGACTGCTTCAGAAGATTTTTCTAAAACTAAAACCAAAGAATGCCTCAGATTTAATGTACTTAGAGATTAAAATAAAAATCAGATACTATTCTACCAAAAAGTTATTTCTGGCAACTTACAGTCAAAACCTACAAGGTCAACAAATAGGAACCTAATAGAAAATACAATCTGAGAATTATTAACAGAAAGGGTAGTTTACAAATGGTTTTGAAAACAAGGTGTTATCTTAAAAGCATGCCTGTCTCTTTTAATTAATGTCCTTTTTTTTTCCTTTTCTTTTTTTGTAAAATGTTTTTCACTCTTCATATTCCCTTTCCTTTTGCTGAAATCTTTCACTGATTATTTAATCCCAATAGGATTGGTCTCCACACCTCACCTTTTCAGCCAGTTCAACACTAGAATAAATATTATTGGGTCAAAAGGCAAAACTCTTGGATGGAAGAGATAAGAGTACATAACTCAGAGTATTATTCCATACAGAAGGATGGTCAGAATGCTATTCTAATATTTCATCCCATTGCACATTTCAGACTGCAGTCCCACAAGCACAGATGGAGCCAAAGGCCTCAGGACTTCTCATAAGAAAGGAACAAGCACACCTCATAGTTCAGGTTTAATAGTTATCCTTATTGAAATTAAACATTCAGCTCAAACTCCAGTAAAGATACAGTTGGTAATTTTAAAACTGGAAGTGGTATTGGAAAAACTTGTTAGATTTCTAAATGGCATTACAGCTGCCAGTTGAAAAGAAACAGTCATACCCATTCACATGTTTAATCCAGGAAAGTATATACTGGAATAAGTATTAATTGTTAGTGACAAAAAAAAAAAAAAATAGGCCTCAAGCACTTTTAATTAGCACTTAAAATCTGGGTCTTAGGTCCAAGTTATTTAGTTGGTTGTTACAACAAATCCTTATGTATTTTTGTTGTGGAGACTTAGCCAAATGTTTTGCCTCTTGTATACTCTCTGGCTTCATGAACAAGAAATGTACTAAGATAAATGAATTGAGAAAAGTATTTAAATCCATTTTCCTCACTCACAGCAAACAATATTCAAGTCACAAACCTTGGGAAAGTGGATCCGAATATATTTACCTATCCCATGGCCAAATAGAGACTCTTCGTATACTGTAACAGAAATTGTACTATCAAAACAAATATGAGGAGAACCTACTTTTCTGTGGGTTAAGGTGGGACAATATATGTATTTGTGTCTTTCTTCACCTTTTTTGTTACTATAGACCATTCAGATGGAGAGGAGGAGTAGGGAGGAAATTTGCCTCAGTGATTCTTACTGCATTTTTAAAAAATATATTTTATTGATTTTTAACAGAGAGGAAGAGAGAGGGATAGAGAGCTAGAAATATCGATGAGAAAGAATCATCGATCAGCCGCCTCTTGCACACCCCCCACTGGGGATGTGCCCACAACCAAGGTACATGCCCTTGCCCGGAATCGAACCCAGGACCTTTCAGTCCGCAGGCCGATGCTCTATCCACTGAGCCAAACCGATCCTGGATCTTACTGCATTTTTAAGCCAATTTCCACATTGGGTGCAGAAAGCTGATGGGTTGCCCTAATTTACAAGAATATGATAAAAGCTTTGCTAATTTTACTGATCTTCTCTTTCACTATAGCAAGATAACCCAATACAGCGAGTAGGACAATTAGAATTAATTTTAATCTAAAGAAGGCCTGCTAGGACCCTCTCCCTTGAAATATGATGCAGAATTAGACCCATTCATAAGAGTCAAGTATTTATTTAGGTTATAAAAATAATATTTACCAGTGTGCTCCTAAATAGAGTCTATGGACATTTAGGGCCCTAATAAAAAGTATGATTTTAAAGTTTTGCCCTTTGGGAACTACTTACACTTACATCCATTTTCCAAATATTTCCACCCACTGGAATTTGCCTTTAATTTTTGGGTTGGAAAAAAACAAAACAAACTATAAAACACTGAAACCAAGAATTCAATCACAACTGGAAGATTGTGCACAGATGTTTCACACAAATTATTTCATAGCTGAAAGACAAAAATAAAATTGAGGGAGAAACCAGTGTTATTTCTTAATGGAATATGGAAGGTCAGAACTAAGTACTCTAGCCAAAACCGGTTTGACTCAGTGGTAGAGGGTCCGTCTGCGGACTGAAGGGTCCCGGGTTTGATTCCGGTCAAGGGCATGTACATTGGTTGCGGGCACATTCCCGGTAGGGGGTGTGCAGGAGGCAGCTGGTCGATGTTTCTCTCTCATCGACGTTTCTAGCTCTCTATCTCTCTCCCTTCCTCTCTGTAAAAAATCAATAAAATATATATTTTTAAAAAAGAACTAAGTACTCTAAATATACATAATAATTCAATAGAATCTTCTTTACTTTCATCTGGGTAACACCAGTCTTTCAGTGGGGAGAAGAAATAACAGTTGGTGTCTGGTCTGCTGAGATACATGAAGCAGGCACATATTGAAGGTCAACTCTACAGTCTGTCAAGATGTGGGAAGTGTGGAGGAGGGGCGTTTGTTCATTCTCCTCTCATATAAAAAGATGTATCTAATCATGTCCCTTTGAGCAAAGGGAGAGGAAAAAAAAAACCTTGGAAAGCATCAATGTTCTTTAGCTACTTGACAGTGCATGAATTATCAACATATATGAAATTATTCATTTATGCAAAACTATAATTTGTATAGTCTCTTATTCAGCATGAATACTATCCATGTGTGCCAAACATACAGAGCCCTAACTTCATTAGAATAAGTATTCAAGGCAGTGATGTCTGACCTCTAATTTCTTTCCCTGTCATACACACATGCATAAATAAATTGCAAGAGAAAACCCACATTTCTTCATTAAATATAGTTCTGTTAAAAGCAGTAACTAAAATGTGGGAAATGGTCAATGTTCACTGCACAGGATATTTGTAATTGTCTGAGAAAAATGGAGATGCCAAAGCAACATCTGAAGGCTATGTGATCTCTTGAAAATGTCATGCATTGCATATTTCAAGAAGAATGTCATAATGTAGCAACAGAGCAAAGTGAAGGGAGAAAAATAAATAATATTCATTTTAAATATCCTTTCATATTTTAGACAATGCCACCAAAGAAAATATCGTGATGAAATTATATTTATCCTTTTGATTATCCCACAAACTTGATATTAATTAGCTCAATGTTTCAAAAGTTTCACAGAAAAAGAATGAAATGATGGTATAAATTCAATCCCTAAAATGAACCAACTTCCCAATTATCTCACTATCCTATTAGATAAAGAAAGAGAAGGAGGAGAAAAGAAACAAAAAAAAAGCAACTAAAACTTTGAACTTTCTTGGAATAAGTAAAACCAAAAATACTATTAAATGGCTTTCTTAAAGGTCAATTCTTATGCGCCTAAAAATGACACTTGTTTTTGTGTGTGCTTTTCCAGGGATTGTAGAATGGGAGCTCGCTGGTGATGGTTACAGTAGCTAATGCTACTTATGCCTTCTGACAGACAAAATGCCATTTTTATTTTTATTTTTATTTTTTTAGTGGCAGAGGCTGTGTTGGAACTTTCCAACTGTCTTTATGGACAGACAGAAAGAAAGGGTATAACTATTCAATTGCAAAGATTCTTTAGTGTCTGAATGTGGACCTTTAGCAACACAGCCCTTTGTGGAGAGGCTACTTGCAGGGGATACCCTCTACTTTCCTTTCCTTCCCACGCAATCCCTACTCCAACTCTGATGTGAGAAACCATTTATTGATTTCTTTTTTTTTAATCAGCAAAAGAGAGAGAATGAATTCTCAAGTAGACTGAACAAGAGGCATCACTCCACACTTATTCTTTAAGAAGAATAAAGTCTTTCAGAGACAGTTTGCTTCTTCAACCACACCTTGTACATATCTGGGGTATATGGAGTCCTCAGTGCTTCTAACTGATGACTGGGGGCATGTCTACTAGAAACTCATTGGTGGAAGTTGTTAGAGGAGTATGGCAAGTCATCTGGTTTAAATTGCATCATTATTATTTTATTATCATTATTATTTACACAGAGTAGGATATAGGAAACAAAACTAAAAAAAAAGAAAAATATAGCATGAAACTCTTTTACCTCATGATGAATATTTCCAGTATCCAGGTATTTTCATTAATATAAGCCAACCACTGAGCCTATTGAAATGCCATCTCATTAGATAAAAGAATAAGAATGTCAGAATTAGAAAATGAGAAACATTAATCCAGTTTAATTTGCTTTACAAAAAGCTAGCTAGGAATATAATTTTTAAAAATTCTTAGCAACTTCTTGTTTTAGCTCTAAAATGTAAAGAATATAAGAATGTTTATTTCCTTATACTAAGAAAAATACTGGACAAATTGGAAATCAATTCCTTTTCTTGGACCCATCCTAAACAGGTTTTAGGGAGAAACAGGCACATGGAGAAACAGCCAGGATCAGCTGACCAGTAACAGAAGCAGCTGGAGTTCAGAAGCTTCAGGGACACCTACATGGCAATTTTGTTGAATTGCTGGAGGCTGTGTAGTCTACCTTGAGAGTGATAAGTTTTGTGGGGCTAAAATATTAGGGAGCCACACAATTTAAGTGCTTTAGCTTTTGGAACTGTACCAGATTTCCATGATAAAGAACTGAGATCTTTCCTGGCTCTGACAAGGAGAGGAGAAAAGTAATTATTGTGAAATACAACCAGAGCTGTCTCCATAACACAGGGCTAGTCTTCAGGGAAAAGACTTTTCCAGAGCCTGATCCCACAAGGAAGCTCTTACTTTATCTGTTTCTAGCCTTCTTGTCTCACCGAAAGTTGGCAAAGGGTATGGGGAAAGAACATAGTCAAGAAGTAACCAACAAAACATAGTTCTAAAATCTATATTTTTTTCAAGGAAATATGTTGGGAATGTTGTACTCAGGGAAATGGGGAAGTGAATATAGATGGTAGGGTGATATCACTGAACATATCTGTTAAAGGCAGAGCCCAGAGACACAGAGCCACTAAAGGACAGATTCAAGTGAAAGCTTATAAAACATTGCCCTCTGCCACAGCTTACCAACGTATTAATAAAGTTTCAGTATAATTACAGTGGGTTACAGTTGAAAGAGCTGTAAGACACAGACTCTCTCTGATGGGAAATACTTTGGGAAGGCCAAAGTCAATGGGAGAGGCCAGTACAAGAATCTTAGAGGAATTTGCAGCCTCAGCCTTCTATAGCCACAGCAAATATTAGACACAACCCAACTCCTAGTCAGATTAATACAAACCTTACATTAAAGGCCTATTTAATAATTTACTACTACCTGGAATAACATGTTTGGCTTCCAGCAAGTAATTTCAAAACATGCCAAAAAGCAAGCAAGAAAAACATATTCTGAAAAGCCAAAGCAACCATTAGAACCAGACTCATATGTAACACAGTGGTTGGAATTATTAAATAAGAAGTTTTAAATAACTATGATTAATATGTTAAGTGTTCTAATGGAAAAGTGGACAACACAAAAGAACAGATAGGTAATACAGAGAGAAGGAAGCTCTAAGAAAATGTAAAAAGAAAACATTAGAAATCAAAGACACTGTAACAGAAGTGGAATATTTCCTCGATGGGCTATCAGCAGACTTGACATGGCTGATGAAAGAATCGTTGACATTGACGATAGGTCACAGAAATTTCCCAAACTAAAATAGAAAAGGAAAAGAAAAAAGAAAACAAAACAGGACATTCAGAATTGTGGAAATTTTCAAAAGGTATAAAATGTGCATAATTGGAAAGAGAAGAATGAATGGAGCCAAAAAACTATCTGAAACATTAATGGATAAAAATGTTCCAAAATTAATGACAGACACCAAACCACAATCCATATTTCCAAAAAGCTTAGCATCAAGCTGAATGGAAACCATATATAAGACAATCATATTCAAACTAGGAAACGAAAGACCAATAAATAAATAGACATAACTCAAATAGGGATGCACAAAAATATACCATACTAACAGTAATTGAAATAAATCTGAATTAGAAATACTAATTTTATTTATTTTTTTTATTTTATTATTTAAATATATATATATATATATATATATATATATATATATATATATATATATATTACTGATTTTTTATAGAAGGGAAGAGAGAGGAATAGAGAGTTAGAAACATGGATGAGAAAGAATCATCAACCAGCTGCCTCCTGCACACTCCCCACCGGGAATGAGCCCACAACCAAGGCACATGCCCTTGACTGGAATCGAACCTGGGACTTTCCAGTCCGCAGAATGATGCTCTATCCACTGAGCCAAACCGGTTTTGGCTGCAATACTAATTTTAGACAAAGCCAACTTTAGATCAAGGGCATTTTTAGGGGTAGAAGGAAAACATAGCAACTCTAAATGTCTATACATCTAACAAGAGAGCATCAAAATATGAGAGGCAGAAAATTATAGAACTGAATGGTTAAATACACAAATCCACCATTATAGTTGGAGCTTTAAACACTCCTTTGCCAGTAAGTGATATATCAAGCTGGCAGAAAATCAATAACAATATAGTTGACCAGAACCACACTATTAACCAACTTGATATAACCAACTTAGATGAAGTGGACAAATTTCTTGGTCAAAACTTATGCAAAGGGAAATAGATAACTTGAATAAACCTGAAAAAAGCAAAAGTATAGGAATGGTTAACAGATCATTTGTTATATTTATCAAAGCTAATGGATTTTACAGTACATCAAGTGAGTCTTAATAATACAAGTGAAAAATAATTTAGGAGGCTGAAAGATCTTGAAATGGATCAGATAGTGCATAGCAGGAGCCTGATTTCTCACTGTTATAGTGAGAGATTATAGGTAAGCAAGAGGTGAATGCTAAAATGAACCGTATAATAGAAATGGTTAGATTTGGAGACATCAGTATAGGCTTGGCTAAGGTAAATACACATGATTACAATATATATATATATATATATATATATATATATATATATATATATATATATGTGTGTGTGTGTGTGTGTGTGTGTGTGTGTGTGTGTGTATACAGGATCTATTAAAGCACATGCATTTCATTGTTCTGTTAGCTGAGATAAATACAACAAATGATCTGTTAACCATTCCTATACTTTTATAATACTCCAGTAGCAACATGTATACCTAGCACTTACATGTTGGTTTTTTCATTATCATTTTCCAATTAAAGAAGCCAGGGCTCCTTGAGCAATTGGCTGATTAATAGAACTGGAGCAGGAAATACACAAAAAGACCCTAGAGCACATGTGTCAAACACAAGGCCCGCGGGCCAAATCCAGCCCGCCAGGCCTTGCAATGTGGCCAGCACCGCGCTGTCATCACTGCACTCCGCTGTCAGTTTATGACTGTTCAGTAAACCATTCGGCCCGCGATTTAGGCTGGATTTTAGATTTTGGCCCCTTCTCTGATTGAGTTCGACACCCCTACCCTAGAGCATCATGTTGTGCCAGGAAGTAAGAAATTGCACACTCACACACACATGATAAAAGTATGTCAAGGAGACAAAATAACTTGCATATATGCATAATCCATGGGCACAGACAGTCGTGTGGTGGAGGCTTAGGCCAGGGGTGGGCTATAAGGAGTCAATGGGAGAAAAAAGAGGACACATGTAATACTTTCAACAATAAATATTTTTTTAAAATACTTTAAAAAAAGATAAAACAGCCAACTGAAAGACCACTCAATGGCCAAAAGTGGAATAATTTGAGCAAAAAAAATAAATAAAGTAGTTTTGAATTGTAACCCAAAGAATAGAACAAATGTCTGTGAGTCTGTGAGTTGGGGGACAGAATGTAGTCAAGAAGTAATCAATGGAACATAGTCATAAAATCTATTTTTTAAGGAAATACATTGGGAATGTTATAACTTCCTACATTAAAAAAAAAAATCTCATTCGAAAGAATTCCAAATAATTTGTGTATATATTTCGCTCTTACAGAGGTGGAGCACAATGCCTTACGCCTTATATGAGGGCTGTGTTTGATGACTTCCTTTCATAGAGTATGGAAAGGGGATTAAAAGGGTAAGTTTAGAATGATGAAATCCAGCAAACATTACCCCAGACAGAAGGTGCAGGTAAATGCTGACAGTGATGTATATACCAATATTGTATAAAACAATTTTTTTTTCAGGTTGGTTTAACATTTCTTTATAATATTTTCTTTTCTTACTTCTTTCCTCTCTTATTCACTTCCTCTCTATTTCCTTTCTATCCTTCCTTCCTTTTTCTTTCTTTCACAAAATTAATTGTATCAAGCACGTTCTTTATGAAAATATTTTACAGTTCATGTTTACAAAGCCCCCAATTCTAAGAATTTAAATATCCATTCAAATACTGTTTATACATTTATATCATTATTTTTGTTATTGATTATGAGGTAAAGATACAACTTATTTTTTAACCAAAAACCCTGACACTCCTTATTCAATAGTTCATTCTTTTCCTACTAATTTAAATTTTCATTGATATCATACTTGAAATACTTTTACTCATTTGTTTCCATTTCTTGGTTTTCTTGTTTCTTTTATTTTAATGCCTATTTTAGCACATTAAATATTTTTAATTTGTTGTTTTTATCTTGATGACTAAATTGATAACATCATGGATCTAGTTTGTTGCTTAGCAAAGCCCAATAATCTTGAGAATGTACAGATTTTAGGAAGTTGTTCCTTTTTGGACCACCTGCTAGGAAGAGGTGGTGGAATTCACTAATCTGAGTACAAGTTTTGGTGTCAAATGCTGCCGTCTTGCCTCTGTGAGACATGAGATCACTTCATGACCACTGATTGTCTGTATGTTAATTCCATTTAAAAACCAAGCAATTTGGTGACCTATATAGTCTGATGTTAACGCATGTTAAGTGCAATTGATTCTTCTGTTTTAGGCTTAACTCCAATGAGGTTAAGAGAGATTAGTCTCCACATCAATCTATTCCCATCCAGGTGCAGGAGCACAGGACAGTCCCACAAAGCTTTCTCACTCCAAATAATACTACCCTCCCTTTAAACATCTGTTCTTCTCTGCTGCTAAAGCAAGCTCCTCTGGGTAGGGACATGCTTTTGACCAAGGCCTCCTGCTATCTTTTAACATTTCTGAGAACTCTGTTGCTACCATCAAAGAAAAAACTTTAATGTTAGAAGTATTTCCTTTCTTTAGAGTTGAATCACCAGGTAAAGTTTTATTGGCACATTTACTTAATAAGATTTGAAAAAATTCAGGGATTTAAAAAGTTAAGAAATCCCAGTGATCCACTAGATAGGTCCATGGTAAGATTGGGACTCATAGGTGAGATTGGTTCTGTTTTTTTATTTTTCATCTTAACTTTGTTTGCTTTGTGTTTTACAGATATTGGAGTTTGATGTTTCTACTCATTGATATTCACATATTTCCTCTAAATGTAAGATGACTTAGTGACTAAGAGCAAAGACTCTGAAGCCAGATTGCCTGGATTTAAATTCTGGACCCAATACTGTCTAAGATAATTATTATGTAAACCTGAGTGACAAGGCAGAAGGAACACAATGATTTTTTAGAGTGATAGTGGAGCTTTGGTCAAAGGGCCCAACCAAGTATTTATTTCATTAACTAAGGAGTGTACTTTGTTTTATTTACAATTAGATCAAACTTTTTTAAAAACTTTTTTGTCTCCAGACCTTTTCATTTTTTTTTTGAATTTTAACAACCTATTTTATTTAATCCAGTATAAAAATGATTAAATTTTACGTTTTTAAAATATATTTTTATTTATTTATTTATTTATTGTAAAATTTTTTTCATTTATTTTTATTTTTTATTTTTACATATAATATTGATTTTTTTTGCCCCCCTCCCTCCCTCCCAAATATCCCCTCCCTCCCCAGAGTTTTATGTCCATTGGTTGTACTTATATGCATGTATACAAGTCCTTCGGTTGATCTATTATCTCCCCCAGATCCTCCTCCCCTCCCCGCTGTAATTTAACAATCTGCTTGTTGCTTTACTGTCTCTATATCTATCTTTTGGTTCATCAGTTTATAATGATCTTTATTATCCACAAATGAGTGGGGTCATGTGGTGTTTCTCTTTCATTGATTGGTTTATTTCACTCAGCATGATGTTCTCCAATTCCATCCAGGTTGCTGCAAATGATGAGAATTCCTTCTTTTTTATGGCAGCATAGTATTGCATTGTGTAGATGTACCATAGTTTTTGGATCCAATCATCTGCTGACAGGCACCTAGGCTGTTTCCAAATTCTGGCTATTGTAGATTGTGCTGCTATGAACATAGGGGTGCATATATCCTTTCTGATTGGTGTTTCTAGTTTCTTGGGATATATTCCTAGGAGTGGGATTACTGTGTCAAATGGGAGATCCATTTTCAGTTTTTTGAGGAAACTCCACACTGTTCTCCACAGTGGTTGCACCAGTCTGCATTCCCACCAGCAGTGCACGAGGGTTCCTTTTTCTCCGCAACCTTGCCAACACTTGTCATTTGTCAATTTGTTGATGTTGGCCATTCTGACAGGTGTGAGATGGTACCGCATTGTTGTTTTGATTTGCATCTCTCGTATAATTAGTGACTTTGAGCATGTTTTCATGTGCCTTTTGGCCTTCCTTCTGTCTTCTTTTGAAAATATTCTATTTAGGTCCATTGGCCATTTCTTAATTGGATCATTCATCTTCCTTTTATTTAGTTGTATCAGCTGTCTGTAGATGTTGGAGATTAAACCTTTATCAGTGGTGTTATTTGCAAATATGTTCTCCCACACCATGGGCTTTCTTGTTGTTTTGTTGATGGTTTCTTTTGCTGTAAAAAAGCTTTTTATTTTGATGTAGTCCCATTTGTTTATTTTCTCTTTAGCTTCCATTGCCCTAGGGGCAGTATCAGTGAAGAAGTTCTTTTGGCATATGTCTGAGATTTTGCTGCCTGTGGATGCTTTTAGTATTTTTATGGTTTCCCGTCTGATGTTTAAGTCCTGTATCCATTTTGAGTTTATTTTTGTGTATGGTGTAAGTTGGTGATCTAGTTTCATTCTTTTGCATGTGTCTGCCCAATTTTCCCAACACCATTTATTGAAGAAACTGTCTTGACTCCATTGTATATTCGTGCCTCCTTTGTCAAATATTAATTGAGCATATTGATTTGGGTTGATATCTGGGTTCTCGATTCTATTCCATTGATCTATATGTCTGTTCTTGTGCCAGTACCAGGCTGTTTTGAGAACAGTGGCTTTGTAATACAGTTTGAAGTCCGGTATTGAGATCCCTCCTACTTTACCCTTCTTTCTCAGGATTGCTGTGGCTATTCGGGGTCTTTTATTGTTCCAAATGAACTTTTGGAGAGTTCTTTCTAGGTCAGTGAAATATGCCCTTGATATTTTAATGGGGAGTGCATTGAACCTATAGATTGCTTTAGAAAGTATGGACATTTTGATGATGTTGATTCTACCAATCTATGAACATGGTATGTTCTTCCATCTCCTTACATCATCCTCTATCTCTTTTTTCAGTGTCGTGTAATTTTCTGCATATAGATCTTTTACTTCCTTAGTTAAATTTATTCCTAGGTATCTTAATTTTTTTGGTGTGATGGTAAATGGAATTGCTTTTTTAGTCTCTGTTTCTGTAGTTTCACTGTTGGTGTATAGAAATGCCATGGATTTCTTGGCATTAATTTTGTATCCTGCTACATTGACAAATTCATTTATTAAGTCAATTAGTTTCTTAATGGAGTCTTTTGGGTTTTTTATGTACAATATCATGTCATCTGCAAATAAGGATAACTTTACTTCTTCTTTTCCAATTTGGGTGCCTTTTATTTCCTCCTCTTGTCTAATTGCAATGGCTAGTACTTCCAGTACTATGTCAAACAGGAGTGGCGAGAGTGGGCATCCCTGTCTTGTTCCTGTTCTTAGAGGGAATGGTTTTAATTTTTGCCCATTGAGTATAATGTTGGCTGTGGGTTTATCATATATAGCTTTTATTATGTTGAGGTATGATCCTTGTACTCCCACCTTGTTAAGAGTTTTTATCAGGAAAGGGTGTTGGATTTTATCAAATGCTTTTTCTGCATCAATTGATATGACTATATGATTTTTATCTTTCAATTTGTTTATGTGATGTATCACGTTTATTGATTTGGGGATATTGTACCAACCTTGCATTCCTGGAATAAATCCTACTTGGTCATGGTGTATGATCTTTGTGATGCTCTGCTGGAGCCGATTTGCTAGAATTTTGTTGAGGATTTTGGCATCTATGTTCATGAGGGATATTGGCCTGTAATTCTCTTTCATTGAGTTGTCTTTATCTGGTTTTGGTATTAGGGTGATGCTGGCTTCATAGAAGGAGTTTGGAAGTGTTCCTTCCTCTTGAATTTTTTTGAAAAGTCTGAGGAGGATAGGTTTTAGTTCTTCCTTGAATGTTTGGTAAAACTCTCCTGTGAAGCCATCCGGCCCTGGGCTTTTGTTTGCTGGAAGCTTTCTGATGACTGTTTCAATTTCTTCCCAAGTCACTGGTCTATTGAGATTTTTAGATTCTTCCTGATTGAGTTTTGGAAGTTTGAATTTTTCTAGGAATATGTCCATTTCCTCCAGGTTGTTCAGTTTGTTGGAATAGAGTTGTTCGAAGTATTTTATAACAATCCGTTGTATTTCGGTGGGGTCTGTTGTTATTTCACCTCTTTCATTTCTGATTTTGTTTATTTGGGTCCTCTCTCTTTGTTTCTTAGTTAGCCTGGCTAGAGGTTCATCTATCTTGTTTATTCTTTCAAAGAACCAGCTCTTGGTTTTGTTGATCATATGTATTGTTTTTTTGGTCTCTATGTCGTTTATCTGTGCTCTGATTTTTGTTATTTCCTTCCTTCTGCTTACACTGGGCTTTTCTTGTTGCTCCTTTTCTAACTCTTTGAGTTGTAGAGTT
The DNA here is from genome assembly GCF_964339955.1 of Pipistrellus hanaki. NCBI lineage: Eukaryota > Metazoa > Chordata > Mammalia > Chiroptera > Vespertilionidae > Pipistrellus > Pipistrellus hanaki. The sequence goes on from NC_140510.1 coordinate 29,756,937, forward strand.
AGATCATCTGTTACCCTTTTTTCTAGTTTTTTGCAATAGGCTTGCAAGGATATGAATTTTCCTCTCAAAACTGCTTTTGCTGTGTCCCATAGATTTTGGATTGTTGTGTTTTCATTGTCATTTGTTTCCAGGATGTTTTTAATTTCTTCCTTGATTTCTCTGGTAACCCAGTCCTTGTTTAATAGCATGCTGTTTAGTCTCCATGTGTTTGCTTTCTTTGCATTATTTTTACTGTAGTTAATTTCCAGTTTTATGCCATTATGGTCTGAGAAGATACTTGATATGATTTCTATCTTCTTGAATTTGAAGAGACTTTGCCTATGTCCCAAAATGTGGTCTATCTTTGAGAATGTCCCATGTGCACTTGAGAAGAATGTATATTCTGTGGCTTTGGGGTGGAGTGTTCTGAAGATGTCAATTAATTCCATCTGGTCTAGTGAGTCATTTAGGATTGATATTTCTTTGCTGATTTTTTGTTTAGATGATTTGTCGAAGGGTGACAGTGGGCTATTAAAATCTCCTACTATGATTGTATTGCTATTAATCTCTCTCTTAATGTCCTCCAGCAGTTTTTTTTATGTATTTGGTTGCTCCTGTATTGGGTGCATACATATTTACCAGGGTTATTTCTTCTTGTTGGATTGTTCCCTTTAGTATTATGAAGTGGCCTTCATTATCTCTTATTATGTCCTTCACTCTGAGATCTAATTTGTCAGATATAAGTATTGCTACCCCAGCTTTTTTTTCATTTCCATTTGCCTGGAAAACTTTTTTCCATCCCTTCACCCTCAGTCTGTGTGCATCTTTTTTTCTGAGGTGGGTTTCTTGTAGACAACAGATGTATGGGTCTTGTTTTCTTATCCAATCTGACACACTATGTCTTTTGATTGGAGCATTTAATCCATTTACATTTAAGGTTATTATTGATAGGTACACATTTGATGACATTTTTATTCTATACCCGTGTTCCTTCTTCACTTCCTATTTCTTTATTTTTACAGTAGACCCTTTAGCATTTCTTGCATTGCTGGTTTGGTGGAGATAAATTCCTTCAGTCTTTTTTTGTCTCTGAAGCTCCTGATTTCCCCTTCAATTTTGATTGATAGCCTTGCTGGGTACAGCATTCTTGGATTCAGACCCTTCCTTTGCATGACTTTGTATATTTCATCCCATTCCCTTCTGGCCTGATAAGTTTCTGTTGAGAAATCAGTTGCTAGTCTGATGGGGGTTCCTTTGTATGTAACTTTCTGTCTCTCTCTGGCTGCTTTTAAGATTCTTACTTTGTCGTTGTTGTTTGCCAATTTGATTATAATGTGCCTTGGAGTCTGTCTTCTGGGATTCATTTTGCTTGGGACTCTGCGAGCATCTTGGATTTGTGTGGGTTTTTTCTTCTCTATTTCAGGAAAGTTTTCTGTCATTATTTCTTGAAATACTTTTTCCATGTCTACCTCAGTTTCCTTTCCTTCCGGAACCCCTATTATTCGAATATTATTTTGTTTTATATTGTCCCAAAGCTCCCGTAGGCTCTCCTCCTGCTTTTTAATCTTTTTTTCTAGAAGCTGCTCTACTTGGGTATTTTTTTCCATCTTATCTTCTAGCTCACTGATGCGGTCCTCTGCTTCATCTAGTCTACTCTTAATGTTTTCTATTGAGTTCTTCATGGTGGCGATGTCATTTTTCATTTCTTCTTGGTTCTTCTTCAATTCCTCATGGTTCTTCTTCAATTCCTCATGGTTCTTCCTCATTTCTTCTTGGTTATTGTCAAATTTCTCTTCCATTCTTTTTAGCCATCCTATGATCATTATTCTGAATTCTTGCTCTGGTAGGCTGCTTACCTCTGGCTCGTTTACTTCCTTTTCTGGTGATGCCTGCTTTTCTTTCATGTGCGGACTATGTTTTTGTCTCCCCATGGCCTCTCTTCTCAGGATGTCTGGTTATGTGGTGTTCCTTCTCCTGCGTTGATTTAAAGGTACAAAATACAACACTACCTGGTACAACACAAGGGGCACTTAACAGGAATGTATTTACAATATTATTAACCTCTAATAAAGGTGACCACTAGAGAAAGGCAACTTAGGGGATAGGAGAGAAGGAAGAAAGGTAAAAATAAAATAAATAAAAATTTAAAAAAGTAAAAATTAAAATTAAAAAAAAATTAAGTAAATAAAATTTAAAAAAAAAGAGGGATAAAGAGATAGAAAAAGAGGAAAAAAAGTAATGACAAAATGAAGTTGGAAAACAGGGAAAAAAAGAAAGGAGAGAGAGAGAGAAAGAGAAAGAGAGAGAAGAAGCAAACTAAAAGAGAAATGGGAAACAAACTACAATATATATATGTGGAGAAAATTGCCATAGAACAACCACTGAACCCAGCCAATGCCAGTAACAATACTTGGAGATTAATACAAACTACAATATCCCCTATTATTAAGTAAGGCTATGATATACAGAAGTAAAAGAAACAAACAAAAACAGAGGATTTAAAAAAAAAAATACAAAGCAACAATAACAACACAGTAATAAGCATAACAATTTCACTAACAAGCATAAAAATTCACAATAATCAACCTTCACACAAACAATGCGAAAAGGATAGAGGGGAAAACGGTTTTTTTTGTTTTTGTTTTTTTTTAACTAGTTAATATAGTGCAGAGATTGGTATTTATACACTTGGATCAGGGGTTGGAACTTAGGTCTATAAGTATAGTGAGAGTTTTAGCAGGGGGTATACAGAAAGAATAGAGGAAAAACTAAAGCCGGAAAGGGATAGGATAAACTGTAGACTAAAAGGGTAAAGTTTAGTAAAAGACTGATGGTGTAAAGGTCGAGTTGAGATAGGGTTGAATGATGCTATAGTAGAGATTAAAATAGAATGAAGGTTACTCCCAATGTAAAATAAAGAAAAAATAAAATGGTACTGGAGAGGGAAAAAAAAAATGCAAAATAGCAGTAGTAATAGTGATGATAGAGATTGAAAAATGTAATAATTAAAAAGGTAAAATCAAGTAAGGAAAAAAGAAAAAAATCGTTTCTTAAGTAAAAGATATAAAAAATGAAGATTAAATAAAAGATGTAAAAAATGAAAATAAAATAATAGTAAAATTAGCATAAAAATGTCTAGTAGTGGTCATTCACTTCCTCTGTTAATGTATTTGGCACTTCTGATTCTCAGCCCAGACAGTCTTGCAGTTCCCAGCATTCCACTGCACCTCAGATTTGTAAGGTAATCCTTAATTTTAAGTAGGCTATATCTTAGTTATTTGTGTCCATTTATTTTTGATTAATTAAAAGATAAAAGAAAAGAAAAGAGAAAAAAAAAGAAAAAAAAAGGCAGTTTGTAATTCAGCTCTTAGGTGTCAGTGTTACCGGTTTGACCTCCCAGTCTTTTTGGTTGCTCTGGCCTTCTTTCTCTATGGCTCTAGCTGGCAGGGTGCCAGCTGGCTCCCAGACTATCTCTTCTGGTACAGATCCCTTGTTTCCAGGAAGGCAATTTCCCCCTGCAATTTCCCTGGATATGCCCAACTGGGCAGTCCTTCCCTAGTATGCAGGAGCAAGGGGGTAAAGGGGATCAGGCACCAAGCTGTCCAGACGTTCCGCCCTTGGCGAAACAGCCGAGATTCTTAATACTCTGTCCCATGTCCCCTGGCACTTTAAAAAAGTCCCGCTTCTGGGGAGGATTACGTCAAACCCAGCACTAGGTGTCGCTGCAGCCTTCTTTGGGTGCCGCTCGGGGGGCGGTAGTGCGCGCTCCGGCTACAGTGGGGGAGGGGCCGGAGCTCCCCTGCTACCATAGCTGCCTGCGCCGCGGGACCCGGATCCCCCAGGCTGTCCCCGCAAACTCTGACCTTTCCGTGGGTGACCGAAGAACTCCCCCGAATCCACGCGCCCGCGCCGATTCGGGCATCTCAGCTGCTCGATGGACCTCCCCGCTGTGGGCTTTCCAGGCCTCAGAGAGGTTCCTTCTTTCCTGGTAAGATGGCGCTGCCTTCCCTCCGGAAGAGCTCACCGGGAGAGCTAGCCGTGGCAGCGGCAGTGCTGGCCTCTTGGTCAGGAAATCCTGTCCAGCGGACCTTTCCTTACCTTCCTAGCGAATTCCGAAGCCCCTTAGCTGCCAATCAACATTCCCTGAGCGACTCAGATGCTGTTTCTATCTGTTCTGGGACCAGAGTCAGAACAAGTTCGACTGTTCGGTCGCCATCTTCAAGCTCCGCCCAGACCCTTTCATTTTAATGAGTTTTTGCAAATAATGTGTAGGTTCATCTATTGATATTTATTATATCAGAAATTAAAAGTGAGAAAATTTTAAGTATTAATTTTAGTTTATGTAAAATAATAATAAGATGGTCACATGTTAATAGAAATACCATGTTTTAAGAAAAAACTCTATTTCCCAAATATAAAATTAAGTGTGACTAATAGTATTATTTTACATTTTTACAATTCTCTTTAATTTTTGACCAAAGGAAGAAAGCTTGATTCCTATATATACTCCTGTGTGTAACCTGTTCCAATGTACTATTTTGGTTGAGGTATATGAAGAAAAGTTGGCATCATACACATGTACCCTTGAAAGAGGGAAGTCATTAATAGCAGTGCTGGATATTCTTCTTTGTCATTACACCAAAACTCTGCAAAGTGTTGCTTTTAAAGTTTACTTGCAACATGGACTCTGAAACCACATTGGTGAACTTTGTATACTCCATCAAATTAAAGCACATTGGTATAGTGTGCAATTTAAATGGATGATTTACCCATATATAACTTTATAACATTATGCATTGTCATTTGGAAAATATTGGTTCAATGAATTATACAAAATCCCAAATGTTGATACATTTCTTTATATGATATCAAAAAACTACATCTATTAATCTCATCATTTGCCTTGTGAGAAAAATCTTAAAATAGCATAAAGCTATCAAGTTCAAAATGCAGATGTGCTTTTTCCAAAATTCTAATTTTAGCTTCAAAACCCTAATTTTATCAAGTCAACAAATATTATTAGTGCTTTTGCTTAGAGAGTCTGCTTATTTTGTTTATATTTAAGAAAATCCCTACCAAATATTCAGGTAAGAATAGCAATCATTTATTATTCTTTAAAAAGTAATAAACTGATACTCCATGAAAAAAAAATCACCTATTTCAATTAGCAACACAAACTATTGCATAGTGCTTTTACTTATGACTACTCTATTATTTCACTAGGGAGCAGAAGTGCTTTATGTATTCTCATTTTGTCACAAAAGTTATTGAAATTTATATTCAAATATTAAAATTTAATAAAATGAATGATTTTTTTTACTGTTATAATAAAGGCATCTTACCTAAAATTGGCAACTCATTTTAATTTGTGAATGTCTAATAGAAAAAATTTAATGGCTACTGTTACAATTTAGTGATATCAATTTAAACCACTATTGTTTCTGCACCATTGATGCAAATGTCAATACGGTGAAAAAGGCAAATGATATGTCTCTATTATTATAAAAGTAGTTTTGACCTTTGTGGGTCCCTGGAAAAGTCTCAGTTTCTCCAGAAATTCATGGGCCACAGTTTGAGATTTGCTGACTTAGATGAGAGTGGGTAGATCCAATAGAATAGCAAACGATTTCTGTCCAGTACAGAATACAATCCCAATGTAAATAGACTTGGTGTTTTAAAAGGAATAAACTAATTGGTCTCTAATTTAATGAAATTGTTTCAGCATTCTTTTCCTGACGTTATAATCTATTTCTCAGATTCTTTTTTTAATTAGCTGAAACATTTTGCTAGCTCTCCCATTAATGAGTTACATATATCATTTATATGTTCTCTCTGTATATTTGTTTGAGACTTGTTTTTACTTCTTAAAAACTACAACCGATGCCATTTACTATGTGATATTGGGTGTTACTTAAATTCTCTATGCTTTATCTATAAATGGAAATATTAACAGTTACTACTCATAGCATTATCGTATCACATGATTTAATACATGTATTCACTTAGTGAAGTACCTGGCACAGCACAAATGCTCTACATATTGATACATAAATGGTGACTATTACTATTTACATTATTTAAAATAAAACATTTCCCAAATAATTTTCTTTAAGTAGAGATGCACCAGCCCTGAAAAAAAATTTTGGTGTGACTATTTTTGAAAGCATGAAAACAGTAGAAATGTTTTATGCAAATGTCTAAAATTAATCAAACACTCCAAAAGACTTTAGCCATCTTGTAAGAGGGTGAAGTTAAGGGACTGCAAAATCTCCATACGAGGTGAATTTTCCCCAAAGATAAATGCTTGGTATTATGAGCCCTGGAAGCAGCTGAGGTGAGTCAATGGGGTTTTGTTTTTAGACAGCTCTCCCCTGCAGGTCCTGCCTAGCTCCTGTTGACTCAGACATCCACAGGTTATTGGGTGAGTGCAAAACATGTGACCAGGACAGAAATGAACCTTCAGTAGAGTTATGCAGACCCAGGCAGAATTCAGCCAAAAGTGCAGTAAAACTGAAATCTGAAGAACTTTAGTCAACTCGCCCTTGAGCCCAGACTGCAGTGTTTACTTGTATTGATATTCATAAAAATAGTTGTAGTGTGTACTAGGGACAAGCTACTATTTTAAAATTGCCAGTGGGGTTTGTTTTTCTATTACTTGAGGTGGAGGGAAGTTAGAGACTTTAAAATTATTTAAGCAGGAGAAGAAACATTTTTGTATTTTGTGGTTGAAATAAAATTTGCCCTGGGGCAGATTTTTCCTTCTTTCTGGGAGGTATTCCTTTAGCCACCCTTTTTAGCCATGTAGATGCAAAGTGGTTGCACTTAGGAAAACAAACCCAAAGGCAGTGGCTGCTGACTGAGATGCTGCTCCTTTATTAATGCAAACTGCTGTCTTGGCCTCTGATGAATATGACTGTGCTTCCTTCTCTTCCTGAAGCCCAAGGTAGGGGCAGGATCCTGGATGTCATATAGGAGAGGACCAGAGAACAATTCAATGTTATCTCCTCAAATAAATAATAAATGATATTCTAATTTTCCTTTAACATGTTTGCTTTTTTCCCCCATTGATAACTTAGAAAAGTTTTCAGCTTGTTGTCAAAGTTGGGAAACCTCTCTCCAGTTTCTCACATGAATAAGTTGAAAGATATCAGGTGCAGTACCTAATCTTAAATACTCTTGAATTATTGCTATTTATTAACTAGTTTGTCACCAATGTCCTTTTCTTTGTGGTTTTTATGAATATGAATTTTATGTTATTTTGATGATGTCTTTTTTGCCAAGTCAAAATTTAAAGTTTTTAAAATATGCTCATGTGGTTTCTTACTTTTTAGTAATGAAATTATCAAACAATTCAAGGACATATTTAATCTCCTTTTCAAAATATATCATTTTTTTTCTTAATGAATTACTCCTTTTCGTATGCTTTGAAGAAATATTTTAGTACAACTTATTTTTAAAGTTAGAAAAAATTCTATTGATTTTACTATTCCTCTGTATTACTTCTATTTCATATTTATTAACTTTTCCTCTATATTTTCTCTAATTTACTTGAAAGATAAGCTGATAGGTTAAAAAATAGAAGGACCCTTCACATATGTCCAATTAAAGACTCAGTTATTTTGTTGAAATGTTCCAAAATGTTTTTCCAAATTACTTTATCTGATGTAACTTTTTATACCAAATTTGTGAATCTCACTTATGCCCAGATGACAGTCTTTAAAATGTCAGTGTAGCATATTGGAAGTCTTAAACAGCTTTGAAATAGGCAGACTCTCCCCTTTTATTTAGACTTGGTGCAGAAAAATCAAAGTTGGAATGCATATTGAAAATGCTTCATGCACAAAAAAAAAAAAACCCTCAAAATATAAAACTTCTAGAAGAAAACATGGAAAAAAAAACTTTCTTCAAATGTTGGTGTTGGCAATGATTCTTGGATATGACACTAAAAGCTCAAGCAACAAAAGCAAAAATAAATAAGTGGGACTACATCAAATTAGAAAAGCTTCTGCACAACAGAGGAGAAAATGAATAAAATGAAAAGACAACATACAGAATGGGAGAAAATATTTGCAAACCAAATATTTTTTAAGAAGTTAACACCCAAAATATATAAGGAACTCACACAACTCAATAACAACAAAAAAATGGATAAAAGACCTGAAAAACATTTTTCAATTTATATAGATAACGGGTATATGAAAATGTGTGTAAAGTCACTAAACATTAAGAAATGCAATTCAAAACCACAATATAATATCAACTGTTAAGACTGCTATTATAAAAAAAGAGAAGACATAACTAACATTGGAGATGGGGTGGAGAATATGAAATTCTTTTTGGATCTGCAATAGTTGATGGGAAGGTAAATTGGTGCAGCTATTATGAAAAACAGTATGCAAGTTCTCAGTAAATTAAAAATAGAACTACCATATGATCTAGAAATTCCACTTTCGAGTATATATCCAAGGGAAATTAAATCAATATCTTGAAGAGATATCTACACTTCCATGTTCATTGCACCATTAGTCACAATAACCAGGATCTGGAAACAATGTGAATGTCCAGGGGCAGACCAATGGATGAATAAAACATTATATATGTATATATATATAGGTTGGGGCAAAAGCAGGTTTAAAGATATGAGTACGTGAAACACAGTTTATTCTTGTATTATTATTTATTAATTATTGTATTATTTTTTATAAGAACTGTACATATACTTTTGCCTCACCCTGTATAGATATATATGGGGGGGGGGGGGAGGGAATCCTGCTATTTGTGACAAATGATGAACCTGGAAGACATTATGATAAGTGAAATAATCCAGACACAGAAAGACATACTGTATGATCTCAGTTATATGATGGATCTAAAAGAGTTGAATTCACAGAAGCAGATTGTAGAATGATGGTTGTTGCCAGGGGGTGGGGAAAATGGAAAGATACTGGTCAAAGGTTACAATCTTTCAGTTATAAGGTAAGTTCTGGGGAGCTACTGTATACCCTGGTGACTGTGTTAACAATTTTTTATTATATACTTGAAGCTGGCTATGAGAGTTAGATATTAAATGTTCTCACCACATGCATGTGCATATGTACACACACATACACACACACACACACAGACGGTAACTAAGAAGGTAATGAATGTGTTAATTAACATGACTGCAACAATTGTTTCACTATGAATAGGTTTATCAAATTATCACTTTGTACACCCTCAATATATGTGATTTTTATCTGTCAGTTTTACTTCAGTAAAGCTAGAAAAAAGAAACTACTCCATTTACAAGAAGAACTCCCAAAGAAAACATATAACTGTTGCACATTAATAAAATAATTATTTCAATTATGGCTCAATAATGAAATAGTCATCTTAGTGAGATTTAGAAAATGATCTGGATATGACCATGTTCATATCACAATATGTCATGCTATATGGTGTTTAGCACAATGAGCTAGAAACTAGTGTTTGTTTTAAAATTTCAAATTTTTATCCTATTTTTCTTGGTATACTTTTCCACTTTTCCTCTTTAGACACTGCAGTGTTATTCAGTATGCTTTTTGGCTAACTTCTCCCACTTGAGAATGCCACAAGTTAGAACTTGATTTGTCAGCACTGAGCTGGGAATTTTCTTCAAGGTAACACAATACACAAACCTTATGATTTGAGAAAACCAGGACGCCTCCAGGTTTTACTTGCTCTCTGTATCCCAGGTTCACCCATCACCATTTTCTAAGCTATGAGAAAGTGGTAAGAGAGAAGAAATATCAGTAAGTGCTAGTCCAGGGACACTAACCAAATGGGCTGCTGGAAATGCCCTCTCGGGTGGACTTTGCTGTTGTTAATAGCATACACTTATATAATAATTACTATATTCCAGGCACTGTTGTGTTTGACCTATATTAATTAATTAATTTAGTCCTCATTGCAGTCCTATGAAACAGTTATGATTATTATCTTCATTTTTCAGACCAGGGAAAGGCATCTCAGAGATAAATAACTCTGTCCGGATCACATAGCTGGTACTTTAGTGGAAGGATTGAAACCAGGCAGCCCAGTTACACATGCTCTAACACACTTTAGTGAAATATCACAAGGCTCATATTCCAAATATAGGATATCCAGAAAATTACAGGCATATCTGAAAAAGCTGACATTTCCAAAGTAGGCCTATTCTCATCATAAGATTACATGGCACTATTTTTCTTACATACTAACTGGGCATTAGCAAGTTTCACAACACTTGCTCTTTGATATATTTCTAGGTGATTTCTCTGGGCAGGTTGTCAACCAATGGTTATTGGCACCCACTCAAATGCCAACAGAAACCCCCGATTTGGGGTGTGGTGAAGAAGGAAACTTACTTTGTGCAAACGGCTCAATGGTAATACAGCATGGCTGTGGAGTAGCACTGCTGTGGAACAGCTGTGTGGTGCTGCAGCTCCTCTCTGCAGGCCCTGCTCCCCAGGGGTCTGCCCTGAGGAGATGTCCTCTGTGTTTCAGCTCCAGTTGGGACACACAACCTTCGGTCTTGTATGGAAAGTGCACTCACTGAGATAGAGGAGAGCTGGCTTATATAGGCAGACGGTCCCACCCCTGGTTCCTGATTGGTCTGTACTCCTGCAAATGGCGATGTCCAATCTTCACAATTTGGTTGGTCCAAAGGCACCGTCTTGATTGGTCAGAATAAAGCAGCTCTGATTGCTCAGAGCTTCGCAGCTCTGATTGTATGGGTAAAGCCTCAGTCTTATGGGTTAAAATAGGACTCCAGGCACCCTTCATAAGAGCTGGTTCAGGTGGCAGAAGCACAGTGCAGGCAGGCATTCAGCTCAGAGGCAGGTAGGTTAGTGCAGAGGCTTCTCCATGAAGTACAGTTTTCATGAGAGGTTCCACCCCCCTCACACTCCTCCACCTCCCCATCCTCCCTCCCCCACCTCACCTGGAGCAGAAATGACTGATAGGCTGTGTTCTTAAAACATTTGGCCCAGTTAGCCACTAGGAGCCCTTCTTAATAGGTATCTTTTTTCTCCCCAGGCTTCACAAGGTCCACAGGTTCCAGCACCACCAGGACAAGGGAACTTATCTCTCCTCTTTTCTCTTCCCCATCTGTCTTCACACCCCAAGCCATTTAGAGCATAGTCTCTTTATTCTTTAGTGCCCCCAAAGCAAAAACAAGTCATCCAGTTCCTTTCCTCCCCCAATAAGATTGCTTGATATTTTATGTACAGTAGAACATACCACTAGAAAAGTCCTTGAGTTTAGATACATAAAAACCAGCCTGAAGTATGCCCACGTCCCAGGCATTTCCTGCAGTGACAACTCCTACCTCTCAAGGGCAGGGCACCTTCTTGCTCCGGCAACAAAATTTACACCCAAAAGTGAGTTCTCAGCTGTTCATTCTTCTAGTTAAATATTCCTTGGGTATTTTGTTTTTGTTTGCTTTGTTTTGTTTTGTTTTGTTTTGGTTGGGTTGGGTTGGGTTTCTGGTTTTTGTTTGTTGGTTGGTTTTACACCCCTCCGCACTATTTAAGGCTATAATTTTTATTTATTTTAGAACATGTTGCAATTTTCCACCCAAAAGTGAATCTGGTACACTTTTTCTCAGTATTCCAAGATGCAAATTTGCTAGAGAAGTATCAAAACAAAATTGCTCTCCTCTGCCCCTGTCTATTCGGGGGGACTAGAATTAAAATATAAATAAAGTGTTGTGCATACTCTCTACTTCTCTTTCTCTCTTTCCATGGAGCTAGGGGAGGAAGTTACGCCTGTTCCATGCTTTCAGACTCCAGAGAAACTTTTATATAACTCCTGATTCTGACAGTTTTCCATGAATCTCTGAGAAAAACACAGGAAAAAGCTTCAGAGTGGGTCCTTAGGGATGCTAAACTTGGATAGCCGCCTGAGACTCCATGTGATTCAGTGGAGACATGTGTGGCTCATTTATTTACAGAATTGCTTCTTTCCTATATGTGTTCTTACACGTCAACTTCAGGGAATCTCTTCTACATCCTTCGACAGACCTGCATCACAGGTCCTGGTGTCAGGCAGAAGTGTGCCTGAGAGACAGATGATGTTTCTCTTACTTCAGTGGAGGAGAGGCAATGACAACCAGGAAGAGGGGTATTTGGGGGCAGTAATATAACACATTTCCTTAGGTAAAGCATCTGTTTAAGCTCCCAAATTAAATGTTCTCTTTTATTATTCATTCAGAATGAACCGAAAGGATTTTAATGAGATCTGTTTAGCACCTGCTAAAATCACGTTGGTCAATACCATTCATATTTTTTTTATACCAAATGCATCCCTGAAATGTCTGTATGGTCTTATCAACAGCTTTTTTGGATTTATCATCCCTTTGTTGCTCAAATTTCTGGATTCAGAGAGCTTGCTCACTTTTCACATTTGACAAGCTTCCTGTCTCAGTTTCTCTGTTGCTTCCACATCTGTTTCTCACTTTGTTCCAAAAACAGATGTGGCCATTCTAAAAACTGATTTGCTAGGTGCAATTTACAATATCCACAGTTACATAGATATATTTGGGGTTTGTAAATCTTTGTGAAATACTTATATTGAAGTAGTGTTTTCATTCCAATGTTGCCCTTTAAACATTTTTTGGAGACTTTGTGTGTTTGTTTGCTTCTTACATGCAGAAAATATTTTGAAGGAAAAGAAAATTGGGTCCATTAGGACACTGGAGTTGCTCAGGTGCTGTGTCTTGAATGTTAACAATAGAAGTAGGTCTGGGCATTAGAAAGGCTGGGTTTGCAGAAATAACAGTAAGTGAGAGAGACTAAGGGGAGCTGACCCAGCTGCACGTGTGCTCAGAGGAGGGACAATTAGTTAGGGCAAACATGTGTTATATCAATCGCAGGTGCTGCTGTGGGAGTACAGATTTAGCAAACACTCAAAATCAGTGATGTAGATGGCCCTCCTACTTTCCAAAACTTCTTTCAAGGCAAATGTAGATTTTTGGCCACTGGTCTATGGGTAAGGGTTTTAGACACCGAGGGTGCATGATCAGGGCTGGACCTGAAGCCTCAGAGAGCAGATAATCAGAGTAGGTACTTAGAACAGGACCCAAGGAAACATAAGATTTCTAACCCAAGTTGTACCGAATTGGGGAAATAAACAAACCAGTGGTGGGAGGCAGAGGAATAGGAATATATTGTTAGAACCAAACTAAGCAGCCAGGCTGTTAATACTGAGCTACCAGTTTCTTATTGCTCTTTTTTTTTTAATATATATCTGTGGAGACAAGTTTGCATAAAAAGAAAAATTAATTCCTTCACAAAATATTCTAATAAATATATCACATTGCACAAATTAACATGCCTAAGGAACCCAAACTCTTACCTTCTCCCCCTCCTTCCAATAACATTGGCTTTCTCTCTAGAGCTCATTGGCCCCTGTTCCCAGGGCAACCTGCCAGTCAAGAATTACAGTGCAAAATGTGGAGCAAGGGCAGGAGAGAAGCAAACCCAAAGATCATGCCCTGCAGCAGGGCACGGTGCCCCGCACCCCTGTCCACAGTCCCAAACAGTATTCCTATTGTTCTGCCTGGAAGAGCAACTTCCTTCCTCCTCCCTGCCCCACTCCCCGCCCAACTTCTCCACATCTGGGATCTCAAACCAGCCAAGGAGGTGTGGACACGGAATTTAAGATGTGTTAAGATGCTTCCCAGAGGAAAATGAAAGCTGTAGCCCACAACTAGAGCAAATTGGGATTTTCCAATGTAGGTGGGGACTGTAATTATCTAAGGAACACGTCGCACCTTTGAGTTTGCTGTGCACCATACTTTACGCGGTGTGCATTGGGATGAGCGCCTGCACCCTTATTGACTTCTGTGATGTTCCCACATGCTTACAACTGCTGCACATCGATGCCAAGTTCATGTGATGTGTGTTAACACCACCCTGGGTATGTGAGCCCAGAGCAGCTGTCCAGCATGTGTTCCCAGTGATGTGGGCTATGTTCTCGTCAGGGAATGTCCACAGGAGTCTAGTAAAACATTTCACCCTGTCTTTCCCTTTGGTTCCTCCCTGCACATGTGTGTGGGAGTTGTGAGCTAAGTGTGTGAAACAGGATGAGTGAAACGAAATCTGTCCCTTGAGTTGATGTAGGAGGTTCTTGTTTGGGGAGGTACAAAGGGAAACTTCTAGAGCCTGCAAATAAAGTGACCAGTCCGTGAACCACTAAATTGTGTTCTTGTGGGTAGAACAGGAGGGCCTAAATAGTCTAATCTTTCAAAATGTATTTCATCAGCAATTATTGCCAAAATCCAAGAAGTACTGGAGATTTGGTCACTATTTTTCTTTTTCTCTTTCTTTTCTTTCTTTCTTTCTTTCTTTCTTTCTTTCTTTCTTTCTTTCTTTCTTTCTTTCTTTCTTTCTTTCTTTCTTTTTTAAAGTGTGGCCAATGTGCTCCACACCCCTTTCAATTAATCTCTGTTTCAGGATGTGCCAAAAGCACTGACATATTATTTGGCATCGCTAATGCAAATAAATTCCCGGTGAGTGGTGCCTTGTTGATTTGAAGCAGCTAACTTCCCATTCCACCGTGAGCCAATCAAGCTCCCAGCTAATATCTGAAATATGGTGACAAATAAAGCATATCCTTTAAGAGGTTGATTTTGAAATCATGCTGAAACAACCAATAATTACTGCGCATCCACTAGGTGCATGGCCTAATTTGTGCAAGGTGCCAGACCTTCCTTGTTTCTGTGGATCAGCTCTCCCACGATCCTGTTAGCTCGTCACCCTTCCCACCCAGGATAATATTCTTCTTGCTGCCCCGGGCACAGAGAGCATGGCTGTTTCATTTACAGTGGCCTCTCTGGCTGACATAATTAGACTGTCTTAAGGTCTAAACACTAAGGCCATTTCCCCTCCATGTCCCATTGTCACTTAGATCTTTACACACTGTGTTCCACTCTGAAGTAACTTGAAACAAAATATTTAAAGTTTAATGATTCTGTACTTATTCCTCAAAAGGAATTTAACTGATTTTCCTTCTTTCAATAAAGGAGGCCTTTGTAAAGCATATCTGTTTACATTATGAAAGGATAGTAAGATTTGAGTGAAACAGTTTAAATGTAAAAGATAAAATGTGTATAATTTTCTCTTAAAAATGCACATAAGGTAATTTTTATGTATTAAGAATAAGTAAGATCTATCTTTGAGAAGATAGGTGAATTTTCTATTGCAAAGGGATCAAAATATTAATTTTGGTATTTCTCAATAGGCAGTATTTCATAGAAATATTTCAATTTTATTTAAAAACAGGTAAAATATAACTCACTGCTCTTTCTCTCCCTTCATATATGTACATATAAATATATACATATATATGTTTACACATTATTCAATGTAGTAGCTAGTTTGGCACAGATTTAGTTATATACAACGTAAAATGCTGTAACTATGACGTTTTGCTCAAATTAATCTGTTTTAAATTTTAAAATTAGCAACAGTTTACTAATCCTTATATTTCCCATAGAGAAAAGAAAAAACATTTATTTAATAAGTTCAGTTTTTTCATGTCTAACACTACTAAGAACACATGAATTTAAGGGTGGACATTTTTAAGTTACCATCTGGATGTTTTATTTTCATTGACACACACACTCACACACAAACATCCTTACACAAACACACCAACATCCTTGCTCTTGGGGGTAAATGAATATTTGGAATCAAATTAGGATTTTCAGTTACTGGATATTAATTAAACTTATCAGTCCACAATATTTTTTTTACCTAAAATTGAATTAAAAAGGTATGTAAACTTCCCTATAGAGCACCAGACAGTAAGATTTCCAGCCTAGCAGGCTCTCTTTGTGGCTACTACTGGACTCTGCCTTGTAGTGCAAAATCAGCCATAGATAGTGAATAAACAAATGGGTGAGTCTGTGTTTCAATAAAGCCTTGTTTAAAACAATAAATAGTGGGTCAAGTTTGTACTAATGTATCTGTTCTCTAAACCAAGGTGAAGGATGAGTCCCCACATGTAG
This sequence comes from Pipistrellus hanaki, assembly GCF_964339955.1. Classification (NCBI taxonomy): domain Eukaryota; kingdom Metazoa; phylum Chordata; class Mammalia; order Chiroptera; family Vespertilionidae; genus Pipistrellus; species Pipistrellus hanaki. The sequence continues at coordinate 29,772,928 of NC_140510.1, forward strand.
ACTAAAGTGAGCATTTGAAGCAATTAGCCACACTAACACTTCCTAAAGTGTTTTCCACAAATATTACTCCTGAAAAACATTCTGTGAAAACAAAAATTAAATGAGTCCTAACTGGTTTGGCTCCGTGGATAGAGTGTTGGCCTGAAGACAGAAGGGTCCTGGGTTTGATTCCCATCAAGGGCACGTGCCCAAGTTTCAGGCTCCATCCCCAGTAGGGGGCACGCAGGAGACAGCCAATCAATGATTCTCCCTCATCATTGATGTTTCTGTCCCTGTCTCCCCTCTCCCTTCATGTCTGAAATCAATGAAAATATATTTTAAAAAATACAAAAATCCAAAGTGTGAAAACATATTGTTAAAAATATTAAAATGAATTTCAAAATCACTATATACTATATCCCCTAAAGATTCATTGGAAGCCTGCAGTAAAGAAATCAATTTACCTCAATATTTCTCAAATAAAAAAACCTTTGTGGTGTTATTTTTGTTGTTGTTGTTCTTGTTGTTTTCTTTTAGACCAAGTGGAAGAGAGAGTGACATTGGTATGAGAATGAAACTTTGATCTGCTGTTTCCTACACACCTCCTACTGGGAATGGAGCTGGAACTCAGGCACTTGTCTTTGATAGGAATTGAACTGGCAATCTTTTGGTGCATGGGACAACACCCAACCAACTGAACCATGCTGGCCAGGGCTGAGAAACCTTTTTGAACACATGTGTACAGGCATCCTGCGGAGGGGGTGTTCTGTAGGGCACACATTGAAATTGCCTATCTAGACAGAACAATACCTTTCAAAATACTTTGCATTGTTCACTGAATATTTTCAATAAACTTACATTTTTCTTGAATTATCCCCAATAGCTTTGGTCCTAAGTGATGAACTTGCTAATGATTTCCCTTTTTGACATATACTGGACCCAGGTCTGGTTATGACATAATTATTCGGATGAACTGGACAAGCAGAATGTTAGTGATGTTTACATAACTGGAATACTTTGAATGAAATGCAGCCCAGCAGCCCCACTTTCTCTTGTTCCCAATTTGACTCACATCACCCACAGTCAAAGCAATTTGTTTCAAAGTTTGTCATTAATGAAGCTGACATTTTCAAGCTCACTCCACTCTCCTGGGATCTGTCATAGTAAACCGTTTTTGTGGAAACTAGAAAAAAGTGGTCACATGTTACTCCCTTAAGAGTTTCACAGAACTAAATGTGTGTGTTAATGTAATTATTATTTAGTGCTAGCAGTTGGTGCTATTTATAGAATATATTCTAAAACTTGTTATGATCCCAATTGTTGACATTAACATGGAGAATTGAGGTAGAAAGATCGAAAGTCTTTTTTAAAATCGACTTCCTTTTCTCCTTTGCATTACTCACATATTTTTAGCTCATAAAGGATATAAAATAGCTCACCTCAAATCATAAAATATTAGAACAGAAAGGAAACAAGCACATTACCTGCCCCAATTTTCCCATTTTAGAGGTGAAAAGCCAAGGCTTAAAGGTTACTGAGCTGACTGTGTGAGAGAGCAATCAAGCGCTGTGAGGGTGGTACTCCAGGAGTCAGCCCTTCTCACAGGGGCAGATCCAGGATTTGTGGGGTCTGAAGTTTCTAGATTGCAGGCCATCTTTAAGAAAAAGGAGCACCTTACATTGCAAATAAATCACAAGGCCACGTGAACACATTGTTAAAGATTGCCAAAGAACCTTGGAAGGAACTGTGCACCTGCACAGGAGGGACCCCTGCCTCACCCTTTATTTCTTTGAACAGGGGTTTGATTTTCTTTAAGCTACTGAGTGACAATATCAGTATTGCCGATTTTGAGGCCCTTTCTATATTAATCCAGGACTTTTGTTCTAATAATTCATCAGGAATCCTTCTAAGCATAATCTATATTAGACTTCTCATTTCTGAAACTCTTAGAAAATTTTCACCAGCAGCCCCTGAAAGTCAGATGAACAGATTACTCAGACACAGTTTCACTGTGAAAGAGAGGGCTAAGGGGCTCTTGGCTCTAGTGGCCAGAGCAGCCTTGATTGCCTGCCTTGTTAGCCTTTTATTGCAGTTATTATCTTTGATACAATCAGTAGGGTGAGTAATCTTGGGAAGACACATGTGTTTACATTGTCCTCTAGGCAAAGGCATCCAGGGATTAAGCATAAGGATTCTAGTAAACACCCAGGGGTCTGCAGATGCACAGGCTTGTTTGGAAAGGTCAAGGAATAATTAGGGGCACTGCCTTTTACATTCCCCTATGTCTCCCCTAAGTCAGAATTCCAATAAACAGGGCAGGTGGCCTTCCACACACTTCCCTTTGCTCAGAATGTCCACCTTTCAACTTTCCAACCAAGTCTTTTGTGCTCCCCAATATAGTAGTCCTAGTCTAGAGGTAAAACTTCCTTGAGAGAAGAAGTGGGTATTCATTCCATTCAAGGTCAAGATCATGGTGTTTTTAGGTTATTTTATTTAGAATTCTTGAGTGTAACTTCAAGAGGGCACAGTTACCTGAGTAAATAGTCTTCTTTTTAATCCAAAATAACATCTGAGTGAATCTAGCTTCCAATATTATACAGAGCAATACGAGTCATCAAACATCAGAAAGATAGGTTCTTGGCTTCTGTGCAGAGGCAATGGCTTTAAATCTTGAGGTAAGACATTCTTCTTCTGTAGCAAAGAAATGAATGAACACATGAGAGCAATGAATAATCCCCATTTTTAATTTTCAATTCTAATGCTAAATATATACCTACATATATATATATATGTTTATAGTTGTGAGTATACAAAACAGTTCTTATATTTTTCTATACGAACTATATCTATATTATATATAATATACATTATATAATATATAGAGACTATATTTAGAGTATATGTAAATAATATTTTTACTTATCTATATTGATATTTATTACATTTATCTATCTATCAAGAAAGGTAGAGAAGAGAGAGATGGAGGGAAGGAGGAAGGGAGGAACGGGAGAGTTTAATATATCGGTAAAAACAGCAGGGCAATTTTAACACAATGCACGTAAACATTTCCCACTTTTGAAAGTTCTGTGTTTATTCCCAAATATCTATAACTTGTATTCTCTACAGAACTTTCTTGGCAAAATTCAAAAAATTAAACTTGTCTCTTGCTTCTCTTTTACCCTAAGAATTTATTGATTTTTCTTCATCATAAGAAAACATCTATAAAAAGCTTTCATTGGACCTGTCAATAAGTGCCATACCAAGTTCTGCCTCTTGGAGGGTAGAAAACAATGTTCATTAGCTGGTGGGATTTTTAGGAATAGATTTCTGCAGGGCTGTAGGGAGACAACGTAGCAGAGGGAAGGACTGAGCACTGAAAAAAGGAAACCTCGAATGGAACTCTGTCTCTGCTATTGATTAGTTGGATGATCTTAGACACCTCAGTTAAACTCAGTGAAAATAAAAATACTGGAAGAGATGTTGCAAAGATTAGCGAGATCATTCAAATACATACAAAGCTCTCAGTAATGCTGCCATTATATTGTAACCTAATATTCAGGATTTAGAGCCTGTGGGACAACTGAGTTCTCATTCATATTAATTAGGCTTGAGTTACACTTAAAGACACAACCTCCCTTCCACCCTCCCCCCTTTTTCCCTCAATACCTCCCTCAGTTATGAACCTGAACTAAGAAACAAGTTCTCACGTGTTCTTCCCTCTCATCCACATCCATCACTGCTGCTTCTGCCGGTGACTTCCTAGGGTAACACTACCTCACGCCATCAAGACCAGTCTTCACTGATGCAAGTTCCAAACCCTCTGGATGCCGACAGTTTGATGTGGGATGGAGTAATAGAGGGGAAGAATAGGGTAGTATTAGGGATTTTTGGCTTTTGAGGTTGCAACTGTAGGGGAAGAAAATGTTTTCCTCAGCTGTCTTAAGGTCCCTGGCTCTGTCTGAAAAAAAAAAAAATAATAATAAGACATTTCATTGAATTTTAGCATGTATTTGGGAGCCTTCACAAGAGACTGAAGATCTGAAAAAGTGACAAGAACAAGAAGTTTTTATATCTTTTCAACAAAGAGTTGACAAGTCAGAGAAGTTGGGCTTGGAGCAATAAGTGATAAAGAAGTAACTAGGAAGATAAGAATGAGTTTAATAGGTTTGTTTGTACAGAATCTTGGCCCCAATTTCCCTGTCCCTGGTGATAAGAATGTCTTCCCATCTCCTGGTACTGGGCGGTGCCTTTCACCCCAGAGTTTTATGACCTGTTTCAGAAAAGAAAGGCAAATTGCAGGGGAGGTCAGAATGACATCTTTTTGTTGTTGTTGTAGCTAAATTCTTTAAGCATAAGATATTTTATATTCCAAGGTGCCATATTTTAGGATAAAATGTCCTGAATCACATCACAACTGAAGGAACCCAGTACAAACGTGCTCCTATAAAATATAATGTATTAGCTCACAGAACAAGAGTGATCGGGGTATTTGGCTGCAAGAAAACTCAAACAGTAAGCATCAGGTCTCATCTATTTGCATCCTTACCCCTGCTTTCCTCTGTAGATCTCAGTCTCAGAAGATTTTTTTCCTTATGGTGAACTCCATAGTTTCAATGTTAAATCATCTAAGTCTAAAAAAACAAAAAAACAAAAAAACAAACAAACAAAAAAACACTTTATATAAACATGTTCCATTGACTTCATTTGGTTTGTTTGTGAATTAATTAATATAATCAAGAAGAGAGACAGGTTTGGGTCACGTGCCCACTCCTATATCTGTGGCTTGGAGTCCACTCCACCAAATTCCACAGATCAAGAGTAGAAGATGGGAAGTTTCTTAAGATGCCTTTACCAGAGGTTAAATTGAGGCTGGAAAGAAACAAATAATGATTGTCCACTCCGAATGGTCCTCCTAACACTATATTGAATTTTGTCTCCCAGCCTTGAACAAAGTCTGGACAAGCCTTATGTGCACCTAAAACCTCTCTATATAAGCCCATATCCAGTTCCATATCCAGCAAGGCCATAATTGGATCCTAACCAATCTCCCACCATTGCTTCTCTCTCCTGTTTCCCTTGAACTACCACAGTGTTTTTCAACCTTTTTTGGGCAAAGGCACACTTGTTTCATGAAAAAAATCACGAGGCACACCACCATTAGAAAATGTTAAAAAATTTAACTCTGTGCCTATATTGACTATATATAAAGTAATTCTCTTGAATAGGAATCAAATAAACACAAAGAAAGTATTTTATAATTACTTTATTATGAAATATTAAGTAAACAAAATAGTGAAAAATTATAAAATTCTTGCCTTGTCTGCACCTACGGCACACCAGGCAACATCTCGCGGCACACTAGTGTGCCGCGGAACAGCGGTTGAAAAATGCTGAACTACCATACACAAAACTCTTCCAGGGCCAGAAAATGTAAATCACTGTGCATACCAAACAACAGTTATAGATATAAAAATGGGTCAATTGCCTGCTAGTTCTGCAAATATCAGTCTAGTTGGGATCACGAGCTCTGCTTCACCATCATTCTATTATTATCTTCTTCTTCTTCTTCTTCTTCTTCTTCTTCTCCTTCTCCTTCTCCTTCTCCTTCTCCTTCTCCTTCTCCTCCTTCTCCTTCTCCTTCTCCTCCTTCTCCTTCTCCTTCTCCTCCTTCTCCTTCTCCTTCTCCTTCTCCTTCTCCTCCTTCTCCTTCTCCTCCTTCTCCTTCTCCTTCTCCTTCTCCTTCTCCTTCTCCTTCTCCTTCTCCTTCTCCTTCTCCTTCTCCTCCTCCTCCTCCTCCTCCTCCTCCTCCTCCTCCTCCTCCTCCTCCTCCTCCTCCTCCTCCTCCTCCTCCTCCTCCTCCTCCTCCTCCTCCTCCTCCTCCTTCTTCTTCTTCTTCTTCTTCTTCTTCTTCTTCTTCTTCATCTTCAGGTCCTTAATTTTCCAGTTACACATTTTGCCCTATTATATATTAGATCAGGCAAGGAGGCTTACCTAAAAGACCTTAGCAACATCTAGGGACCCTAAGGAAGTGAGAACAATTGCTTCTAAAGGCACAGGTGGCACAATTAGTAATATAATACTATAGTCACCATTCTTACATGCCAGCATCTTGGATAGGAGGGTGTGGATTGGCTGTCCGGTGCAAGAGGAGTGCAACATTATAAAAGTGGCTTAGAACACCTAGCATTTGCTCTGTCACCTCTGTAACAGGTTTCCATTTCATTGTGGAAGCAGAAAGAAAAGCCGCTTGGCAGGCTCCTAGCTGACCTTCAGAAATAGAAGGGAAGCAGGATCAGCTACATTTATTCCTAAAATATAGTCTGAGGTGTAACAGAGGATAACTATAAGAGAGACCTAAAAAAAGAATTTTCTCCCTTCTGCATTCTCAGAGATAACATTCCTGAACTAAAGAGAACTGAGCTCAGTCAATAGAACATTTAGTAAGGACTACATTTTCTTTTCCAAAGAATAAATTCCATTAGCTTAGAAAAAAAGTCTTAATCCAGAATATGGTCTTCATAGCAATATACATTTCACTGACTATGCTGCATGAATCAGAAATATTTTGCACGCAAAGCCAAATTCTAACAAAATATAACTAATGATGGCAACAGAATTTAATATGACCTTCTCATTCAATATGTTGCACTTACCTTATGCCTCAAACCAAGAACCTTCCCTCAGCTGGTAGAAACTTGGAATGCTTTTCTCAATGAGGCTATTTCGTAAAAAGCAGAGAGTTGACCCAATGAAGTTTCTTGGTTGTGTCTATCTATAATTATAAAGGCACAGTCAACTTCACTTGCATATTAAATGAATCAGTTCAATAAATAAATGCCATTATTATATTTGACCTACTGATATTTTTCATGTTCAGTGTCTCAGTATATAGACATTGATTCTTGCTTTTGTTATAAAATATGAATCCAATTTAAATTTATTCCGTGGAGATGGAGGAAGAGATAATAACATGGAGTGGAAACAGACTCTGAAGTTAATGTGCCTGGGTTATGAACTCCAAGATCTTTAAAAGTTCTATTACTGTACAAAAATTTTTCTCAGTCAATAATTTTACAAAAATTTATGCTCAACCTGAAGTTAATTACTAATGTATTTGAATTTATCAATACAGAGTTCTGAAAATATTTTACTTTGATTAAATCAGTAACTTTAAAATTGTAAATATGTAGTTAAGAAAATATTGATGTGTATCATAAGGTTTAACAAATGAAGCTAATTTTTTTACCATCTCCTCTGTTTGGTTATAGGAGGAAAATCTCAGAGCCTTTAAAATTGGCCCCTTAGCAGAAACCGGTTTGGCTCTGTGGTAGAGCGTCGGTCTGCAGACTGAAGGGTCTGGGTTCGATTCCGGTCAAGGGCATGTACATTGGTTGCGGGCACAACCCCGGTACGGGGTGTGCAAGAGGCAGCTGGTCGATGTTTCTCTCTCATCTCTACCTCTCTCCCTTCCTCTCTGTAAAAAAATCAATAAAATATATTAAAAAATAAAAAATAAAATAAATAAAAAAATAAAATTGGCCCCTTATTTTGGACGTTATATCTCATTACATACATAGAGTTCTCAATTATGTGTATGTTTATGTGTGTATGTGTTCATATGAAAAATTATTTTTTAAAATCAAGATTAATTTCTCTAAGAGATGATTAATTACCAGTTTCACAGAAATCTGTTTAGGCACTATAGCTGGAGTCATAATCGAGTTTTCAGTTGGTTGACTCAGTGCCCAAAAGTTTTAGTTCTTTGGTGAAATGCCCAAGTTAAATGGCCATTTGATTGAAATACATGGCTGAAAGCATCAGGGATTTGGCAAAGCAACAAGATTGACAGCACGACACTCTCATATACATAAAAGAGCCAGAATAAAAAGATACATGTGGTTGGTTTTCCATCCAAATCAGAATTTTAGTCTCCGGTGGAAGGACAGCCAGTGCTTTCCCAGAGATAAAAGGAACCATCCCCTCACTGCCCTAAATGGAGTCATTGTTTAATATACACAGATATAACACCACCAAACACACAAACTCACAAGCCAACAGAGGAAGTGATTCAAGTTCTGGCCTGAGAAAGCAACTGCACATAGCCTCTCATTTTTGTTTTATTTCATTTTAACTTGGCTGATTTATACACTCTAACACTGTAGCCAATGAGTCTTCTCTGTCTCTCACAAATCCCCTGGTTAAATTGGCAACAGCTATGACCTAGTTTAAGTGACTTCTTCAAAACAACCAGGATAGCATTTATTTGGTGTTTAATTTTTATTTTTTGTTGTCTAAATAGCTGATCTCCAGGAATCAATCATATCACCATGTGGCCAAGCTAACATAGTAATTATTCCAAAATAGAAACTGCAGGATAAGTTTATTACTGACCAGCCTACAAAAACAAAAACAAAACAAAACATACACACAAAAAAACAAACACACACACACACAAACAAAAACCCATCCTTTCAGACTCATTCCCAAGATGGAGATAGTAGTTGATGGTTTCTTTTTTTAAATTTATTTTTTATTTAGATCATTTATTAATTCAATCTGGTTGTTAATTCACTTTAGTTTTGTTTTTTGTTTTTAATATATATTTTATTGATTTTTTATAGAGAGGAAGGGAGAGGGATAGAGAGTTAGAAATATCTATGAGAGAGAAACATTGATCAGCCACCTTCTGCACACCCACTATTGGGGATGTCCCCATAAACAAGGTACATACCCTTTACCAGAATCAAACCTAAGACTCTTCAGTCTTCAAGCCAACACTCTATCCACTGAGCCAAACTGGTTAGGGCTCGTGTGTGTTTTGTATTTGAATTCATTGATTTTGGTTGTCTATCAATTATCTCCGCCAACTTTATTTGTTGTTGTCTCTTGATTTGTTAAATTTACTAAGTGAAAAACTTATAGTGTTTTTACACAAATTTTATTTGATTTAAATAGAATATAAATCCTTGAACATTTTTATTATAGACTGAATGTTTGAATCTTCCCAAAATTCATATGTTAAATCCCAAACTCTTAATGGGACTATTTAGAGATAGAGCCTGTGAGGAAATAATAAAGGATAAATGAGGTTATAAAGGTAGGACCCTAATCTGGTACATTTGAAGCCCTTATAAGATGAGGAAGAGCCCCCAGATCTCTCAGCCATATGTAAATACAGTGCTAAGGTGGCTGTGTGCAGGTTAGCCAGAGAGTTCTCATTAGAAACCCAATTGGCCAGCACCTTGTTCTTGGCCTTCCCAGCTCTAGAACTGTGAGAAACAAATATCTGTTGTTAAGCCACCCAGCCTGTGGTATTTTGTTATGGCAGCCCACACTGAATAATGCAATTTATCTAAATAAGGTTTTAGCTTTCTCCTTCGATTTTGATTAAAAACTGTTCTTAACTTTATTGATCAGCATATATATTTTTGTTTTATGTTTTTTTCCATCATCATTTATCTCCTCTATACCCTCTTCCACGTTTACATACCCCACTTCCTCACAGAGCTCACCACACTGCTGTTCATGTCCATAAGTTCTCTCATTTGTTTATTTATTTATTTATTTATTTGCTCTCAATCCCTCCTCCCCTGGCTCAATACCCCCCCCCCCGCCACACACACACACACACACACACACACACACACACACACATCAGAGCTGTCTGCCAGTTCTCTATCTATATTTATGAGCCTGTCTCTATTTTGCTTGGCAGTTCTGTTTGTTCATTAAACTTCACATATGAGTGAAATCATATGGTACTTGTCTTTCTCTGATTGGCTTATTTCACTTAGCATAATGTTATCCAGGTCCATCCATGCTGTGGAAAAGGGTAAATTTTTCTTACTTTTTATGGCAGAGTAGCATTCCATTGTATAAATGTACCAAAGCTTTTTTACCCACTCATTTACTGGCGGGCACTTGGGCTGCTTCCAAATCTTGGCTATTGTACATAATGCTGCAATGAACATAGGGATGCATATATTCTTTTGAATTAGTGTTTTAAGTTTCTTTGGATAAATTTCCAGAAGTGGAATTGTGATGTCTATATGATATACCTCTTTGATATGACAGTTGTTTAGAATACTGGTTTTAGCATTTGTTGGTGATTAAATTACTTTTAATTTAATTTTTGTTCATTTAATTTAAAAATGTTTTTCTTACACTATTACATACATATAGGAAAGAGAAGAAATCATGAAGGAATACCTTAGTAATTATATAAAGTAAATATGCCCATGTAACTATGGCCCAAAACACAATATCCTCTGCGTCCCAGAATAAACTGGCACACCTCTTCCAAAGTATTCCCCATCTCTCCTTCTAACACCATTAAACTATTTTGTATAGACAGGCTGTCCTCAGTCAGTTCTGACAGCAGGTTCTATTCCTTTACTGGCCTTTATAACAGGCTGTGGCAGAGCCGTTCTGCTTATCAGGAGCCAGGGGCAGACAGGCAAGCAGGAATAGTACACTTCTAGTACAGACAGAATAATTGCAGAAATGGCCCCCAAAAGGTGCAAGGTCTCCAGTGTTCACAGTTCAGCCAGTGGATGTATTGAATCAAAATGCTATGTAGTTCCATCCAGAGCAATGACAACTTGCCTGACATCACACAGTAAAATCAACATTGAACTCCCAAACTTCAGTGTATGTAACAGGTCAAATCAATTTTATTATTTTAATACCTGTTTCTGAGAACATAGACTTTATATTATTACTAGAGGCCTGGTGCACGACATTCATGCATTTGGGGGAGGGGGGGTGTTCCTCAGCCTGACCTGAGTCCTCTTGTAGGAAGCAGGCCTAAGCTGGCAGGTGGACATCCCCCAAGAGGTCCTTAGCACTACTGCAGAGGTGAGGGAGGCTCCTGCAACTGTTGCTGTGCTCACCAGCCCTGAGCCCAGCTTCTGGTTGAGAGGCACACCCCCTGTGGGAGCAAACTGACCACCAGGGGGCAGCTTCTGGTTTGAGCATCTACCCCCTGATGGTCAGAGCACGTCATAGTGATGGGTTGATCGATTTGCATATTAGCCTTTTATTATATAGGATACTGCCTTCATACAGATTCCAAAAATTCCCTTTTTGTTTTATGAGTTTTATATATTTTTGCTTTCTTACTTGGTGGCTATACTGTGTTTTAGGATGAATTCAAAAACCAAGGACTTGGTTTAGCAGCTGAATTTCATTTATTGTTCACTCTGTTTCTATATCATAATTTAAAAGAGCCAAAGGATGATTCTTTCCTGTCTTTTTTGTTAACCATATCTGAAGATGCCAACAGCTGTTATAACTGTTTCCAAAAAGACTTTTCCTAAAGGAAACTGGCTGGTTTGGTTTTATGTTATTTAGGTCATTTAATCAGAAACCAAATCATCTGTCTTTGATCGTGCCCTTGCCAGAAGATCCCTAACTCATTAGTGTGCTATTAATGAGGCTGGGTTTTAAAGCAGGTGTTGTTAAGTGCAATCAGAGCAGCTTTATTAAGCTGCAAATTGTCTTGCCACCACAAAGGAAGTCAGATTGGTCCATGCTCAGTAACCTTTGACTATATGCATGACTTGGCTGATTAAACCGCAATTGATAATGACCTTCAGTCTGGCGAAGCTTGGAAAAGGTGATGCCTGATGTTGGCATTCATTGAATGGGATGTGAGTGACAGGCAGGCAGTCTCTTTAATTTAGAAATCTATAATGTGATTTCAAAATTAACTAATATCACAGTGCAATGAACAACTAATTTATGTGTATTAAACTGATATTTTGATGTGTGTGTTATTCCAGAACAGAGTCATCATTCCACAGAGAGAGTTAACTTTATGTTACAGTAGTCTTCACTAGCCATATTGAGTAGCTAGAAAAAGAAAACTGTAGGAGATGAAAGGCAGTTGTTCTTTAGAGATTGTTAATTTATCCAGAAAGGTCATTTAATCAGAAAGCATTCTGAGCCCCTAATAGGTTGATGATCCTGGCCTGGTGCATTACACACAGGTGTTGCTACTCAGGAACTCACAAGAGGTGATAGACAGGAGCACCAATTTTATCACAATTTATTCAGTGCAATAGCAGTTTATCATTAGTGCATGAGAGGAATGCTGTCTGTCATTCTCAGGACCTCCACTGGTTCCAAAATGGGGAGGGAGAATCAGAGGACGATGGAGGGATATTGTAATTAATTGAGTATCTATTATATGCTGGCAACTTTGTCCATGTTACCGCATTGAATCTTTGCAACAATTCTTAGGTAAATATTTTATTTCCCAGGTGAGGAAAAAGAAGTTCATTCATCAGGTGAATATTTAGTCCAATGTCAATCAACTAATAATTAGCACAACCAGGACTTGAAATCAAACTGTTTATTCTCTAAAACCCATAGCATTCTGTGGAAACACTCAATGTAAATGGAAATAAGTACAAATAGCAAAGTATGTATCATTCATGATGTGTGTGTGTGTGTGTGTGTGTGTGTGTGTTTTCTAGTGTTTTTGTTGCCTGGCTTGAGCAATATAATACACAGCCCCATAATCTTGAAATCAATATTAAACAATGGCTTCTGCCTCATGGTATTATAAATTTCCCTGTTTTTTGTAAGATCATCTTTATGAACATACATAAGATGGCTTTCCCATTTGTCATACGTATTTCCTTCACATTTAGAGGGCTTTACAAAGTACCCTGCTAAAATATAAATAGCCCAGAGATGGTAGTAATTTTAAGTTTTGCTAACACTTCTACTTCCCAGCTTGGGTGTAAGGGCATTTTAATCTGGGGTGTGTTAATAGAAAGAAGTCTATCCCAGGCTCACATAGGTTTGTTTAACTGATAAACAAAATTAGAGAGGTTTCTTTGTTACTGCAGGACCTTTCAGAGCCTTTAATATGCTAATGGTTTTGTGACTTTCCAAAGAGAGAATTTGGTATTCTGCATTTCCCAAGTTTCCTTGACCATGTGGCTCTTTGTGCTTTGAGCACCAATTAACACTAAGAGGAATTAGTGTGTGCAGAACTGAGGCCTTGCTCTATAAAAAATTAGCATCCAAGTAACAGCTTAGAGAGAGCAGAGAAGAGAAACAAAGATGAAAGCACACTGATACAGAAAATAGGAAAGCCCCATGACTGGGTACCTTTTTCATGACTTATCGAGAACTTCTTGTGGTTATTTCAATGCTGGAAAAATCTTAAATGATATGATCATGTGTGAAATGAACAGAAATTATAGTCATCTAAATTGTCTAAACCAAATAAACAAAAAAAAATCAATAGCTACTGTAAATATTGGTTGAGTTTCCAACTCCTACATCCCTCCTGAATAATAGTGAGTAATTCATCTTTAGATTATACAAAGATAACCAATCAAAGGCTTACATGTGGTAAATAGGATATAGTGCCTTGAAATAAACTATGTAGATTTACTGAGTTGACTAAGATTTGTAAAAGTACAAATTATGTGTAGCTTTATTAGTTGTAATGTTCTAGGTCAACCCTGGTTGCATTTATAGAATCATATTTCAAAAGTATATTATAAAAACTGTCAAACAAAATCTCTATTTTGCAGTCACAATCAGTTGTCAACTTTCCCACTAGGGTACTCTGTCTGGGGTCCTCCACTGTTTGTCTTTGCTGTAGGACATTCTGTCTGTCTCCATACTCATCCCATTGATTGCTTCCTGCTCTCAGAGCTAGGAAACTAGCTAACATCACATTATAAAACTGTCCATCTACAAGGGCAAAACCCATCATTACAAGGTATCTCTGTCTCTCCAAGTTATGTGCTATTGTAGTTGTTACTGCTATAGTACTTCCTGCTCTTGTCCAGCTACTGTCTTAAAGCAAGTAAGTCAGCGAGGTGGGAGCTGCCCTGCCCTGCAATTCCCTTTGACACCACTGGAAGGTTTCCAAGCATGCGCACTAGTGGTATCATTAGCTGGAAATACCTTCTGCTCACAGGGAAAGAAAGCTGCTTGGAGAACTGCCTGAGGATTGTTATACGTAAGAAGGTAATAAGTTCACTTGCTGCTGCTCGATAATTATTTTCTTCCACTTGTTTTCCAGACTTCCTCAGAAGACCACTTAGCTCTACTTGCTTTAAAGAATTCCTTTTTTTCTCCTACTTAATCTACCACTTTGCAGCAGGTTGATCCCAAAATAACAGATGGTAGAAATGATCACTGACATTAATCACAATGAAGCCACCTCTTCAGACCAATGACAATCTCGCCTGACTTTCACCTATAGGTCGGTGATTACAAGTCGATAGTAAGGATGCCTGATCATTTGGCCATCTGATAAAACGGAACTGGAATGTGGCCCAGATGAAAAGTTTTGTAGGACAGAGCAGAAGTTATCCAAGTTTTCCTTCAAGGTCATTCATTTCCTTTTCTGATAATAAACAGGTTTGAATAAGAATTATTTTCCAGGTTAAGCAATCAGATTGTGACTAGGATAGGTGAAACTTATTTTGGGAACGGGGATAAGAAAAGCACACTTTGGCTGATAGATGTTTCAATTTTCCTGAGAAGAGAAATGCCTTGACCAGATTGTAATCACTCTGGTAAATTACATTTCAATGCTGAGTCATCTGCACAGCAGTGAGGTGGTATCTTTCTCTTTGAAAGATAAATTGTAAGGCTGTATTATCCAAATATAATAAATGACTTATGAGGAACTCTGAAAGAAACGTAATACATGCAGGAAGACTCCTAGATTTTGCTGTTATCTTTTAAAGAGGAAAACAAGTCCAAAGATCTTAGAATCTCCAGGAAATATTTGCACAGGAAGTAACATTGCTGTAAATGATAAACTTTTATCTGACTTCACAAAAATTGTGCAGGTGACCATTAGATGAATGAGAAGGATGCAAAGTGCAAGATGGCATCTTTGAAGCTCAGTTGAACTGAATAAAATTCCAACTACTCATCCTCTTTATCAGCTTTTTCACTTCACAATTATATGAGAAGAAACAGTGAGCTATACTAGGATAGTGGTTCTCAAAGTGTGGTTCCCTGACCCCCTGCATCAGCATCATCTGGGTATTTGCTAGAAAAGCTAATAGTAGTGCTGGACCCCAGAACTACCAAATCAGAAACTTCGGTTTGTGGTCCAGCAATCTACACTGTAACAGGACCTTCATGTGACTCTAATCCATGTTATAATTTGGGAACCTTCCTAATCAGAAACTCTGCGTATAGGAGGCTCTGCAATTCACCAAATTAGCTGAGTGAACATAGACACACCCTCTAACTTCTCTGCATTTGATTTCTTATCTGAAAATTCAGGACTGTGGGTTACATGATTTCTGATAGTGTGTGTCTACATTATTACATTAAAATTGAAATTCTACTGTAATAGTTCAGCCCTAAAAGCTTAGGCAGAAAGACAGAAATCCATATTTTTAAATCCCCCCAGTTTTCTCATCTGTAAACTGCAGCTATTGGTAGTTCTTACATCATAGATTTTTTAGTTTAATGAGATAATGCAAGTAGAGTGCTTGGCTTGGCACTCGGTAAAAGACAATTATTGTTATTTGGGAGAAGAGCTCTGGAAAAAAAGATGTTTAATTCTTAAGATTATATAATGAGAAGAAAAAAAACCCTTCTGTTTGCAGTTCTATGAGTAAACTCTGTATGTTTTAAAACAAACAGGCATGTTTACCTTACTTTCTTGTGACTAACCAAATTCAGGCTGTCAGAAAAGCCAGGGGCACCCAAGATTTCCATTCAAAATACCCAAGGTGCGTTTCTCCCCCATGTTATTTGGTTAAACTACAATTGTTTTAAAATCTGAAGAGAGATTTGGTGAAATTTTGATGGAATAATGACGGTGATTTTTCCCCCCCTCTAACAGATTTATTTATTTTAGTTTGGCCTAAGAACACACAATTGTTTGCACTGCACAGTATTTGCAAACAGTCAACAAGGAAATCATGCATTAATTGTTCACACGAAAGCGTGATGCGGCTCATATTTATCCGTGTTGATCGCGGCACCAGACGGTCTGATTGGGAAAATGCTTGGTGGTAGGAGAGCCAGGGACGCAGCAGCTAATGGATGCCTCTTTAATACGAGGTGTTCCGCGTCAGACGGGCTTTGTTGACTGTGTTGCTACACACAATGGATCAGTGTGGGGGCTCTGTGTGGCAGTGCCTAGGCCTCTGTTTTAGTTCTTAATTTCTTTCACAGCATCAAAAGGCTTTTCTATTCAAAAGCTTTCCTCTTTCTTCTACTCCCGAGCCTCTGGAATGGAGGCAGAACTGCCATCTACCAGCAGCCGCCTTTGTTCTGGCCTTTCAGGAGGCTGGGGAACAGTGTGAGTCCTTCCTAATTAGCCCGTGTACCAATGAAATACCCCTCCAAGCCAGGAGGGGCTGCAATCCCACAGCCCAAGTGGCAGAAAAGGGGGGAAAAGGCCTCTTTAATTAAGGCCCAACAAAACTGGGTAAAAAAAAAAAATAGTACTTTGTTCCCTACAAATGTCTCTTTTCAATCCCTGTAAATGCTGGCACATGCTTTTAAATTGTGCCTTCACTTTTGCCAATGTGCTACCTCTCTGCTTTGGCTCAAGACTGCAGAAATTATTGGCCCAAAGGAGTGTGGGACTCAGCAGCTTTAGGCTACCTCTGTCTGCATTTCACAAGAGCACAGGCTGTGCACAAACTAGGAGCCGATCATCAGGAGATGGTCTCCGTGTAAAAGGATGCAGAATAGCCACCCCCTCCAGGCTTGGCATTTACACAGGCCGTTCACAAATGTCATTTCCCTGCTGATGCCACATATGCATCAATTTTACTCTTCCACTGCCTGCCCCTCCTTTGTGTCTTTCAACATTAATGCATTTTTTTTTCCTTAGATGACCTCTTCAAAGACTTAATACATTCAAGTTAAGGAGCTGCTCTTGAATATGGCACTAATGCATTATTAGCATTCTGTCTCTACCTCTTAGGTATGTCCTAAATTTACCTAACTGTACTTAATGATCAGGTTTTGCTCTTTTATTTTCAAAGTGAAAGTACTTTTTCTGTTTTATTGCAAACTATAAATGTTTCCCTGTAAAAAAAAATTAATGCAGGTAATCATAAGAAATGTTTTTTTTCAATTATGCAAAATTGTACCATTTAGATAATTACTGTTAACATTTAATGTGTGTGTGTGTAGGGGGGGCGGGGAATCCGTTCATCTGTATATTATCATGCAAGTTTACACAAATAGAATGTTTTCATTCCCACTCTCTCTTCACTTGACAATATGTGTAGACATATGTTTATGCCAGTAAATATGTAGGCCTTTCTAATTGCTGTGTAGTACTAGACTTTGAAGACTACAGACACTATTATTGAATAAAGTTTTGTATTTGCATCCATTTAATATTTGATTAATTCTTTTGAGTACCTTGTGAACATTAGGAATTCAAAATTCCCCACTTAATGAAGATTTTTCTTGTTTTTGTTTTTGCAGGTAACAGTCTAGATAGGAATATTCTTGAAGCAATGGCATAGTTGCATGTTTCTTACATGAGGGGAGACAGGATGCACACCAGTATACATGATGTTTTTATTTTTAATTTTCTTTTACACGTAATTATTTTTCCAATAAGATAATTGTAGATAATTTACTTCTAGTCAGTGAATCTCAGTGCTTTCTTGAAAGCTATCTTTGTAAAAAATCACAAAATTGTGGGCTTGTTTTAAAAGTAGCCTTTTGCCTGTACAACACCAAACATTTGGTTAGTTCACCATGAAGTTAGTCAAACATTGAAATGTTTGGCAGATGTTGTGTTTGAGTTGATCATGACCTAGCCATCAAGTTGACACAGGCTGAGTAAATGAGAACAGAGAAAAGCAGAACATGTCCTTGAACTATCTTAATTTCTTTCTGAAATGTATCTTAAAATATATATGCCTCTAACAGGGACAACATCCTTTACAAAAATCATGATATAGTGGGGAAAAGTCCAGTCTTAAAAACAGACTACTTGAGACCCATTGTCTCTTCTACTCACAGACACTTAATACTCCATGGCCTCAATGTCATTATCTGTGAAAGGAGGGAAAGGTCTCAAAAGAATATTGTAAGAATCAGACATGATAATATCAATAGCTAGTACTTCACATTTTAATTACATTCAGAAAATATTCTTGGAATACCTACTGTGTTTCAGGCTTCCTGAGAAGAACAAAACCAGTTTTGTTTTTATAGCTATAAAAGTGTGGAGGAGGATAAATATTTGTTCTTCTACCCTTCTAAGTTATTCTATCCAGCCTAATAATTAAATTGATATGAAACAGAGTAACAGGAGAAAATATGAAATTTATTCTATATGCACATATAGGAGTTCCATAAAACCATAGGTCCTGAGGATGAATTGGGTAGGTAAAGTTTATACGCCATTTTGATCTCAGACATGGGGAGATGGGGTGTGGTTTGGAACTTCAAAGAGCAGGAAGACAGTTCACATAGAGATAGAAAAGCATATGTTTGGTAAATAAATGTTTGCTGAGCCATCCTTAACAATGGACACAGAGAGGACTTTGATCAAAAAGGCCTTACTAGTTTCCTTCTGCTTATCACACACTAGCTCATATTTAACTATAGTTAAACCTCTTAAATGCCAGAGTTAAAATTCACCCCTAAATATTTTTCCCAGGTTCGGTGTTTTATTCTATAAACCACCCTTGGTAAAAATCTGGGAACAACATAATAGGTATCTTTAGCACTGGACTTAAAGATGGTTAGATATTTTCTTCATATAACCATGTCATGAATGAAAATGTGATAGTTAAATGTGATGGAAGCCAGTGGAGATGTTTCTCTAAACGATGAAGCTGATTTAGACAAACTCATGCTTCTTGGTAACCCAAGGAGCAGTGCTTCTATACAGGAAAAATATAGATCTTTAGAAATATGCAATGCAGTGTGAGGTAAGGTTTAGATGTCCACAGACAAATATCAAGCGTGCATGTGAAGATGCGGTTGAGAACTTGGGAGCGATGCTTAAGGTGAAGTTATACAATGTGGAAGCTGTGCATGTGAGGTAGCACCTGGAGCTGTTGGCATGGATGAGGTGACACTGAAGTAACCATCTATGTGTTTCCTAGAATTAAAGAGAAAGAGCCTTCAAGAAAAAAACTTGGAAGAAAACTCAAATTCCAAAGTACAATCAAATACAAACTTGCAAGAAAATGAGGGAGGTTGTGTGAAAGAAAACTGCCCACCATAGGCCTGGCAAGGTGCTGAGTATAATCATAAAATTACATACTTTCATATGTATGAACTTATTTAATTCTCTCAATTA
This sequence comes from Pipistrellus hanaki, assembly GCF_964339955.1. Lineage (NCBI taxonomy): Eukaryota > Metazoa > Chordata > Mammalia > Chiroptera > Vespertilionidae > Pipistrellus > Pipistrellus hanaki. The sequence goes on from NC_140510.1 coordinate 29,792,192, forward strand.
CCTTTTGAAGTCCACTTGGGGAAACAGAGCTAGTGAAATGTTGATAATTCATCCACAATTATGTACCTTGCAAGTGGTAGAACACTCTAGTAAAGATCTGTCTGAATCTAAGGCCCATGCTCAACAAGTTATGTCCATGTGTAAAAATCCATAGAAAATAAGTGCAAAGGGAAAAAGAAAATGTCAATTTTGAGACTATTGGTTCCTTCTAGACATAGATGTTGGAATCGAACCTGGGATCCTTGAGTCTGCAGGCTAATGCTCTATCCACTGGGCCAAACCAGTTTTGTTGTAATATGCAAATTAACCATACCTCTGCTACACCCACAAGCTATGCCCACCAGCCAATCAGGAGCAAATAAACCCAATCAAGATGGCTGTGGCCACAAATAGCAGGAGGGAGGCTTGGGTTTCCCTGGCAATGGAGGAAGCCAAGCTTTCCACCAACCCTTGCTGGCCCAGGCCTCCGCTTAAGGCTACAAAATTTCAATTATAGAAGATAAATAAACCCCAACAGAAATGGCTGCTGCCACAGAGAGAGCAGGAGGCTTGGCTCTGCTCTAGGCTACAAAGTTTTAATTGTAGAAGAAAAATAAATCCCAGATACCAGGGCCTCTACTTGGGTTGCCAGGGGCTGTGGCTGGCCTGCAAACCACCACAGGCCCCTCGCCCAGGCCACCCCACATGTGTAGGGAACCCCACCCTGATCCAGGACACCCTTCAGGGCAAACCAGCTGGCTCCCACCCATGCACCAGGCCTCTATCCTCCTAACTAATAAAAGAGTAATATGTAGACGTACCATCACTCCAACACACAAGATGGCTGCCCCCATATGGTCAAAGATCCTTCCCCCATGTGGACACAAGATGGCTACCACAAGATGGCCAGCAGGGGAGGGCAGTTGAGAGGGACCAGGCCTGCAAGAAGGGCAGTTGTGGGTGATCAGGCCAGCAGGGGAGGGTAGTTGGGAGGAACCAAGCCTACAGGGGAGGGCAGTTAGGAGTGATCAGGCTGTCAGAGGAGGGACGTTAGGGGTTATCAGGCCTGCAGGGAAGGGGAGCTGGGAGGGAACCAGGCCTGCAGGGGAGAGCAGTTGGGGGGGACCATGCCTGCAAGGGAGGGCAGTTAGGGTCAAACAGGTTGGCAGGGGAGCAGTTAGGCATCAACTGGCTAGCAGGAGAGTGGTTAGGGGCGATCAGGAAGGCAGGCAAGCAGTTGGGAACTAGCATTCCTGGATTGTGAGAGGGATGTCCGCCCACCCCATCCTGGTAGGATCGGGCCTAAAAGGCTGTGCTGAGGGATACTCCCCTACACCCCACTCCCCCCCATGCACGAATTTCATGCACCAGGCTTATAGTCTTTATATAAATCCTAAAAAGCATTACCCTTTTATTATTAGTTTCTCTGTCTTACTATTGTTGAAAGATATACTGAAGCACATTAAAATTGCAAGAGTTTATGTGAGCAAATAGATTCCAACTGGGAAAATGATTGGGGCCTTCCACAGGAAGAAGCTAAAGGGCAAGGCCACTATAGAGCCAATGCTGAAGCAAAGCAGGGCACTCACTTGGTTGGCTACAGCTTAAGGTTGCCTTATTTAAGACGGCCTAATTGATTGTTTGTGATTGGTTGTTCTTAAGTTTCTATTTCTTAACCTGGGCAATTTACAGGAATTGACTTTGGATTAGGTTTCAGTTTGCTTACATAGGCATTAGAGCCACCTCAGTCTAATGCACTACATAAGTACTCTAACCATATTTAAAAGTTCTCTTCCTGATTTCTTTTTTAATAGCAGAACAACTCTTTCTTTTAACAATCTTCTTTCTATTAATTCAAATATTTAGCTATAAGAACCACTTCTTGAAAAATTTTACATTATTATTCTCATTTAAGCTCCTAAATACTCACCTGATTTTGAAATTCAGGAGCTCCTGCAAGTCTGAGATTGGTGTTGATGAGGAAAGGTTCTAAGAAAAGATAAACCTACAGAGTTGAGTCCATTCCTTGCTGCAGCAGAGATGGGTTTCGGTGGCTGTGAATCAAGAGCTGGAGAGATCTGTCAGTGGGAGTGCAAGCTATGAACAGTAACAATGTGCCTTCCACGGTGTTCTCTGGCATACCGGTACTATTTTTCTCACCAGTAAGTCAGTTCAGGGTCAAATTCTGTATTGGCAAGCAAGGGCCTCAGCAAGCCTGATCCAGCTTGTGTAAGTACAATGGAGCTGGGAGGTCTGAGTTGAAGCCATCCCCAAATGCTTCCCCTGGAAGAGTCACTTCATCCAAAGACGTGATGACAGAAGTGTGGCAGAGGCTGTGCAGCTCATTGAGATTACAGAGCAATCTTACAACACGATCTTACAGTAATGGAGCCACCTCCCTACTGCTGAGAGTATGGCAAATGAAACTTTTTCTTATGATGCCAAAGATAAGGCTTAGCAGGACAGAAAGAGTTGTCATAAGAAAGTTGCCAAGAGAAACATGATTGGGATAGGGGGTACTCCTATGTGAGCCTGTGGCAGAAGGCAAAGAGCCAAAATAGGTTGTGTGCAAGAGGTGATTGAGTTGAGAGGCCATTTTTTTAAGGCACAAAGTTCTCGATGTATTAGGATTAGATAGACTTGCTAAAAGCAGAGTCATCTTTTTATTTGTTTTAATCAGAATTAATTTTATCTATTTTTTAATATTAAAAAGTTGTTTTTAAAATTTTATTTTTAGAGCAATTTGGGGGGGGGGGGGTTCAAAGCAATATGAAGGGAAAGATACAGAGATTTTTGCATAAACCCCTGCCCCCATGCATGCATAATATCCCCTATTATCAACGCCCCTCCCCACCCCCAGAGTTGCACATTTGTTACAATCACCTAACTTACATGGACAAAGTCCACAGTTTACTTTAGGTTTCACTCTTGGTGTTGTATGTTCTATGGGTTTAGATAATAGATAACGATGTGTATCTATCATTATAGTATCAAACAGAATATTTTCACTACCCTAAAAATTCTCTGTGTTCCACCTACTTATCCCTACCCACCTTCCGACCCCTGGCAACCACTGATCTTTCACTGTTTCCATTGTTTTCCTTTTCCAGAATGTCATGTAGTTGGAATCACACGTAGAGCATGCAGCCTTCTCAGATTGGCTTCTTTATCTGAGTGATAAGTATTTAAAGGTTCTCCATGTCTTCTCATGGCTTGATGGCTCATGTTTTTCTCTGAATAACACTCCATTGTCTGGGTGTACCACCGTTCAGTTTGATTTTCCATTCACCTATTGAATGACATCTTAGTTGCTTCCAACTTTTGGCAATTATAAATAAAGGTGCTATAAACACCTATGTGCCAGTTTTAGCGTGGAAATCATAGGCTTTTTAAAATTTTGTATTTATTTATTTATTTATTTATTTATTTTCTCATATTTTATTGATTTTGTACAGAGAGGAAGGGAGAGAGATAGAGAGCTAGAAACATTGATGAGAGAGAGTCATCGATCAGCTGCCTCTTGCATACCCCGCAGTGGGGATTTGCCCACAACCAAGGTACATGCCCTTGACTGGAATCGAACCCGGGACCCTTGAGTCCGCAGGCCGACGCTCTATCCACTGAGCCAAACCGGTTTCGACTTGTTTTATATTTTATTTGTGTTCCACTTTTGTGTCTGTTCCACATGGGCTTGATATACCTATGTTTTAATGTATCTTTCAAAAACTAAAGAAAGCATTTTCCTCAATTCACAATTATAAGGGAGAGGCCATCCTATTATTCCTACATAAAGATGAAAAATGAAAATAAATTTGATTTTCAGCTTCTGATTCAAGTCAAATTGGGCAATGGCTTATTTATTGTATCTTGCTGGCTCTCTTTAAGCTGTGACACATTTTCTGTAACAAGAGAAAAAGATAAATAAGGCAGCAGGCAGCCTAAGGAAAGCCAAATTGACTTCTTTATTATATTCTGTCAAAGTAGCAATTGATATAAAATGTGCAAAGGCTGCTAGAAATTTATGAGAGAAACCTGAATGTATTTTAAGGTAGAATTAGAAATGAGTGAAGAGAAATATTAGGCTTGAAACATTTCGAAAGAGTCATTTTATTATTGTTGTTCTTTCACTGAGGTTTTTATTTGAACTGTTAACTCTATTGGCACTTTTCTTTTGACTATTTTATTTTTAAAAAATATATTTTATTGATTTTTTTTTTACAGAGAGAAAGGGAGAAGGATAGAGAGTTAGAAACATCAATGAGAAAGAAACATCGATCAGCTGCCTCCCACTGGGGATGTGCCTGCAACCAAGGTACATGCCCTTGACCGGAATTAAACCTGGGACCCTTCAGTCTGCAGACCAATGCTCTATACACTGAGCCAAACCAGTTAGGGCTCTTTTGACTACTTTAATATAATATAATTCAGTCCTGAAATTATAAAGATGATTCTAGGGCCATCCTCAATGGAACAACTTGTGGTTCATTTGACAAGACGATGTTATCTCCTTGGAGACTTTGTGTAACAGGTGCTCAGTAAATGCTTCTTGGACAAATAACTGTACAAAAGTATAAGGCAAGCATGACTTCACTGAGTGTCACTCAAAATAATTACTGGGGACATTTCATTTTTCTCTACCACTTGTATTTCCCAATATCCCTGATTCTCCCCTTTCTCATCCCTTCTTTTTTTCTATCCTTTCTTTTTCCCCTCACCTTCTTCTTTTAAAGTCTTTTTCTGCTTCCTTATCTACTGTCCTTCCTTATTTCCTTTTTTCTCCTTCCCTCTTTCTTTCCTTTTCTCCTCTTCTTTCCATTTTGCTTCTTTATTTTTTTCTAGTCCATGTCTTCCTTTCAACTGCTTTTTATTCATTTGCTTACAATTTACTTATTGGTCCCTCCAATCCCAATGGACATTGTGCAGTGGTGCTACTAAGGGAGATTATCCAGCTTGCTGGATGGACCCCTCAAAATTGTAACTGGGTGATTGACATTTCCATAGCTGTGTTTGTCTGAAGTGAATTTTGTACAATTGCTCAGTGTACTAGATGTTGAATGGGTTTGCTTCAATGCATTCTTTAAGCCATTTACATTTGGATAACTATCCACACTAGAATTCTAAAGAGATTATGAAAACTGAAACAATATGGTACAAAAACATGTTTTTCAGAGGCTAAGATTCTACTAATGGCACAGTGTAATCTATTCACTGTATTACTGTCCTGTGTTCTCTAGGGAGTGTCTGAAATCTATGAGATATCTCTGTATCAAAATTTACACTGGTCTCTCACAATCCCTCTGAAGACATTAGTTGCAAAATAAATCAAGGTCCCCCCTTGTTTTCATTCTGCTTGCAGCAAGTGCTCTGGGAGATTACATTTCTCTGGTTTGAGTCACTCAGACCCTGAGATTAACATTCTCCTGGGAGAGGACAGCAGTATTGCTGGAAAGCTAGGTCTATGCCTTCTGAATTTCAAAGGGCTAGGAAACAGCTCATAATTTACTCAGGAGCTCACAACCAGGATTACCCCCAAAAGCCCTAGTCCTGCTTCTTTTTATTTTTTTATTTTTAAATATTTTTATTGATTTTTTTTAGAGAGAGAGAGGATGGGAGAGAAAGAGAGAAACATTGATGAGAGAGACATCAACATTGATTGGCTGCTGGATCGAGCCTACAACTTAAACTGGGAATGTGCTCCAACTGGAATGAAACTAGTGACCTCTTGTTTCACAGGTCATCTCTCAACCACTGAGCCACATCAGCCAAGCTCTGCTTCTTTCTTACAGCTTCTTTCCTTGTCCTGTCTGCACCTGTTCTTCCTGCCACCTCAGAGGGTCTAGCAATGGTAATAAACACTTAAGCTTTGAGTACAAAAGTTCAAATTTTATGTCCATAGATTCTGTGACTTTAAGTGAAATGACATATGATAAAACCATTGTACCATAGACTAATTGATGTAAGCAAGAGTTCAGTTTCTATGGCATCTCATCTATCCTATATAATAAAAGGATAATATGCAAATTGACCAAATAGCAGAATGACCAGTCACTATAATGCACACTGAACACCAGGGGGTAGACGCTCAACACAGGAGCTGCCCCCCCGGTGGTCAGTGCGCTCTCACAGGGGGCGTGCTGCTCAGCCAGAAGCCAGGCTCACAGCTGGCGAGCACATGGGCGGTGGCAGGAGCCTCTCCCACCTCCGTAGCAGTCAGAGATCCCCTTAGGGCTACCAAACTGGGAGAGGGAGCAGGCCGGGCTGAGGGATGCCCCCTGCCCCGAGTACATGAATTTTGTGCATCAGGCCTCTAGTGTTATAATGAAATGACATTTTTTAAGGATCTGCTGTACTTACCTTCTTAACTCTCCCTCTATCCCTCCGTCTCCTTCCCCAATTTTTTTTCTCAATATTAACTAGCCACAATGTGAACTGATGTCTAATTTTTATAATAGAATCTATGTTCATTCTTTTTCATTTGAAATTGAGTGTTTTATATTTGCCTTTCTCAGAAAATGTCAAGCCAATTTGTACTTATCTTGGGAACACAATTTATCTCTCTTCTGAGATTAAACCCCCTTTCCTCTCACAGCCCTAATCAGTAATGCAAGATAGGAAAAAAAAAAATCACACTCATGGTATAATCTGACCAGTGCTGTCCAGTAGAATTTCCTGTGATTATAAAAATGTTCTATATCTACATTGCTTAATTTAATAGTCACTAGCCAGTCATGTGTGACTAAAGACCACAGCATATAAACTTTTACAATTTTCCCCCTGTTTGTTTTTTTTTCCCCCTTGTGAAATAAAATACTGATAAAGAAAAAAAACACACAATATATATACTTCAGAGAGGAAGGGAGAAAGAAAGAGAGAGAAACATCAATGATGGGAGAGACTCATTGATCGGGTGTCTCCTGCACACACCCTCCTGCAACCCAGGCTTATGCCCTTTATGGTAATTGAACCTGGGACCCTTCAATCCACAGGCCAATGCTCTATCCATTGATCCAAACTAGCTAGGGCCATATTTCTAGATTGGAAAAAAAATATTGATAAATCTACCTTTCAGTGCACTCAGTGCAGTGGGAACATCTAGAAATGATATTTTTAATAAGGGGTTTCTACTAGAACTTGATGACTAAAGAAATAATAACCAGCAGAAAACAGGGGAGAAACAAGCTGAATTATTACAGAGTTCAGAAAATAGGTCTACCTATCAGTTAGTTTAGATTGACAATTTTGAAAATTCAGCAGAGCTCAATAGTTTATGTTCAACTGTTATTTTGCTAAATTTAATCAAATCAACGTGTGTATATGAAGCCAAATTAGAATTGGTGGAAACCTTGTTCATTTTGTAAGTAGTAATAATACATGGCAGAGCAACTTGGTGAGCACATTTGCCATAATGCAATACATGTCTGAGACTCAGTAAGTGGCACAAAGTGACAGAACTGACAGAGATGTCAATACTCTGTAATTGGTCCCTCCCCGCAACTGAATCCAGTGTAAGTACAAAGGCATTTCTGACAATTCTGGAAGTAGATTTCCCCCCTCTGAGCCTGTATTACTGAAATTTCAAGGATGTGCTTCAAGAAACACCAAAGTCTGGCGATGCTTTGACTGTAGAGTGGACATGCTCATGGTGTCCATTAAACAAACTACTTATAAAAAGGACTATCACTCGTTTTTAACATTCAGACTCTTCCAAGTAACAGGGAAAATTGAAATGGAAAGCCTTAATGGATTAGATATTTTACGAGCCTATCTATAAGCTCTAGTTTCTCTTTATGAGGTGGTTGGGATGACTGTGGATACAGTGAAGAGAGATGGAGGTTAAGACTAGCTAGACTTAAGTTGTAGCTGGGGGAATAGGGAAGACAGGGGCAAGTCATTTGACCTTCTCGGTACTCAATTTCCTCATTTGTAAAATACCAAGTATACTAAATTATAGGTCCATGGATTTGTACATTTTATTGTCCAGTAGCAGTTTGTATACATGTTAGATAGCATCAGGATTGCCAACTTTTCATTTTGCCAGGGAGGGACATTTAAAAAATGCATCTCATCTTACTATAATTTCACAGAGGGTATGACGTTTTAGCACACACACACACACAAAAATTGCAATTAAACCTAGCTTTATGGAGTAATTAGTTCTTTCTGTTGTAATTAATTTCCTTAGACTTTATTCCTGACCAATGTGGGTCTTTAGAACAGATTGAGAACTCCTGGAATTTTTACAGTCATGATGGTTTTTACTCATTGACCAAAAATAACTTTTAGGTAGAACTAATTTCAAAACTCTGCATTGCTTAATGTTGATTCCTCACCTATTTCCTGCTGTTTATGATTTCTTTATTCACCAAGTCCTAAAAGAAAACCCATATTGAAAAATACTAGTACACTGGGTTTCACTGGGAGATAGATTTACTCTTTTATATTTTAACCTATTTTTATTTACTAAACTTTTTAACCTATTTTTATTTATTAAACTTTTATTTGACTAAAACAAGAACAACAAACATTTATGCTCATTTCACATACTCACTTGTCATGTGTAACTAGTGACCACTATGATGGACAACATGGAAATACAATTTTTAAAATTCATTTATTTATTTATTTGTTTGTTTGTTTGTTTGTTTGTTTGTTTGTTTTTACCTAGAATCACTGACTAGGGAGTTTAAGAGGAAGGGAAGAATTCAAATTTGGGATTTATCAACTGAATCCGCATGTAAGTCAAAAGTAGCTCGAGTTTTTGTTTAGAAGATTTATGGCCCTGCTTGGCTTTAATCTCCTAGCTTCTTCCTGCTTAAATGGAAAGAACAAGGCCAAATGTACTTTAGGATTTTGGTTCTTTGGAATCCAGATTCAGATCCAGTTCCTTGTTCCAATATTTTATGGGAGAAAAGACTATATGGCAGCAGCTGGTGTGTTTGGAATACCCTGCTCTCCCCTTGCAGCCCTCCTCCCTGGCTGCTGCCTCACCCAGGCTCCATTTACTCCGTCTCACAGAGAGAAGCCCGCCAAAAGGCCTCAACTAGGCTCCATCTGCTCACTACCTAATCTCTATTTAAATTGAGCACTTTTCCTGGGAGAACTGGGCACGGTTCTGGAGTGGGATTGTATAGAAACATCTCCACTCACATCTTCTGCAGCATTTGTTTCCGGAGTTTGTTATTCTGTAAGGTCTTTTCAGATCAGGCTTTAATTAGCACTGCAGCTTTCGCTCATTCTTAAAATGATTATTCCCCCAGCACAAAAAAAGAAAAGCTAAGCTTGTGGTTATTTGGGTAATTTAGTCAGTGGAGTCAGCCTCAACAGATGATTAAGGCTTCTTTTTAAAAGAAATCATTCAGAGAATGAATCACTCTGTTTTGTTACCTGAATTTTTCAACCAGATAGTGGGTGCTCCATCCAGTGTTGTCTGGAAAAAAGGATTTCTACTTTTGTATTGCCTTTACCACCCAGCCTTCTCCTCCTGCCCATCCCTCAATTCCCAGCACCCTCTCCCTCTAAAAAACTCAAGGAAAGTGAAACCAATGTCACTGGTTGTTTCAAAGATTAATCTGAAACCTGACACTATTTTCCTGGAAATGATTCAGTACTCCCCCATTCTAAATGGATAGGATGGGAAGTTTGTCAAATCAAAATCGAAGCGTATTTAGCCATTTTCAGGAAGCAACACTCAGGACTAATAATTAATGGATCTTGAAGTTCTATTTTCAATGTATTTATTAATCACAAAATGTTTAACAGAAGGTCATGCATACACATATGTGTTTGCCTTGTTTTTCTTCACAGATCATTCATGACATCCTCTTCTGGTCTGGTTGTGGGAAGACAGAAAGAGGTCTTAGTGGTTACAATGCAGTGCCATGAGAAGCCCCCACCCCCCATTATTTTTTAACTTAAGTATTTTTTTTAATTAAGTATTTTTTACTTACGGTATTTTAGGGAGCACTGGCACATTTATGTATATCGGGCCCATTTTACTTCTTATTTTTTTAGTTTCATAGTTGTTGTGTTTTTTTAATTCCTTTTCTACATGTAGTCTGCTAGTTCGATCCCCAACCAGCTATTCATATACTCATCAGCTATTTCGAGAACTGTTCTATTCCAGCCTTGTACTTTTACATTTCGTACTCCTGTTCAGAGACCAGAGCAGTGGTCTTGGGCATTGTCTTCAGCTATCCACCAGCAGCAGCTTCAAATACTCTCCTGCAGTGGAGAATATGCCACTGTGGAAAGGGTGCCTCATCTACCTATGCACATCATGTTTCAATTTCAGGTTGTAGATATAAACAAAGATATTGCTCCCTGTGTTTTATTTACTATCAGAAGAATCGTGTTTAATCACAAGATCAATCATTCTTTCTTTAAAAAAAATGTTTTTATTGATTTCAGAGAGAGGAAGAGAAACATAGAAACATCAATGATGAGAGAGAATCATTGATTGGCTGCCTCCTGGACGCCCCCTTCCGGGGACTGAGCCTGCAACCCAGGCAGGTGCCCTGACTGACTGGGAATTGTACCATGACCTCCTGGTTCATGGGTCAATGCTCAACCATTGAGGTACACCGGCTGGACTATTCTTTATACCTAAACACTCTCTCCAGCACAGAAAAAAAGTGTAAACTTCATAGTCAATCAGAGGACTTGCTCCATTTTCTGGCTGCAAGACACTGGATGGTTTAATTATCCTTTCTGACTTGAAGATGTATATTTTAAAAACACACACATGTGATTTATAATTTATAAGGTTATGATTGAATTAAAGGAGATATTTTTCTTTGAGGAAAAGGACTTTCTTTTTCATTTTGGTATTTCCTGCATCTAGTACATTGCTGGGAAGAGAGTAGGCACTCATTGAAATGACACTTTGAATGAATAAGCATAAGTGAAAGGATGGAGGACTGAATTAGTGAATGGATGTGAAGATGATTCATAGAGGAAAGTTTTGTTTTTATTTATTTTATTAAAACAAAAAGGGAAACTTTAGAATAGAATACTGAAAGTCTTATATAGAAACCAAAGGTCATAGTGATTTTCGCCACTTTTGTTTTCTAATTAAAACCTAGAAGCTAGTCTAAAAAACAAAATTTTTTTCCACAATATTTCTTAACTTTGCAATAATGTCAAAACAACAATAGCAATAATAATAATAATAATAATAATAATAATAATAATAGCAAACACTGACAGAGCACTTCCATGTGCTAGGCACTCTGCTAAGTACTTTATGTGCTTTATTTCACCTTATCTTCAAAAATGACCCTCAGAGGTAGGTGCAGATATTTTCTTAGTTACCGAAAGTAAAAGTAACATGACCAAGGCCACACACAGTATATGGCCAGGCCACTGTTGAAACACTATCTCCTTTTGATTAGTTCAAAGTCGCATTGTAATAGGTAATCTTTGATTTATTGGTCTCAGTTTCTTGATGGGAGCTACAGGAGAGCATAGGCCATGCCCTATTCAACTTCAAGTTCTCAGAATCTAGGCTGTGCTTGGCTCACAGTAGGTACTTGAATGTTGAATGAATTAATTGATAATTCAGCTGATAGTATACATAAAGTTTGTTTTCAGGCATTTCAGACTTTAGTATAATGAATGCTCTCTTCCCTTCACTTCCCCCCTCATTGGATTATCCTAGTCCTCCATTCATTTCCCTCCACCTTGCCTTGCAGACAATCACACTTGTTCTTCTGGCAAGGTCAATTTTGGAGATCTCCCATCCAATCTAAGTTATAATGGGAGAAAAGAAACGTATAGTATATTTCACTCTGAAATTATAGACACTGTCCAATATTTATTTTTTTATTTTTTAATGCTTCATTTTTAAGTTTTAAGTAAGAGTACATGAGATGAAGTTTCATGTTAAGAACTGCTTTGGGATCTTAACTTATGAATATGTTTTTGAGGTGTATGTGATCGTAGGAAATATTTTATCTTTGGTGAAACAATTCACAAACAGAACTATTACATTACATTTAGATGAGAAACAGCACCCTTCTTTCTAGGGATCTAGCCTATAAACTGGAGAAGGAATTGTGACTTTGACAGTGGGAGGGCGGAGATAGCTTGAATTTGTCATTTTAATTTACATGGTTTGATATATTGTGTATAGATAGTAATTTTGGCATTAAATTCTGAAAATTTCAACATCACAAATTTCCCATTGTTACTTTTCCCCCAGGACAACTTTAATATAAATCTGAAGTCTAACTTTTACTGAAGTCCAACAATTTTTTGAGAGTGAATGAAACAGATACCATTTTCCCTAGAATGGTTGTCATGTTTCTGGCATTTCTTTAATTTGCTTACTATCTTTTCTGACACTTTGTTGTTTCCCAATGCACAGTGCACACTGAAGAGCATTTGGAATTTCTTCTTGTAGGCAATGCCAACTGTTGTCTTGATTTTTCTCCAAGGGAGTGTTATTATTGGGAAGGTCCAGGGTAAGGGTTTGTCTTTAAGTCAGTATCCACTAATCCCCAGAATTAAGCAAATATGTCCAACCAGTGTCAGACAGAACTGGACTGGGGTAGCCTATTGGATGCCCTTCAATGCTGTATTCTATTAATATTCTATTAACCATCTCCATAGTTCTCCACAGATCCAGCTTTCCTGACTGTCCCTCCAACCTCTCTGATCATTATAAAATCATGTCCACCTGGCTTCTTCTGGTTAAGCACTGCCACCTATCCCCTATTATTCCTGGGACTTTATTGCCCCATCCTACCCTTGCTTTCCCTCTGGCAGCCACCTTGCTTTCTGCTTTTCCTCCCTCTTCCTTTTAAGCTGTCTTCAGTCTTCACTCCTCCCTCCCTCAGTGTATGCAAATTAACCGCCATCTTTGTTGGTTTAATTTGTATACTCACTCTGATTAGCTGTGGGTGTGGCGAAGGTATGTTCAATTAGCATTTTTCTCTTTTATTAGTGTAGATATGTAAATAGATAATTGGCAGGTTTGAAAATCTAAATGCATAGCTAATGGAATATCATAACAGTTTATCCTCATTTTGGCAATTATTGGAATTCACCTGTGGTTCATGATAAAAAACATTTCATGGTCTAGGCTTAGCCACCCCATCTCATTACAACTTCTGTAGCAAAGACATATCCCACTTCAAGAGAATTGGTTTGCTGGGTTTAAACTCTTTGACAGTGTGAATGGATATCCATTTTTCCCCCAGGCCACCACAATACTACAGTTCAGTAACACTGTCAACTTAGAGGTGGTTACAAAGCAAGTCAAAGCAACAATAGAAACTAGTTGTTACAGGAAGAGAAATGAAAGGGGTTGGAAAGATTTAAAACCATGGGCCAGAAAATATATATTATTTGCAACTTGGATTTGCTAGCTAATAGATTGGAGTGGACGTGAGAAGGGATGATGACAAAGAAAGGTAAGAGCATTTCAACTACTTCTAAGCAGCTATTTGAGATAGGTGCGTGAGAATTCTTTCTGTTAGAGTTTTCAGTTATAATTTCTAACTAACCCTTTTAATCCAACAAGAGCTTTCCCAAAGGGTTTCACATAATGCAAACATGTCTCACAAATAATGAAAGATTCTATTTTTTTCTCAGGATATTTTTTGTTATTGTTATTGACATATATAAAAAGTACAGAGTCAAAGAAAATTACAATAGAATAGCTTTGCCAATCAATATTGACCCTTTAGACATGCTTCATTCAGTATCTACAGGAAAGTTTTATTGAGCACTGGTCATATGTAAAGTAGTAAGAAATACCCAAGGTGAGAAGGATAAAATACAGTCTGACATATTCAACCCAAATACATGAGTAATATAAGGCATATAGATTATAAGAATAACATACTATTCATATAAATGGCACAAGTCAGTATAGATTAATCCACATTTTTAAATGTACTGTCTTAACACATCTATCAAAGAGATTTCTTTAAGAAGATAAAATTGGTAAAATACCTATGTTTAAACATATTAAGTTTAGATTTGTGCTTGTTTGAGAGAGTTTAGAGATGCATTAGTGGTAAGTCTGTAGTAAAACAAGTAGGCACCCAGGTAGTATGGCTTAGTAGTTGAGCATCAACCTATGAACCAGGAGGTCTCAAGTCCCTATTAGGGTTATGGGCTGAGTCCTCATTGGGGGTGTGTGCAGGAGGCAGCCAATCAATGATTCTCTCTCATCATTGACATTTCTCTCTGAAATATATATATATATATATATATATATATATATATATATATATATTAATAAAAGATAAATATGAAAGTTGACCTTACCTCTGAGACGCCCATCAGCCAATCAGAATTGAATATGCAAATCAACCCAACAAAGCTGACAGGTTAATTTGCATACACAGGCATAGAGCAGCCAAGTGGGGTGGGATGCCTGCTATGAGGGAAAGAGTCGGGGGCAGAGGGAGCTAGAAGAGTGGCGCTCCAGCCATAGAGGAGAAGACTGAAGGCTCTGGGCAGAATGAAGACTGAAGGCGGTGGCCAGAGCGAAAGCCTGGGTACCAGATGTTGGAGGAAAACTGGTGCTGGCAGCCAGGGGAAGGAAGGGTGATTGCACGAATCTTATATATATATATATATATATATGAAAAACAAACAACCAAACATACAAAAAACACAATTATTAAGTTTAGGGAAAACAAAAAGGGTTTCAGGAAAGGAAAACTACTCATAGAAAGGAAAACTGCTCAGATGAATATTGTGTACATACAGTGATAAAAATACTGAATACTGATCTAGTAAAAATACTCCACAACTACATCTGTAGGATGGGAAGAAAATAAAGGTTTATACGTGTGTATATGTGTGTATGTGTGCATACATGAACATATGCATGGAGTGGGTGCTAATAAATCATCCCTACAGTGAAATGAAAAATAACAACTTAAGCATAAAGAAACATAACTATGAATACAAACATAAATAGCTAAAAGTTTTGTGAGTGGTGGCTTCTAGAGAGCAGGAAATGTGATAGAGTATGGTCTTGGGGGATACTACTTCCTCAACATCTTCTGGAAAATAATTTGACTTTTTAAAATGTGTAAAGATTAATTTTGATTAAAAATAACTTAAATCTAACTGCATATTTCTTATATCATGCAATAAAATATCTATGTTATATATGTATTATAGAGCTCTTTAAGGATTAATTACAATTAAAAATTCTTATTTCTGAAGAGTGAAATTATAGCAATAGGGTAAAGATAAGCAGGACTTTTCTACATTTCCATAGATTTTATTGTTTTAAATGAGCATATATTATTTTATAAAAGTTGACTTTCTATATCAATAAAAATCTATGTAAATTAAAAATGGAATGAAAAAATACTGAAAATTAGCTCTGACCACTGTTACACAGTGATTAAAGTGTCTGCTGACACACTAACGAGTAGAAGGTTTGATTTCCGGAGCTGGTCAGGGCATGTGAGGAAGGCAACCAATCAATGTGTCTCTCTCACATTGATGTTTCTCTCTCTCTTTTTCTGTCTCCCTCTCCCTCTCCCTCCCTTACTTCCACTCTGAAATAAATAAACAAACAAATAAATAACTTACTGCAAATTAAATAATAATTTCATTAATACTATATCTAGTTTGTACACAATTTTAAGCAATGTGCATGGGTTTTTAAACCCAAACAAATGAGCTGAATTATCCCTTTATTATTTGAAGACTTTGGTTTGGGAAAGATATAACTGGGATGCATAGAAACAAAGTGCAGAATGAATGCATGTATTAATTATAACACCTAGAGAGATGTTTGTAAATAGTAACCCTTACGTGGGCAAATGGCTCCCAAGAGATATGAACATTTTTAAGATGATTCAGGATCATTTGGAACATAATTCCAGAACTGATTATCATTCTAATAGCTACCCAATACTATACTTGATGGATCTTAGAATAAAGTGTAGTATTGAAATGAAGCTCAACCTCCTTGAGTCAAGATGAACTGTTGTAAAGGGAAGCATATGTGGTTAGCTACATTGGTCAGAAAATGTAGGATAGCCAAGTTTCTTGCTTTGATCCCCAAGTGAGTGGCCTGGCTTTGTTCTGTGCCTCAGCCACAAACTGTACTTCCAAACCCAGAAGTCTCAGAACTGCATGCCTTTGGCCACAAGGAGGATTAGACAGAGGAGTGTGGTTAATTCATGCAAATCCATCCGCACTATCCTACAAAGAGTTCAAATAACGTCCCACTGTGTTAGGTAACTGGCAACATTTTATAAATAGACAACAAATTAGTGTTTAAACATAGTACTTAGCATATCAGAAGTAGAAGAGACCCTATAGGTCACTTCACTCCCCCCACTGCTTTATGCAGAACTTTCCTCCACAACATCCCTGGAAAATGTTCCTTAGTTCCTACTTGATCATTTCCAGTGGTTGAGGGGATGGGAATGCTATTCATTGCATTGTTGACATCATGTCAAATGGCTACTCATTCATTGCAGCGTTGGGCAATGATAGTTATTCAAAGTCCCTCCTGTTGATAGACTTATTAATCCCAGTGTTGCTCTCTGGTAGAATATTGAACAATTTTAACCTTTCCCTGAGTTGTATAGACTAGTAGACAAACTATGTCCTATCTTTTCTATTCCCAACAAAGCAGTTTCTTTAACCATTTGTCCGAAGCCCTACTTTTTGTATTCTTTCATATTCTTTATGATCCAAGTATGGTCCAGATTGTCAACATATTTTATCCAGAGCTGAATACAAACCTCAAGACTTGATTCACTGTGTGCAAGCAGCATTATAACTTTCTTGCTCTGTACAATGTCTTGCCTGTGTAGTTCTGCAAAGACTGCACAAGAAAGAGGAGCAATTGGCAGCTCCCGGCCCAGTGTAGCTTACATTGGCCTCCTGAATCTTACCCTAAATCTTACCCTGGCCCTTGCTCTGAGTATGAAAACCACTAGAGCAACAAACCAAGGACCAAAATGAAACATTAAACCAATTTTGAGAAAGTAAATAACTCTACTAGCAGCTAAGAAATTCTTTTCTGAGTCATGTGGTTTCCAAATCATTGCTAGCAATGAAAGTGAAGGAGGACCTAGTCAAGTTATCAAAGAACAATTCATTAGATCCCTGGGCAATTATATAATTCAGAAAATGTTTAAAAAGTTGAGTGATATTTTATAATAAAACTCTTTCCATTCTTATCTATTTATTTATGCAAATGAATTTTCTTAGTGCTTACAACCATAAAAGCAAAAATAGCTATCATGTAAGGCTAAATTCTGTTTAATTCTAACAATATATATTTGTTATGAATTTACAAACTATTTTTTTAATTTATCTAATTAACAATATATCTCTACTACAATTTTGCTTTTTATGCTTAATAAAAATGTATTCAAATGTGTAATATGCTGTGGTGGTCAATTGTATATGAATAATAATTATATTAAATTCAAAGATTGTAATAAACAATTTATGGTTGTAAATTTTATATTTAAATGTTCATATGTTCTTTTAAAACAGTTATATATTAATTAATAAAAATATATTCAGATATAAAAATATGAAGTAGACTAATAATATGAATTCAAATAAAAAGGAACAGTATAAAATTTCATACAATTAATAGGAGCATGTTTCTATATTTTAATAATAGATGATCCTCAGAATCAAATTGTTAAATCATCTAACCCCCATTGGATATATTTAAAGGACTG
Source organism: Pipistrellus hanaki (assembly GCF_964339955.1). Taxonomy (NCBI): domain Eukaryota; kingdom Metazoa; phylum Chordata; class Mammalia; order Chiroptera; family Vespertilionidae; genus Pipistrellus; species Pipistrellus hanaki. The sequence goes on from NC_140510.1 coordinate 29,809,855, forward strand.
ATGTAACCATCTCAATTTTAAATGTCAATGTTATCAATATGACAGAAATCATATAGTCTGGACCTACTAAGGAATTACATTTCTTAAAATTATGATCAAAATTTATAGATGCCACACTAAAACAATGTGAAGGGTATATTTTTAAAATAAAATAAAACATATTTTAGGTTGTTTTTCCTTATAGTGTAATCAAAAATTAATGTGAATCCCATGTTCCCAATGCTTCCCACTGGGAAGCCTGGTACTAACCCACACTAATTAGGACACAGGAAGTGTTTGGGGGAGTGTCTCAACCGTATACTTCTCTAATGTCCTTGGTTGAAGGCAAGGTGATGAGAGCTGAAGCAATACACTTAATATAATAGTTAAGTCTGAGGTAAACATGGAGGAATGAGACCAAGACAAGAACAGTACACATAGGATTTTATATAACTCACCTCATTCCTGTTGCATACTGCAATAGACCTTGCTTAGTAGATTTTTCTAATGAAACTTTTCTAATATCCTCCCTTCCACAATTTACTGTATAGGAATCAAATACCTGATGTTTTCATGTCAGGTAAGAAAGTATCGATACTTCAAATACAATTCTAGCAGAATATAATGGGATGGGCAAAAATAAATTTACAGTTGTTCAAATGGAAAAAAAAAAAAAAAACATGCAGGTTATGATTAGTACAATAGCTTTATTAACTCAAAAGATGTCACAATGCAACCAGAATCCTACTTTTACCCACCCATGTATATTTCCTCTATTTGTCTACTTTTTAAATTGTCAGGAGTTTAATGACTGTCAGAATTCCATTTGTGGTCTTTCCATAGCCAATTTTAGTCATGCATAAGTGATAGGAACCATTCCTTGCTTATTGATTTTTCATGTCAGATGAAATAAAACCTTGTTTCTCACAGAGTTTTTAAAAAGCAGACAGAGATGCTGCCACAATCTCTAATTTAATTTGAGAGCCTTATTTATTGCCTGATTGAGCTCATGTATTTTTATGAAAATTATTTAGCCTCATGAGTCAGTCTTATCAGGAAGTCTAAAATGATGGCCACTCTTACCCCAGAAAAACAATAGAATGTCTTACCCAGAAAGGAGAGAAGGCAACCTGCGTGCCATTGACTCAGGTATACTCTCAGGAAGGGCAGCTCCTTTGGCTCCTAAAAAGGCAGAGGCTCATTTGGCAAACAATAAAAATGGCATTGCTGAAATTGCTATGCTCTATTGTAATTGTGCAATTACTTATACATAAACCTTTTAATGATTGCAGCCATCTCTGCAATTTTGGCTTGGCTGTCTTCTGAGTAGGTTGGCACACCTTGATTAAAACTGGTGGGCTTTGCCCAGCCTGTATGGCTCAGTGTTGAGCATCCACTTAGGAATCAGGAAGTCATGGTTCAATTCCTGGTCAGGGCACATGTCCAGATTGCAGGCTCAATCCCCAGTGTGGGGTGTGCAGGAGGCAGTCAATCAATGATTCTCTATCATAATTGATATTTCTCTCTCTCTCTCCTTTTCCTTTCCTTGCTGACATCAATGACAATATATTATTTTTTAAAAAGAAAAAGAAAAATTGTGGGCTTCAAGGCAAAAGTCAGGCTGCCCTGGCTGACTTTAACTTTTCATGTAAAACTTACTCCAGAACATAGCACAGGTTTGAAAGGATTGGCAAGTTGATTGGGAAACTGTCATTTCACTAAATACCCTAGTAGTTACCTGGACTTTTTTTTCTTTTAAAAGAAGGAAGGCAAAGTGGGTAGAATTCTGCCCAAAGACAGCATGCAGAATCTCTTCTTGTGACAAAGCATTAAGGGGATGTTTGGAAATAAGTGTGGTAGTTTGTCTTGTTGAATCAAGGGGACAAGGAGGAACCATCATTTCATTAATGAAGATCAAAGATACTAATTGCTCAGCATTTCTCATAATCAAGCCTAACCCTCTCCAAATATCAACGTCATCCCATTGAGACACTGCCCCAGAGTGTTCTAGGAAAGCTCTGCTACTAACACTCTCACTTCTATTAGGGTTTTGTGGCTGTTGTTTGAGACCTTGTGCCCACAGGTAAAGGAAACTATCCTCCTATGTCATTAGAACATACATTGGCCATGACCATGGCTCTAAGTTTATGCCAAAGCTGCTTCTTCCACACTTCCTTGGCTTGGGAAGGGAGAATTTAGCAAATTAGACAACTAACCCTTTATTAATCAATAATAAGGGGCTGCATTTTATTTTAAATACCCTCTATCTCCATTATTAATTCTAGTAGAGACCATATTAAAATTGTAATTAACAAAAGAAATGTTAATTCAAGTTGATATATTATTTAATGAGTTCATGATTCATTACCTTGAAAAAAATCCATTTGTTTGCTAAAAATGAATCGCAATGATGGAACTATATAATTATTTAGTATGAATGATGATAGCACATTTAATAAAATTAGAACAATGTTTTGGTAAATTTTATAGATTAAGATTAATTAATAAGTTATATATCTATAAATTATACTACTATAATTATTTAAATGTTCCAATGCAGTTCTAACATAACAACCTCCAATTGTAGCACCTTGTACTTCCTCTTATAATAAAAGAAATTTCCAATTCACCATAAATGAGCCAATAAAATTAAAATTATATTACTATTATCAAATCTGCTTTTTTATTTTCTGTGGACAGACAGTCGTTTCACTTTATCTGGGTTGACATAATATTCTCCAATGATCACTATTACTCTAAATCTATATTATCTTTTAAGAAACAAATACTACACTTGATAGTTTTGTAGAAAGAGTATATTGTAATGGTCATCTTTGCCTCCTAGATACAAGCATCAAGGTGAGGAAGGAAGAGACCATTTTACAGCCCAAGACCATTGCTAGCTCTTAGAGACATCATTTGGCTCAATTATTTTATTTTCCTGCATAGAAGAAAGGTTGTCTTTCTAAAATTACTGCAAAACAGCTGCCTCTTAAGTCATAGGGGTTTTATATTCCAGAGAAAATAAACTATTTTGGGTTAGCAGAGCAATCATTAATTATGGGGCTCTCAGAACAAACTGCACTGTGTTCGTGGCCAAAAGAGAGAGACTTCTCTTCACCATGTAAAACTGAGGCACAGCTACAGGAAGGGATATGCCTCATTCGACAGGAGGACTGAGGCTGGAACCCAGATGTCCTGAATCTCTGCCCGATGATCCATCATTAAGATGCTAGAAAGTTCCTTCTGGGAAAGTAGAAGGGAAAAGAGAAATCCACAAGGAGAGGAGAAAGCATGTGGTGCCTTTGGCAGACTCGTCGATAAGGGAAAAATCATGCAAGAGCACTGTGATTTTCCCACGAAAGCTGACCTCTAACTCCGCTCCTGGGCAAAGGGGTTTTCTTCTGGTTCTGTTGCCCTCCAGGAGTGTTTGGGGTCAGAATCCTGCAGACTGTGGCCAACTCAGTGTATACTCAGCTGTAACAGTGTGCTAGTCCCCAGTGAGTGCATCTCAGGAGCCTCTTGTGAATGGGCCTTTTCACAATAGGGTGAGCCACATGTGGGAAAAGGAAGTGCAGACTTGGAATGGGGCCTGGTAAATCAGGTGGTCCCAGAACGGCTACATGGATAATACATACTTTCTGAAAAGATACATTAGTCTACATTATTTGGATTTCCCACCCATAACTATACTGACTAACATATTCCAAATATCCATTTCACCTGGCATTGTAACCTAAGCCTGGCATAGACATGGCAAGTGAATTAAGTCAGAACACAGAAAATCCTTTCATGTGGCAATTTCTAGAAGGGATTGATTGAATTCATTATTCCTTTCACAATATACAAGCACAGAAAAGCTTTATTCAGTCTTTTCTGAGGATCACGAAGAATTCTACTAATTTACATATGGTAGAAAATATCTGATTGCTTGGCTGCTTGTTCAATTAGTTTATCCATCCATCCATTCATTCAACAAATACTAATTTAGAACCTTTTGTGAGTAAAGCTAGGGTGGAAACAAATGTGTAGGGGATACAATGACTCTGACCTTAAGAAGCTCACAACTGCACAATGACACTTACTGACAATGCAATAATGGTAAGTTCTGGGGTCCTGCCATGAAGATGCAAGATCAGCCTTGCTTGGGCAAGTCAGGGAGTTTTCCCTTAAGGGAGGTGACATTTGAACTAGAACAAGAGAACAGAAGGAAGGGGGATGGGGCTAAAGGAATTCCAGGCAGAAGAAACAACAATGCAGAAAAGTCTGAAGTGAGGCTAGAGTACAATGTCTGAGGACTTACTATGTGCCAGGCACCATTCTAAGCATTTATACATATTAACTCATTTGATGTTGACAACACTCCTATGAGGTGGGTGTCTTTATTTGTACAGCATATAAAATGTCAGGTCCAGAATGACCAGGTCATGTTCCCAAGATTTCAGCCTAAACCGGTTTGGCTCAGCGGTAGAGCGTCGGTCTGCGGACTGAAAGGTCCCAGGTTCGATTCCGGTCAAGGGCATGTACATTGGTTGTGGGCACATTCCCAGTAGGGGGTGTGCAAGAGGCAGCTGGTCGATGTTTCTCTCTCATCGACGTTTCTAGCTTGCTATCTCTCTCCCTTCCTCTCTGTAAAAAATCAATAAAATATATTTCAGAGAAAAAAAAAAGATTTCAGAGATGGTGACAGCACAGCTGGGAGTCCAGCTGAAGCAGTGTGTCCTCTGAATCCTCACAGCCCAATGGGACTGGATGGAGCATTTTGAGTCCAGATGGAGCATGTGATTTAGGGTAGTTGAGGCACAATCTGTGTGAAGGAATGTGAAAGGAACCAAGAACAAAAAGGGAGTTGGGGGCAGTTCACTCTCTCCAAGCCTCTCCAGTGACCAGTGAAGACAGGCAGAGCATAGACGCGTTTAGAAACAGCCAGTGCTTGACAATTTGGTCTCACAAAGGCCAGAAAACAATGGACAAGTACTTAGAAACAGTAACCAATTGCCAAGGCATTGGTCTAATTACATAGGTGGACGATTCTAACTACCGTAGTGTGATAACACTGTTTTTTGTTCTTTTATGACACTTTTATTCACTAGTCATCCCTCCTCAAATGTTATATGTCTTTCATTTTCAATACAGACTGGAGGCCCAGTGCATGAATTCATGCACCAGTGGGGTCCCTTCTGTGGGATACACCTTTGGCTGAAGTGAAGAACATATCCATAGTGGTGGCTAGGGTCCCACAAATGCACAGGTCCCCAGAGCTGCCAGGATCCTTCCTGAACTTAGTTTTTAAGACTCTGTAGTGTTCTCTGCTGGCAGATCTCAAGGAGTCTAGGAACCTCTATTGTTTTTTTCCTCAGAGGTTTGCTAAGTGCTTTCTCTTGGCTAAAAGCACCAGAATTCTCAACAGTGTAATAATAGAAAATATGCACATTGCTCTTTGCCCCTGGTTCCTGGAACAGAGCTTCTAAAAATCTTATAATTCTTGTGATAACAATAGGAGCATCTTTTGTTCCAATATTTGGTCTTTGACCCCAGTTTCTGACAAGAGCTCCTAAACCCCTTGGGGTTTCCTGGGTGATAAGAGTGTCTTTTGTTCTAAAGAGATAACTTTGGATGGGCTCCTGGATGATTCCTGGTTTGGGGCTAGTTGACCAGAAAAACCAAGCCTTGATTAGAAGCTTGGAACATTCCATCCCTTTCCCAATCCTTCAGGAAGAGTGAGTTAATAATCGATCATGTCTACATGATGAGGCCTCCATAAAAATTCTGGAAGTACAAGGTTTAAAGAGCTTCCAGGCTGGTGAACATGTGAAGCTGCTGGAAGAGTGGTGCACTTGAATAGGGAAGGACACTCCATGCCCTGTTAACCATGCTTTGACCTATGTATCAGTTCATATGGTTGTTTATCTGTACCTTTTATTATATCTTTACTAGAGGCCCAGCATGCACAAAATCATGTGCAAGTAGCTTGCTTCCTCTTGCCTCAGCTGGCCACCCCATTCATTGCCACTTGTGGCTTGGGCCCCACCCTCCACCGCTCATAGCTCTCTGCTGCTAGTAGCTTGCACCCCACCCCACCTGCTGCAAGAGCCTCTGCTCATGTGCTGGGATAAGATTGGGAGGGACCTAGAGGTGCTCAATGCACCTCCTGGTGACTGGTCTTTGGTCATTACGGCATCATGGCCACTGGGTTTTTATTAATTAGACTAGAGGTCCAGTGCATGAAATTCGTGCACGGGGGTGGGGTGGGGGGTGTCCCTCAGCCCAGCCTGCACCCTCTCCAATCTGGAACCCCTCAAGGGATGTCTGACTGCCCATTTGGCCCGATCCTGGTAGTAATCCCTCTCACAATCCAGGACTGCTGGCTCCCAACTGCTCACCTGCCTGCCTTCCTGATTGCCCCTAACTGCTTCTGCCTACCAGCCTGATCACCCCCTAACCACTCCCCTGCCAGCCTGATTGATGTCTAACTGTTCCCCTGCCAGCCTTGTTTGCTCTTAACTTCCCTCCTCTGCCAGCCCGGTCCCCCATAACTGCCCTCCCCTGCAGGGTTGATAGCCTCCAACTGACCTCCCCTGCTGACCATCTTGTGTCCACATGGAGGCAGGATCTTTGACCACATGAAGGCAATCATCATGTATGTTGGAGTGATGGTCAATCTGCATATTACTCTTTTATTAGATAAGAAAGAGGCCTGGTGCATGGGTGGGGGCCAGCTGGTTTGCCCTGAAGGATATCCTGGATCAGGGTGGGGGTTCCCTTGGGGTGTGGGTTGGCCTGAGCAAGGGGCTTGTGGTGGTTTGCAGGCCAGCCACGCTCCCCAGCAACCCAAGTGGAGGCCCTAGTATCTGGGATTTATTTACCTTCTACAATTAAAACTTTGTAGCCTCCTGCTTGCTCCATGGTGGCAGCCATTTCTATTTGGATTTGTTTACCTTCCATAATTGAAACTTTGTAGCCTTGAGTGGAGGCTTAGGCCTGCCAGAGTGTGCAGAAAACTTGGCTTCTTCCATTCCCAAGCCTCCCTCCTGCTCTTTGTGGCTGTAGCCATCTTGGTTGGGTTTATTTGCATATTTGCTCTGATTGGCTAGTGGGCATGGTGGGTGTGGCTGGTGGGTATAGTGGAGTGATTGTTAATTTGCATGTTACTCTTTTATTAGGTAGGAAAATAGACTGGTAAAGGGATTTCCCTGAGTTCTATGAGTCATTCTAGTGAATTATTAAACCCCAAGAAGGTTTCCTGGGAAATATGATTTATAATCAGTAGGTCAGGGGTATAGGTGACAAAATGGACTTTGGGATTGGCATATGAAACAAGGGCAATTTTATAGGACTATGTCCTTAACTTGTGGAAATCTGATACTCCAGGTAGATAGAGTCAGAATTGAATTGAATTGAATGGCATCCAGCTGGGGTGTTAGAGAATTTCTTGTTGTGTGTGTATGTGTGGGGGATCCACACATGAGGTGTCAGAAGTATCATATGTGTGAGCTAATGAAAACATGGGAGTGTTTTTCTTAGACATCAACTATCTCCTTTTCGCAGTGCCTTAGTCCAAGACTGTGTATAAAATACATGCTCAGTATATGACAAAGTCAATAAACTTCTCTCTCTTTATAACCCTTGCTCCTTTTGCTTACTCCATAGGAGGTCATGGAGTAAATTTCTGTTTGGCTCTGCATTTGGGAACTGCCCCATGCCTGGAGAAGTGGAAGAGTTATAGAGGAACAGCCTCCTGCCAGCATTTCATTCACCCATGTTACCATCTTGTTCTCTTGCCTTCTGAATTCCTACACATTTCTTGCCTTGGCCTCAAGAACCAGTTTTTATCCTTCCTGCCTGGACTGTCTGGAGTTCTCAGATCACTGACTGGTTCCTGAGGAACAGGCTAAATTGTAGGGCCTCTCAATGTCTGGGTCTACAGAGCATGAATGCATAGCATTCAGGTCCAATCTGGCCCAGAGAAAAATTGCTGGTTCTACACAAGAGGTTTTTTGTTTGTTTTTCCTTACAAATATAAGTTTAGTTGTAACACTTAAAGTTTAAAAATTAAATTGAAGAATTGGATAACACTGGGTCATAGTGTTCTTCAATTATCGCTACAAACCTGACCCACACCGGTCTAGTCAATATATAACTCTTGGGTTCTTTTGATAGGCAGACAGTAACAACTACAAACTTGTAGGAAGGTTAGAGTTAGCAACTTTTTGCCACTTTTCAGTGAGTCTCAAACCAACTTCTGCCATAACTCTAGCATTTATTAAATAAACAAACATTTGCCAGGAAGTTGTCTGTTCTGTGAGGTTGATGAAGTTTTGCTGAGCTCCTAGTCCTTTGGGTACTCTGACATGCACATGAGTCTTGAAGCAGGATCCCAATACTCCCAGTACTCCCAGTATCAGCATCCGGTCACCTTCGGTGCTCTGACCCAATGGCTGGATGCAAGGACTAAGTTTTTATGCACTATTCTATTTACTCTTATGCACTGTTCATAGAAGTTTGGGGAGTGTCTCTAAAATATATCCCAATTCTACCAATAAGAGCCCATTTTTGAAATTCATTATGCTAATTAACAAGTCACAGATTTAAAAAAAAAATCCCTGACATCTATAATAATAAAAGGGTAATATGCTAATTAGACCAGGAGACCTTCCAGACATCCTTCCTGACAAAGCCATGGTGGTGCGGCCAAAGCAAAAGCGGTTAGGGGCATTCAGGCTAGGAGGGGAGGGCAGTTGGGAGTGATTAGGCTGGCAGGGGGGCAGTTGGGGGCAAGCAAGCCAGAAGGGGGGGGGGCAGTTGGGGTGAGCAGTCCAGCAGCGGGGGCAGTTGGGGATGATCAGGCTGGCAGGGGTTGGGGGGGTGGCAGTTGGAGGCAAGCATACTGGCTGGGGGGAGGGGGGGTCAGTTGGGAGTGATCAGGTTGGCAGGGCGGCAGGCAGTTGGAGGCAAATAGGTCAACGGGGGGGGGGGGGAGCAGGCAGTTGGGTGTGATAAGGCTGGCAAGGGGAACAGTTGAGGGCAAGAAGGCTGGCAGGCAGAGTGGTTAGGGGTGATCAGGCAGGCAGGCAGATGAGCAGTTAGGAGCCAGTGTTCCCAGATTTCGAGAGGGATGTCCCCTGAGGGATCTCAGATTAGAGAGGGTACATCCTGGGCTGAGGGACACCCCCCCCCCCAATGCATAAATTTCATGCACCAGACCACTAGTTTAACATGTTTATTAATTAAACTTCTTGAGGCTAATCTGACAGAAGCACTTTCAATAATCACTTCTGTAGTGTGGCCCTTTAGATATGATATTAGCTGATTATTCCTGAGGTATTCCTTACTGATCATAATGCCTGCTACATCTGGGTTATAATTAAACCTTACTACACACAACCTATCACATTGTCTAGGCTAGCAGTTCTTTATCATGGCTGCACTTCAGAATCACCTAGAGAGCTTTAAGAAAATTCCAGTGCCCAAATATCACCCCCAGAGATTCTGATTTAAGGGCTTAGGTAGGGCCCAGGGGTCAGTCCATTTTTAAAGATCATCAGGTGATTTTAAGGATCAGGGCTGGCAATCAGCTTTTGCTAAAGTATTTTAAAATGTGTTACTGTTATGATAACAATGATTTGCCTGAGCTGAGTGGAAGCTGCTCTGTTTCCATGGAAATGGTATTCTCCCGGGCACTTACCTGAGTGACCCTTGTCATTTGCCTGGTCCCCTGGCAGCCCTAGAACCCACAGCAAGTTAACAAAAACAATTCTAGGCTTTCCTAGACCCAGTCCCTGCATAATCAGCCCAGCCTTTACTAACCAGCCTCTGGCATGATATAGAGCAAATAAAGAGAAATAAAATTTAATTGCAAAATTGTACTTTTATACAAAGGGAGAACATATTTTTTTTTCTCAAATGAATTGATTTAAAAGATTCCTTTTTGAATAAGGTTTGAGAGATGCCAGGATAGTTCTAAAGATTTTCGTTCCTAAGTCTTTGCACCTCCTTCTTAGGAAACTGACCCCAGGTAAGTGGCAGGGACCCAACATTCACATTTATTTAAGCTATCATTAACTAAGGAACAAAGTGATATGTCCTATATATCCCACCACTGACTTGAGCAGGGTTTTCTATAAGAACTAGAGGCCTGGTGAACGAAATTCGTGTATGGGGTAGGGGTGCCAAGCCTGCACCATCTCCAATCTGGGACCCCTAGCGGGATGTTTGACTGCCCATTTAGCCTGAACCTGGTGGTATCAGGCCAAATGGGCAGTCAGACATCCCTCTCACAATCTAGGATTACTGCCTGCCTGCCTGATTACCCCTAACTGCTTCTGCCTGTCAACCTGATCACCCCCTAACCACTCCCCTGCCAGCTTGATTGATGACTGACTGCTTCCCTGACATCCCAATTACCCCTCATTGCCCTCCCCTGCAGGCGTGGTTGCCCCTAACTTCCATCCCTTACCATCCTGGTCTCTCCTAACTGCCCTCCCCTGCTGGCCCAGTCACCCTTAACTGTCCTCCTTTGCCAACATGGTCACCCCCGACTGCCCTCCCCTGCTGTCCTGATTGCCCCCAACTGCCCTCCCTTGCAGGCCTGGTGCCTCCCAACTGCCGTCCCTTGCTGGCCATCTTGTGGCAGCCATCTTGTGTCCACATGGGGGCAGCCATCTTATATGTTGGTGTGATGCTCAATTTGCATATTACCTCTTTATTAGATAGGATAATTGTATTATAAAATACTCTTATTTATTTTACTTATGTCCTTCTGCTAATTACCTATCATATTACTTTTTTAAATATATTTTTATTGATTTTTTTATAGAGAGGAAGAGAGAGGGATAGAGAGTTAGAAACATCGATGAGAGAGAATCATCAATTAGCTGCCTCTTGCACATCCCCCACAGTCCTCAGGCCGACACTCTATCCACTGAGCCAAACCGGTTTCGGCTCATATTACTTTTTTTCATCAAATGTAAGCAAATGTGAACAAAATAGTTTCTACATATTAATGAATTATTTGTATTACTATGTGCAAATTCTGCTTTTTCTAAATATTTGCCCTCCCCACCTTTGGTTGTTCTAAGCTACTTCTAAGCTTTTCTTTCCTTTCTATTTCAACTTGTATCATCTGTTAACTAGAATAATAGTTCTCTAACTTTCTAGTTAGGGATGAAGGTTAGGGAGAAAAAGATTTAAAATTCCTTGGGTAAGGGATGAACTAGATTATCCACGTCTGCATACTTGGACACAATTCCTAGGAGGGTATGATATCAATCTCTTCTCTTCATTCATTCTCCCCCAACCACCAATCTCCTCATCTCCCACTCACCACATACAAAAATTGAGACTCACTGACCACAAAACCAGGGCATTATTTATTAAACACCTTAGTGGTTTCTGTGCTGCCACTCAGACCACTTAATGTTATATTACAGTCTTAACGCCATCTGTTCATAATCAGAATCTTAGCAGTTTCTGGTGCTCAGCTTTGGGTTGAACAAAATTCACTTATGGTTGGGACTTTTTGTTAATCATAGGAAGTGTAAAATGACATTTCAAATCATTTTCTTAAAAACTTCACTTTTTATTTTCTCAAAATGTTAACAGATCTGATGTCATAATATGACTAATAATAAAAACATCAGTTCAGCCATTTTCCTATTGTTCAATTGTGCTTTCATTGTGAATATTTCTTTTAACCTGTGTTTCCCATTTAAGAAACATGTCCATTTCATTAGCATCCCATTCTTCATTCACAACACCTTGGGCAGCACAGCTGACACATCACTGTCTGGCAGGGGGAGCAAAGAAACATGCCAAGATCAAACAACATATTAGATATGAGTTGTGCTTCATTTGCTTCCTCTCTCTCTCTCTCTCTCTCTCTCTCTCTCTCTCTCTCTCTCTCTCTCTCTTCTATTCAAAATAGACATTCAAATATTTCCTTCCCACCCCAGGTGTGTGGTCTGAGGTACACCATCAGGGAAGATCACTGGGTTGGCATCTGTGTGCTCACAGCCCTCCCAGGTTCAAAGGGGGGGCTCGCTGGGACCACTAACACACCATAAGGGCTTCAGGAAAGGTTTGCGGGGCTGGGGTACCTGAGGTAAGGCTCCAATGATAGAATGACTTGGCAGTGGAGGTGGAGCATTCTAAATAAAGGTACTTAAGTACGTATTGTTATTTTAACTGGAATGATTTTGGAATATTCCTCTTTGAATATCTTACATTAAAATAGAGAGCGACTGTTAATAACTAAGGGCCAGAACTTGCTAAGTGCTGTGCATACATCGCTCATCTGATATCCCAACAACTCAATGAATTGATAGCTATGTCACAGTTGAAGAAACTAAGGCTCAAAAAATGTCAGGTGCCCAAGACCACACAGCTAGTGAGCAGGAAAACCACAGTCATGGGGTCCATGTTCTTAATCAATGGATGATATTGCCTATTAAATGGTGAAATAAGCCTAGATTCTTATCACCAGGATATCAAGTGATGTTTTCATTTTCCCATATATTCATTCAACAAGCATTTATTGAACTATAACTGTAAATCAAGGACTGACATCTGTTCTGGAGGCACAATTGTTAACAAGAAGGAGGAGTCCCTATCTTCATAGAGCATGTTAGAAGATAAAGAAAAAAAGTAAAGTGAATACAATACTTTCAAAATATGATTAGTGCTACGGGGGCGGGGGGGGGAGTGGAATAAGATAGAAAGTGATAGAAAGACCTAATTGGTTGGTCAAAGTAGACATCTCCAAGATGGCATTACAGTTGAGATTTAAAGGATGGAGGGACACTGGCATGCAAATAGAATAAAAGAAAAACCATTTCAAAAAGAGGCAGAGGCTCATGCAAAGGCCTCGATGTGGGACAGAGTTATCCATAGAAACTGATTCCTGCCTTTGGCTGGCTGCACCAGCAACGGAAATGGAAGGTGGTTGGCTGAGCAGGCCGCTCTGGGAGGCTGGCTGCGGTTCTTTGGTTTGCATTCTGTGTGTCACGTCTTATTTAACTCTTCTTCAAGTGATGGGAATATTAAAACATAAACTTGCCATCTGAGCCATGACCATGGTGTTGTCATCTAGAGATTCTTATCACCTTAACAAGATTATTCAAGCGTTGCATGAGAACAAGGTAAAGCTTGGCCAGCACTCAAAAGTAAAATCAGATGCAATTTGCAAGGTAAAAAACAGAGCTGAGCAGTCAGTTAAAAGAACACAGGTATGAAAAGCTAAGGTTATGTGAAGAACTAGAAATATTTATATCTAGGGTACATTTAATCATAAGTATATTATCTATTTATCATGTTTTCATAGTATCAAGGTATCTCTAAAAGAGTCTTCAAAAAGAATAAGTATGATTTTCTTATGTAATGTATTATCTTGATACACTCAACACTAAAAATTCTAAATATATATATATGTAGCTAGATGGATGATGAATATTAGTGTTCACTGTATTCATTTTCACTTAAGTTGTGTCCACTGAGCTATAACACCAAAGGGCATGGGATTTAGATGTGTGTAGGGTACGTTTTATTTTCCTGGTCTCTGACACCCACTTAGCAACAATCAATGAGGCACTGATAGCATTATTGATCACAGTGATGGCACTCTGAACAAGGGATCCTATTACACCAAAATGAATGATGTTCAACATGGGCTGAATTTGACTCTTTAGCCTCCCATAGAAGGAGCGTGGATGGAAATTAGGGTTATCCTGAGTTTGAACCTCAGACTTGGTACCTTTACAAATTTTCTCATCATTTAAAGAAATGTTGGCTCTGGCTGGACTGACTTCCCACCACCATGTCCTGTTCTGTTGTCTAGCCAGCTTCAGACCTATCCTTGAGAGAGAGCAGGGTGGCTCAAGAATGAAAAAAATTATCATTTGGTTGGTGCCTTTGCAGCTGGCCTCCCTCTCTGGTGATGGAAAGTGCTTAGGGAAAGTGGAATTCTGTGACCACCAGTGTGGGCTCCTTGGCCTTTTTCATGTTTGGGAACCTCTCACCTGGGCTATGACTTGAATAGTGCCTCCTTCTTGGGATTCAGCACTGCAGCAGCTCTGTTTTTGATTGATTACAGTGTAATCAATACATTGAATAAAAAAACATTGAGTTAGAATCAAAACCTAGCTCTTATTTGTCTTCTAATTTTCGTGATGTGGACAAGAAGCATTTTCCTTCATCTGGCACCTCTCAACCTGCCCATAGCTTTTTCTCTGCTGCTGGTCCTCTTCACTAGGACTCGGCTGTGAGGGGCTCTCACCAGCTCCAGGTGGTGCTTTTCTCTCTCATGAGGATGGGATCCAGACACACTTGGCCAAGCCCTGGCTGATCAGCATGCAGATCTGTTTTATCCTGCTGCCATTGGCCACAGTCTATGATCCCCTTGACTACAGTGAGCACCTATAAACAATGTGAAAGTTCCACTTGAAGTACCTCCTCACTAGGTTTGGGATTAGACGCTAGCAGACTCTATTCTCTTCTCCAGAGATGGGGGTGGGGCAATAGTGCTCTCTATAGCAGCACTATTCAGTAGAAATACAATGTGAACCACACAAATTATTTTAATCTTCTAGTCTATGTGTAACACACCACTGAGTTTGCTCCAACTCCTGGTGATTCTGTGAATGAGTGATATCCACAATGTTTTGTCCTCAACAGGCCTGCATGACTCCTGTAGACTCTTGGTATGGCTTTTTATTTTTATTTTTTATAGTCAATCTATCTCATATTTGGTCTTCTTCTGGTCATACTAAAAAGAAACAGATAAAAATAATGTTAATATACCTTATTCACTCCATATATCCAAAATATTATCACTTTAACATGTAACCAATATAAAAAATATTAGTGAGATAATATATAATTCTTTCCCCCCCATACTAAGTCTGACATCTGATGTGCATTTTACAAGTAAAGTACATCTCAGTTTGGACCAGCCACCTGTGGCTAGTGAAGAGCTAGTGAAAAATCTCTTCTATTTCCTCCATTTTTATAGCAGCTTTTAAAAAGTATAATCTGCATCCCATAATTTCTCCTTTTTCAAGTGTGCAACTTAATAATATTTAGTAAATTTACAGAATTGTCCAACCATTGCTTCAATCCAATTTTAGAACTCTTTGGATCTCTTGTTTTTATTTTACACAAATTGAAAACCACCTGCTTAGGTACACTTGTGACTAATAATCGATGATAGACACATATTAGAAATGCTGTGTAAATAGACTTTGTTTTCCGGTAGTCTTGAAGCATGTTTTCTTGTATTCCTTAACATAAGCATCCCTTAAACATGGTTTCCTGTTCACAAGAGAAGAAACATGGTTTACAGGAAGCCATTTTTAAGGAGTGCTCACCTTTTCCTAAGAGGTATTGCTGAGAATGAATCTCTATCATAAAATATTAAATGTAGCATTTTTTATCACCCCTCACAAAAAAAAGTTCCTTTTTAATCCTACACCTAAGTCCAGGCACTAATCTACTTCTTTATATATACTAATTTTCTGGACATTTCATACTAATTGGAATCATACTGTAACTGTTCTTTTACTTCTTTCATCTAGTGTAATAATTTTTTTTACATTTATCCATATTGTAGTATGATTCAGCTTTTTCCTTTTTAATTGTCAAGTAGTGGTGATGCCATTGTAATAACCTGGCTATTTTTAACAGTAAAGGAAGAAAGGGAAAGCTAGATAATATAGGCGTGGCCTTTATACAGCTTTGTTAAAAAGCTGCATTTAACATTCTCCAAGCCTGTTCCCCACTCATCCATGGGAGAAGGGAGTGGAGAGAGGCAGTTTAGACACATGCCCAATAAGGCTGAGTGACTGTGGGAAAGTGCTTGACTGTCAAACACACCTGAATGTGAGTCAGTAGCCAGGTTGGGTGTGGCCACTGTTTTAATTTCTAAACATACGGTGCTTTCTTGGTGTTCTCTCTCTCTCTCTCTCTCTCTCAACCATGGGTCTTCTGTTGCAGAGTCATGCTCCCCTGCACCCACATTGATCACCGCCATGTGGGTCCCCCACAATGGACCAATGGACTTTAATTAGCTTGGATGCTGGACTATACCGGCTGCATACTTCATGAAATGGGAGCTCTAGACATTGGCTTTGCTTTTGGCTCTGCTGGAACTCCAGCTGCACCTTTGTCAGGAGTGGCATAAGGGCCATGAGACCTTGGAACCCGAGGAATGTAACTTTATGCAAAGAAAGGCTTTTTCCACATCCTATTCTCCGTGCGAATCTTAGAAAGTACATTGTCTAAAGATATCACAAGAATCTCGCTCTCACAAGCGATGGGGAAGTTTAATTATCTGGTAACAGTAGTATTCCATTATGTGGATATATCTCAGTCTGTTCATTCATTCTCAGGTTAATAGACATTTTTATTATTTCCATTTGGGAGCTGTTATGAATAACACTGCTATCAAAATTTGTGTACTAGTCTTTGAGTGGACATATATGCTTTTTCTTGGTAGATTCCTAAGATTAGGATTCTAGAACATATGGTCAGTTTATATTTAACTTATAAAGAGACTGCCAAATTGTTTCCTAAAATGATTGCAGTATTTCTCTTCACTCTCTGATTCTTTTTTATATATCCTTTATCTTATAAGGATCTAAGAGCCAGCAGACTGACCCTTCACAATTTCCTTAGAAAATTCTGAAGATGCGGTTCTGTATATTGGGTATCTAATAGATATCATATGGTCCTGTCTGTAAATATTAACTCCAGAAGAGCCCTGTTTTATCATCTTATCACTAGAGCCCGGGTGCATGAATTTGTGCATGGGTGGGGTTCCTCTGGGTGGGCTGTAGGATCAGGCCAAAACCTGCAGTCCAACACTGCCTGCAGCTCCTACCTGCCACTCCCACTCATCCTGACCCAACCGTGCCTGCTTCAGGCTTCACCCAATTAATTCTGATCTGAAGAGGTTTGTGCTGCTGCAGCAGTGCTTGCCAACCATGATCCCTGCATCTGGTGCCCTCTAAGGGGAGTGGCCTTCGGGATCAGGATGAAACTGGCTCTCCAACATCCCCCAAGGGGTCCTGGATTCTGAGAGGGTGCAGGCCAGGCTGAGGGCCCCCACTGGTGCACGATTAAGCCTCAAAGGGACCATGGGAGGGCTCCAGGGCGTGTCTCAGTCCCTGTCTGCCAGACCCCAGCACCAAGCTAACCTACCAGTCAGAGCATCTGCCCTCTGGTGGTCAGTACAAGTCATAGCACTGGTTGACTGGTCAACTGTCTACCCCTTGGTGGTCAGTGCACATCATAGCGTGAGCAGTTGAGCAACCTTAGCATACCATTAGCATATTACGGTTTGATTGGTTGTTCTGTTGTTCTGCCATTCTGTCTATGTGCATATTACCCTTTTATTATGTAGGATAATGCAAATATTGATGCTCAGCATGAGCACATCTTAGGAGAAGTTAAGCACTCCTTAAAAATGCTTTCCAGTGATTCTTTCAAATGAGCAAGAAGACAGACATATATTTCAAAACTACTAGAGATTAAGGTCAATTTACACAGTATTTCTAATATGTAGGTATTACCAACAATTAATTAGTAAAAAAGGTGTACCTAGGTAGGGAATTTATAATTTGTAGATAATAAACAAGAGATCCTAAAAATTCTCCTATTATCCTGGGAAGAGGCAGAATTTCTGATTAAGCATTTCTTTTGGGAAACCTGACTCTGAAACATTGGAGGAAGAACATAGAGAAGCACTGGTGGAAATCTCCATGTAGATTAGAAGGAACTATGTTGTTCTTGTTTTTATCAGTTTCATAATCCTGTTGGGCTTTTGGAGAAAGCTTGAAGCCAATGTCTTACGATTCCAGTGACTTTTTTTTTTTTTTTTTTTTTTTTTTTTTTTTGTCTTCCCAGGGGGAGGATGGAAAAGACAATGTGTAGATTTAATCAGCATTTGATTTTTCCTCAATCCTTTTGCATGTAGAGAGGAGCAGCTGGTAGTAGGTAATCTTGCCCTTGGGAATTACCAAGTAACAGAAAGAGACAAGCAGCAGCTTCTACAAAGACAGCTTTTATGAGTCTGAGCTAAAGAATCACCAGGGAAGCAGCTGGGTTCACCGTTTTCATCCAAGTAATTACTGGGAGAGATAGATGGTTTTTGAGGTCACTGGTAGAAAGAGGAACTAATGGTCAGCCCTTCCTCTGGGAGAACATTCACCGGAGAGAGGGTAGATGAAGATGTCAGTTTCACAGCCTGACTGAAAGCAGCAAGGGCTGTGTTCAAATTCAGGGTGAGAAAGACCAGAGTTCAAATCCTGCATCTTTCAGTTCTTAGTTGTGTGATTTGGGACACATGTATTAACCTTTCTAAGCCTTAGTTTCCTCACTTGCAATACGAAGACAGTAATATCCATCTTGCAGGTGTTTTGTGAGCATTAAGTAAGATAATCAGATGGAACTTATTTCTATGCCCTCTCTAGAAATCAACTCAATTAAGTTATTATCCATCAAACACAAGCAATATCTAGCTATCCTTCTCTTTAGAATTCTTTCCATTAAAAATATTTTGGAAAATAGTGTTTTCTGGTTATCACAGCCACTGAAACAAATCCAATCCAATACATCATCTTTCAAAAATCAATCAAAATAAATTCACTTTTTGGGGGGAATAAAGTTTACTAAAGACTTATTTAATATACAGTTGCTCTTGTGATCAAAAGCAACTTATAGTATCTTGCGATACTATATACCATCTGTATCCATTTACTTT
Source organism: Pipistrellus hanaki (assembly GCF_964339955.1). Taxonomy (NCBI): domain Eukaryota; kingdom Metazoa; phylum Chordata; class Mammalia; order Chiroptera; family Vespertilionidae; genus Pipistrellus; species Pipistrellus hanaki. The sequence continues at coordinate 29,828,585 of NC_140510.1, forward strand.
AACAATCTATCTTAAATATTTTAAAATGAAGTTTTTAAATGTATATAATAATGTTCATCATAGTGTTATTTACTTTTTTTTTTTTAAAGTGGAAACAACCTCTCCATAATTTTAAAATAAGGAGTAATGAAGTAAATTATGATGCTATTGTAAGATAGGATATTCTACAAAGATACATAAAATATTATTTTTAAAAATATTGAAAAAAATAGCAGGTGGTAATAATGGCAGGATTAATACATATTTATTTCACTTGTTTTAAAAAATGTACATAGAGAAACAGAGGACAATATAAACCAAGTCAGGTGAATCTATTGGGTATCTTGATGAAACATCCAAAACTGTGAAAAGATAATTCAGAAAAGATAAAATAAAATCATGACTCTCATACAGATTTCTCTCATATAATATAAGTGAACTAAGATGTTATGACTAATTCAAAGGAAAAATCAAAAGAACACATATTTACATAGGTTAAAAGAGTGTTGAGATGAATTGCAAAATAAATGTACAATTAATAATTTATCACAAACAATGAATATATCCACTTAGCTTTCTCCTGGTCTTGTAACTCAAACTTGTTCCAGGGAGAGCTGGTCTTTGCTGTGGCTGAGCAAAGGGCCCTTGGCTGTCTGGACTTCTAAGACCAGTTGGAGGTGGGGTTTGGAATGTAGTTTTGCATGCCAGCCCTGGGGGCTATTCACAGCAATACTAAGCTAACCCAGGCTGCTGTTACAGGCCCCACCTAAAACCAAACTGGACTGAGTACGTTTGTTACACAGCAGTCAAGGAGCTGGCTTCTTAGAATCAGGAAGAGCTTTTTGTGTGTTTGGGGAAAAATACAAACTTCCACACATGTGTCAGTTTCCTTGAAAGCCATAGTAATCAGTGTTTCATAGAGAGTCTTCCACAGACAGAGGGATGGTATGGGAGGGAAGGTGGATGGGAAGAGATGAACCAAAGAACTTGTATGCATATATACATAACCCATGGACATAGACAATAGGGTGGTGAAGGCCTGGGGTGGGAGAGGGGAGGATGAGGGAGGATTAGAAGAGGTCAAAACGGGGGGGGGGGGGGTAAAAGAGGGAAAGGGGATATATGTAATAGCTTCAACAATAAAGATTTTAAAAAACAAAAATAAACTAAGAGTGTATTCCAAACCCACATGCATCAGATTCTTCTGAAGTATTGGATGAAATGCAGATTCTTGGGCCCATTCCCACATCTGTTGAATCTGATTTAATAATCTGAATTTTAAATAGTCTTCCAAATGAGACATTCAAACTAAAGCCAAGAATTTCTTATGCATAATAGTGGGAAGTTATATTCCCTTCCTTTCTCCACACACATGTTAATTCTCCCCATATTTATCTGGGCATGTTCTATGTTCTAAGAGCCATTACAGAAGTCCGAAGTAGCTGAGTTTAACATATCTATGACCAGAGAAAACAATATCATGCCTTAAGGAAATTTTGATGTTGTTGGAGAAGAGAGATATCCATAAAGCCACTTCATTAAGCTTTTTTGTCACTTGCTTAATTTTCTTTCTTTTTTTTAATCCTCACCTGAGGATATGTTTTTACTGATTTTATAGAGAGACAGAGAAACATGGATAGATTGCCTCCCATTTGTACCCCGATCTGGGGATGGAATCCACAACCTAGATAGGTGCCCTGACCTGGAATCCAGACGTAACCTTTTGGTGTATGGAACAATGCTCCAACCAACTAAACTACCTGGCCAGGGCACTGGATCCATTTTCCATCAAAGATGGCTACTACCTCAATTTCAGCCTTGTGGCCTCAAGTTTTAAAATTTTTGTTTTTTTTAATGTCAAAGGTAACAATATTGAAAGGTAACAAAAAGCAATCAACACTGCTTTTCTTACAATACTTTCTTCTATTCTGGTTTTTATCTAATTGCTTTGTCTCCTATTAGAGAATAATTAATTTACTTTCTAAATTTATTTTTCCTTTTCAGGCTTAGAAGAAAATTAATTGCTTTCTTTACACATGTAAATAATGCTCAATATCTCGACCTCAAGCTCATTTATCCTGCTTTCCACTTGGGACAAGGCTGGTTTTCACCACCCCCTCCCAGGGTTTATAAATGGGCAAGGCTGCAGTTTGCAGGTGCAGTCATTTTGCTGCAGCCCAATTCAAGATTTACATATGCAAATGTGCCCAAACTGAGTAATTGTGCATGCAAATAGGTGATTAAATAGACAATTATCAAATCTGCATGAACAAATGGAAGTTGTTCCTATTCAAAAAGCAGGGAGCACCTGAACATTATGCTGGCAGGCAGATGGCCTCAATGTCTGTGGAAACCTGGCCCAGGGGCCTCGCAGTCGCTTAAATCCCAGAGCCAGTTGAGGTCTCAAGTTGCACAAGTGTAATTTACTCTTTGACCTCAGCTGCCATGGCAATGACCAGATCTCTGACAAGGTCATCTTCAGGAAGTACCGTGGGAAAGGGGTTTGATTTCTACCATTTCTTTTCATAGCCTAGAGATATGAGGCAGAAACTTAAACTAAGTATTCTTTTATGATAAGTAGTAAGAAGCAAGCTTTGGATGCCTCAGTATGCCCACTCTTGCTATTCTGTATACCCACTCTTCCAAGCCAAACCTCAAGGCAGGAATAGAGAACCCATTGGAGTAAAACTACCACCTCACAATAGATGCACCTTTGCAATGCTCTTCCCCACAACTGTGCTGCCAACATTGAGATCGGGGCTTGCTTGGTCTTAGGTCTCAGTTTTTAGTTTGTCTTTGTCAGATTGGAAAAAAAAAATCCTTTGGCTTTAATGGTTCATTTCTTCGCAATTCGAGACCTCAGTCCTCTAACTGCACATAACAGTGATGGATGGTGTTGTCAGTGGAGGACATCGAAGAGAAATGATTCCACATAACCAGGGGGCTTTTCTGACAAAAGAGTAGTGCTGAAGCCTAGACTAGTCCACGAGGAGCCAGAGATATGGAGAATTTGAGGCACAAAAGAGTGCTGATTGCTGAAATCCTCATATTTTTCAGAAAGATATTTCCTCTCTAGGATAATCTATAAGGATGTTTTCAGGTTTTTATGAACGGCTTAGAATCTGTTACTTTACAAAGTAAGAAGTGATTCTACTGCAGACCATAAAATCAATTACTTGATTCAATCAATGAACCAGTTAAGTGGAATAATTTCTTTACTTAGCACCTGTCAGAAGGAAGAGATTTCAAAATATCCTCATCAGGAGTCAGAAGTGAATGGAATTAGCTTGTTCCCCAGAGGAAGTAGCCAAGTCTTCTCTGTAGAATATCGGGCAGCCCCACAGTCATGCAGACAGGAGCAGCACTGACCAGGGACTATTCAAGGAGGCCTCCTGGCAAAGGAAATGATACAGAAACCAACCTCCATGAAAGCCCTTCTTTGGCATGATCTTCTCCACAGGTACCTTAGAAGCTAACCAAGGACTCCTCCAGAAATGCAAGCCAGGAATGCATTTAATTTCAGAAGCCAAAAAAGCTCAATGGTCAGTTCTTCATATTTTTTATGAGTATCTAAATAAGGTTTTCACCAATAAAACAAAACACAGTAAAACAAACACTACAAAGCAATCTATAGGTAAGTATCTACCTAAATATGCATACTAGAGGCCCACTGCATGAAATTTGTGCAAGACTAGGCCTTCCTTCCCTCTGCTGCTGGCACTGGCTTCCCTCCGACACCCAGGATCTGGACTTCCCTCACAGCCCCGGCTTACAAACTCATAATTACAATTTATCATTGTCCTCCCAGAAAACTTTTTTGTTTGTTTGTTTTTAGCTCTAATAGACTCCAGCACACAGATTCTTCCACAACCTTCTTGATATTTTCATTTTCCTTGTTTGCTGTTTAAAGCAGTTATTCCTAAAGTGTGGGAAAGCCTAGGAATCCCGTAAGCGCATTGGGGGGAGTCCCAAGGTCAACACTTGCAGAATAATACTAAATATGATTTGCATAATTCTACTAAAATGCTATTTACCTTTTCGCTCTAGCCAGATTTTCACTGATGCTAAAATAAAACAAAACAAGCAAACAAACAAAAACAAAAACAAAAAGAAAAACAAAAAACAGTGAGGAGTGAAAGTGTTGACTCCTGCCAAGGAGTGCCACCCAACTGCATCGTTAGTTAGTCTTGTGCACACACGGGGGGGGGGGGGGGGGGGGAATCCAGCTCTAGTTAAAAAATATTTTTCAAAAATATCCTTAGGGAAAGAGCAAAATGTGTGTTCATTCTATTATCTCTGTACTTTTGAGTACTTGTCTTTTAAAAATTCTGTGTGATGAAGTTTCTGAGGGCACTTCTGTGCTGCATACAGAAGTGTTGTGGCTGTCTTGAGGAAAAGCACTTGTGTGATTGTCAATCTGAATTCCATACTTTTCCAAGAAACACTCTTTAATTTGAAACAACGGCTGACAGACAAGTTATTAGACTTGGATATTTTGCAGACATTTTTTTGAGAGTCAGCATGGCACTTCAAGGAAAACAGTTGATGGTATTTATTGCCAATAATAAAATTAGGCTTCCAAGCAAAAACTCAAATTTTGAACAAACTGTATCCACCACTGTTTGTTTGACAGCTTCCAACATTTAGAAAATTTTCTGATGATATTGATGGTAACATTAAATATAGTGGGTTTTTTTTTTTTTGAGATTGTAAAATAAAGTGTACCAGTTTCACACAGAACTCAGTGAACCAGTATTTTCCAGATGACCAATGCATGGGTAAAGAAAAATCCACCAAAGTGCAAGATAGACTCATAAAGGGTGGGGCAAAAGTAGGTTTACAGTTTTAAGTACACAAAACACAGTTTAAAACATAGAGCATTATTATTTATTAACTAGAGGCCCAGTGCATGAATATTTTTGCACTTGGGGAGAGGGTCCTTTTTTTCACTCATTATTTTTGTTTTGGAAAATATAGTTGTTTTTCGCAAAATGTAATATTTACTGGTATGTTGTCATGTAATAGGATTATTACTGTTATTTGGAAATAAATTAATAAATATTAAAATATTTTCAGTGTTAATTTCAAATACAGTAAATATTAAAAGATAAAACCCATATAAATAAAGGCTCTTTGAGCTCCTCAATTTTAAAAAATGTATAGATTTCCCAAAACCAAAAACATGTTTGGGACTGCCACTTGAGAGCAGCTTATTTTAAACATCAGGACATGGTTCTCAAAAGAAATTTTATATTAAAGTAGAATATGTGAGATAAAATCAGAGTTGCTCTTGCTAAACAGGGAAAAAGGAACTCAAAGCTACCCCAGCTTTGCGCCTCCGCTAACCCCTTCTACTGCTCCCTAGGTCCTTCTATGAATCTCAGTCTGAAAATCTCTGTGTGGAAACATCCACAGACTGATGCATCAGGTGGCAGGAATTACAGAGTCCCAGGCTTGTGGACGTGAACAATGATTAACTGAATGGCGGAACTATTAACATAAATGATGGGAGAGACTCAAATCAGAGTGTGGACATGGTTGCCTCCTCTTTCCCCTTTTTGGTCTATCAACAGGCATGCACTCAGGAGCTGGGAGACCCCTTACTTAAAACACTGACCTAATGACTGCTGATCTCTTAACTATGTGTGGAAACACTGGTGAACACACTCAAAAGTGATTAACTTGGTATGTAGAGAAGGTGGTATCTGAATGTAGGGTATACATGGACACATTCCTGGCACATTCCTTTTACTGAATTATCAGTGTTGAGATTAGGTAACTGAGGATTAACTTTCTCCTAATTGTGGGACCAAATTCTATTTTGAAAGAGCAGGGAGTAGAATGAAATACAGAAACACACAGGAGAGTGAGATGACAACAACAAGGCAGAATTCTTCCAGTGTGTTTCTGGGTTCTGGACAGGCAGCAGCAGTAAAGGGAAGATAATATTGCCAGATAATGGAACTCACAAGTCTTTATCTTTAGCTCTCACCTCTGTCCTGATATCCAGATCACAATCTCCAATTTCTGGGCTATCTCAAAGGCATCTCAATTTTAATTTGACTTCAATTTACTATTGCATTTCTTCTGGTTCTACGTCCCTTGCCAACGATGGCATCACCATTCACTCTGTCAATAAATCTAGATCCTCTAAAGTCTTGATGATAAAGGCTTAATATTCTTGGAGTGAACAACTGTCATCCAGAGGACAATCAATGTGCAACCTCCCTTTGCATTGGGAAGAATCCCCCAGAATTATTGGCACATATCCCCATTCCCTCTCTCTGCACCCTCAGACTTGACACCAACAATTCTGAGTCCAAATAGGCTTACAGAGTTGGAACAGAGTATAGACTCAGGTCAGGATATCAGGTTGAGAGGGAGTTATGCCAAATGGTAGCATCAATGCCACTGCATTTGGGCCACATTTTTTCCTACTACAGTTGGTGGAAGTCCTCTCTGCTTCTGGCTGTTCAGAGGTATCCTGTTTGCTGCACATTTTCTGAATCTGATTCTTGAAGTTCACATTGATTATCCAGAACAGTCCTGTTAAAATCCTTTCTTCTCACATAGCCAGGGTCAGTTTTACTTGATTATAGTTAAGAACTCTTGTCTGGCCAGTGAGGAAGAGGTTGAACATCGACCTGTGAACCAGGAGGTCACGATTGGTTGGATTCCTGGTCAGGGCACATGCCCAGATTGCATACTGGATCCCCAATAGGGGGCATGCAGAAGGCAGCCTATTGACTCTCCCGCATCCATGTTTCTATCTCTCTATCCCTCTCCCTTCTTGTCTCTCTAAAATCAATTAAAAAAAACAAAACGTTTTAAAAAACCCTCTTGAACTACACCCTATTTCTATTTAATTTTATTTTTAACATTTTTGTCTCCAGATCTCATTTATCTACCCTAGTTCAATCCCTTATTGTTTGGACAAGAACAATTGCTTCTCCCCAACATCATTTTCCCCTCACTGCAACCCAACCTCTCTCTAAAGATCTTATCATAGTATTTATCCCCTTGTTAAATCCCCAAAGCAACCAGATCTTCATATCTGCTTTTGCTTGCAGAACTATGTTTGAACTTCTACATACCATTCAAAGCTTTTTGACTTATTGTTTAATATCCAGCACTCAGCTCTTTGACAATAGGAGCCAATCCAAAATTAGCTTTATAGCCCCGGAACCTAGTACAACACCCAGCATCGAGCAAAACAAATAAATGGTTGAAGAGAGCCATGGATGAATAAATAAATGACTTATTTTTCACTTTGAAATCCTGTGCTCTAGACACTATTTGCCACTCCCCAAACTCTCAACAGAAATATTCATGTCTTTCAATATATATGAAAAAGTATGTATAATGTATATTTGGGGAGATTTTGGGCTCACAATACTTCCTTTGTATTGCTGGTATACACTTAAAATCACAATATAGCCCTAGCTGGTTTGGCTCAGTGGATAGAGCATCAGACTGCAGATTGAACGGTCCCGTGTTTTATTCCTGTCAAGAGCATATGCCAGGGTTGCGGGTTCAATCCCCAGTAGGGGGTGTGCAAGAGGCAGCCAATCAATGATTCTCTCTCATCATTGATGTTTTTATTTTTCTCTCCCTCTTCTTTCCTCTCTGAAATATATATATATATATATATATATATATATATATATATATATATATATATATATATATAATTTTTTTTTAAATCACAACATATTGTAGTCAGATTCTGCCTGTCTTATCGAATAACACATCAGCTCTCTGGGTTATGAGAAGGGAGTGGTTGAGCTCTCTTTGACAAAAATCCCACTTCCCACAGTTCCTGTGGGAGAGCTTTCACTATTTTAACATTAAATCAGATCTTTGCTCTAGGTTTTTTGTAGACACCTTTAGCTAGATTAAGGAGTCTTTTGTTTCCTCTCTTGTCAGTGGTGACCCTGAGCGCCTGACATTTGCAAACGGGAAACCTTGACTTCACTATTTCCCTTCAGAGTTCCTGGTCCCTGGTACTCACACCATCAATTGCACAGACTAAATTGAAACAAAATCTCCTAACTGTTTCTGATAATGATGAGGGTTCTGAAAGCCTATGAAAATCTCTATAATTATCTTACGTGAAACCTTCTTATTATATTTTAAACTCTTCTCAGTTTAGCTCTTGTCATTTACGTGAAATGAGTGGATGGGAAAGAAGCGTGGGAAATTTATGAAGCTGATAATCCTGTTTATGTTCCTTCAGCACAGAGTTCAGGCTTAAAAGGTAGAGTGTGTGTAGAGGAGGCATCTGAAACATCTTTAGGAACTAAACCCCATCGTAATTAACAGATGCGGGGGCTTATTTTCCTTTGTCTGGGAAAGAGAGAGGGGTCAACCACAGGCAAACCATTTTCTCCTGGCAAACAACTGTGAAATGTTTAGTGTTTTCAACATTTTTCTATAAGCAAAACAAGAAATTTCATTTAGCTCTTTCTTATATAATACGACTAAGATGTACCGAGCAATGTAAATGTTGCCAATTTTAGGAATTAATTTCCAGAGGTTATCAATTTTTCTTGAAGATCCTCCTTTAAGAGCTTTTCTCCTAGGTTTTGTTCTGCCACCACCACCCCTGCCTCCCCTCCCCGCCCCCCCCCCCCCCCCCCCCCCCCGGAAGAGCTATGCCACGAAGGCACCAGGAGTGTGGACGAATAGCAGCCTGGGCATGCCGAGTAGTGATATCTGCTCATCCATCATTCCATTTAGACAAATGAAAGATTACAGCCCTATGAGAAAAGGCAGCCACAGCCACACAATGCTTCATGCACAAAGTAAATTACTAGTTTCCTGTGATCTTTCTGACAAGTAAATTACTGCAGAAAATAGCATAGATGGGAACACAATGACAAAAATGCAGAGACTTGGTCCTTCAAAGGAGTTATTAGACGTCTGATACAACCATTTCTAAAGAACTCCAGAACCTCCCTCTCACCCTAATGGAAAAAGGATTTCCCCCTTCATCTTTCTATAGCACTCCTTGAGGGAAAATAATACGTAACTGGTAGAGTGGGAAGTGGATTCCTCAGTGATCAAATATCCTTTTTTTTCATGATCAGAATGATGTTCAGATAAGAGAGCAGCTTGCTGCAGGAATTGCTGTGCCTACAGTGGGGTCCTTCCAGCTTGGCACTGAAGACCACAGTGATGCAGTATGTTCTGCATAAAAAAGATGGCCTCTGGAAAGAGTCTTTTTATGTCTTCATTCTCCAACTTTTCATATAATTTATGTTCAATCACAAAATATAAATTCTAAATTTGTTTTTTTATATGAAATAGGGAAAACCTATCTCATTAAAATTTATTTCCCTTTACCTATTCAGAGCCTAACCTTTAAGGCTCTATAACTGCCCCCCCCCCTCTCTCTCCCCCGGGGCAGAACAATAAAAGATATATTAGCCAAGTCAAATGGAGCAGAGTAGGGAAAGGTACTGAGGATAATAGAAGTAATAAACAAATCACAAATATCATAAATTTCTGAGCTTCTGTCTCATCAGAGAAATATATTGGAATTGACAGAGTTCATAAAAGTTTAGAGTCAAATAGGGTTTTAAGCAGAACTTAGTGAGATAAAATGACCTACCCAACACCTGAGATATTGCACGGTAACACTGATACTAGAATCATGATATCACAATCTGTTGAATTTCCCATTATGAAAGTAGGGATTTCTTTTAGAAAAATCTGACAAGATCTGACCCTAATCCAGCTCAGTTGGTGTCTTGTGTGATCTTGGGCAACAGGTATAAAATCTTTGTGCATCGTGTGGAGTATTAGGATGTCAGATGAGATTGGGTATGTTCAAGTGGCAGCAAGAAGTGTGTGTACTTGAACAGCATATAATCAAGAATATTTTCATAATTTTATATTTAAAAAATAAAAGTCACTATTGGTTATGAATTAAAACAGAAAGCAAGATTCCAACAAATTGGTTAGGTGAGGCATATATTACATGAATTAAGAAATACATGGGCAACTCTAGCCTGTTTGACTCAGTGGCTAGAATGTAGGCCCTCAGACTGAAGGGTTCTGGGTTCATCTGGTCAAGGGTGAGTATTTGGTTTGCAGGCTTGTTCTGGGCCCTTGTTGGGCATGTGTGGGAGACAACCAATTGATTTGTCTCTCTCACATTGATTCTCTCTCTCTGTCTCTTCTTCTCCCTGCCACTCTCTCTAAAAATCAATGGAGAAATATGCTTGGGTGAAGGTTAACAATAACAACAACAAAACACACACACACACACACACACACACACAAATAAACACATGAATATATTGTAAAATGCTAAACTCTTCCAAAAATGATAGCCTCTGTGGTCCTGAGTGATTGATGACAATTGCTCCTTGTTCATACTGTGCTGCCTCAGTTTCCACTTCTCTATCACAGTTGTTACTGCATTGAGTTCCGTTCCATGGTCTTAGCAAAACTGACCTAAAGCATAAAAACATTGACAAGTATTCAGATGGCAAACTTATCACTTCTTTCATTGCACTTAAATACCACCATTTAAATTCAGTTCAACAAACATCTTTGTGTCCTGACTGTGTAAATAAGACTCTGTTCCTGGTTTTGGAGACTCATAGCTTTGTGCAGAAGATAGACGTGGAAAATGACCTTTGGTACTACTTAGGTTTAGGGCCTCCATCTCTTTGTTAGCTTTATCCCAAATAATCCTGCATTCCAAGGTATTTGGTAGGAATGCACGTACACAGTAAGGGAAGAAGCTCTCTTCATTTGAAAGAGCAAGCAGAATGGCCATTCTTGAAAAGGTTACATTTTTGTGCCCTTTTCTGCATGTTATTTATTTGGGAAGCAGAGGAAATCTGGTGCTTATTGGGTTACAATAGAGCTTTCCTGGGGTGATTGAGTAGATACCAATGTCTGTTTCTAAGGTGTAGCTAAGACTTTGTATTTCTAACAAATTCCCAAATGGTGCTGATGATGTTGGTGGGGGACCACATTTGAGAGCCTCTGGTCTAGACGAGCGATATTCAAATTGAGATGTGTCTATATTTAGGGAGGCACAAAGAGTTTTCTGGTTGTAGTCCAGAGCAGGTGGTTTTAATGAGGACAAATTTCCATCCGACTATTCACCAGTGGCTTTACTTTCTCACCTCCTTCCTTTTGTTTTTCTTCCACTTTGCAAAAGAAAAATAATGCTTTCCACCAGGAAAAATTCAAAGAACTGAGTAAGATTAATATTAGAAAAGTATTACCCACTTTTATCAACTTTTTTATGTGAACAAAGTTTCTTAGTGCTTATATATTTAAATATAATAGAAATAATATTATATAGAAATAATCTGTCTTAGTCTATTATTTATTTACTTATAGATCCATAAATCCATTCAAAAAAATATCCACTCCGTATTAGAGGCTATCTTTCGATTTAAATGTTTTCCTTGTGATTAGTAATTACCTGTTCAAAATTTTAATACATTTATTTTGTTTTGTTCAACTGTGCATGAGAACTAATTTAATAACAACTCAATCCAGAAAAAAACAGTAATGCTTATAGACTATGGTTACAGAAAATAACAATTCAATGTATGTAATATTATTGATAAGATTATGAATAAAAATATTTAAAATATGAATATATTAAAATAGTAATACTGAGAAAAAATAAGGTGGAAATATCAGGTCAAAAAACAATCTGTAATTTCACACTACTGAAGCAGAAGTCATTTATGTAGTCTTAAAACATCTAAGAATGGATACCAACTTACTAAAGTATTTTGATTCATTGGCTATATTTAAAAGGGTAATTAATATTTTTATTTTAAAATTTTATGTTTATAATGTGAATGAAATTACATTTTGTCACTACTTGAATTTAAGATTTAAAAAAATGTCTATCTAAAATATATGATGGTTTACTTTTTTTTCTTCTTCCATAATTCTTGTAGGAAATATGTCAACAAAAATTTGAAGATTGCTGGTTTTGACTGTACTTGCAGCCAGGAGAAACTGGTTTCTTTGAACCAATCAATCATGAACTGTTGGTTTTATTAATTTTTGCACATTCCTCAAATAACTTTTGAAAAGTTTGACAGCTGACTCCAAAGGATCCTCGGGGACTGTGGGGAGCTTACTTCTGCAATTCAGCCGGGCTTCCTGCCCTAATTTTGACATCTCAAAGTTGTTCTTTCAAAAGTTTCTTTACAAGCCCTCTCCAAAAGGCTTATAAGGATGAGAGTAAAAGGTACATTCCACAAAACATTAAAACATTTAAAAGACTAGTACATGATGTTTACTGTGAGAGAAGAGAAGAAAAAGAAGGAAAGGAAAGAGAGACAGATGCATCATCCTTCCAAAAGTTAACAAGTTTCTAACAACTCTATGAAGCTAACAGTAAATAAGTGAAACTGGGATATAAAGACAATAGAATTGATTGTCCTTCATATTTAAGGACTAGAGCCTGAGGCACAAAATTTGTGCAAGAATACGCCTTCCTTCTCTGGCACCGGCTTCCCTCTGGCACTTAGGACCCAGGTTTCCATTGCAGACCCAGCTTTGTCCAGAAGGTCATTCAGAATGACATCTGAAGGACATCCAGTCTAATTAGCATATTATGCTTTTATTATTATAAATTCGTGCTTGGGGGTGGGGGCATCCCTCAGCCCACCCTGCACTCTCTCCAATCAGAAACATCCCTCTCACAATCTGGGACCACTAGCTCCTAACCACTCTCCTGCTGGTCTGGCTGATAGCCCCCTAACTGATTCCCTGGAAGCCTGGTCACCCCCTAACTGCCACCCTGCTAGCCTGGCCATCCCCCAAGAGTCTCCCTGCTGGCCTGGTAGCCCCTAAGTGTCTGAAAGGAAGTCAGAATCCTGAAGATGTCCAGTCACCAGGTCTAATTAGCATATTACCCTTTATTAGTATAGATGATGATTTGGTAGTGATCTTATACCTATGGGAGGGATGGCCTTGAAGTTTGGGGTGCTGCCTGACTGTCACTGAGACATTATTAGAAGAACCAGCAATCTGGGGAGTTTTGCTGACATTTCTACCCTCCTATGGTTCCCAATTTCTGATTGCTATGCATCAGTTCAGTCAGCTATTATTATATTCCACTTCTCTGGACTCTTGGGTAAAACATGTCTCTGAGGTCTCCTTGGCCAAAAACTTCCTTGATTTCCAAGTTGCGCTTAGGAGTGACCCTATAGCATTTATCTGTTTGTTTGTTTTTTTGCTTATTATTAACACTAGTCACCTCACCACATGGAAGTTCATTGAGCTTACAAAGTTAAATACAAAGTATGGGGAAACTTTCTCAGTATAATCAATATCTAATGTAGCATGTCTTGTATATATGAATGCACAAGACTGGCAGTTTAAAAAATAACTTCCCACATTCAGATTCAGTATTAAGTTGAGATTTAGCCTTCTTTCACTACTTAACATAATTGTAACTTTTATGTTTTAAAAATCACTATGGCATATTATGAAAATGAATTTTAGTTGATAATAATGATGATATAAAAACTTCAAAACACTCTGTATTCAAGAAAACCATTAAGATAATAGGAGATATGGGAAACTGTACTTTACACTCAATTTTGCTGCAAATTTAAAATTGCTCTAAAAAATAAACTATTTTTTAAATGTAGAAAATGATAATCTTAGAAGAATATCTCACTTATATGAGAGTGAAAAGGTTAATTTTCTAACACTGAATTTTGAGTGTTAGATATATTCTAAATATGTCATTTATCAGATATATGAGTTATAAATATTTTTCTCTTTGATTTGTATTTTTATTCTCTGTCATTATTTTAAGAGCAAAAGTTTTTAATTTTGTGAAGTCCAATTTATAAATTGTTCTTTTATGAATGATGCTTCTAGCATCATATGAAAGAAATCTTTGCCTAACCAAAAGCTACAAAGATTTTGCCTTTCACCAAAGGAATTATATAAGTGATAAATAAGAACATGTAAGCATGTTCAACATGATTAGTCATTAGACATATACAAATGAAAATTACAATAAGACAGCACTCCACACTTATGGGAATGGCTAAAATTAAAAAGACTTACTGCCCTAACTGGTTTTGCTCAGTGGTTAGAGCATTGACCTGTAGACTCAAGGGTCTCAGGTTCAATTCCAGGCAAGGGCATGTACCTTGGTTGCAGGCACATACCCAGTGGGGAGTGTGCAGGAAGCAGCTGATTTATGTTTCTCTCTCATCAATGTTTCTAACTCTCTATCCCTCTCCATTCCTCTCTGTAAAAAAAAAAAAAAATCAATAAAATATATTTTAAAAAAAGATTTACTTTACTAAGTGTTAGCAAGAATATATTGAAATTGGAACTCCCAAATCCTGCTGGTTAAAATAAAAAATGATACACCCTCTTTGGAAAACAAGTAGTAGTTTCTAAAAAAGCTAAACATACATATATCATGTGATTCAGCCACTCCACTCTAGTATTTACCCAAGAGAAATGAAAGCATATGATGTTGGTAAAAGCTGTATTTGTAATAGTCCAAAACAACTTGACTTTGCACCAACAGGTGAATGGTTAAACTAATTTATATCCATACAGTAGAATACTAATATAGCAATAAAAAGAAATGAACTATTGATATATGCCAAAACATGGATACTCAAAATAATTATGAGTAAAAGAAACTAGACCCAAAGAAGTACATATTACATAATACCATTTTTTTCGATGAAAAATAACCAATAACCATAAGCATATGAAAGCATGAATTAGAATCAGTAGTTTCCTTGGAACTTGGAAAGGCAGAGAGGAGTATAAAGGAAGGGAGACTTACAAAGGGTCACAGAGAAAGTTTGGGGGTTGATGGATATGTTTATTATTTCAATTATGATGAGGAGTTTATAGGTCAAGAGTACACTTTTAATATGTGCAGTTTATTTTAGGTCAATCAATTCTCAGTATAACTGTTAGAAAAATTTTAAAAAGTTAATATTCTTATCAACAAAGAAATTTTATAATGCACAAAGAAAATATAAATACTAAGTAGAAAAACTGCAAAGGACATAAACAAGAAATTTACAAACAAAAAAAATTATATATTGCTACTAAGCATATTTTTAAAATTTAACCTTTTCCACAAAGACATTTTAATTAAAACAAGAATAGCTAAATCACATGTGTATACTTAACTTTTCCAGAAATTAACAAGCTGCTTTCTAAATAGCAATATTTAAAAAAAATAATAATAATATCTCTATGTTGGAAAGGATGCTTAGTGAGAAGGCATTATCACACTCTGCTATGTAAGTGAAAACTGATACAATCAGTACAGGTTGGTAATATCGATATATCTATATCAAGTATGCCAGAAGCAGTTATATTCTTTAAGTCCAATTTTCCATTCTTTGGAATTTATCCAAAAGAAATAATCAGAGAAAATATGAAGATTAATGTAACGAAGAGCAAAAATACTGGTAACTTATAAACAGAATTTTAGAAATACATTAATGTCTAAAAAACAAAGGTTGCTTAAAGAATTTAAAATACATCCACATGATGAAATGTTGTGTAATTCTGTAAAGAACAATATTGTTTTCAAACAATATTTAATGATATAAAAACACATGCAATGCAACATTAAGGATCCAGACATTTTATATGCAGTCTGGTTCTAATCGTGTTACACATTTATAGAAAAACTCATATATACACACACACACCTGAATTCTTTTATGATAGAAATAAATATAGCACAACATTCAGAGATGTTATCTTTATAGCCAGCGATAAAACATTTTTTATATTTCTCTCTACATGGTTTTCTATTTCCAAGTTTTAATTCACAAAATATGTATATTTATATAGATATAACTAAATGTAAGAAATAAATAATTGTTTCCCTCCTATCATCTATACCTGACACAGGACACATGTGTTTACAATCAGGCTTGACTATGGAATGGAGTGAAGGCAAACTGTCAGGGAGACTGCAAGGAATGATTTGATTTGATTTTTCCCCTCACAGGACTAAAATAATCTCAGTAAAAAAAAAAAAATAACATGCACAATTATAGAACACATTATTTCTTCCACTATCTCAGTCTCACTCATTCTCTTCTTATTTTGCTTTCTTATGCGTCATCTCAAAGCATGTCAAATCTAGTTTTTATTTTTTTCTTCCAAAGTTGGAGTGAAACTTGCTTCCAGGAAAGTTATTTGAAAAACAGCTATGAAGAAAATGAAGAAGTATAGATAAAAAAAAAGAAAAGTAATGGAAATATTTCAAGGTCAGAGCCAAAAATTTCACTTTGTTGAGGAAGGGAAGGGAGGGATCTGAAGAAAGGAGGAAATCAGTGATTGATAGCAGCATTTGCCCAAGGCCTTTTGATCAAAGGGGGCGATGGTAGTCACCCATAGCAGAAGGTCTTCTCTCTACTCCAAAAGGGCCACTTCCAAATCCTGCTCTGGCCCACAAGATTAGTGGGACCGGCTCTGTAACTGACAAACTAATTTCCCTGAGGAATAATTGGAGGTCTTTTGACAGATCTGAATTATGTCACCAGTTAAGGTTTGGTGACCTTTACCATACATCTTATTTTATGGGTGAATTAATCAGAACATTCTGTAATTATGATTCCATATTCTCTAATTTATAGTTTTTTTTCTTTACGAAGCAACGCAACATTCTCCTTTCCCCCCTTATATGACCCCGATTTTTTTTTTTTTGGAGGCATTATTTATTATAGCTTTCACATAAATATTTAAACCTCATATTTGTGGAGGTCCCTCTAGCAGCTTCTCTTATCCCATAAGGCTGTAAGAGCATTTTTCCTACAGACAAATTAAATTCCACATATTTGCTGATGCTGAGCAATCTGCCACATCCTTACTTGTCAAGGCTCAGCTATAAATTTACAAGAATGGACATAAACAACCTCAGATCTTTAGATATTTGATTGTTTTGTTTGACCTTTTTTTTTTTTTTTTTTTTACTCCTTCCTGCTATGACCCCTCAGCTGCTGCTCTCTTAGGATCTAGCTCTGATGTTAAACACCTGGCAATTTCAACAGAGTTCAAGGTTTCAAATCTTCAGATAGGTAATCATATCATGATTGCACATCTCTACCCTTTATGTTCAGCTTCTAAATCACATAAGGACAAACAGCATTTCCTATAAAAAAAATTACATATATATATCCTGTATATGCATATTGATTTTAGTTGTTTACATTTCAAAGTGACTCTAATAAACCAACTCTAAGCATCATAGAAAATAATCTAATATTGACTTACACATGCACAATTACACAATATTTCTGAAAAACCTATCTTTCTTTAATATGTATTATTAGTTTTTGTACTGAGTACTCAGCCTGATGTACAATATTAAATCTGCATCCAGGTACATCATTGTGAAATTTCTAACCACTACCAACAAAGTAAAGATTGTACACATTTCCAGAGGAAAAAAACACATGTTCACAAATAAAATGTCAGGAATTAGAATAACTTTAGATTTCTCAACTATAACTACTAGAAGCTTGAATAGCACTTTTGAAATTCTGATAGAAATTATTTACAACTAGAATTCTATACAAACCCAGACTCTCAGTCAAGCCTGCCAGGTCTTAAGAAATTTACCTTCTGTGCATGATTCCCTAGGAAGCTTTCTGAACGTTTCCTCTACAAAACCAAGAAAGACAAAATCATGGGTTCAACCCAGGCGGGAGGCAAAGGGATGCCAGTGATGATGGCGCAGGGTGTTCCCATAAGGTGATGGTGCAATAGAAACCAGTCCAGGTTGGAGTAGGTCAGAGGTCATCAGGAGAAATTCATTCAATAAAGGAAAGTTGATGGAATACCTGATATGTCTGAAAGTACTGAGAAGAGATTTAAATAGAATTGAAGGGGACTTTAGGGTTTAATCAATGACGAGTATACAGAAAACTAAGAAAGGAAAGAACAATTACTAACTCCAGGGGAAAATATTTTCTTTTTAATGAAGAAGGAAAGTTAATCAGGGTATACACCAAAGCTCATAATAATGTTAACACTAAATAGTATTCTAACCAAATTAAGGTTTAATTATCTTAGAGGCTTTCCTCAAGAAGTGGTTATGAGTGGCAGGATGGAATGGTACAGGAAAGCTAAGTTCTTATCTTGTGTAGTAGGGAATCAATAGATAAGACCAAAGAGTAAAATAATCAGGAGCCCAATAAGCATGCAATGCAGATATAGAGGTAATCCTAATATATAAAAAGCCAGGGTCCGTCACAACCTAAACAACCAGACAAATGATTGAACACCAGGCTAGGTCCCGGATGCCCATGGCACAGCAGTGGGAGGGAGGTACAGGTCCCGGCCGCCCGCAGTGTGGTGGTGGGAGGAAGCTGTGGGAACAGAGCCATGCTGCCATCAAACTGGCCTCTTGGTCCCTACCCTCAGCTCACAGGCTCCGGGAACTGGAGCCATGCTGCAATTGGACTGGCCTCTTGGTCCCTCCCCACACCTGCAGACTCTGGGGAACCAGAGCTATGCTGCAATGGAACTGGACCCTACCTGAAGGGTCCCAGATTGTGAGAGTATGCAGGCTGGGCTGAGAGGCCTCCGCCCCCTGAGTGCACAAATTTTTGTGCACCAGGCCCCTAGTCTATAATAATAAAAGCATAATATGCTAATTATATTGGATGTCCTTCCAGACGAAGCCTGGGTTGCAAGGAAAGCCGGGTCCCAGCAGCCTACTGGGAAGACCTACTCTTGCATGAATTTCATGCGTTGGGCCTCTAGCAGAGTTATAAGTGATCGCCTCTGGATATTAGGATAGGACAACAATGTTTTTGCAACAAACCTCCTAGAAATATTTAACTCTGTTAAACCACGTGCATTAGCTCTTTTTATAGAACTTTTCATAAAAATTGAATAAATGAGGGTGGGGAACATAAGAGCAAACTAATGCTTAGTTGCTGGTTTTTCCTATTATTACTTCTGTTTAGTAAATAATTATCTTGAGCACCTTCTTTGTGCTTTTGGTACACAGAAATATTGGGTGCAATCCTTGCCCTCAGGGTTTAATAGTCCAGAGGAAATAATATACTGCATACTATTACAAAAAAAAATGAAAATCACAAGTGTTATAAGAGATGAACAAAGAGCCATGGAATTTTGAGGGAAAGGTGTCACTTCATGGAGGCTCAGTGGAGGAGGAGCATCTGCACTGTCCTCTGCATGGGGTGGCAGAGAAATAAACCACAGAGCAGGTGGGGGAGGGCTTGAGAAAGCTCAGTGTCTGCAGGAGGCCTCCTGTGGTTTAGGCTGCTGCAGCCCAGAGCCTATGTAAGAGGAATTCAGCTGGGAAAGCAGGCTGCAAATATATTGTGGAGACTGGTTCTGCCCGCTTAGAGGTTTCTGGGGCCTCAAATGCCTTTCCCATGTACTTTGACCCTTTGTTTTCAGAAATGGTAATCTGCAGAAAGAGATGGCGAAGTGTAGCTATTGCATTATTCATAAAGCATGCTGTCTCTTACAGTTCTCACCTACTGAATCTTCTATTCCATGAGAGATTTTACCAGTAGTCTCTAATTAATCTTTTATTTCTCAAAGGATGTTTTTTCATGCTATGGACACTCTATATGAAAAATCTGAGCTGTATTCTTCCCTCAACTCACTCAAGATTTTTCTTCCCAAAACAGTTAGGGAATAGAATGAAAGTAAATTCTATTTTAGCTTCCTGAGTTCTTTTATATTTCAAGTGATTACTAAAATAGTTTTGATTTTGTACTGGATAGATGTGTCAACTTTTTAATACCAGGTACACAAAAAAATCCTTATATATGTTAGGGCAGGCTTTGTCTTGCCCATCTCACATCCCACTTTTCTATTGAGTTCTGGAAGAATGAACTCACTCTCTGGTCCTATGGAACCATCTTCCTGCATCCCCTATCTATGGAGTATGTCAGAGGCTACATATCCTTTTTAGGGTATCCTGGGTTAAAGTCCCCTTACAGACAGGCAGCTCCTATAAACCGCAAGAGTAGTTGAGCTTCCCATATCTGAGCCTTTCCTCTTATTTCCATCCAATTAGGTCTCTTTAGCTCCCAACTTGGCTTCCCCCCAACTCTAAGCTTTGAATTGTTAACCCCCTATAGACATGTCTCAGAACTTTAGTGTGGTTCCCTCTCACTGACCCCTCTGGGATATGCTCACAAAGTTTACTTGCAGATTACAGCTTCAGCACGGTCTCTGATATTGCCATCTACATAATGATCCAACACATCAGATTTTCTTTAGCCAGCCATTGGGCTTGATAGAAGTAAAAATAACCACAGACTGGTTTAAGAATAAAGTCTGTTTGGCCAGTGTACTCACAGAACAATGCCCCTTCTTTGGGGTCCCAGTCTTTTATTTTGTTCTCCTCCTTAGTAGTTTCTATGGAGCATAGCTAAATATTTAGGGGCTGGCAAGACCCAAGTTTGGGGCATTTAGCCACTAATCTAATGCTGGAACTTCTAATGCAGCACCAGGGCCTTTAGCAGGATGAAGCCTGGAAGCAAAATTGATCCAATTATGGGCTCAGATAGTTAAAGAAACCATGATGACAGTTGGAACTCGAAGTAACAGCTCCATCTAGTTAATATCTAGATCCCAAATAAATAGCAGAGAAATTGTGAATCCAAGAAAACAAAATAACTAAGCAAAGAATGAAGAAGAAAAATAGGCAGTCAACTAGGTCTCAGTTAATGGCTTAGGGATTTATTTACATTTTCTCACTTAATTTAGACAAAACTCTTTAAAGAGAAAGAGAGGATACAAACACTGTTTGAATTCTATATTAGTCTGTTGTAGTGATAAACAATACCAAGATCTCAGTTATTTTAACAACAAACTATGTATTTCTTGTTCTTTAGCCTGCAGGTTGGCCTGACTCTGTTAGCCTCTGTTGGGCTCAGCTAGGCCTGGATGGATACCAGAGGTCTCCTTCTTCTTTTTCTTTTTTTAAAATATATTTTATTGATTTTTTATAGAGAGGAAGAGAGAGGGATAGAGAGTTAGAAACATTGATAAGAGAGAAACATCAATCAGCTGCCTCTTGCACACCTCCTACTGGGGATGTGTCCACAACCAAGGTACATGCCCTTGACCAGAATCAAACCTGGGACCTTTCAGTCCACAGGCCTACACTCTACCCACAGAGCCAAACCGGTTTCAGTTTGTTTGTTTGTTTGTTTATTTATTTATTATCAGAGATCTTCTTATTTTTGGAGCATTAATTAGGTTGTGCTTTTTATGGAATCTGGGAGAATCTCAAGAGAATTGAGCAGAATAACAGTGAAAACATAAAGGTCTCCACTTGGGACAATTACTTCTGCCTATGTTCTACCCTTATTGTCAAGCAAGTCACATGACCAAGCTAAAAGTCAATGGAGAGAGTATGTGATAGTTGTCATGTACAAGTCACAAAACAATGGTTTGGTAAGTATTGTATTCACTAAGGAATAGGATATTGTTGGGATAAGTAATCCAATCTAAACCAAGCCCCACACTGCATCAAAGACTTACAAATTTTTTTTTCTCTTCTCTACAATAGCTTTAAGAGGTAGGAGGTACACATGGCCTTATTGTTAAGGAATTTGATACTTTGAGAGGTTAAGTAATTTGCTCAAGGACAGGCAAGTATTGGATCAGAGATTTGAACCTAATCTGTCCGATTCTCACATCTATGTTTTTTTGCAATATTTTTGTTGAAAGACTACAAGTCTAATATTTAAAAGAATCTAAAACAACCAGAAAGAAATTATGCATGTAGTAGAAACTGTGAGGATTATTTCCATACAGAATTAAAATATAAACCTAGTGAAGTTTATTGAGTGTAAATGTTGGGACACGTTCATTGGAGGCCTCTTATATAATGCAACCCTTTGGGAGGATGAGGTAGGATGAAGTAGTAGAGTCAGTCGTAAACAAAATTATAAAAAAGAGCTTTCTTTCCATGTCCTCTGTTCCTCTGTCATTTATTTCTGACTTCATTTGAGGCTTCTGCTCTCTGATTTAGAAACTGGCTACTCTAGTTCCTTATTGCAGCCCCACCCTTGTGTTAGCACTCTCAGCAAATGTCCAAGGTGTAGAATATTCTCTATCCTGTGCCACATAAAATCTCTAAGCCATCAGCGTTCCCATCAGAAGATATATATTTTGAAAGAGGGTTCCTGAAAAAGAAATGACTGACACCCCCCCATCCCCCAGATATTGTTTCTTATTTATTGTCTGACCATAGGATCTATTGCTGAAGGAAATATATTTCAATCCTGGAACTTTCTGATAACTCTACAGACAAGAATGTACACTCCAATTAATTTGTATGTATGGGAAATAATTTAATTTATGAAGGGACAAGAGCTCTCCTTCCTTCTCATTTATAGTCTATTGTCAAGTGAATTTTATGCCTTGTTGAAAATAGATGGGTGTTTGCCAGCTGGAATGCCTCTCTTCCTTTTTTTTTTTTTTTTTTTTTTTTAATGAGATTATTATTTTGGGGGGAAAAGTTTTTTGGTTTGCTAACTTTGGGGCAAGCCATTTTATGCTTATTGATAGTGAGAAACAGAAACAATTATTTATATAAGCCCTTCCAAAATATCTTCCTCAGCCCTCTATTCTACTGAAACAGGTGGTCTTCCCATTAAGAAAGGGCAGAGAATGATGGGAAAGAGAATGCAATGGAAATTCTTGCCTCCATCTTTCTCTGGTTAATCTGAATATATAATTTTATAATTTTCTAGCCAGTAAATTATAAAATCCAGTTTGTTGCAGTTAAAAAGTTGAAAGTGATTAATCTACTATGTTTTTATTGCTTGGCACATAGTTTATATTCAACATCTATTTTTTGAATGAATAAATGAGTGAATGGGCGAGTGAATAATGAGTGGGTGAATATGTTGGTGAGGACTTAGAGTTCACTAAATATGTTAGAGAATTTTTCATTTATGTTTATTCAAAATTTGCACATTCAGAAAGATTTTGTGTATGTGTGTGTTTGTATCTTATGAGCTTTATTTTGTGATTTAAAATTGTATCAGAACCATCACAAGTGCTACCGTTGCCTTTTACATTTCTGTATGTACCCTGCCAAAATATTTTTATAATATGATAGAATACGCAATAAATTATCAAGAGAGGAACTATTCTCTTTGTGAGTGTGGAACTTTTATTTGCACAATTAAAAGGAAACACCTCCAGCTTAAGAAACCTTTCATTTATGCAGAACACACTCTTGAGTTCACATACCACAGCATTTTACATTGCAATGAGCATTTCTTTCAAGTGCTGACCTTATGGTAAGGCTTGGTGAGAAGGGAATAGAGGTCAATGAGAGGAGAGTGGTATGGTAGAGAGCGGACAAAGAGTGAATGAGTGGATCGTTGCTAATGTCAGAATTCCAGAAATGCCTGGGATGCCTGGAACATTTCTGCTGGAGATTGAAATAACATAACAGAGCGACCCTAGCTCTGGAGAGTCCTGCCTCATTTACTTTGCACTGGAAACCACTATAAAAACAGTCCTTAGCCTCGCTTGAGCACTGACATACACTCAAATAAAAAGAAACCAATAGCAGTTTTACTTACAATCCCCGATACCAATATGTCTGAAAAAATATGTTGTGAAGGGAAAGAAGGGGGAAGCTTTCATGAGCATAACTTATCTTTGACTGTCACAAAATCAATAGACTTTGCAGAGCCCAGGAAATTCAATAGCTCACATTCTTAATAAAGATTGGTTTGGGTGATTTGTTTCTCTCTAATAAGGCAGGCTTTCGGACCTAGCTTCCTTTCCTTTAAAACTCACAAGGGGTGGGGACTTCTTCGTCACAGCCAAGTCCACTTGCTTGTCTATTGTCAGGACTTTACAATAGTACTGCTTGTCTGGCCAAGACTTGCTTCACTCAGGAGAACAGGCCTCACATTGGGGCGTGGAGTAACAGATGCCCAGCTTTATACCAGCATTCAGCCTCCCTCAGCTTGCCTGACAGCCTTTTTATGCATCATGGATTCATCTGTTTCAATGAGAAACCCAGAGCAAAGCTGCAAGTATTTGTGGTTTTTTTTTGTTTTTTCCCCCTGGAGACCACTTTATAGAATGTGTCCAGATAGTCACTCTGGAAACCAGGCCCATTGCAAAAACATGTGAAAAAGATTTGAGTGCCCTGACCTGACCCAGCTCTCATCTGAGGAAGCTGTGCCCAGGCACCTATCCACATGTCTAGTTAAGTGGAGAGATGGAGGACAAGGGAGTTTGAAGAGGTTATAGCAGGTGGAACATCATGCTAGAAGCTTGCTAACTTGGTAGACATACAGCAACCAACACAGGCCCTTGAGTATAGCAAGGAATCAATAAGTATCAACTGAGCTGAGGTAAACATCAAATATATAGACAGGCCCCTTAGAGAAGAAAATATATATCCTAACATACATCAATCACTTTACATTCTGATCATTGGTCCTAATCTTCATTAAATTACTAAAAATGGATATACTAATGTCCTGTTTAACAACAACAAAACCCCACAAACAAACAAACAAACAAAAACAGGCCTATAGTCACATAGGTAGTCAGTGTTCAAAGCAGGAATCCAATCAACATCTCTCTGACTCAAAGGCCAGGCCCCTTAGAGAATAAAACTTTTTAAGCAACCCAGTCAGGCCAAAGCATAAGCAAGCAAAGCTCACATGAAATTATATTTCTTGGGAGTCGTCTTAGGGGTCTCCTTCTTAAACTTCAGTTTATATAACTCTACTTGACTTAAAAAAAACATGGTGTAAGTGTTGCCCCTTCAACTAACTCACTCCTTTTGCTCAACCTAACTCACTCTGGAGTGGATACATGAGAAGTATGTGAGCACACTTTCTAAATCCTAGATAGTCTAGAAATGTAGGTGGGCAATAGTAGCTGAGGCACAGTCCTGTCTGCTAACAGAGAGAAGGGCTGATTGACAGGACAAAGGAGGGATTGAGCATTACCAGTGGGTGGCAGCTGTCTTTCCTTCCCAAAGCTGCCCTAATGGTCCCTCTTGGAAAAGCAGGAGATGAACATCAATCAATCAGTCCATAAGAAACTATTGCGTGCTTACACTGTGTACACCCTTGATTAGCCTGTGAACCACCTGCAGTGTGAACCAGAGGATTAGAGTCTGGGGCCACAATCGAGATGCAAAGTGATTGGAGCCTGGCTGAATGTGGCAGCAGAGGGGACATGTAAGAGGTCAGGGCTGGAGAGACATTGACCCCTCGCCCAGCCTTCCTAGAAGGAGCCCCTCGTCTGACTGCATTAAACAATGAGCAGGCACAGACCTGCCAGGGTGGAGGGGAAGGCTGGCTCTCTTCCCTAGGAGGAGCAGCTGGCAGATGAGCTGAGTAGAGGTTTAGGAGAGAAGAAACCAATGCACCGATCTATGGAGACAGCTGTTAGTTACCCCAAACATGATGCATGAAAGAGAACAGAGCAATCGAATATCAGTCAAGCAATTTCCCCACAGGTTTAAAAACCTCAGGGTTCAAACATGTACATATTTGGGGAAGGAAAAATGAAGATTCATGTTTTGAAGGCCATCAGTGCTGTTAAATGTGTATGTGTCAGGACTGAGTTGACTGTGAGTGACAGGAAATTAAAATAAAAATGGTTTAAGTAAGATAGAAACATAATTCCGTGACACAAGAATCTGTGTGCACACACAAATATTAAGCAACAGTGCAATGTAGATATGCTGCCATCATTTCAGAAAATAACAAAATAACACACACAAAACACACACATACACACACACACACACACACACACACACACACACACGCACACACGCACTCTTACAAACACATCTTACATTCTGGCATGCTCACAGCTAAAATCTATCATGTTTATATTCTGGGTTTGTACCTGGCACTTGGTCACAGTTAACTCTTGTTTGCTAAATACTCTCCTTTCATAAAATATGTTTCATGTAAAGGAAACTTTCCTAGTACCATATTACTCCTTTGGAATCACCAACAATCAGGAACATACCCTATCTAATAAAAGAGAAACATGCAAATTGACTTTACCTTCACTACACCCACAAGCCACACCCACCAGCCAATCAGGCCCCTAGTGGCCTAGGTCCTGGGAACATCCTCTGGACCCAGGCCGCTACCTAGCCATAGGCCCGCACTTAGGTCCTGAGCAACAGGGGTCCCAGAACACCCCAGGTCACCCCAGGGACTATGGGTGCAGCCGCTTGCGTGTGCTCCAGAGCCAAGTGGTGGTTTGGGTCCACGCCCAGCCAGTCACCCATGATGGGGGGTGCTGGCTGTCAGTCTCTGGGGTGTGTGGAGACCGTGGTGGCCATTATCTGGTGGTGGGGACACCCCCCTCGCCCAGTGGATACAATGCAGGGGCCGCATGAGCTGCAGAGGAAACACCATTTTAAAAATATATATATTTTATTGATTTTTTACAGAGAAGAGGGAAGAAGGATGGACAGTTGGAAACATAATGAGAGAGAAGAATCGATCAGCTGCCTCCTGCACACTTCCTACTAGGGATGTGCCCGCAACCAAGGCACATGCCCTTGACCGGAATCGAACCTGGGACCTTTCAGTCTGCAGGCCCACGGTTTGTCCATTGAGGCAAACCAATTCGAGAGTAAATATCTTTTCTGACCGCTCATTGGCTAAGCTCCCCATATGCCACCACTTGCAGTGTTCTTGGTAACTTGGGTTATAAGAATCCAAGAAGGTGATCTAGGATTTTCCACCACACTCCTAGAGGAAAAAACGAAGGTCTGCTTCTGGAGGGGCTAAGAAATGTCATATCCTGTCCTAGCCGGTTTTGCTCAGTGATAAAGCCTCGGCCTGCTGATCGCAGGGTCCGGGTTCAGTTCTGATCAAGGGCATATACTTAGGTTACAGACTCCTCCCTGGCCAGGACCCAGGTCAGGGCTCATGCAGGAAGCAACCAATCAAAGTGTCTCTCTCGCACTGATGTTTCTCTCTGATTCTCCCTCTCTCTTCCACACTCTCTAAAAATCAATGGAAACATATCCTCAGGTGAGGATAAAAAAAGAAAGAAATGTCATATCCTATGAAAGACACATCTTGAAATTGCCTAAAGAAAGTTGTCATTTTTTCACAGTGAAGGGACTAGTGTCCATGTTGATGAAAACACCTTGGCAGCTGCAGTGGCTGCAACAGCAAAGTAATGGAGCTGGAGCCTTCCCTTGATCAGCTGGTTACCTCCCACAGAGGGTTGCCAGACTGCAGCTGAAGCCCGCTCCCCTCTGGACATCTCCTGAGGGTTCCCAGTCTATGAGGGGGGACAGACTGGGCTGAGGGAACCCCCACCGTGCACGAATTTCGTGTACCAGGTCAATAGTAAAATATATATATTATCAGTGACCTCCTTTGGGAGTGCAAAACATATATTGGTTATATAGGAAAATATATTTCCCTCCTCCTTGTTCTCTTGTGATGGTAGTAGATAGGAATAAAATTATTAGACACTTACTTTAAAAGAAGCTTTTGGGATTTTGGGGTTTGTGATACCCCTTTTATAAACTTAGTGAACAGTATAATCAGGCTGCCAGTGAAATTGTTGCTATGCAAAGGGAAATGTACTTTTTTCAGGTAGGCGAGCTCTACAAATTATATAAACTGAATAAATACATTTCCAAACTCTCATAAAATGGAAAGCTCAGAAAATGTTGAATTGTATTATAAAAGAGAGCCAATGAGAAAGCTTCCTGAGTGACTCTATGGAGCAGAGCTCTAGGGGACCAATGTGGACCCTGAAGCATGGATAGAAAAATAACCTTGTGTCTTATTTAGCTTCTACAATGGAAATTTTTATTACCACAGCACAATTTAGCTGATCCTGGCTAAAACAAGAAGTAACTAAATATTTAGGAGAGAGTCAAATTCTGAAATTTAAAATAAAACAGACAAAAACCTCAAAATCTCAGGTTCTCAATAGCTTTCCACACAGGAATTTTGCTTTAATTAGGTAAGATTGTGGCTGAAATATTCTATCTGGACTTAACACTGGCTCTGTTTTATTCATCTGCCAAAAATGCTCCTGAATTTAGCAGCTCTGGGTTATTTGTTGGTCAACCAAGTATACACAATGATTTTTGTTTATTTGTTTTTATTGAGCGATTTTGTTACCGAGTAGAATAAAATTTCAGGATGTATAAGCTCCCCTCTCAGATGTCTGATAGTCAGGAGATTCAACCTCCTCAGGCCAAATCTTTGATCGAGAAAATTATCATCAGATGGGAAGAATATATTTCATATATTTCTGTCAAATTGCAAAATATACTGTGAGCTCTTCTTGAAATACCCTCAATTAGGACCCAGACTACAGAATGTTAACTAGACAAATTAGGGACTAAGAGTGATAGAGAACTGGCTGCCTGAAATACTGAGTTGATGGGGCTTGTGTCAAATTGCTGAGAAAAGGGCTTATGCAGTGATTAGCCTGAGGCACTCAGGTATCACCTTTGCCACCTGAGGGTACGCTCTAATTTCCTCTGCTACTCAGGACCCCTTGAGTTGAAATTACCAATTGGAGAGAAGTAACATTTATTGAACATCTACCATGTACTAATTTTTCGCTAAATATTTTCTAAAGTAAATTCTCTTTTTTACAAATAAGGCAACTGAAGCTAAGGGCAGTTCAGTAACTTAAAAGGTAGGGTCAGGATTCAACCTAGATACAGGCCTTTCCATCCTACCATATGGCAACATTAGCCAGCATATAAATGGCTCTACATAACTGTGCTCATCTTGATGGAAATAGTTTTGCTGAGGGGTTCTAATGAAAGTTAATGTTCATTATTTTTAACCAGTATATCTGAGTTTGTATCTATGAATGCATACTGTCACAAACTCAGTATGCAAAAGGTACAGATTTTGGTGAAAACCTACTTTTTAAAAATATAATTAACTTTTTATTAAAATCATCAGAAAATGTAGTATTATTCATATATACCTTAGTAAATTCTCTTAATGTCCAGAGCTTACCTTTTAAGGCTCATATTTTTAAACATTTTACCAAAATACTCACACACTATATTTTGCCTCCCCCCCCCCCCCCCCCCGCCCCAAGATTATTGAGATATAATTGACATATAGCATTGTGTAAGTTTAAAGTACAATTCTACTTTGGAATGGAAGAAGCAATAAGGAGGCTCCTGGAGACAAGATTTGTTACATTAAATTCATGCTGAGCAATCAATGGAGGATGCTGAGGGGAAAATGCTAAAAAGATATAATTAAAAATAATATTGACAACTTGTTGGTAAGGACTCAGCACAGTGGAAAACATTTCTTTATTCCACTCTCCATGTAGATTTTGCTTTTGAACAATGCATATTAAAATGTGTTTTGCCCTAGCTGGTTTGACTCAGTGAATAGAGTTTTGGCCTGTAGACTGAAGGGTCCCAGGTTTGATTCTGGTTAAGGGCACATGCCTAGGTTGCGGGCAGCCGATCAATGATTCTCTCTCATCATTGATGTTTCTCTCTCTCTCCCTCTCCTCTCCTCTCTGAAATCAATAAAAATATTTTTAAAAATGTGTTTAAATTTTTGTCTTTAATATATATATATATATATATATATATATATATATATATATGTAAGGAACATAGACAAAGAATGTATGAAACAGTACTTCCATCTTTTTTAAAACTAAAATTTGAAAATGATAGCTTTGTTTTTTCATTAAGCCCATACCTGATTATCTTTTTGGTCATTGCAAATCCCTCTCCTTGGATTTACTTATGAAGTCGCTGGATTTATTCAGTGACTTCATTGTGTGTCAGCAATATTCATCTCATCTTCACCTTAGATTCTTACATTATGTAGAGCCTGCCAGGTAGAAACAGGAAAAGGAAATTTAGACAGGAAGGTCTTTCTCCTACTTTTTTAACTCTGTTAACTGATTGAATGCTCTTTAAGCAGAACCAATTGGTATACCATTCCACATGGAATACATACAGGCTTCCCAAGATTTTGATCCTGTCAGCCCTATGGGGCAAAGAGGGATACCTGAGGACATTTGTTTTTTTCAGACTGAGAGAAGCCTCTTCTGTGCACCCCCACAGATGGATAAATAAAGTATTCCATGTCTGTTATATCTGAAAGAATTTGGAAAGCATTTTCCTAGAAGATTCAAACCTTGGTCTTTTTTCTTAAAAAATTAAGTCACTAAATTGCACATCACATATGTGGGATATAAAACCTGAACTTATGAACACACACAGCAGAGTGGTGGCTGCCACAGGGAATGGGGTTGAGGGAGGAAGAAATCCTAACAGAAAGTTACAGGAGAAAATGTGACTTTGGGTGGTAGGCACATGGTGCAATATACAGGTCTTATATACATTCCTGAAGCCTATGTGTTCATGTTGACCAATGTCATCCCAATCAATTTAATAAATACAATTTTAAAAAATTAAACCACTAAAATGTACTTAATATTCTAAATGAAAATTGAAATATTTTTATGACAATTAGTCCTATTTTACTTTAATAAATTTATTCATCTGTAGAAATATGTACCCTTAACACATCTATACCAAAGGGTAATTTTGAGAACTGAAAATGGGCCATTGCTGAAAGAAAACAGCATATTGAGTAAATCATAGTAGGCAAGAAAGATCTATCAGCTTTCTATTTTCCTTCCTCCCAAATCCTAACTTAATTACTAAATTTGATCAAAGTGTAAGCACCTTAAGGTCATACACTTTTACAATTTACCTCAGTTTTTACACTGCCCAGAAAAGTACCTGACACACTAAATGTTTCTTAAATGAATGACTGTTCATTTTCTTTTCTGAGAACTTGTATATGCATTTTTAATTTTTTATTCTAATTTCCTGAAAAATAGGAGACAGTGGATGACATTCTAAGTTTCATTCTCACCGCAACCTTTTGAGAAACATCATTCAATATGATTGCCCATCTCACTTCAATAATTCTCCAGTTTCTCTTAAGGGAATTGCAAAAATTGCATTCCTGCTCTGGCTCTAAATTCTTCTACAGAATATGATTTTGATGAGTAAGCAAAGCTTCAGATGTTTCCTTCTGTTATGTGTGTACTTAAAATGTGCAAAATCTCAAGTTACTTATGACCTCTATAGGCATGGGGCTGAAGAGGAGGGGCAGTGGCAAACTAAACTGATGAACAAAATAGATCCAGAAACATAGAAGCATGCCACAAACTGTTAAATCTCAGAGGGAAGGCATGGATGAATGGGTAGGTAGGAAGAGATCAACCAAAGAACTTGTATGATAACCTATGGACATAGACAATAGGGTGCTGAAAGCAGGGGGCAGGGATAGGGGTGAGTTAGAAAGGGTCAATGGAGAAAAATGGGGACGTATGTAATACTTTCAACAATAAAGAATTTTAAAAAAATAAAAAGACAACTATCAACCTGAAATAAGAACCAGTCACTTAGAAAAACAACAGCAGTTATTAACCCAAAAATTAGAAACACAAATCTGCCAAGGAGTTGTTTTGTTTATTTGTTTTTGTTGCTTTGTCATCTTTTTTTGTTTTATATCATAAGGGAGCTGGAATAGTAATTTCCCAGTTATCTAAAAAAGCAGATTAACAAAATGATTATAGTTTTCTAGTTTTTCAGTATAAATGTACAAGTTATCTTGCTTTGTGTGTTTTTTTTCTTTTTAGTCTCCCTCTCTTTCCATATTAACATTTGTAAACTGTTTTCTAGCCATTTTGAAGGAATAACTCTTTTTGTGAGTGTCAAAATCTTAGTTCAAAATTTTGTTCAAAAACAAAGTTGTGGTCTTATACCTGCCCTTATTCTGGGAAAAGCAAAACCAAACCAAACATTCTTTGCCTTCGGTCTTGCCTTTGAAATAGTTATGTAGTTGTTGATCTCTGGTAAGACAGCTCTCACCCTGAACAAAACTTCTATTTATGTCTACATATGACCCCAAAAAGAAGGGAAGGGAAGAAGAAAATTATATGCACAGAGCTTTATTTAGTCTCCAGAATCATAACCCAAAAGTGAGCTGGTCAACCAGAAGAATGGGGAGTGGGCAGGGGTGGAGATTTTGCCGCTCTCAGCATAAAGATTGCGTGGTTTCAGTTTGTTATGCCAAGAGGTAACCCTCAATCATCCCATAGCCCTACTTAGCAAGGAGTGAACTATCAACTGCTACTGCTTTGCAGCCAGGAGAGTGTCCCAGTGTCCCATCTGAATGGAGGAAAAGGCAGATGAAGCTAAACACACTTTGAGAGTCTTGTTCAAAAATGGAAGCCAATCAGAAGAGAACAACAGACAGCATCAGGGAGTTTTCAACCCATGAGACCTGACCAGTCCCACTTTATGTATCTGTTCTAGTAGCTTCCTGACTGCTCATCTTCCTGCCAGCAGGCTCTGCCTCTCTATGCTGTCTCTCCAAGTTCCAAAGACTAAGTCTCAAACTCTTTTACAATAAATGTCCTTTATAAGTCCCCCCTTCACCTACATCTTGACCATCATCTTCACCCACCATCAATTATTGCTCCAGCAATATCAAGCTCCTTATTCTCCTATTGTTCTTCTACCTGAAAGCCATTATTCTTCTGAGATCCCAGAAATCAATCATTTTCTTCTTTGTGCTGTCTTTGCTGTTTTACACCCAGCTATTACAATTCAGTTCAAAACAATGCACTCCCCATTACCTTAAATTCCTTAAATCTGTGGTGCACGCAATTCTTGGGAGCAATACCTTGCCTCATACTCTAGTTGCCTCTTTTGTGCCCCATGTTGGATGCCAGAATGCAGGGGCCTGATGCGGCGGGGGCCAGACATGGCTGGGATCTCCCTTTTCCGAGTCCCGCATGGAAAGAGAGATGAATGACCGGTTCTAAGTGGAGGCAGCCAGGGATTGAGAAATATTAGAAATAAAGAGAGAAGACACAGAGATAGATTTTTAGCTGGGAGCTGAGTGGGCCACCATACTGCCTGCTGGAGAGGCAGGAAGACAAGGACAATCCCTCCCAGTGCATTTATTTATACCCCCAATACCAGGAAGTAATACCAACTTATTCGCATTATTACA
This sequence comes from Pipistrellus hanaki, assembly GCF_964339955.1. Lineage (NCBI taxonomy): Eukaryota > Metazoa > Chordata > Mammalia > Chiroptera > Vespertilionidae > Pipistrellus > Pipistrellus hanaki. Next base: position 29,861,641 of record NC_140510.1, read on the forward strand.
TAGGCCCTAGCATGCCTGGATTTACATATCTAGTCCTACCCCTGCCAACACATGGGCTGATATGAAGGCCAAGCTGACAACATGTCCACCATCTTGAGGAAACATATTCCCAAGTTGTGGCTCTGCCTACCCCTTGAGTTCAGCTGACCATAATTAAGGAAAATTGCCCATGTGCCTTCCCAGGTGGCCCTCTACATCTTCCAAATGTACCTTAAATTTGAAATGTATTGCTCATAAATTTTTGTTCTGTTTTAAAGTGTTACCTTTCAAATTACTATTTCAATAATTAAATAGTATTGTTCTCAATTATCATCAAGTGATTTTAGGGAGAGACGTTCCAGAAGCATGCTTGGTAATGAAGAATAGAGCTTTCTAGAATTCAGAGTTTCTCACAATAATCCAACACTGAGGTGGTCCACATTTAGCTGATTGCCATGTTTGCCTTCCTATCCTGATTTCAGTTCTGCTTGAATGGACACAGACTTCCTAGCTCAGTATGGTAACCCCACCTGAATTCCAGAAGCTGGAGTCATATTAAAGGGGAGTGTTAGAATGCCCTGAAGGGCCTGCATACCTGCAGGATTCTCTCTCACAGAAGCTTTGGACAGACTGGCGACGGTAGTTTCACAGAATTCAAGTGATTTATCACAGGATTTTGCAATATTCTTGCTGTAATTACATGGTGATACCACTCTAGCCAGCTGTCTGGGTGCTGAGGTGGAGAACTGACTGTGATAAAAGAAATTAACAAGCAAACTTGGTTGAGAGAGTGTTTTTCTGGCAGGAGAAGAGGGTGCGTGGGAAGCTGTTTGGTTATACACCGCTGAACAGAAATTGTGCCCCGGGGGTCACAGCCAAAACCCATCAGAAACCACAGGCTTTAGCTTGAAGCATCCTCTCTGCGTTCTCTGGGGAGCGAGGGTGTCTTTATTTTATAAATCCTTTATTTCTCCTTTGGAGGGATTTCACAAATGGGCGTCTGGGATAGTTATCAGGCTGCTTGGGACACACTAGCACGTGTGAGTCCTCTATTTGGGGGACCATATCTCAACCACTCAGGTCTCACACCATCCCTTCCTTTCAAGACAAACCAACGTGTTTGTTAATTTGTCTGTAAAAGAAACTCTCACATTTCTCTGGAGACCTATTCACTCGCCATATCCCGAGTCATGTTTTCATTTGGTAACGTTGCTAGAACAACACTCAAGGCGGGAGAATTGCTCTGGCTCTTTCTTTGTCAAAACATATAAACACATGCTGACAGGAGGCAAAGCAAAGAAGAAATACATTTGTTGACCTAGAATAGCTTCCTGACTACTTGTACACACTCTGCTTAGTGACCCCACACACGCATCAAATATTCCTCAAAGATGTGTTCGTTATAAATAATGTAAAAAATTACTCTGAGATTTCATGGTTGGCAGCACGAATGGTCTGATACTCAAAATATCACCAAATACTTGTAGGCTCGTAACAGAAAAGCACAAATAAAAACGAGTTTTTATTCCTTTTCCTTACAAAATACCAACTTGGCCCCAAGCTCTTTCAAGAGGAAGGAGACTTTTGGTCACTCTCACACGGGCTCCGTAGGGATGAGATATGAGATCGGCTGGTAATATGCCCAATACTAGCACCCATTATTCTTTTCCATTCAATTTCGACACCTCTTGTCAGTGGTGGCCATGCACTGTGTAGGCGGTGGGAAAAGATAGCTTTTATAAACCCTCCTCATGGTTTTGAGAAACACGTGTTCATCCTTGTAAGGTTTTAACAAGTTCTTCTAAAGACTTTTCTCTGCCACTAGTCCACTGGCAGGGAGTCTTTCCTTTCCCAAGCCCCCCACATGGCGAACCCACAAGGGGATCAGCCCTGAGCTCCTGTGTGCAGGAGGGCCAGGACACTTTCCCAGAGTAGGTTTGCCCTCTTTGTTCACTGGCCAATGCGCTGTGATGGGGAGAAGGCTAGTGGTTGTTCGGCTTGTTTGTCCAATCCGTCTCCTCCCCATCCTTTGTCGTTTGTCAAACTCCCACCGGGGCACATCGGGAGAAAAGCTGTCACCGTGAAAGGATACAGCTGCTTTGCAGAGCCCAGTCCCTCTGCCAGCTCCCCGGCCTGGGCACTGGCATTAACACTGGGCGTCCATTTAGAGCAAAATGAAAGGGCAAGATGAATAGTCTTAAGCCCCTTTGCATTTCTTTTTCAAGAACACCGCACCTCTAGGCACCCCCAAAATAGCCTCCTCTGGTTTCTCTCGCCTCCTTTTCTAATAAGAAGAAAAATGGCATTTAGCGTAGAAACAGGGCTGTGGAAACTTAAAAGGCTTTAACACTGGATTCTCTATGCAAATCAAGAATGCTGTTGAACAGCAAAACAGGGAAATTTCCTGCTTTCATAATATTAATTGACGGAGTGCCTGCCCCAGTTCCCTTCCTCTGTTAGAGCTGCCTTATAGCCCCTTAATCAGATGCAGTTTTCACTTTCTTACAAAGGTCACTGTGAGTTGGGAGGAACATGACAGAGAAAGTGAACGGGGAGGAGTGGTGGGAAATGATCGTGCCAGGACTTCCCAATGCTGAGGGCAAAGTGCGTGTGGTAAGTAGGAGCTCCTGGTGCTTTAGGAAGAGAGGAGAACCGTTTTCCTGTGCATCTGAATATTGCAAACTCGTTCTCTTTTCTCTGGCCTTTTCAGCAGGCTGGTTTGCCATTCATCCACCTCTTCTTCGTTTTGAAGCAAAACATTGACGTTGGGCCCAAAGCTAATTTTTTGTTATTCAACTATTTTTGGAATAAGACATAGGTCATCATTAGCCACAATTTTGTTTTTTATTTATTGATTTGATGAAGAAAGGGAAAGGGGAAGAGAGATAGAGATTAAGAAAGAAACATTAATTTATTATTACACTTATTTATGCATCCATTAATTGATTCATGTGTGTATCATGACGAGAGACTGAACCCAAAACCTTGGCCTATTGGTACAACATTCTAACCAACTGAGATACCTGGCCAGGATTATTAGTCATAACGTTAGACACTATTTATGTTAAAGGGGGAGAGGGAAAAGATAAATCAATGAGGATGGCATAAAATCACCCACAGTTAATATAATGCTATCAATCTTATGGATCACCTGCCTGGTAGGATACACCTGTACCACTACTGCTGGCAGGTGTTTTTGTACAAATGATCCCAATCTATTTATATGATTGTGCTGTTTCAGTTCTTCTATTTCCTCTAACTTATTAAGTCTATTTTATTGCTGTATTCTCACTACTATTCTTCTAATGTACAAGTTTCCAAGCTTTTCTTGATAACTATCCATTGTTTATGATGAAGGGTAGAGAGGGGTCAAAGGGCATTGTGGAAAACACCCCGGTGAAACCCCCCAGGAGCTCCCATCATCCCCTCAGCCTCAATATTCACCTCTGTATGTGACACTCCTAATGAGGAATGTATTGATTTACCCTCATCTAAGCCATGAACTTAAACTTAAACTCAGCCCTCAGAGCCTAACAGTGATGCTCCTCTGTCAAACTTGGTGTGATTCTGCAGGCACATGTGTCCACTCGCTCTGCTCCCAAGCATCCTGTGTAACTCTGCCGTGCAGTACCTTTCACAGCTCCCTCCCAGCTAGACCAGCTCCTGAAGAACTAGAACCACGCCCTTCATCCTGACAGCTGGTGCTCTGCACATAGTGGGGAGTCAGCAGTTGTTTTCCAGCCTGTGTTTAAAGAGGCTTCTCCCCACTTCCTTGTCACTTTACTCTTTTGCATGAAATTCTTCTCTTTGACCCAGAACATTTTCTTTGTCTTTGCCATGGTCAATTGAGATAATGATGCTAGCAGAGCCTCTTTGAGAGTTTGGAGTGATAATTATATTAAACAGATTGCATGCAAGTGTGTTGAATGTTTTTTTTAGAAAAGCTTATAGCATATTTATTTTTCTGTCAATTAGGTGATCATAAACTTTTTTCTAACCCAGAAACAGAATCCTGGAGTCTTATTGTCCTTTTGAAATGTCTGTAATGAATGCTCTGGCACTCCTTTTCCTCAGCTGTGAAATGCAGGGGTTGAATAAGAGTCTCGCTAACATCTCTTTCAGGGCTAGAATGCTCACTGAGGATTAGCCCTGTTGTGTTGAGCAGGTAAAGCTAGTCTGGGAAGCAGAATATAGAAGTCCACGAAACCATAGAGGCTTCAAGAAGCAAAATCCCACAAAGGGCTATTTTGATTAGTACTCATGGCTGCCAGCTGCGACTCTAGCCACAGTGAGGAAGGCTGAGGAGTAAATTGCCCTCCTCATTAAGAAGCTGAGTTGAGAAATGTAGTGGGGTAAAGTCAAGGACAGAATGCTCAGCAGTGACAATCTTCCTTTTCACTAGCTATAAATCGTTCCTTGCCCCCTCTTGATGTTAGCCAATGCAATACGTAATAAAACCCACTTTTTAAAAATTAATTTGTGAGGTTTCTTTCCATTATATAATTTTGGCCAGATATAACAAATATGTTCTTTCAACCCTCCAAAGGTTACCCAACAAGAAATAAAGTAGTTGTGCCTACTCACAGTATGCTTTCACGTGTTACTGATTCAGCTATGCAGACTTTTTTTTCAATCCAACTTTTTCAAAAAATAACCCTATGCAGGAAAATGTCTTTTTTAAAAGCAGTAGTCTATAACATAGTCAATAAAAGGGTTATTATTATTATTAATTACATTGTAAAATAAGATTTATCTGTGGGTTTTTAAGTGGAAATGTGCCAGGTCCAAAAAGAAATAATAATCTTGAATGATTCCTAGTAACATGGTACTTATAAATAAGTACATTTTGGTTTTTACTACTGGTTATTCTGTTTCCTTTTAATTTTTTAGAGTCAGTAGGCAAGAACATTAAGCATCTGAAAGGGGATAGATTAATATAAACCATACATTTATGTCTCTGTGTATAATCTTTTGCTTTTGCTATAAAATACCATTTGCAATATTTCAATTTTGCTCTGATGTTTTAATACTCTGTCCAGGACATTTTGGTAACAGAAGTGACTAATAATTCTGCTGTTCTAAATTCTATATAACTGGCTAGGACAAACATGCAAGTTTTATTTAAATATGATTGATTTAAATATGATACAAATTCATATGTATTTGTTGTGGTGGTTTTCTCTTGGTCAGATACACACACACACACACACACACACACACACACACACACCGTGTTTCCCGAAAATAAGACATCCTCCAAAAATAAGACCTACTTACATGTTTCCTTCTGGGTGAAATATAAGGCATCCCCCAAAAATAAGGCCCCCCCAGGCTAAACATGAGAGATTTGGTCCACTGATTCTGAAAGAAATGGAGTCACAAGAAATTCACCAGGAAATTCAGGAATTGGATTGTTATGATGATGTTCCAGAAGATGATGACATGATTGTCATTGAATAAATGAGTAAATTCTTGATGCTGTAGGATTCACAGTTTGTCTGGTTTGTGTTGACAACTACCGTACTACTGTACCATATACAGGTAATAAATTTCCTTTATTTTTTATTTAACAATAAATGTGTACCGTATTCTTCTTCATGGAAAAATAAGACATCCCCTGAAAATAAGACCTAGCGCATCTTTGGGAGCAAAAATTAATAGAAGACACTGTCTTATTTTCGAGGAAACAGGATATATATATATGGTATACTACGTCATCTTTAAAAAAATAAAACAAATCAATCAACTTTCTACTGAAAAAGAAAATCTGGAGATTATCTATTATTTTATGTTGGTGACTCCTCTTCTTACTACACTCCACTGCTTTTTTATTTTCTACCTCTAAGCACTCTATCAATTCCTCCCCCACTTTTGTGCCCCCTTCACTAACAGCAGCTTCTAGGATGCATCCTGTGATGAAAGTGAGGTAGGATGTTGACTGGCCTGTTTATACTTGGCAGGCTGGTGGCATCAGGAAGCAAACCTCACTATTTACCTAAAGCTCCATCAATAGGAGAAAATTGACTTAGGACTAATCACAAATTAAAAGCATTTGTCTCTCCAAAGTAGCAAACATTTCTGTGGTTGTGTGTGTGTGTGTGTCTTTGATTTTAAAGTGGCTGTTGACTTAAGAATATCAAGATTGATGTTCTTTTTGTTGTTGTTTGTGGTTTGTTTTATTTTGTTGTTGTTTTTGAGGTGTGTTTTTTTGTTTGTTTTGTTTTGTTTTGTTTCTTAAGCATTAGGAACTGTATTCAGCCTTTAGGAACCTGCTAATGATTTCCCTAATAACTGACTTGACCCTAGAATGCTCAGGAAGAAGACAAAGAGGCAGCACCTGGGGCTGGAGGACCAGACCACACCAACTTATGTGAAACTGTCAACCCTCCAGGGACGCATTAATAGTTTATTGGGTATGGAAGATGCATGGCAAAGTAAAGAAAGAGGCTAATAACCTTTAACATTGAAAAAAATAACTATTATTGTGACCAGTGTAGCATGAAGCACAAACAGAATACTCACTGGGCAACAAAAAATAATGTGTTGCCCACCAGAGCAATTAATAAAATTAAAGCACAGTTTCTTGCAGATGGAAATGTAGGAGAATAATGGTGTGGGGCTGCACTGAGCTGTCATGCATCAGATACTACATCTGTTATGGAAATCAGGAGAAGTGGGGGCCTTTTGTTCATGCGAGAGCCCTCCCAACAGGGATTTGGCTGGAGTAGGTTTTCTTGTTATTAAACATGATTTCTAGCTAGTCCAGAGCAGATGCTTCTGCAGCATTTGGAACTAATAACCAACATTCAAGTGCATGCCACCCCTAAAGAGGCTGGGGCTGTTGGAGAGACCAATTTCAGCTCAAAGATAATGTGCTCAGTTCAGTTTCTACTTTGCACATGAATAACACTGATACCAGATGAGCCTTCTGCCCTAGGGTTTGCTGGAAACAGAAAATCAAGGACACTCGCCCTAAAGAAGATCAGAGGTTTTCAGGTGAATTTGGGAAGGACAACTCAGAATCATGATAGCCATGTTTCCAGGCTCCAATTAGAGAGCAGGGGATGGGAGAGAAGGGAAGTATATGCATACTCATATTGTATTGGACAGAGACCCCCACCCCTGCCCTTGCCTGGCTCTTATATCTGGGCTGTGACTCCTTGAATGAAAATGATTCATGGTGCTATAGGTCACCATCTAATCACTTAAAGAAGAGCACCTCTTCTTTTTGTTTTAAGAAAATTAATTTATTTTTAGTTATAGTTGATATACAATATTACTAGTTTCAGATATACAACATAGAGATTAGATATTAATATACTTAACAAAGTGACCACCCCTATAAGTTTAGAACCCATCTGACACCATACATAGTTATTAAAATATTATTGAATATATTTCCTGTGACTATTTTTATAACTGGCAATTTATAATTCTTCATCCTTTTCCTCCAGAAGCACCTCTTCTTGATAAATCACTTCAATTCAACTGCCTATTATGTTATCCTGAAGATTTTTCTTATTTCTCTCTAAGTACAGCACATTAACAACAACAAACTATCAATCATTCTTTCTATCATAACAATTGTATAGATTGTTCTTTCTAAATAACAAATATCAATATCTGAAAAATCCACATGTGAAAGTTAATATATGAAAAATCCACATGTGAAAGTTAATATATGAAAAATCCACATGTGAAAATTAACATCTGAAAAATTCCAAAATGAAAAGACCAGGAACATCAAACAAGTAGTTTCACCTCATAACTTTTCTTATTTCAAGAAGTAGTAACTAGAACTTACCTCCCTAGAAACAAGACAGTGATTTGGGGAGGAAGTCTATGCCAACTGTAGTCCAGCTTGGAATGGCTGAAGACCAGGACAAGGGACCCCACTGGTCCATGAATCCGTGCACTGGGCCTCTAGTGTAACTAATAAATCACCTAGAGGCTTTGTGGAGAGCAATTTCAGGTAGACTGAATGAAATGGAAAGGCTTGGTGGATTAAATATTCTCTTGAGAAATTTTCTGATCAACTCATAGATAAGCCTTCCATCCTGTGTGTTCCAATGTTACTACATAAATGTGCATTGCATAAACCAATCACAAAATAACAACAATAGTTTGCATTGATAAGTTATTTTCAATTTACCATAGCTTTCACGTGCATTTATGATATTCAATCTGATCCTCACCATTATGCAAAGAAGTTAGTAGATAAATATTACTATGCTAATTTTACAAATCGAGAAACTGAGTGCGAGGTAGGTTAAGTGGCTCACACAGCTAGAAAATAGTGAAGCTGGAACTCATTCCTGGAACTTCTGACCAAATAAAATATGGCCCATATTACTTTAAAAGTGCAATTGGTTTGTTGTGTTTGTTTTTGTTTTTGTTTTTTTCCTGAGATCATAGAATTTTTGTTTAAAAATTCAGGACAAATAATATACTCGAGCACTTTTGAAGCTAACTGTCTTTCCATAGCTGCTAAATTTTCCCATGTGGTTCAGCAGGTGCTAGGAATACTAAATGTGAGAGAACTTTTTAAAGGAGTTGTAAGCCTGGACATCCCAGACATTGGGATCTAAAAACCTATGGTGGGCATATATTTTTTATTGTTATTTGGCACGAACAAGAGTGTTAACCCTGATGCTCTGGCCAGTTTCCAGAGAAAGGATTACAATTTGCCTTGCTAAAAACATTCCCTGCTGCTTTAATTAGGTATGGTATCCCCCTCCTCTCCACACAGTCTGCAGCGCGCTCTGTCCTGTCAGCCAGCTGCTATCGCTCACTCCAGAAGGACAAAACGATTCCTAACATCAAGAGACAAAGCAATAGCCACGAAGCTGGATTTTGAAACAATACACCGTATAAACGTAAATGGCTGATGGTTAATACTGTAAAAATTAAATCATAGGATGGGAAAGAAACTTTGAAGATTATTGTTAGCTGGGTCAGAGAGAGGCCGCGTGGATAGGAAACAGAGCACCAAATTAACCTATCCAACTCTGCTTTTAAAAATCCGCCTAATTCTGCCCCACCCCCTAAAGGAGCCAAAATACTTATTTTTGCATAAAAGGGTGTACGTAGTTGTTTTGCTATTGTATTTGCATTGTAAGAAAGGACAGCATATTCCTATGATGATAAATAGTTTTAGATCCTCTACCAGCATCCTGAATTTGATAAGGAAGCATTCATTTAGTTAAGTGAAAACCATTTAACTCAGAACCAAGAAAGCAAAGAAAAAGAAAAGGAATATTTCACACCTGGGTAGTGGATTTGTGAAAAAAAAAAAAAAATGAAATATTCATAATGTGTTACGGTAAAACAGTTTTCATGGGATTATGTGGGAAAGGCTATATCCCATATGGTGTTTCCAGACTGCATCCCAGAGAGCTGCCATAAGGTGAGAGCCAGCTTGACAGAGGCGGCGTCCATCTGCACTGGGGGAGGCTGCTGCTGCAGACAGAGCAGATCTCCATATCTGGACCTGGCTCAAAAGCTGGGCAGTCCTCTTCCAGCCCACACAACGACTGTCCTTTGCTTTACAATCGAGATGGCTGTGTCTGCCTCTGCCTCTCAGATAACGTAAATAACTGCCTCCCCACTGCAAAAATAACTCCCACTTTGGTTGCTTCCTCTATACATACATTTCTGTGGACCCCTTTTATTCATGCTGCTGCTGAACCTCACAATGTACATGCTTCTCCCATTCTCCCTTTTTATTTCTGATGAACCACAAAACTAGAATTTGAAAGTGGCACGTACCTTTTTTCAGGTGCTTAACATACTCATTTGAGTAAATTCACAGAGTTTTGATGGCAAAGGAAACAACATGATGTTTATGGAGTAGCACATGGAGCCCAACCTGAATGCCTTGTGTTCAGAAAGGTTATATTTAAATGAGAGAAGCAGACCCAGTGTAAGGCACTATGGAGTGGTGGGGATTGTGGAATACCGAAGAGCTCATTTTCTGTGTAAAAGGGACAACTACTATTGAGCAACATATTTGATTTGTGAATTATAGCAACTAATTTGAGAATTTAAAAAATTTCATCAAGATCAAGCTACATGCAAGTGTGACCACTGGCATATATATTTATATTATCAGGAGAATGGTTACAATGTTATTCTGATACTAGAGACCTGGTGCACAAAATTTGTGCATGGTGGGGGGGAGTGTCCCTCAGCCCAGACTGCACCCCCTCCAATCTGGGACCCCTCAGGAGATGTCCTGATAGGGCTTAAACCCGCAGTCGGATATCCCTCTAACAATCCAGGAATGTTGGCTCCTAATCACTCACCTGCCTGCCTGCCTGCCTGATTGTCCCTAACTGCTTCTGTCTGTCAGCCTGATCACCCCCAACTGCCTTCCCCTGCCAACCCAATTGCCCACAACAGCCCTCCCCTACTGGCCATCTTGTGACAGCCATCTGTGACAGCCATCTTGTGATGATGTCATGATGGCCATCTTGTGATGACATCACATGACACCACTTAGGCTTTTATTATACACAATTAAATTAAGTTCAATGAAAGACCAATCTAGAGAACAGTCTAATCATTCAAATATGAGACATTGGTTTCCTCAGTATCCAACATAGGCAAGATTTCATGTTAGTAGAGGTCCTATGAAGATGATTGACACATCAATAAAGGACACATCAGATTACTCCCGAATCAAAGGTAGAAATCTAAGAAGAGGAACTTTTCCAATCACATTAGGATGCTTCCTTCCTTATTACTGTACTCTACCCATCTCTAAAAGGCTTTTCTTAAGTGTTAGTTTAAGCAGAAATATGTAAAACAATAAATTCATGGGACTGCAAAAGAAATAATTAAGTAATAAATTTTAAAAATAAAAAAATAGCAATCAACAAGAACACCTGTGGCTGGTAGTACCCAGAGTAGCTAGTAGATGACCTGATTCCTTGGTGTTGTACTTAACCAGATCTGTGTCCTTGGACCACCCATTTAACGTTCCTTGACTTATTTCAGCTTGATAAAACAAGGTAGTTTAAACTATATCAATCAAGTCATAGCAGTTTCAAATAAATTTGCCTTTAAAACCCACACTAACATCTGATTTCAGAAACTATGCAGGGTCAGGCCTGGTTAGTACTTGGGTGGGAAACCATCTGGGAATACTGTATGCTATAAACTTAAAATAAATAAATAAATGAAATAAAACCCACTAACAGAGCAAATAAAAGTGGAACAGCCTGTATGGAAAAAATGTAAAGCCTCTGATATCTCATTGAAATTATAGAAGGGTTCCTCCAAGCACATTGTGAAACCACTGGATAAACTTTTCTCTGAGTTTCTTTCATTATTGAAATTCAAGTTCTTGATTTATTAGAGATATATTAAATTCTACCCAAAATGAAAATAAAATGACCTTTTTTTTTCAAAACAAACTTATTCCATAACCTCATTAACAATCACCTATTAAGTGCCCATTGTGTGCTAAGATAATATTTTTTATATTAAGTAAAAACTATAAATATAAATCATCTGATAAGAATGATTAGTAAATTTTACAAATAATAATTGCATTATGTAACTAACATGGTTAGTCTGGTAATAAATGAGGTCAACTTTACAATCCAAATTACATTGACTCAAATTTCTAATTCCATAATATGCTCTAATTATTTTGGGGACTCCCCAAGGGTTGCTTCACTTGTGCTCACAAAAGAGTCTGTCTGCTACAGCCAGTCTTCACCTTCAGCCAACAAGTAACTGCTATGATTTTTCTCGGTGGCTACAGTCCCCCTGCTAATGTGGCTGTTCTCCTAAGTGTCCAGTAGGGCCTTTTTTAGCCTGCTGCTGATTCTTTTCAGGAGATAGCTAGTATTGCTGATGCTCCAAAAGTCCCTCCTCTGGGAGCCAAAGCAGTTCCAGTTGCTGTGTATATGAGTAAAGAAATTGCCCTTACCTAACAATATGCCACATCTGTTTGACTTTCAAAGCATTGCTTGCACATTTCCAGAGTTCTGAAAGGATGCTTAAAACTGGCACTCAGATTCTCCACTCTCAGTCTTCTGATATAAACTCTCAGGTAAAACTGTTCAGCTCAACTATCAGCAATTTACTACCTGCATTTAAGTAAATAATGCTTTCATAGGTTCCTCCAAATGATGAAATAAGGAATAGGCACCTACTTTATTTGTGGAATAGATAGATTTTTAAGATTTTCTTTAAAAAAGTATATCATTCAGGAGAGCCTAAGGGGTTATACAGGAATAACAATCTCTAAATTTTAATGGCTTAAAAATGAAAGATTATTTTCTTGTTCATGCTATATATTAATCATGAGTTAGCTACATGTTAATCATGAATTCATGGGCTCTGGTGAATGTGGGGCAAAAGGCTCTTCTCTATGTCATCTTCTAGAACAAGATTGAGGTTGCAATGACTATCAGTTATATTGCTGGTTGCTAAGATAAAGAGAAAAATTTGGAAATCACACATTTGTTCAAGTATCAGCTTACAATTTAAGTGGCATATGATGTTTAATTTTACAATTTATTGACCCAAATAGACACATGTCCACACCTAACTTCAAGAAAGCAGAGAAGCACAGTCCCACCATAAGCACAGAAGCCAAAGAACTGGAAATATTTGACTAAAACTAATGATTACCACACCCCAAAACAATTCTATATAATAAAGAAGCAATATGCAAATTGACCATCACTCCAAAACACAAGATGGCCACCCCTGTGTGGTCAAAGATGGCCGCTCCCATGTGAACACAATATGGCTGCCACAAAATGGCCCTCAGGGGAGGGCAATTGTGGGCAATCAGACATGCATGGGAGGGAAGTTGGGAGTGACCAGGACTGAAAGAGAAGGCAGTTGGGGGGAACCAGACCTGTAATGGAGGGCAGTTGGGGGTGGCCAGACTGGCAAGGGAGGGCAGTTGGGGCCACCAGGACGGCAAGGAAGGGCAGTTAGGGGTGACCAGGCCAGCAGGGGAGGGCAGTTGGGAGCAACCAGGCCTGCAGAGGAGGACAGTTAGGGGTGACTAGGTTGGCAGGGGAGGGCAGTTGGGGGCAACCAGACTGTCAAGGGAGGGCAGTTAGGATGACAAGGCCAGCAGGGGAGAGCAGTTAGGGCTACCAGGCCAGCAGTGGAGGGCAATTAGGGGCAATTGGGCTGGCAGGGGAACAGTTAGCCATCGATCAGGCTGGCAGGGGAGTGGTTAGGAGATAATCAGGCTGGCAGGCAGAAGCAGTTAGGGGCAATCAAGCAGGCAGGCAGGAAAGTGGTTGGGAGCCTGCAATCCTGGATTGTGAGAAGGATGTCTGATTGCCCTTTTAGGCCCAATCTTGGGATTGGATCGGGGCTAAACGAGCAGTCGGATATCCCTTGAGGGGTTCCAGATTGAAGAAAGTGCAGGCTAGGCTGAGGGACAACATCCCCCACCCCCCATGCACAAATTGTGTGCACCAGGCCTCTAGTATTCCATAAAAGTGCATTGGAGCCTCTACCTCTAAAGATAGAAAACACTTGTAATTTTAAAGGTCATATTCCCTGCCCATTTCCATCTCTCAATATTACAAAAATATCAGTAATTAGTGTTATCCAGCAACTTGACCTATGGTGGTTGAAAGAGTTCAGAGGAAGAAGTGACCATTGAAACTGGGGAAGTTAAGGGAGTTAACAGAAAATATATGAAATACTAGAGGCCTGATGCATGAAAACTGTGCAAAGAGCTCAGCCCTCGAAGCCCTGGTTTTGTCCAGAAGGTCATTTGGATGGTTTTTCCACTGTTTGGGCATTCGGTCAATTTGCATGTTATGCTTTTATTATTATAGATTATTTGGACCTTGAAGGAAAGGATGGATATATATATATATATATATATATATATATATATATATATATATATGGAAAAATTTGGTGAAATGGAAACAGAGTGGTCAGGGAATGTGTTGGGAGCAGTGGGTAGAGTGGTTTGCCTCACTAGGTGGTCTGGAGTGCAGTAATCAGTGACAGAAAGTGGAAGTGGTAGGTTTTTCTTAACATATATTTTTATTGATTTCAGAGAGGAAAGGAGAGGGAGAGAGAGATAAAAACATTAATGATGAGAGAGAATTATCAATTGGTTGCCTCCTGCATGCCTCCTACTGGGGATCGAGCTGGAAACCTGGGCATGTGCCCTGACCCAGAATTGAACTGTGACTCTGATGCTCACCCACTGAGCCATGCTGGCTGAGCTGGAAGTAGTTGTTTAGAAACAGAGTGTGGGAGGCCAAGATAAAGGCCTTGGCCTTTGTTCTACCAAAAATAAGGGGCCATTAAAATTTTGGAAGGCAGAGTGATGATTGCAATGTACGAAGATAAATCTGGCATGGGGAAGTTGATTGATTGTAAGAGGAAAAACTGATAGAGAGAAACTAATTAGTGCACTATTGCCATCATCAAGGCCTAGACATAGATGGTGACAGCGGAATTGAAAAGCTGTGGAAAACTTGACAGAAGAAGAATTTATTAGGATTGGCTATGTAACTGAAGCAAAGGAGAAAGGAAGTGTAAGCTGGTCCATGTCTGCTTGTTCCTCTAGTTAACACTGCCAGAATCCACAGCTACCACTCATAAAACTCCGTGTGTGTGTGCGGTGCGGGGGGGGGTGGGGGGGTGTGAGGGGAGGGGTGTGTGTAAGAGAGAGAGAGAGAGAGAGAGAGAGAGAGAGAGAGAGAGAGAGAGAGAGGGAGAGAGAGAGAGAGAATGGGTGCCTGTGGATACTCCTATAAAACATGCTTGTTTACCTAGCTGTGTGCATTAAGTTGGCTCTAGGAGCAGATTCAGCATCCAATAAATTGGGTAATGTAATAATGATGAGTGCCTATGATTTTTAGGATAAATTGTAATTTTGCTTTTTAAATAGTTTATTCTGAACTAGGTCCATTTTGTGATTTCAATGTATTACACTTAAAAAAAAAATCCTCTCTTGAACTTCAAATTGCCCTAAAACAAGAAATAGATCTGGCTCTTTAGTTATTTGGCACCAACTCTCTCTCCCTTTTCTCCTCACACAGCCCCTTGACTCTATGCCTTCAGTTTTGTTATATTTTGCTTCTAACATATTCCCAGCAATATTAGTACTCATAAATGTTTTTCTTTAAGCTTATTCAAGAGGTTTTGCTCAAGGGATTTTCCCAACTGATTCAGAGTATCCTCATAAACTCTACTTTTTGTACTCACTCCTCTTCTGCTGGCAATTTTGGCCTCTATGGATATGACTTTCTTATAGAAGTCAAAATAATGTATCTTATTCCTATTTCTCCTTTTCTTCCAGAGATGCCTACAGTCTTGAAGAAAAGTATAAAATACAGTGGAAGAAATTTACATTTTGTACCCAAAGACTAGAGCAGAATAGCTATTTCCCAGTGGAAGTGGACAGTCACAGGTTACTTAAGATATCCTTATTTGCAACTTTATTAAAGCCACCATTGCATCTAAGTTAATTATTTGTAAGTAGGTAGTTTTTAGAAAAATGGTATTTTAAAGAATCCCAATATTTTTGTTTAAGAATAAATCAGTTAATATACATCTATTGCTGAAAGTTGACACCAAATCAGTTTTAACCATAATCTGAATATCAATATACTAATGATGGCATCATACTGATGTAAGAATGTTCTGACTATAAACAACATCTAGAGAAAGCAAATTTATTCTCTACAGTTTGAAGTCATACTTGGCCTGGCTTCTGTGACTACAATTCCAATCTCCACTCTTGGGTTCACTTGCTTATAAGATGTCAAAGCATCATACAACTTTAATAAAACTGTGTTGCAGCCATAATAATAGATATGGAGATCACTGAAATAGAAAATAGATTCCAAAAAGACATTTATTTCTATGAGAGGATGTGGTTTGTGATGATGACAATGGGAAAAAAAAATGAATTATTCAATAAATATGGTTGGGAAAACAGAACACTTTGTGGGGGGGGAATAAATTGTGATCTCACTTTAAGTAATATACAAAGATAATTTTTGGCTGAACTAAAAAACTAAGCAAAAAAATTAAAACCATAGTAGAAATAATGTAAAATTATTAAAGTATGATTGTAGTTTTATCTATATTTTATACAATGTTATCCAAATATTTAAAAAATAAGGTTTATCTATATAGGATAATATGGGAAGGCATTTATATTAAGAAAAAATTAGTTTTCTAATGATCTAAATAGAAACATATATACACATACATTTATTATGTGCACACACATAAGCAAAGAGAAAGGTAAGCAGGGATAACCTTCACTGCTAACAAGAGATTGGTAAGGAAAGAGTTTGTGGCTGACTTGGGTGTTATCTCTTTTTCATCTATATTTTACTCTTTTGCCTATTCTATATTATTGAATTACTAAAAATTAAACAGAAATTTCAATTCTTTCAGCATAAAATATTTATGCCACCATTCCAAATAAAAACATTATAATTGATATTTTGATGCTATTGAAATGAAACAAAAAGAACATCATCAGTTACTTCCAACAGTTCTTTCTGTATCACCAGGTGAGCTATTTTCTCTCCCCTGAACACAGGCACTAGCCTCCTAATTCATCTCCTGCCTGCATCCAACACCCATCCTTAAGCTCAGTCTCCACAGAGAAGAAGGTGTAAATATCAAGTGTTCCAGCTCCACCCCTTGCAGTGTCTCCCTGAATGTCGCTTCATCTGCAGGTTCCCCTATCTGGACCGCTGTGCTATTTCAGAGCACCCTGAGGTTTTTCATGATATCATATGGCACCATTTACATTTGAAGTTTTTGCATTTCTTTATTATCTGCTTCATGACTCTGTTGGCATTATGAGGACAGGGTCCAGGTTTGTTTTGTTCTATATGTAAGCCCCATGAACTAGCACAGTGCCTGGCCTGCCTCAGAGGATAAGTACTGAATGAATAAACAAGTAAAGGAATGAATTGCATGAATGATGGAATTGCATAAATAAACAAAAATGGGTAAAGTGAATGAATGAATATATTATTGAAGACAGAAAGCACCGATTATAATGTATATTTATTAAGGAGGAAATAGAAATCATAAATATGATGTTATGCATAACCAAAAGGGAATTTAAACACAGGTGCCCAGAGAAGTAGTGGGCAATAAATGAACACTATCTCCTGTGTTTTTTGTTTGTTTGTTACGTTGTCTTTATGACTAAGGAGCATGCCAGGAAGTGCTAAGTGATGAGGTCAGATTTGTTATTTGCAAAGCTGCCTGCATTTTCCAGGTGTACTTCAGGTCAGGGCTGGCAAGATAACAGGCTACTCGGGAGAGTTCTTCTTTGATTCCGTAAATGAATGATCTAAAAGAAACATATTGATGAAAGGCACAGAGCTCAGACCCTGGAAGGAGCATAATGCATGGCTGGCCTGAGGGAGGGAGAAAATCAATAGCTTTAACACTGAATGAGACCAGTTTCCTTCCAGCCAATGTTGGCAAAGGGGGAACCCTCGGGGACACTTTCTCCATCAATTTCCTCTGGCTCTGCTTGATAGCAGATACCAGCAGGGCTTGGGGACTCAGTGGGGTTAGCCAAGCTGGGAGGGGTAAGCAGGGAAGCCCAGCTGGCTCCAGAGATGATTTCCCCTGCTCAGTTCCCTCCACTCAGCCCTTGGAAGCCCCATGGGGCATCCACCAGGCCAGAGCCTGACCCTGGGAACATTAATTATATTCCTGAATCAAAATTAGGCCTCCAGTCCTGAGCTTTTTCTTCATCAGCCATTGTATTCTAACCATATAATGGAAAGGAAATTAAAAGGTTTTAACAATTAAGATCTACTATGACGCGGAATCTCTCAAACCAGGAAAAGAATGCCTAGGTCTAGTCCTTCTCAATCCAATTGGTTAACGATAGACAAAGATTTTAAACCTAAACTTTTCCCTCATCACAATGGTCTGTGTTCTTTCCAAGAAAAATAAAATGATCTCCCCTGACAGAATCCATTAATCAAAATCAATAGCCATAAAAGCCATTTTTTTTTTCTTCTAGTTTTGTTTTTGAGTTAAGGAAGGAGAAACCATCTGGAGAGAGAAATTTGACTCCTCAGGAAAGAAACACCCTCAGCCCAGCATCCAAACTAAATTGTTCCTTTACCAGGAAAACAAGGCCTTGCTTTTTCTTTTAAACAATTATGTTATCTAATCTTTTAGTCTCTGGTATAGTCTTGCTCTTTGGAGATTTCTGTTTATTTGTTTATTTTTTTAAATATAGGCAAATAATTAAGATTCCACACTCTCTTTTCTAACTTTATTTTTTTAAATATATATTTTTATTGAACTCAGAGTGGAAGGAAGAGGGAGGAAGAGATAGAAACATCAATAATGAGAAAGAATCATCTATTGGCTGCCTCCTGCATGTCCCACACTGGGGATCGAGCCTGCAACTTGGGCATATGCCCTTGACAAGAATTGAACCTGGGACCCTTTAGTTTATAGGTCAAGTTCTATCTACTAAGCCAATCCTGCTGGGCTCTGTTCTAACTTTAATTATGGCATCATATAAGCTCACACAGCTGAGAATGGCTGATCTGACCCATTTCTTCTTGGTCCATTTTTTATATATAAAAAATGTTGATGACCATGCCTTTCTCATTACTCTGTAATAACAACTGGCTTCAAGTTTGAGCATAATGTGAATATAACATTTCTTGGTTTACTTATAGATTTTAGTATTTATTTAGTATATGATAGAAGCAACCTATAATTACAGGAAATTAAGTTAAAGTTTGACTGTGCGATTAAAGTATTTAAAGATAACTTAGTTTGAAATAAAATAAGGGTAGCTTGATACAAAAGGGAAAATACCCTATTTTTCCTACCTTTTAACATATAATAGTAAATATAAGACCTAATTAAAAACCAGCATTCTCTCATTTTACTATTTATAGAGCAAAACTCCTACTGTTCATGCCACTTCCGTACTGTTCTGTGCCAGCATCTATTAGGGTCTCCTGTTTCTTGCAGTCACTTGGAAAGGACTAACTGGAACCTGGTTCTAGTCCCAGAATCACAGACAACTGCCTCACCCAAGATGAGAGGCCTTGAGCTGCAGTTCTGCCTGTGATCCCTGTTAATGGCAAAGAAGTTTGAGGTCTACCTGATTAAAAAAAAAAAATTACTTAATAACTTTAGCCGTTACTCGTTTTCTCATGACTGGGCATACTGGCATTTCTTAAATGCAGAGCTCCAGTTCCAGTGGCCTGAGAAGAACACGGGGTGGTGCCATACTGAAACCACTTGGGAATCAACAGGTTGGAGTTTAAATACCAAGTTCACAGCAGGCTCCTGTGTTTTCTCTATATTTGTCCTGGACTGAGGTGAAAGCTGTGTGGTCACACCATATAACCAGCCTGTACGTCTCTCCTCTTTCTTCTTGATAATCTCTGGGCTGTCTGCTCTTTGCATATAGACAGAAAGATGTTGACAATGAGGATGATCTACATGGAGAAACAGTGAGGGTCAAACAACAATGGTGCTCCAGTTCTTCACTCTCACAGTGTATTGCATTACTTCTTCACATAATACAAATGTATTAGAAGAGTTTTGAATATTTGCATACTTTTTTTCAGGTGATTCTTTTTCATGAAGCAAAACTTGGATATATCAAGAAATAGCATATTCTAATGATTTAGAGCATAGCTTTACTAGGTTTAACTGTCAACACCACCATTCACTAACTTTCTGTAAGTCACTTACCTTCTCTGTGTGTCTGTTTCCAACTGAAACACTGGAGAAATAATAACTGACTTCCCAGGTTTGTAGTGAAGATTAGAAGCTGCGAAAAAGTCAAATCTTAGAACAATGCTAGCCATAGAGAAAGTACCACATATTTTTTTTGCCATGATCGCTGTGAGCTGCAGCCTGAGGATGTTTCCCTCAGTCTGACTCCTTTATAATTAAAGTCA
The DNA here is from genome assembly GCF_964339955.1 of Pipistrellus hanaki. Taxonomy (NCBI): domain Eukaryota; kingdom Metazoa; phylum Chordata; class Mammalia; order Chiroptera; family Vespertilionidae; genus Pipistrellus; species Pipistrellus hanaki. Next base: position 29,881,554 of record NC_140510.1, read on the forward strand.
ATTATCTAAGATATCAGGAGTGAGTCAGTTGTGGGTTTTGGTGTTGTAAGTTTTCAGTTTCTTCTTTGTCTCCCCCAGTATTTTATGAATAAGGTATTAAGAAGTTTGGGACGTATCTTCAGACTTCCTTGGAATCAGCTGGACCACCAATAAACTGTGTATCAAAGTCACAATTTCTGGACACTCTGAAGAATTACTTTTATTAAAATGGGCTTTGGAGTAATTTGTTAGATTTTTTTAGATTGAAAAACTTAGTTTATAAGAGTCAACATGGCAATTTAGAATTTTGGAAATGTTTTATGAAAAAAAAAATCAAGTAGGAAGTATACAGTGTATGGCTGGAGGAAGAAATGCTACCAGCATGTGCTTCAGTGAAACACACCTGTAGAAAAAAGGGGGGCCGCAGCCTGGAAGCTTCAAACCCTAGCTGGCTTCTGTTTAATACTGCTCAAATGAGCCCCAGGCTTTTCAGAGGAAAAGGCCAAGATTTATACTTGCTTTGGAAATCCTTAAATAAGTAAGAATTATTTTTCTCTTTTATCTCCTTCAGTAGTATAGGCTTATGCAAAATGACTGAAACATAAGGACAACAGAGGAAAAGGGGCTTCTAACTACACCTATTAATATTATCCATATTTTTATTCTATTCTTTGAGATTCTAACATTATTCTTGCTCATTTGAAGTTACAACAATAGAAATATAATTACAAAATTAAAATAGAAGTGATTTTAAAACACAAAGGAGCTCAGTAAATAATGATTTGTCTACCAAGCAATCTATATCAATACTTGCATTTGACTTTTTGAATCCAACATTTCAATTTCATGTTCTTTCTACATATACAAGTTTGCGGTGTAAATTGTGACTTAAATTACCTGGAATTATTAAAAATTACTTTCAAAGAAACTGTTAAACTACTCAATTCATCTTTACTGCTTCAAACTAATGGCTTGTACTGTTAGTACATTTGTGTTTTATACACTGTTAATAACTTAAATGCGCCAGAGAATTGAACATGAATTATACAAGTCAAAAAAATAAAAGGTAAATAAATTGTTTTATAGTTATGTTTAAGTTTTGTGATAATTATCTTAACTCTAAATAGGGCATAGTTACTATACTACCAAAATAAACTGGTGCTAGAAGAAAATTAGAAAGCAACAGTGTTTGTGTTAAATCTGTCAGATGTACTTAACATAATGATATAAGATTTGACCATTGTCTAATTATTATAACCTAATTTGGAAAGCCACATTGAGAAATGTTTAAATTAACCAGAAAATGAACAAATCTCTGCTTGCTTTTGGCTATGTGGATGAAAGCTCAGGGACAGCTCTGAAGAGTGTTTTATTTTGAATGGTGGTATGCCTCAGTCCTTGCAAAAAGTCAACCTCTGTAACACACAGTGAATGTGAGTATAGGTGTGGGTGTTTTCCCTCAAGTGAAAAATATAAATACTGTACTAAAATTATGGAAGAAAGGGGACCACACATGTGAATGAAAGGAACTTCAGAGACTAAAATAAAACTAATTGTGTACTTAGAGCTCTTCCTGGCAACATGTGCTTTGATGGGAAGGATGGGAGAGTCGGTAACTTTCATGTGTGAGAAGCTACAAGGATAATCATGTCTTCAACAAAAGGCATGCATAAGCTATGCTACAAGTTTCGCCTCCAAATGAGTGGAAGGGCAGGTTTTAGGTTCCGGAGTTTACCCATACAGGAAGCAATTGAGTTTCTGAAGATGAAAGCCTGTTCAAGGTCCTGGGAACGAGCCAAAAACAGCTCACACCACTGGCAGGAAATGATGGATGACAAAGAAAAATGTAAAGAATAGAGATACAATCTTGGAGTTACTTAATAGATCTTTTATTAAAAAAAGATTTTAAATAAATTTAAATGCATAAAACCTTGCATATTATAATACCTAAGAATAAAGAACTCTTTTCAGTGGTATTAATTAACCAGAGAATAATGTGAATCACTCAAAAATATAATTACCTTTAAAGTGATATTTTAAAATAAAAGTGACAAATTTTAAGTATCAATCTAGGATCGACTAGAGCATTTTGTATAAAAGATGGAGTCCCATGTTGTCATAAGACTACTTTTATATCTATTTTAGTAATGGTGCTGCACAACTTTTGTAAAAACAGAAGGTCCAAATTTCTGTGTGTCATAATATTACAAATCTTATTTCTTTGTAAATTGAGTGAACATAAATTTTACAACTTTGTCATCATTTTACAAAACCCTATTTCTAAAATTCAGTTGCAACAATTCAAAAAAACAAAGTAAGGAAAGCTTATACTCTATTTTCTTTTTTCTCATGTTTCATGTGAACCCAAAACTCCCAAGTTTGCTCTAATGAGGTATTTCTTTCTGTCTTCTTCCTGTTTAAAATGTATCACTCATCCTTCCATGTAAAACAATTCAACTTTGACTAATTTCATAATTACTAAACTCTGCTAAGAAACTAAGAAACTGATTCAACCTAAGTCAAATAGATGGTAATAGTTTTTGTGCTACTTTTTCAGTGAGAAAAACAGCAATCCCTGACACTCAGCTTCATTTGGGTGTCAGGGGCACCCACAGCTTCACCTTGGTGATCTCCTGTTAAATGTCAAAAATTTCACAAAACATCAGTATGAGACAAGGCCACTCTGAGATCATGATAGATCAAGGCATAAGTAAGATTGCTTTGAACATGACAAAACATGAACATTCTCCATGGCACCAAATACCAAACACCTCCTTGTCAAGCTAATATGAATGACTATTGCTTATTTACCAATGACAGCTTTAGTGTCCCTCTTTTCTTTCTTTGTTCTGTTTAAATTTCATTAATGTACCTAATTACAGAATTATCTCCATTTTCCGAGAGCACTCAATGGGAGTGAATACCCTCTTCCTTTAATACTTCCCCAACTCACCTAATACAAGCTCAGATCCTACAAGTCATTTCTAACATCCTCTTGTTGGGATGCCTTATGGTACATTCCAATGAGAAATAAACCCAACATTGTTTGTCTTAGGTCTGTTCTTGCTGATGTTTTGTGTGGAGGTTGTTGACACCAGGTAACAACCAAAGTTTAATAACTTATAAAATTCAAAATAGTGACTAAAGGCGAGGACAGTCAAAAAATACTGGATGGCCAATGCTGAGATCCTATTGGTCAGATAAGCTCTCTTCAGAACCTAGATGGAATAAAGCATTGTTTGTTTGAGTTCTTTTTTTTTTTTTTTTTTTTTTTAATTGTTGACACTATTAGAGATGTCCCTATCTCCCAATCCTACTTTGCCCACTTCTATCCAGCCACCACCCTCCCTATTCTGTGGTCTGTGCCTATGGCTTATGCATATATGTTCTTTGGCTAATGCCTCACCTTCTTTCATAAACTCCCCACAGTCTTTCCTCCCCTTGTTTGAGTTCTTATACCATTTTCATTTATTCAATCATTCAATTATTCAATCATAGATTCTATCATTAAACAATAATTTACTAAGTACATACACTGTGCCAGGCATTGTGTTAGGATCAAAGTATAAGAAAAATCAAAGTTCCTGCCATTCATCAATATTACAGATGAGACCAGGCATTAGATAGGTTATTATCTACAATGGCACAGAATGAAGAGGATTTTTGCCTAATCCACTTGAACATGTCCTTTGTCATTATAAAATTAAAACTGCTCTGAGGTATGTGTTATAATTTTGTGCTATTTTTTCAACACATGGGGAATAAATAGATTAGTACTGTGTTAAAGGATTTAAGAGAAAAAGTCTCTCCTTGATACTGTAACTGAGATCTTGGAGCAAATATTAAACATTAATATGATTCAAGGTATAAATGTTTAAAGCTTTTTTTTTCTGATTTGATTTTCTAACCCTAAAACTAAGAGTTTAACTCTTTTTCTCAGCAGAGTAAAGCAAGATGGACCCTTTATCCATATCAATGCTACAAGATATGAAGAAGGATAAAATTAATCTAGGTTACAGTCATAACAATTACAAAGTTTGGATCTAGTGAGTCTACACACACAGAGAAAGTGGTAACTGTAATAATAAAAGAGTAATATGCTAATTAGACCAAATGTCTTTTGGACGTCCTTCCTGACCAAGCCAGGGATGGAAGGAAGCCAGCCCAGTCTGGGGTGCCTGTGGGCAGCCCAAGAGAAGCCAGCCCAGGTCCCAGGTGCCTGCTGGTGGGCAGAAGAGGGAAGCCTGGGTCTTAGGTGCAGGAGGGAAGCCAGTGGGGTAAGGAGGGCCTGCTCTTGTATGAATTTTCATGCATCGGGCCTCTAGTTTTTAATATTGGTTTTCACTTTCTTTTCTTGTTTTTACATTTATTTTTTTAATCCTTGTGGATTAAGGAACATGTGTTTTTATTGATTTTTCTTTTATTTTCTTTAATTTATCTTTATCGTTGAGGGCATTACAGATGTCCCTACCCCAGATATCTTCATTGTACTGTCATTTGTGTCCTTAGGTATAAGTCCATGGGTATAAGTCCATGCATATAAAATTTGGGAACAATGGAAGGATTTTCCTAGCCAAGGCTATGGTATCACTTAAGAGGTCAAGAATTAAGCTTAGTATGTGCTCTGTTATATCTCTCAATCTTTATTTGTGTATGTATTTACTTATTAAATTATTCATTCATCAACCTAAATTGGTTGAGCATCTACTAAGTTCCAGGAATTGGGCAAGGTACTGGGTATACACATTAATCAAACAATCACATATATAAATGTAAACTTACAGCTGTGATAAGTGCTATGAAGGAGGGACACACAGCGCTATGAGATTGTCTGATGGGGAAAGTTATACTGTTGGATGGGCTAAGAAAAAATTTCCTGAGATGGTCATAATTATACTAAGATATAAAAAAATTTAAGATGTTCACAGCAAATCTATGTTATAGCTATTACTATACCTATCTCTTAGAAAAGATAATGGAGTTTCAGATACATCCAGCAATGGAGAAGTAGGTGAATAGGTTTTGAACCCGTGTCTTTGTGATTTTTACAATTCAGTATCCAACACATCGAGTTACTGTATATTCTTTTATTAGCATGTTCTTTGTTCTGCTGGAATTGTGCGTACACTTCTGTCTTTCCAATTAGACTAAGATACCCTCCTAAACCTAGGAAGTAAAAACTGTAGCATGTATGAGACACACAGTTCCAGATATATAAGTGTCTCTCTCTGAAGGTTACCTGAATGATAGATAATCAACATGATGCTAAATAATCAATACATTTAGTTCAATTTTGTTCACTTAAAAAAGACCTATTTTGGATAAAAGGTATTTTGGAGAATTTATACAAGTTAAAACAAAATGTCTATGGTTGTTTGATCTGATGGTCTTTCTTTCTTTCTTTCTTTCTTTCTTTCTTTCTTTCTTTCTCTCTCTCTCTCTCTCTCTCTCTCTCTCTCTCTCTCTCTCTCTCTCTCTCTCTCTCTCTCCTTTCTTTCTTTCTTTCTTTCTTTCTTTCTTTCTTTCTTTCTTTCTTTCTTTCTTTCTTTCTTTCAATTGTAGAGGTATTAATTTGAAATCATTCCATTGCAACTGGGGCTACACTTAAAGCTCTATACCTTTTTAAAAAATATATATTTTATTGATTTTTCACAAAGACTTAAAAACATCGATGAAAGAGAAACATCGATCAGCTGCCTCCTGCTCATCTTCTACTGGGGATGTGCCCCCAACCACGGTACATGCCCTTGACCAGAATCAAACCTGGGACCTTTCAGTTCATAGGCCAATGCTCTATCCACTGAGCCAAACCGGTTTCCAGTAGAGCTCTATACTTTTTTAAAAATTGCCTTTATGACCTATAGTTATTTGAAGACTTACCTCTTTGTTTATTTTTCTGGGAAAACAAAAGCCACAGTTGTTTTCTTTATAATTTTTTAAAATTTCTTTATTGACTAAGGTATTGCATATGTGTCCTTATTTCCCCATTACCCCCCCCCCCCCAATTCATGCCCATACCCTTCTATTATGGTTTTACTTTAAAGCAATTTCAGATATGTGAAAGAGGTCTTGATTCAATTTATTTTTCTTTTTCCATTTTTTTTCAAGTACTATATTATCTTATGTCTGTATCTTATAAGTCACCTCTACTCCTTCTGGGCATATGACAAGATATAAATGAATGAACAAATATGATTTTAAATACCTCTCAATATAATTCATATTTAGTTTCATTTTTCTCCTCCTTAATTTTAACCTTTAAATCTGATAAGAGCAGCTGAAGAGGATGCATGGAGATGGAGTTATAGAAATAGTTAAATCATTATATCTTGATGTGGTGATAGTGGTGGTGGTGGTGGTGATAAGGAGGTTTAGGGGATGATTGTGTGATTATATTCTACACAACCTTTGTACCTGCAGTAAACAATTCTGTCATCTGGTTCTTGATTAAAGGCCAAGTGTTATAACTAAATGGGTAAATAAAGGCAATAAAAAGTGAAGGATATGCATGTTGAGACTGATGAATGAGCATAGTAAAATGGAGTAAAGCTGAAATCCTGGGGGACTGGAAGAGAGAATGGGCATATCATGGAGTTGGTGCTATAGAGGACATGGCATGTATGTCTTATTTCCCTCAAATAAGATTAAATTTATAGATTTGCTTTGTAATTACTTTATTTCCAAAGCAGATGACTACAGAGCAAACTTTGTGACTAGGATTTCTATGTCTTAAAAGTTCACCTACATTACAATCATTACATACATAGCAATCTAGTAAGAGCTCAAAACTTATTCTCTTCAGTGCCCTCAGGCACTTTAAATCTTAAACTGGTTATCATCAATTTTCAAAACTGTGTTAATTCTCAGTCTTTTATTGTAGATACATAACTAGGACTTCTGAAACTAAATGGCACCTGAGAAAATAAACCTGATCTAAGGCAGATGCTAGAAAGAGTTTTGGTGAAAGTTTTTTGTAACAGGAAGATTTAAAACAATATGTTGTTACCTATCCTGTGTGGCTCTGTGGTTGAGCATTGACCTATAAACCAGGAGGTCATGGTTCAACTCCTGGTCAGGACACATGCCCGGGTTGCTGGCTCAATCCCCAGTAAGGGGTAGGGAAGCACGCAGGAGACAGTAGATCAATGATTCTCTATCATCATTGATGTTTCTACCTCTCTCTCCCTCTCCTTTTCTTTCTGAAATAAATAAAAAATACATTAAAAACAAAACAGGAAAAAAAAGTTAACACTGTGTTGTTAACTAAAAGGAATTCTCTCAGAATTATCAAACATAAGAGTGGTCCTACCAGAAAAATAAAGAGACAAGAACCTGAGTTTTATGCAAATATTATATCTGGGCTAATTTCACTGTTCAACTTTATACAAAGATCTAGACTGAAAAGAAGAAAAAGCAGGACTTTCTTCGGTAGTATTTTTTTTATTATTGTTATTAATGTGTTAGTAAACCTCAACACTATGGAAGATTTAACTTGATTTTATAACAAGCCCATATGTAACTATTTCCCTAAAGGGGAAATGTCAACTAATAGTTTCCACCAAATCATGTTGCTCATAAAAGCAGAAGAAAGAGGAAGTAAGAGAGAAAACAGTGAGTAAATCAACTCAGTATGATTCCTTTGCATTATTGATTTTCAGTCAACCAATAAACCATTATTTAGTAAACATGTGTGAAAGATGCTGTGATGGAATACAAAGAAGAATATGACAATCCTTACTCATCAGGCAATGCCAATCAATGCTCTAGTCTTTAATTTCAGTACTGGCTTTAATAATTTTATAGCAATTTAAATTCCTTGTAAGTTGCTACATAAATTGCTTATATTCTTGAGAGAGGTATGTTTTTTGCCTCCCTGTGCCACTTTTTATTTTATTATGAAGAAATCAAACTGGAAATCTAGAATTTCCTTTTATCTCTAAAACACTATACTATACTATTCTCTACCACAATGTTATTTGATGATTCTAATTCATATAGAGCATGAACTAGAGTCCATTTTTAATATATCCAAGTATACTTTATTGTTAAAATATGCATTGTATAAAGATGGCAAATATTTTCAATGTATAAAAATTTTCATTGTTTAAGTTTAAAGTGTATAACATAATAATTTAATTCATATACATTGTGACATGAATACCACTATAATTTTAGTTAACATTCATCATCATCAAGAGAATTAAATTTTTTTTTCTTGTGATGAGAACTTTTAAGATTGACTCTGTTAACAAATCTAGTGGTTTATTACAGCAACACAGATGGCTGCCCCCATATGGACACAAGATGGTCGCCACAAGATAGTCTTCATGGGAGGGCAGTTGTGGGCAGTTAGGGGAGACCAGGTCAGCAGAGGACGGCAGTTGTGGGTGACCAGGCCAACAAAGGAGAGCAGTTGGATGGCGGGGGGGGGGGGGGGGCAGGCCTATAGAATAGGGTAGTTGAAGGAAACCAGGTCTGCAGCGATTGGCAGGGGAGGGCAGTTAGGGATGACCAGGCCTGGAGGGGAGGGCAGTCAGGGGCAATCAGGCAGGCTGAGGAGCAGTTAGGCGTCGATCAGGCTGGCAGGGGAGTGATTAGGGGGTGATCAGGTTGGCAAGCAGAAGCAGTTAGGGGCAATCAGGCAGAGGCAGGTGAGTGGTTGGGAGTCAGCAGTCCTGGATTGTAAGAGGGATATCCGACCACCCGTTTAGGCTCGATCACACCAATTGGGCCTAAACAGGTGATCAGACATCCCTCAAGAGGTCTCAGATTGGAGAGGGTGCAGGGTGGGCTGAAGGACACCCCCCCCAATGCATGAATTTTATGCACCAGGCCTCTAGTCACAAATATAAATATACTAGAGGAGTGGTGCATGGATTCATGCACCAGTGGTATCCCTCAGCCTAACCTGCACCCTCTCGTGATCCAGGACACCTTGGGGGATATTGGACTGCCTGTTTCAGCCCAATCCCCACATGCTAGGCTGAGGGACCCCACCAGTGCATGAATCCATGTACCAAGCCTCTAATATATATATAAGATCTTTGGTTAATCTCTTCTCACCCTCCCCTCTCCCCACTTCTCTCTGAGATTCATTCGTCTGTTCCATGTTTCCATGTCTGTGTATTGAGCATCTTCCCCCTGGTGGTCAGTGCATGGTAGCTACTAGTCTAATGGTCAAATAGTTGCTTAGGCTTTTATATATTTGGATGTTACATGTGTGGTAAGAGCTAAGAAGAAAGGGCATACAATGCTTTGACAGTATCTGATGTGCAAAGTCACATTGTTGGATAGGTAAGAAGAACTTGCATGTGATGGCACTAATCATGCTAAGATCTAAAAGAAGTTAGACAAATAAGCTCTAGAGATCTGCTATACATATTGTATCTATAATCAGCAGTACTATATTGTACACTTCAAATGTTTTTAGGACAAATCTATATTAAGTATTCTTTCCATGGTAAAATATAAAAATAAATGAATGATGAATTAATGAATGGATAATTAAAGTTAAGATGTTCATAGCAAACCTATGCTGTAGGTATTATCATATCCATCTCTTAGACTAGATATCTGAGTCTTGGGATATATCTAGCAATTACGAAGTGGGTGAGTCTGGCTTTAAATCGATATCTTTATGCTTATTTACCACATTGAGGTGCACATGATGAACTCATGATTCCATAAATCATGGCATTAAGTGTGATAAGGGCTTTTGTTTTGGGAAGGCTTTCATCCAGCACCTATGGAAGGGTAAAAGTTTGTTCTTGGGCCAGGACCAGTTTGGCTCAGTGGATAGAGCGTCGGCCTGGGGACTGAAAGGTCCCGGGTTCGATTCCAGTCAAGGGCATGTACCTTGGTTGCGGGCGCATCCCCACTAGGGGGTGTGCAAGAGGCAGTCGATCTATGATTCTCTCTCATCAATGTTTCTAACTCTCTATCCCTCTCTCTTCCTCTCTGTGAAAAATCAATAAAAAATATATTAAAAAAAAAATTTGTTCTTGGACTTCAATGCTTCCTTCAATGCCTTTTCTGACTCTTAGTTTTTCCCATTGGCAAGTTCTTTGTTAGAGAAATTTGTATTTTAATTACATTTTCTGTTAGCCTCTATTATTTATTTCCTAAGCAAAATCGAAAAAGATTGATTATACTCTTTCATCATTGAACAATGACAATAGACCAATAAAGCTGAATTCCATGAGTCACTTTTGAAATGAAGTCTTGTTATTTCATTTTCTTATCATGAAATTTCATTGATTACTTGAAAACAGCTCTAAAGTTACTATTCATATTTAGAATACTTTTTTATTTTTCACAAGTTTTATAGTGAGGTCTGTTCTGTACCCTTTCAATTCCTCTTTAGTTTTAGAGGCCTGATTCCAATGTCATACTTTCCATTGACTAAGTCTCTCTGAAAATTTAGTGGAAGTTGGAGTCTAAGTTTCCTGAAGACCTTTTCTTTACTGTTGCTGCCCATTCCAGACTGAATATGTTTTCTTAAACACAATTGCCTACTTTTTTAAATATTTTTACTTAGGACATATTAATGATGTCTCAGATTATTTTTATTTTACTTATAGTTAATTATGTTCAATATTCTATTTTTTATGGTTTTCCATTCCTCTTTCCCAATTATATGTTTAACTCAACACATGTTCTTAATGAATTTCAATCTGTTGGAGTGGGCTAATAGTGACGGAGAAAATGAAAAAGTATTAGCTTTGTTGTTTAAAACATATATTTATTGAAAGCCTAGTGTGTGCCAGAAATCCAGGCCATATGTTTGGTTATAATGGTGAATAAGGTACATATGGCATTCTTATACTGTGGGCACATCCCAAGATATGAAATGTCCTATCTATCCAGACAACAGAAAGATTTAACCCAAATTGTAAGGTAAGTGGGAATATACCTAGACCTGTGATATCTGAGTTGAGATTTGAAGGATCAGAATGAGTTTGCCAGGTAACCATGGCCAACCATGGAAAGAGAGATTATTTCTGTCAGTAAGAATAGCATATGTACAGGTCAGAGAGAACAGTGGCAGGGGCTCACTTTATCTCTCTTTTTCTAATTTTTATGCAACTAAGGAATGTGGAAGAACATACATTAATAATGTCATTCTTTTTACTTATTGGCTTTTAAATTCTCACCTGAGGATTTTTGGAGAGAGATAGATTAGAGAGAGAGAGAGAGAGAGAGAGAGAGAGAGAGAGAGAGAGAGAGAGATATGAGAGAAACCAATTTATGCAGCAAATAAAATCGCTTCCTGGATAAAATGTTGTCAATTTCCTTGGCATCTTTTGACATGACTCAAGAGAAAAATTTGGTTGGATTTCCAGTTCCCTAATGACACAAAATAGGTTGAGAAAAGGTGGAGGTATAATGGCAGTTTGGGAGAGACCACAGACAGAATAGCAAATGACAAACTTTAAGACAGCTGACCCTAGGTCTCTGCATTTATTTGTATGTCTTTCTCCCTGAAGTCTTGCCTGAAATTAGATGGGTGAGAAAATCTTTTTTATGATATTAAATAAAACATTTAGTTGGTGTGGTAAGAGGTAAGGATCAACTGTTGAACAAGGAGCAGAGGGGCTGGACTTTATAAATCATGCAAAGATAGTGAAACTTGAAGATAAAAATATTGGTAACAACTTCTGTTTTTAACTGTGGGGGGTGGGAACTGGGGTTGGGAAATAGCAGGCATTTTATTTTTATTCTATCCACCCCTTCTTCTCTTATTACTTCCTTTATTTTCAATTAAACTAGAAATAAAAGCAATAAAATGAATTGAAATAATATATTCTCCTATCCTAATTTTATGAGAAACAGCCCTATTGATAATTCTCTGGTGGTTTTTGATTAGAATAAAACCATATATAAAATAAATATCATAAAAAAGATTTTCTCACCCATCTAATTTCAGGCAAGACTTCAGGGAGTAAGACATACAAATAAATGCAGAGATCTGGGGTCAGCTGTCTTAAAGTTTGCCATTTGCTATTCTGTCTGTGGTCTCTCCCAAATTGCCATTATACCTCCACCTTTTCTCAACCTATTTTGTGTCATTAGGGAACTGGAAATCCAACCCAATTTTTCTCTTGAGTCATGTCAAAAGATGCCAAGGAAATTGACAACATTCTATCCAGGAAGCGATTTTATTTGCACCTCAACAGGACATCCTGAGTGACAAAAGTAACCATGATATGAAACGGCCACCTGACTAGTTTTGGTTTCTGCTGGCTGACAGCTTCATTTCAGGGCCTTGCTTTGCCAACCACATCCAGCTTGAAGCTTTAATTTGATAAATGAATTTGCAGCTTGAAGCTTTAATTCAATAAATCTAAATGACTCGTTAAGAATAGAAGCAATCTCTTCCTTTTTCTCTAGACACCCGTTTCTATATAATTAAGTCAACAATAAAGGGATTTTCCAGCATCTTCCTTCTTAAGCTGCAGAGAGGATGACTAACTCCTGGCGAGGGTGGTTTAACTGACCTTGGGGTTAGCATTATGAAAGTCTCACACAGAAAAATGACTTAGTAAGAGAAGGGATGATGTCACTTCCATTGTCCTTTATTGTGGAATTAAGGGTTTGGCTCTGAATTTCTGAATTCTGTTCTTTAGGAGGGCTCAGCTGTTACTGCTATTTTGCTTTTGAAGTTAATTGGTCCTACCTTATCAGTGTCTTCCTTTCTCCAGCAACACACACTCACGTTATAATGCTTATGTCTTTAATAAGAAAACATATCGTTCCTTTTGTTATTGATTATGAAAAGCAATACCCTCCTGCTTCAGTACATGTGATTAGGAGAACACCTGAGCCTTCTCTCTTTTAACCCAAGAAAAGTATGAGTTTGCTTTTGGAGGACAAAGAAACACATTATTTTCATCGACAGAATTGAATTACTTATTGTTCTCCATAGAGTTACAGAGAAAATAAAAATCAACCATTTTCTATCTGATCTTATGTTTTCTGTCCTTTAATTTTTCTAAGAATCTGTCTTTGAAATTTAGGAAATGAGCAGAGTACATCAAACACAATAATAACAGAGAGAGAAGAATACATTTGTTTATACTCCCCAATGTCACTCATCACTCTGAATTATGCTTTTATTTCTATTTGTCTTTCTCACCCATTAGCCTAGCATCCACAAGGACAAGTCCAAGGCCTAACTCATCTCTCTCTATGCCCAGCACAGAACAGTGTCTGACACATAAAAAATCCTCAAAAAGTATTTGTTGACAATGTAAATGATGGTGCCTTTTGCTTTTGGGTCCACAAAAGCAAAAGGCACCATCCAATGATTTCCATTGTATTATTTTTCACTCTCAGGAAAGTTTTATTGCATTTGCCAGGATTGCCACTCCCAGATTTAGAAGAGAGCATGTATTCTAGCCCCATTCATCATGTGGCAAATACACAGTCATGGGCCCTCCTTGTGTTCACTAGTGAAGGTCTGAGAGAATGGTGACTCCTGAATCGTGAAGGCCTAGAATTACTCTCTGTCATTAGCCTACTTCTAGCAACTTGAAACAAATCCCTGAATGTAACTGGGTTTCTGCTCTCTTGTTTGTATAATAGAGAAGGTGGACACGGGGATTTCTAACCTGAAGAATCTAGATTCATGAGCAAACACCAAGGCAAGCCTGTAAGCTTCCTGAGATTGTGTGTAAAATGTTATGTGTATATGGGTATATGGGTATATGCATTTATGCATTTTTAAGAGATAAATGGTTTATAAATTCAAAGTTTTTAAAGAAAAGTAACTTTAAAAAAAAGTAAGAAATGCCTAAATACATAACTTTTGATATAAATGTTCCCCTATAAAATTTCTACATTTCTAAGAAAATTTTTAAAACTGTCAGCCACAGTATATAATTTTTTTCGCTGATTATCCATTTCCCCCTGGCCATTCACACTGCTTCATGACACTTTAAATATCTATATATGCCCATGTTAAATTTCATCTGATGTGTTCACATCTGGAGCTAGGTCTTTTACTTTTCCAAATGCCCACAGTAAATATTGAACAAAAATTTGGTAGATTTCTTTTATCCTAGAACACTACTAGTAATTATTTTTCCTCAAATACTCTATGCCTTCCAGGCTCAGAGTTATAAATATCATCTACCCAAAAGGATCTCAAGAGATAGTAGATGGACTGTTTGCTAAGAATGCCCACACAGAGGCCAACAGGATGAGATGATAGTCCAGGAACTTTGGAGAGAATTGAGTAAAGAGAGAGTGAAGGTTTCTGACACCCATCAGGAATGGAAGATAAGTCATTCATTTTATTTTATTTTATTTTATTTTATTTTATTTTATTTTATTTTATTTTATTTTATTTTATTTTATTACTAATAGCCCTGCACACAAATCCATACACCAGTAGCTCTCTGTGGGGCCTGGCTGTTCTGCACTTGCTGCCCAGTGGCTCTCCATGACCCAGAGGCCCATCTGAGACCGGGCACGAAACCCTTGCCTCATCACCTTGCCGTGGCAATGAGGCAAGCATTCTGCCAGACCACTCACGCTGCCCGCTCTCAGTGGCTGCCTCTCCAGAACTGGGGGACTCTGGCTGGGCTGAGAGGACTAGGCACTGCCATCTTGTGGGTATGGGCACGACCATCTTTGTGATGGAGTGATGGTTTATTTGCATATTAACCTTTTATTAGATAATATTTTATTTTATTTGTTAATCCTCACCTGAGGATATTTTTTCCATTTGTTTTCTAGATAAAGTGGAAGGGAGGGGGGAGAAAGAGGAGAGAGAGGGAGAGAGAGAGAGAGAGAGAGAGAGAGAGAGAGAGAGAGAGAGAGAACTTTGGTTACCTCCTGTATATGTGTAGACTGGGGCTAGGATTGAACCTTGACCAGGAATCAAACCAACAACCCTTCAGTGCTCTATATCTGTGCTCTAACTACTGAGCAACAATGGCCAGGACAACTAGGCCATTTTTATAAGTGGTTTGGATCTATGATAGCAACTCTGAACAAAGGCCATGGCATCATAACATAAATGAGCCAAATTTAATGGGTGAGGAAGAGAGGGAGTTTTGTCTTGCATACTTGCATTCATTTCTATTGTTCTCTTATACTTTAGGGCTACTATTAAGAAAATTAAGGGTTACTTGGACAAAAGCACTGCGATACTGCAACAATCTATCAGATAACTGAGATGTCTACTAAATGAGTAATGGGTGGGGAGCGTGATACATTGGACAAAGGAACGATTCATGACTTGGGTGGGACATGATTACATCATACTATTTAGAATGGCATGCAATTAAAAACTTATGAAGTGTTTATTTCTGGAATTTTCCACTTAATATTTTTGGACCTCAACTGATGGAGAGTAACTGAAACTGTTGGGAGCTAGACAAACAAGAGGAGCAGACAAACATTTCCAGAAGTGTCCAATGGCACTTAAAGAAGAGGAAACCCTTACACACAATCTTGATGACAGGTGCATGTAGCCCTTCTCTCAGCTCTGTTGACTGTTAAAGCACCCTGATGATGATCAGTCTAATGGAAACCAGTGAATTATTTGCATTGAATCAGGTTTTCTCTGTCCATCCCTGTTGCCTCAGACTGTCAGCCCCTCATAAAGAAAAGTAACTCTTGGCTACTTCTCAACACCTTTAAATGGTAATTTTCTGGAGGTGCACCCTTGGGAAACTAAAAGTGAATAAAGTAACTTACTCCTCTAACTGACGACTTCCTCAAAATAAGGAATCTGCAACCAGGAGAATGTGTTAGTCTAGTTGATTACCTTTCATGATCATTTATACTATCACTTATATCTTTCTTATTCAGAAAAGAATTAGATGCAATAGAGTAGATCCCCAGCAGGCAGAAAGTCAAAGCTTTTTCTACTTTTCAGTTTCTTGGTTTGAGTGCTGGCTTCTCCAGTGTCCATTGGAGGCTGAAAGATTTTAGATCTATGGCTGTGGAACCTTTTGATTCCAGGGCAGTTCAAGAATCCTTGGATTGTGGAAGACCATGGGTGACAGCCATCCATGGGTCCTGCTATACACTAAACTGTATCCCTCCGAATTCATATACCGAAGCCTTCACTTCCAATGTGATTGTATCTGGAAAGAAGGCTTTTAAGAGCTAATTACGGTTAAATGAGGCCTTAAGTGTGGGGTCAGGATCGGTGGCTTTATGAGAGGAAGAGATTTTTCTCTCCTTCACACACAGTGAGCAAAGGCCAAGTGAATGCAGTGAGAAGGTGGCTGTCCACAGTCCAGGAAGAGTGTGCTCCTCAGGAGCCTGAGGGGCCAGTACCCTGATTTTGGAGTTCCAGATTCCAGAACTGTGAGGGGGGAAAATGTCTCTTGTTTAAGCCCACTCTGTCTGTGGTATTGTATATTGACAGCCTGAGCAGATCAAGACAGAATGCTCTCACCACCTACGAAGCAGGGCAAGCATGGAAAGTGAAGGCGGAGAGGAAAGAGGGAACAGGAGGGTGTGGGAAGGACTCATGAGAGTGCTGACTCAGGGAGGTCAGGGAAGATGCAGCCACACTCGGGCTCAGAAAGCAGATGTATGATCATAATGCTCAGCTTTCATGCACCTGGGACTCTATACCGTACTCATGAAGTGTTCCATACACATTTGTGACAAGATGGCATTGCAGTGAAGATAGCATGGGGTTGCAGAGCTGGACTGCATTGTTTGAGTTCTAATCTTGACCTTGAAGAAAACACCTAGCTCCTTCTTTGTAAAATAGTAAACTTGATGGTACTTAAATTACCAAGTTCATTTGTGATGGGGTATGAACCATTTAGGACAGTGCCTGGCACATAACCTGTGCAATTTTAGTGTTAACTCTTACTTTGATAGGGGGTTTGGTCATGGAATGATCCCGTTTTCATTTTTCATTGAAATGCCTTTTAAAAGTTTGTTGTATAATAGAAGCTCACCATCAGTGCTTCAGTGTTCATGGAAGATAGGCCCTAATATCTCCCTTCAAAAGAAAATATATATATCTGAAGAAAAAATAATCCCAAAGAATTAATTGGCTCTGCCAAGCTTGCAGATTTAGGGTTCATTAGAATTTGTTACCTGTGTTCCCAGGGGGGCAGAGATTAAGAGCTTTAGAATTCACTGAGAATACTTCTTATTTTTTATAATATATTTTATTGATTTTTTTTACAGAGAGGAAGAAAGAGAGAAACATTAATCAGTTGCCTCCTGTACACTCCCTATTGGGGATATTCCCACAATCAAGGTACATGTCCTAGATCAGAATCAAACCTGGAACCCTTGACTCCGCAGGCGGATGCTACATCCACTCAGCCAAACGGGTTAGGGCTGTGAATACTTTTTAAAGGATCTTTTACTAGTAGACTCCCACTAAATATGTATTTTCAATATTAGATATATAATGAGTTTTCTATATTCACCCAAAGTACTATATAAATACCACCATGTTTTATAATTTCTTGAGAGTTAATTTTATTTTATAATTTTTATTTCACTTATTTCAAACTATACTTCATTTTCACTTTCCAATTTGTTCAACAATTGAAGATTTCACATAAAATACAAAGCTATAGCAATGCAGCAACATTTTATAACAAACAGATTGGGGGGGGGGGGGCACTCATGTTCAGCTCGGAAGGAGTCTTTTTCCCTACTAACTCTGACCAGCCATAAAAATCTAGGGTTATTGTACAAACACAATATTGACTGGTCACTATATCTCACATTGCTCTTCCATAATCACCATGTGAGCAATTAGGATGCATTTGGGAATTCCACTTTGCACCACTTCGTTATAGCAATATAAATGAGGTATGATATGTGGCTTTTGCAGTTGTGTTCCCCACTACCTATTGGAATGTTCCCACCAACCCTGCATCTGTGACTGTTACCATGTCCATGGATATTCCATGGAGGTGTCCATCATGGAGATGTCCACGGAGATCCCACCCAGACATGATGCATTGTGTTGTTTGTGGCCATCTTCCTCTATTAGATATAAACTCCCTGGAGCTGCCAAAACCGGTTTGGCTCAGTGGATAGAGCGTCGGTCTGTTGATTAAAGGTCCCAGGTTCGATTCCGGTCAAGGGCATGTATCTTGGTTGCGGGCACATCCCGAGTCTGGGGGTGTGCAGGAGGCAGTGGATCGATGTTTCTCTCTCATGGATGTTTCTAACTTTCTATCACTCTCCCTTCCTCTCTGTGAAAAATCAATAAAATAGTTAAAAATAAATAAATAAATAAATAAATAAATAAATAAATAAATAAATTCCCTGGAGCAGAGATGCTGTTTTATGCACCAAGCCTAGAATAGTGCCAGCACATAGTAGGTACTCTAAAAAAATCACATGGTCAATGGAAGAATGACAAAAATAAAAACAGGTATTTAGAACAGAATGCTAATGTCAAAATAATCCATCAAAAAGAGGACATGCAGCTTTGAGTTTTGAGAGTCTTAGAGGATAAGGTGATTTAAAAAAAAATATATTCCTCCAATAAAACAAAGCATTTCCTGGGTTATTTCTAAATTTGACTTAAGGCACATTCATATAAGACCAGAATCTTCTAAGCAACTATTTCTGGAGAAGATTAATGGAAGTGAGAGAGACACAATTAAAGTCTTAACTCAGAATTTGAAAATCACCTTTAAGTATTTAAAGAGACATTAATCATGACTATTAATCAATAGAAAGGAATGTTCACAGAATGCTTAGAATAAATGTTTGCTGAAGCAAAAAGTCAGAGGGAAAAAGGAAGGGATGCATGCCTAGAGCTAAAGACAGATTTTTTTTTCTTTTGGGTTTAACAAATTAAAGCTGTTGGAAAGGAACAGTTCATCAGAGGGAAACGTTACTGTACAGCCTGTGAAATACCACCGCGGTCAGCAGAACCTCAACAGTTTGTGTATCCCTCACTCCCACCAACCACCACCACCCCTCCCCCGACTTCTACATGCCAGTCACTGTTGAGAAACTTTTCTTGCAAGTCTGACTTAGATACTATGCCGAGAAGTTACTCAATGCCAAGAATTAGGAAAGTCCTTTTATTTCCTTTACTGCTTGCTGACAAGAATAAGTTCCAAACATTTTTGGTAATTCTCTGCTTTTAAAAATTTTTTATGAGGCTGTCCAATGTCATTGCTCTTTAATTCACTCACTCATGCTGGAACCTCAGGTTTCCCCTTTGGTTTGTACTTCTGAGAATTCTTTCCAAGCAGCTATACCTCAAAGATTTCTAAAGCCATTAAAAAAAAAAAAAATGCTGTTTTCATATACAGTGACTTAGCTGTGCAGAAAAAATAGCTGAGTTTTAAAGTCTCTCTTTGAGTATCTTCAGACATTTATGTAAAACTTATATGTAAGAGTTTTGTTTAATTTTTATTGTTGAAAGTATTACATAGGTTCCCCTTTTCCCCATTAAACTCTTCCAGCCTTTTCCTATCCCTCAGGCCCCAACTCCACCCCAGGCCCTTACCATTCCCTTCAGTGTCCAGAGATTATGTATATATGCATACAAGTTCATTGGTTGATCTCTTCCTTCCCAACAGCCTCTGAAAGTGTAAGTTTTAGCTAAATGTAGAATGAACTAAATAGGTTTAGGGGAACCCAGGCTTGCGTTGGTCCTAAGCTACCCCACACTTCCTTTACAACTTCCACACCCTGAGGGAGCTTACATTGTATTGTCCTATGTTACTGAGATGCTGCAACTCTAAGCAAGGTCATTTTTGTTTTGTTTTGCTTCTCTTCCCCTAATGCAGGGGTCTTCAAACTTTTTAAAGTGGGGGCCAGATCACGGTCCCTCAGAGAGCTGGAGGGCCGGACTATATGAACTACTAATTCCTACTGTAACACCTTGGCTGTGCTCACTGCCCAAAAAACCTGGCGGGCAGGATCAGACTCCCCTGGGGGCTGCATGTGGCCCTCGGGCCGTAGTTTGAAGACCCCTGCGGCCTAATGGATGCAATAGCTGGGTCCTGGGTCATCTGTTCCATTGACCTCTGTGAACAAGAAGAGCTGCAGGGTGGGCAGCTGAGTTAGGCACTTAGGCTAGGGTCTCTGAGGGCAGGGATGCAGACAAGCCTCCTCTCAGAAGTAAATCTATGACTCGGAGACTGCACGACTGCATCATTACTGCTGTTCAAGGAATTCCCACCTTTTCTACAAGTTAATTCCAGGTGGTATCATGGCCCTTTATGTCTAAGATCCAATCACTTAGCCTAATTATGCTCCATTTTCTTTTCTGCGATTTGAAATCATCATGAAAACTCTTTATAGATGCAGATTTATCTTTCCCCAAGAAACTGCTACTACTGCCCAGAATGAAAGCATTCCAAAGCCTACTAGGTTTGGAAACATGAGCCAGATTCTGTAATCATCTCTGTCAAAATTACAACAGCTAAATCAGGAAGTAGACAATAAAAGGCAGATCACATTTAGACAAAGACATGGTTACTTTTTTATTTGAAGGGGGGAAAAATATGTTTTAATAAATACTGCAGAAACATTGACCAAACAAACATACAAATTGACTTCAACATTTTAAAAAATGCAACGAAAGTTCTGCTTTTTAACAGTTATAACTTATTTTCTTTTTACAATATTTAAATACAGAAAGCACTTGCCAGCTATTTTGTAATACTGCCCAAAGCATAATGCTGCCTCAGTCAAAGCATATTATGTTGGTAGAAACGTCTATATTTTGTGGGAAATGACTGGAATGGTATTTCCTTGCAGAGACAAAACAAAGTGCTTGTAAAACATTGAACCAAGTTTGTAATCACCTTAATCTCCTCTCCTGCCACAGTTTAATGGGAGCGACAGCTTCAACACTTCAAAAATGAAGCTTTATCATTGGAAAGAAAGCTCGTTTTCAACAAGCGCCAACAGGTCAGATTGGGTTTATACTCTGAAAGAAGCTCTAAAAGAAACTGATCAAAAATATCTGTAAACTATTGTAACTGCTGATTATTTTAGCTAACAACAGCGATCAAGTACTGAACAGGGGCCTTGGCAGAATCTGGCTAAGTGAGGTTTAGCAATCACTCTAGAAATGGCTGGCATAGTGTCAGGACGGACCGTACATAATTTTCCACTAAGGCTACTCTAAAGCTTGGACAAGAGGGTCCTTCTCTGATCGTGTTCATTTAAAGAAAGCGAGCTAAACCAACCGATCATCAGATGCTGCCAGCTTCAGAGCTTCATCCCCCAAATAAGAGGCCTCTTTCGCTTTGTACTTTTGGTAACAATTCCAGACAGCTTTACTCACAAACTGTGCTTTCTGCTACTACTCCTTCATTATTTCTTCAGGTGAAAATAGTACCTACATTTCCCCCCCCTTAGATCATTCATCCTATGATGTCAAACCAAAACACCTTTTATTTGACTTTGCATTTTCATTAACCATGGCAAAAAAAATATCAAAAATTAAAAAAAAGTCACACACCCTCTCTTCTAAACAGCGCACAAAAATATTACCTTGAGCAATTTACCACTTTTTAATGACAATCACAATGATGAACAGAACCATCAGACTGAATAAAAATCGACACTTATTTCTACTTGGATCATCTGCATATCTTGCAAGACTGCAAAAGCCCTTCTTTAGAGCCCTCTCGCTCAGCTACTGTCAGGAAGGCAAGATTTCAAAGCCTCGCCAACTTTTCCTCTGGATATCCCAAGGGTCCTGATACAATTTCCATTTTAATGATGAGCTAGAAGGAAATTAGATCTCATCCTCTAGAAAACTAAACGCTAAGGTCACAGTGCCAGTTCCCCAGTGAGGACGGTATATTAATATATACTTTTTTTGTAAGGAGATTAAAACATTGAAACATTTAAATCAAAGTAGAGATCTATGACTAGATTATAACAAAGAAAACAATAATGCAAGCACCATTCCGAGCGGGATTTTTCTTCCTGGAGGTACTCGCACTCCTCCTCATCTAACCTCTAGCCCATCTGAATCTCTCTCTCTTTTTGGCATATTTCTCAAGTCACACTTCAGAACTCTCCAATGTATTCACTTCTCACTGCTTGTTCTACATGCCGAACCTAAGGACAGGATTCCAAAAAGATGAGCATCTCTCAAATGCCTCCTAAGCCTCTGGAATATGTGACTTTCGGCTGTGCACTTCATTCAGACTTCACCTTTTTGTTTTGTTGTTAGTGTGGTTTGTTTTTTTTACACCAAAGTTCCTTGTCCTCATCAAAGGTAACGGGGGATTCACATCACAGTGCAACTCTTCGCTTTGTCCTTTCGTAAGTCCGTAGCCACAGCTGAGAGCTCTGGTCTGCTGGGCATGTGTGAAATCCGCTTTGTGGCCCTCTGTGATTTGTTCCGCTTAACGTTTTTATTTGTTTTGTTTACACACGCCAAGGTGGCAACGTGAAAAATGTCTCTGACGCTATTTTCTGACTGTAATGCCGAGCATTCGATGTAAGTGGCTGCTCCGATCTGCTTAGCCATATTTGCCCCCTGAGGAGTAAAAGAAGGGACTGTAGTTAGCAATAAGTCTTTGGGGAAAGTTATAAAGTGTCTTCTAAATAAAATGCATTTCAAAACATTTCTAATGTTAACAGAATTTTCCAAGTGTTGCTGAAAAAACAAACAAACAAAAAAACCCCAAACAAACCCAGTTTTTAAATTTGTACTGCCTTCTTTAGCATTTCATTAATATTTGCAGTCAAGAACCAGTCAATCCTAAGGTTCTCAATGTTCATCACTCAGTAGATGCTATTTGACATCCCAGAGGTGGTAATGGCTGTCACTGGGTCATCACCAAATGAGGCCCAGGATATCAGTTAGTCTGATTCAAAGAAGTAGGAGAGAAGCTAAGGAGGGGATATATCTTCACTATCAACTGTAACTCAGAGTAACTAGATACTCTTGTCTTCCAGGTCATAGCAGAGTATAGAATTACTCAGAGGATTCTACTATGGGAAAAAAGGCAGCTGAAGATCATGAATGTAAATGATGCATTTTTCACATGCTTCTAGCAGGGGGGATTCAGCCTCTAGCTTGTTCTAGCACCTCATGGGGCACTCAGTTTTCTTGAGTGTAAATAACAATCAAGATTAGTCAAAAGGCTATACCAAAAAAGCAGGGATAAAGAATAAATTTTGAGATGTATGGAATTAAGTTTAGGGCCAAAATATATTGATGAAAGAAATGATACTGTTATGCCATCTATAACTTTAGTAAACACAAAATATGTAATTTCTAAACATGGGCCACACAACCTAGTGTGCAGAACAAAAACGGTTTACTAAATAACAAAACTTTTGTTAATTAGAAATGCAAGACAAAGACTACAGCATTTAAAATAATGCTCTTTCAACATGAACTCTCATGTTGATATATATAGCTCTTTCAACATGAACTCTCTTTAGAATCTGTAACTTTTGAGAGACTAAATTTCTAAAACCAATTATTCTCTTTTCAAAATACTTAGAAAAAACATCTGAATAAGTGATGAATCTCTAAAAGACAGTTTGATGGAGTGGTCTACTTTACTGGCAAAGGCTTTGTCTTTTTGTAGTATTTTATTGTGCTGCTGAGTGTAAAATAAGATGAATTCTCCTAAAGAGTAGCACCGACGTTGACCACCTTCTCTCTTAAATCCAGGGGGAGCTACAGAAATATACAAGGTAGCATATGACCCACTGTTCATATACTCTGTAATCAAAGATGTGGTTGCCCTACTAAATGCCGGAACATTCATATTTTAAGAGTTTTTCCCAAACTTGTCTTATTATGCATATACAAATACGAATCCTTTATACAATAAACCACTGAAAACATTTTGGAAAGCTTTCTGGGAGGGTTCAGCCAAGCTTTGTCCCTGATCACTTTGGTGCTCACTCTGTAGTCTTGACACGGAACTGAGCTTCCTGTGAAGGCACAACCCCTTCACCTGTGTTGACTGATGGTCCCAATCTGGACATACAGTGCTCATTCTGCATCTTAGAAAAGGGTCTTGCACTTAGACTTGACCACTGGTTGAGACTTAAGAAAAGTGGCTACTTTTAATTTTATTACTAGAGGCCTGTTGCAGGAAGATTTCTGCAATAGGGCTTCCTGCTGAGGTCTCTGCTGCCCTGCCTGCCTCCCTCTCTTCTACCCCACACTGCTTGCTTGCTTCTCTGCAGCTTAGCTCCCTTCTGCAGAGCTTAGCTTCTTTCTACACTGTCTTTAGTCTTCACTCTGGCCTGGATATGCAAATTAACTGCCATCTTGGTTGGGTTCATTTGCATACTCACCCTGATTGGCTGGTGGGTGTGGCTTGTGAGCATAGCAAAGGTATGGTCAATTTGCATGTTTCTCTTTTATTTGGTAAGATGAGTGATGTTACATTTTTGTTCTTTTTAAAATCTACAGTGGTACACTGACAACATATACATACCTGGTCATAGGACACTGGTGTCTGTCGATGGTTGGAGAGCTCCACTAACGTGCTGACATCGGTCCGAAGATCAGATTTGCAGCCAACCATGAGCATTTTGGTATTGGGACAAAACTCCTGGATTTCACCTTTCCACTGTTGAGGGAAAAGACGAAACATTAGCCAAGCGCTGACACCCACAGAATAGAAACAATTTCTCCACTGGCAGACATTAGAAATAGGGCTCATAAAGGACATTTAAAAGGAACTGTCACTTCAGATGAAGAAGCAAACTGGCACTTATCTCCTAAGTAATATTAAGTTTTACTACATCCTCAAGTGGATCCATTGGGGAAGACTTATGTATATTATTATTTATTCTCTGTTTTTGTGACTCAGTATCTGTCCCTACTGCAAGAGACTTGTTGGGTGTTGTCAGAAGGTAGCTTCTCAGAAGGTAGCTTCAGTAATATGTTAATTATTGGGGTATCTCTGAGAGATAAAAGTGCCTTAAGCATAATTATATATTGTAACAAGTGATTACATCCTTGGATGTGTTCAGCTGACACTTCCCACCATGGATGGCTGGGAATTAAGACCGAGCCAACATAAGCACAGGTATGCATTCACTGATCCCATCAAGAAAGATGGAGCAGCTACCATGTGATGAAATCTGTACTGAGATTTCAAGAACTGGAGATAAAGTTAATAAACAGAACCATCTGCCTTTAAGGGAGTTTCCATTCCAGTGGCCAAAGCAACCAAGACCTTCGCGTTGGGCTCTCAGAAAGGCATCTGGTTCTGTGGCTCATAGGCCCTGGAGTCAGTTTTAAGTCATATAGTTGCTAAATATTTCAATTTAGTGCAATGTTGTTGTTTTGTGACCTAACAGGAATTCTTAGAATCTACAGAAATGTCTGCCAGGGGATTCTCCTTTTTTTAATTATCCCTTTAAAGAGCAAATGGAGATCTTTTTGTGGTTTCACTTCCTCAAGCTTGAGAAATCAGGATGGGAGTCAGGAGTTCAGAGTGTTCACAGGAAAGTTCTGGCTCTTGGGGAAGAGGGATTAGAGGGGCTGAGATCAAGAATCCACGCCTCCAGACCCTCCCACAGGCACATATATGTATTTAAATGCTTTACTACATATTGTGGTGGTTACAAAGGCGATTAAGACATAACTGTGCCTGAAAAAAGGAATTCGCAGAAGAGTGTGGATGATGAAGTCAAGAACATGATCCTGGACAAGAGGGACATTCTGCAGGAGTAGTTTAGAAGACCATCAGAGGAGACATTTCCAGAGCTAGAGGTGTGCAGTGGGCAAAGAACTCTACTGCCAAGTATACCAGTGGATTGGAGGGAGCAATATACTTTCCACAAGAGCCCAATGTATCCACAAATTCCTCCCTCTCTTTCCCCCACCCTTCATTCCTCCTATCCCTCCCAGAATTATTTAGGAACATCTACCATGTGTTGAATGGCATTGGAGTTAAGAATTGGAAGGTGAATAAAAAAAAAAAAGAAAGAAAGAAAATAAAAAAAAAGAATACAATCTATCATTGTGCTTTAAGCCACTTTAACCTCTTTGATATTCAAGGACTTAAAGGATTCAATTAATCAAGACAAACCATAACAGGGGTTATCAGGAGCCTCAAACCTCACAGGAATGTAAAACACACTCATTAATATATTTAAGGCCAATGTCACTATACATTTTGTCTCAGAGGACGAAAGCAAAATAAAACAGGAGCACAGCTTTTCATTATAAATTATGCATAACCCGATGCTACATCAAGTAAAAACTCCAGTAAATAAGCAATCTCTTTTACCTACAGACAAGCATTAGGCATGCTGCTACGTTGCTCTTCAGCTGTGTAATGACTTAGGCCTCCCTCTGCATGTCTAACAACTATTTACAAGCAGTGAAGACAGGAAAGGTGTATTCATGCCTAAGTCTGACAAACATTAGCATTATTTGTGATACAGGGGAGCTAAGAAGCACATTTCATTGAGATAACTGTGCTTGCCGTGTTTAGTAAAGAGATGAGTGATGATTCACCTTCAAACCCTAATTTTGTGTGACACAAAAGATAAACAGTCAAACATGATAAAGAAGTGTAAGTTAATGAAAACACACAAAATGTTATAATGGCACTGCCTTGGTCTCAACCACATCCTCTGTGTAAGCCTTAGTGCATGGAGAAGAGAGGGCACTCCACAGAACGGTCTGATTCTGAAACCCCACAGCACTCAGGGCCAGGACTGAGAACCCAGGATGATCCTCAGTGAAGCATCTGCCTTCAGTAACTGCCCAGAGACTGAGCCCAGGACTGGTGGAGGCCAAGGACAGCTCCTCCCTCCCAAGGGCCTTCTCACCTGCAACAGGTCCCCTTCCTCTTGACCTCCCCCTGGTTCTGTCCAGAGCTTCCTTGGGTCCTTTTACCTCCAGGAACCAGGTATGTTATCATCTAGAACATGTTTACAACTACTGTTCTTATTAATATCTGACATCTCCCTAATGACAGTCACCTTGTCTAGTATCTGGAAACAGGCCCATGTTCCTCCTATATTAGTTCTACTTCTGTTTCTAATAAATAACACCATTACTGAAACACAGCCTCTCTCTTCAAATAGCTACTATTGCATTCTTTTCACGATCTGAGTTGAGGTGGAACATAAACCTATAAACTAAGACACAATCTATAGGGTAAAGGAAGGAAGGAAAGAAGGAAGGCATGCTTGACAGTAATCAAATATAATTTCTGCCCAGAGAATAAACCCAGAGGCTCTTAAAAGGGTATTTTGTTTCTTAAATGCAATACAATTTTAAGCAGGCTCATCATCAAAACTGGCGATACATATGGAAACCCTGATATAGTGTAAAAGTGTCCTTTTTATTGTTCTAACTCCAAAATACACAGCCGAGTATTAACTAGAGTGTTGGGGCTCCCCAGTCCAATTCATGTTCCTATGTTATATATGGGCTGGTACTGAACTGTGTCATCATTCCCCAGCACTTGCCTTTTTTAGGACACTGTCCAGGGTCTCTGGTCTACTGATGTCAAAGCAAATCAGCACAGCATCCGAATCTGGGTAAGAGAGGGGCCGGACGTTGTCATAATAAGGAGAACCTGGAAGAGACAAAGACACACAAGTTTTTAAATGAAAATCACTTGTCTGTCATGCATTAATCCTGCCCTTTTGAATTAAATCCTTTGACTATCACATGGGGATTGGGGTCCCACTTCCACCTCCTCTAATTCTTGGTAAATAATGCAAAAACAAAACAAAACACACAAACAAAGGCTGAGTAGTAATATATGAATCTATGAATCACTGCCAGAAGAGGAATGAAGCCTCCTTGTATCTGATGGGACTCCAAAGGGAAGAGCCGGGATCTAACATCTGTGTGTTTCAGAGGAAAGGCTAGGGCATCAGGGGAAACACAGAGGCTGTTGTTGCCAATGGGTCAGAATGCAGACCCACCGCCACCACTGACGGAGGAGGGGCAGGGTTGCTTTAGGATTCTGCGTCAGAGTCTTCATTCATAAATGAAGATGATGTTGCCTACCTGGGATTAAATAGACCCCGGCAGGGTGCTGCTGTAGTAAGGGCTCAGTAAGTATTAACTATGGTTATGCTTGTGTCGGTGCTATTAAAAGCTGAGTGAGAGCCAGCACCATAAATAGAGTTACTTCTTGGGAAAGAGACCAAAACTCAAAATCACTCTGACCATCTGATAAGGGTGAGTTGGGGAGGGAGGAAAAGGTGGGTTCCGCTCTGCAAAGAGACCCACAGTCAGTCAACCACATGGCATCTGTGCACTCCACCTCAAAGCTACAGGTTTGGATAAGCCATCGACCTTTGAGCTTGCTTACTTAAACTCACCCCCAAACTCTACACAGCTTCTCTTCCTGTTACAACAAAGCATGCAATAAATGCCATATTGCATCACCTCACTTCTTTACACAGTTCCATCTCTGAGAGTGACACGAAGGCATGAGCCAAGGGTCTTGGCCTGAGTTAGATCCAGGGCACCCGAAAGGTTTAAGTTTCCAGCCAATTAATTTCACCACAGCACCCTCTAGTCATTTAGGAAATGTCTCCCTTTCCTTTAGGAATCCCAAAGGATGGCAATTACATGAGGCCAATTATTACAAAATAATGTGACCATAAAGTCAAATGCAGCTTGTCAATACTTTTTATTTTTTTTAAATCATTTTCAGTATACTGACATTTCACAGGCATAATATGAAAATCATTTTACTAGGGGATGTGTGTGTGTGTGTGTGTGTGTGTGTGTGTGTGTGTGTATGTGTGTGTATGTGTGTGTTTGACTCCAGAGAGTCAAGTCTTCAAATCTAAACCACTGAAGTATTTTTAAAAATCAATTCCATTTTGACATATCCTTCTGTTTCTAGCAGAAAAAACATGACATGTTATCTCCTGATAAATCAAAACCTTGATAGTCAAAGTCAGGAGGAGAGAAAGACTAAAGAAGCTTCTCAAATAATATAGCAAAACAAAATGTGAGTTTATTCTTGAGTTCTAGAAGTTACTGCACTTAGGGTGCACCAGACTCTCTTCACAGTATAGTCTGGTCCCTAGCAGTCACTAAGGAACCCAGAGACACTGTGGCCTTAACACCTAGCTGTTTTACAGGTGGACAATGACAAGTCAAGCCAGGTGTGTCCACCAATCAAGGAAGAAGGAAATGTTCTAGGAATCAGGAAGTGTATGAATAAGGACAAACAATCGGAGCCAGAATGTTTCATGAGCTGCACCAGCTCCCTACCCATACCTAGAAGCAGGCTGACAACTGAAAGACACTTCCCAATTGATTAAAGGAATCAGCTTCTTTCAAAATCAAGTCATTTTCAATAATAAGGCATATCAGAATGAGGACTCTGAAAATGATAAGCTGTCATCCTACCTTTTCAGCCACTTAAAGAAATCTGAGGTTAAGAGAATAACACACATAATTCTCGAATTTAAACATTACTGAGAGGCATCAGGAATTAGGTGACTTATGGCTCTGTGTAGGTATATTTGTTCTGTGAAGTGCTGACTTTCCGAATGGCAACCTTTCTTGTTTGTGTCCAAAGTCTAAACTTTGGCAACAGCTGCAGCTGTAAACATTAAAGAATTGCTTTCCAAATACGGAGTCAGAAAGTTCTGTATCATAGAGTGAAAATCCAAATACCAGCCAAGAACCCCAGGATTTCCTCGGCTCTTCCAAGTTAGCAGGAAATGAGTGGACCCCAGATCCATAAAACCAGGGCTTTCCAACAGTGAGGATTGTCAGAAACCTAACCAGGCTTTCAGAGATCTCCTTTCTTGGAAACCACTCACTTTCCCAGACTCAATCCGACCTGAACGTGGGCGGAGAGGCACCTGCAGGTGCCTTATTCCTTCAGATATGAGGTGAGAATGCTCACTGCCAATCTCAGACCCACAACTGCTCTGCACAGCCATGGGGGCCATCTTTTCCAAATACTACAAAATTTAGGAAAGACAGCTGGAGAAGTACACAGGTGTTAAAATAGAGTAATGAAAACTGGGACTACCAAGAAAATGGTTTCATAATTTAATTCACCACATGGCTGCAGAGAATACGTCTCTGGCTGGCCCTTTCTGAGCTGGTCTCCCTTCCCCACGCATTATCAGCCACAAAGGGGATTTAGCTTTCTTTTCTGTCCTCTGCTCTGTCCTGCCTGGAGACTACCACTTACTAGAAACAAGCCATGTGCTTTGTGTGCTAAGTAAGTCAAATAGCTGCAAAATGTGGAAACTGTCCTGACTTAAAAAGAAACAGAGCTGTGACTGGTACCACATTCTTTTGGAGGTTTGTTTCTGTTCATGTTTTCATTTGGCTTAATGTTTTGAATGAAAATAAGCATGTATGTGAAGGTCCATGAGAAATGAATCCTCTTGCTTTATACAGGTGTAGAGGGGCAATTTAATTTATTGGGATAACATGGGTTAATAGGATCATACAGTTTTCAACCATACACTTCTATGACATAAAATCTGTATATTGCACTGTGTGCCCACCACCCACAAAGAGGCACTTTTTAAAAGCTTTTACAAGATCAACAGGAGTGTCCAAAGTGGCAATAAAACTGATCCCCATATTTATTAGTTATAAGCATCATTTGCATAACCACTAACTATGAGAGTAATTTGTCATTAAAAATAACAAGACAAGACTACTTAGTCATAATATTTTTGGATCTTTTGGGATAGAAAATCCCAATTCATAGTTAAAAAAGAAAAAAAAAAAAAAGAGAGAGAGAATTAGAAAAAGAATCTACCTGAAAAAAAAAAAAAATCTAACAATTCAGCTAAGCAGAACCTTCAGAAAAAAGAAAAAAAAAAAAAAAAAGAAGAAAGAAAAAGAAAAAAAAAAAAAGATCCTGTGTAACTTAACAGTGTTTACTCTGCTTGAGCACTTTGGATTCTTCCTCGTTCTCTTCTGTAAAGCCCATGCTACTGCTCAAAGGAAAGCAAAGCTGGAGAGTGCACGCTGTAATCACAGGCATGTGTGGTTCAACTCACAGGCCAAGAAAAAGGGAAAAGGAATTCCAGGAATGCCCTGTGAAGTGAGAACCAATATGGGAGGCAGAAGTGACACCAAAGTAAGGGCAGAAAGTAAGCCCATGAAACAGGAACAATGCCTGCCCTCCAGAAAAAGTCTTAAAACAGTCTGTTAAGCCAAACAGCAACACATTAACTTCTATAAATATATTTTTAAAGATGCAGGTGCAAAGCTTCCAGGGTAACTGTAGAACTAAACACAAGAGTGCTGAACATTTTCTACTATGTAGGAGCGTACTGAACTCTTAACTGCAGTACACAGCAGGTACTAATGTGTGCACCCCGAGAATGTACCTTAGCTAAATGCAGTAAGTCTAGGCATTGAGCTGAGCTTTCTCAACTAAAATTCTTTCTCAGCATGTGAAATAGGCTTCATACATATGGAAATCTAAGCTGCAGCATTTCTTATTATGCCAGACAACACTTGAAACACACAGCACTATTCCAAAATCCTTTATAATGAACCATAAAGAGAAAACTTCAGGAAAACTGTGTGTTGTAAAGAAACAACTACACCACATTTGCACCCACTTCCACCCAAAAATAAAAAACCTCCTCTTTGCTTGGGTGTAGGTTAGAATAAGTGCACATTGTGGTGCTCTGAGTTCCTCAAGTTTGGCAAACATCCGCCAAGTTCTAAAAGGCTTTTGAAACATCAGGTCTACCCATCTCTGTCTTCAAGACCATTAACGCTGCGTGAGAGCAGCAATTCCAGCCCAAGAAGAGTCACAGAGTGCCTCACCCAGAAACTAATTTTGCAGACATACCTGCCTGTTTACGTCATCCTTTCACAAAGATAGAACATACCATATATGTACATTATTAAATGTATATGTGAGAAGATTCATGCCCAAAGGGAGGCTTTATGGAAACTTTTGCAAAACCAGTTCAAATGTGAGTCTCTATAGGAGTCTCTAGTTGAATATTTCCTAACTATAATTCCTTTTGCTTGAACCTTAAATTTAAAAACTTTCCATTCCCCTTAAGAAATTCCTAACAAGAACAATAAAATTAGGAATACTGCATTTTTTTTTTTTTTGGCATTTTTGAGTGGTCACCAACAGAATATCTGTGCCAACAGCAGCAAACACAGGATCTGCCCAGCTATCAGCGGATTCCATTTCTTCATGCCAGCTGGAGAGTGAAAGCTCCAAATTAGCAACAATCTCAACTTGTGAATCAAGTCTGAGCAAGACTTCTCTGCCTGGCGCAGTGTAGGACTCTGAACTCTTTTTCCCAAGTAGTGTGCCCCACAAACGCCATGGTTGCAAGTAAGAAAGGAACTTTCCCAGAAAGAGTATTTTGTTTCTTTTACAGGTTCAGATTCACTGGGATTATGAACAGATTTTATGAAATCGTGGACGGGGGCACTTCTGTGTTGCTATAAAGATAGAATCAATATTTTTGATTTCTTGGGGCAATGCAGATGCATAGTTGGAAAGTCAATGAGGTAGAAATAAGGTCAGTATTTGGGGGCTGTAAATAAAGTGGTTGCCCTAAACTCCTAGACTCACTCAGACTTAGAATCCAAAAGTCACAGAGCTTTAGGGATAAGTGTAGATATGGATAAAATTTTAAAATGGCATTATTCTTCAGTAACAGATCAAAGACTTTGTGTCCATATAATACACAGGTGAATTCATCTTGCCATATCTACATTATCAGGCTCTTTTTAAAACCAATTTACACAACACCTAGTCAAACTTCTGCAAATTCCCAGTTGCATTCCATGTCAATGGGAATTTGCTTTGTCAAGGGTGTCTCTAAGTCAAGTTGCCAGTATATAGGAACCGAGAAGACATTTTCAGGGCATCTGAAAATGGCTGAGGTACAACTAATTCATTTAGCACAGCCCACCAGGTACCATGAACTTTTTTGGAGAAACTATTGATCCCTGGTGTCATATCTACATGCAAAAGAACTGGATTAATAAGGAAACATCTGGTTATTTCAGGTGCCATCAAAATGACCAATATGGATGCCTCACTGAAATGTACAACTTAGTAAGAAACTAGGTTGGAGAAAACTTAGCACTAACTGGGGTTAAATTTTAAAAGATCTAGAGACAACTGTAAACTTAGGAAGGGAATTTATACTTTACTTTTTTAAAAATCTATAGTTTAAGCTGTGAAATCATTGCATGGTGGACAAATCTCCAAGTGTAGTTTTATATATTGCTTATTGAAAAATCACCATCCAAACTTAAAAGCTCTCTGTTTTGCCATAATCTATATGTCTTACAGAGTTTCAGGATAAACACTTAAGAGTTGAACCTAGTTTTGAAACTCTAAGCTCCTAGGGATCAGGTCTACCTTATGATCGAACTGGTTTTCTGCAATTTTGCCCTCGGTAGTCACATCACCCATGAGTATTTGGCTTTTTTGTAAGTGCTTATTCTCTGTCTTTCTCTAACAAGGTTAAGTTAGACTTCAGCTTTCAGAATCTTGGCTTCCCCTTCCTTGAATCATTAAATAAATGGAAGCTGTTTCCAAGTGGGAGGGATGTTAAAGACTTCTTAAGAACTGCATCAACTTCTGGAGATAGGAAGGCATTATGATGGACTTCAATGAGCAATGACTTATATAGATCAGGGGCTTGGGCTGGCCCTATAGCCTTAGGATCTTCTCGATAGATGAAAATAGCTTTAGAACCTTAGACTCACTCTCCTATAAACAACTATTAAAGAACCAATGATGAGACTGGTAAGAGCCTTGAGGGCTCAGCTTTGCACTGCCTGCACCCTGTTCCCACAGCATCCATCAGAGTTCATACATACACAATGTCCTAAAAAAATTTAAAAAAATGCTTACTGGTTTTATACTCCTTTCTATATGTCTTGCCTTGATGTGTTAATTTACATGGTAAATCACAAAAGAGGGACCAGCGATCTCTTTTGAAGCTGCCTTTCTGAATTAATTATACACTAATCTCCAACACAGCTGAACATTTCCATTCCTGTTAAGAAATATTTCAATAGAATGCTTGTCACAGAGACCGTCCTTTAAACTTGTGTATAAGCTATGGATAAAACAATATAAATGACTTCTATTTGTAAAGAGTTTGTTCTTAAAGTCAGGCCATGAATAATTAAGATTTTTCTTTCTTCCCTTTTCCTTTAAGTATAAAATTTAAATACAACTGTATTCTCTGTTAATAATGTTAAAAACTAATAAGGAAGTACTAACTTTAGCACATAGGGCCTAAAAGAAGCTTATATCATGACAAGATTCAAAAGAGTATTCATGAGGAAACAGCATAGTTATTGTGGGGGAATTTTAGCAGCTGAACTGAGTATTTTAAAACTAATAATATGCCTGAAATAAAATGTGCATTAACTTGCCTTGGTTTAAAAGCTGGCATGAATGACTATTATTCCCTAAATCACATGCGTTGAAATTACACTGCAATCAAATCACTTAGGAAAGATATGGTGATCCTTAAATGACTAAGCTTCTATTATTAGCTCCGTGCTACAAATTGCTTCCATGCTTGGCAAACGTGGCCGGCTCTGAAGCACATGATAGATAGTAGAACTACTCTGATCTCAACTCATCACCTCAAAGTGCTGATAGCAGGACCCATGGTTTTGCAGAATCTCATGGAGTAAATGTGAAAATTATTTGGGGCATTTCTACAACTATTAATAAACATGTTCATTTTCTTAATAAAAAGGGAATGCTTCTCATTGAAATCAAGAAGTTATGGATTTAGCCCCCACCACCATCTTTTAGTGGAGTCATGCTGGCATTAGTTCAAAGAATGTTTTGTTTACTTTCAGAGGGGCTGACTTTAAGTGATGGTAAGAAATCAACTAGCCAAGTGCCACTGGTGTGTGCCCTGGGGGTGGGAGGGTCTATCAGCACGAGGGATGCCTGACAATGGAAATTCACTGTAACCAGGTGAAACAGGGCACTTGGTGCAAGACTCTGATCATAAGTTGAATATGAGCTACACTAAAAAGGGGGAGGGTTTCCTTCTCCCCACTCCCCACCCCCAACCCCCTGAATTATATGACTCCTAGGGGAAGGGCCTTTTTGAAACTAACACTGCATCTCTAAGACCTCCCATAGGGCTTGCACATAGTAGGTACAGAAAAAAGAAGGGAGCTAGAGAAAGAGTGGAAGGCACTATTACGTTTCCGTGCCTTATAAAGTGGGGAATGAATTATCTTTTCTCTTGGTGCAAAAAGACCCTACAGTGCCTGCTTCCACTTGTTCTTTCCTACACCCAAATTGGCAGAGCTCTGCCTGTGCATATTGTGTGACTACTGGGGGGAAAGGAGACCCCTTTATGAGAAGCCTTCCAAGTATGGAAGCCAGATAAGGCAAAAAATGCTTCTGTTTCCTGAATGTTTATCCCTCTGCTAGGAGGATAAACATGAGGAGCATGCCATTCAAAGGACAAAGTTTATGCAATCTTCCTCCTTCTATAAGTGAAGTGAGTAACATCTAATTTTCCCTAAACAAATCTCTAACATTCACAATGTTTTAGGAAGGAAAAGTACAATTGACATTTAAGGCTTTACAGACGTGGTTTAGATCTTATCTCCAAAGTTAAATGGATAGCAATTGGAAAAAATAAATGTATCAGGAGGCATAAGGCACATGCAATTATTTTTACAACCTGAACTAAACAAATGTCTGAGCGGGCAAAGAAAATGTCAAACATTTGTCAGAAATTAATCCTGTTTAGAAATTTGCCATGAAAAGCTCGAGTTGCAATGGAAAAATGTTAAAGACACTTGAAATGATTAGCTGCTGATGTAGTGGTTCTTGCTAGATGTGTTTTGCTCATGAGTGACACACCATTTTTGGTGGAGTCTATTTTAGAATTTAAGCAGTGCTTGGTAACTGTGTTTAATTAATATTTTGCCTCACAAATAACATAATGGAGTTCTAACTATGCCTTTTTTCCATTTGTATAAACCTCTATTGGAGCAAAGATTTCATTATGGAATCATTTTCCAGTGATATTTTCTTAATCACAGTTTTTTCAAACCTTTATATTTCAGTTAAACATCCATCCGTTTTTGTTTCATTAAGTAAAAATATAAGTGATTATCTCACTACAGACTTCATTCCAGGTGATTATCTTTAATTTGATGAAAGGCAGTATTTATAAAGTTGACATCTTTGTGCACAGGTAATTCGGTGGTAATAAATGTCAGGAAATCTGATCTCCTTGGAAACTATGCATATTCATTTGTTCATGCAACATATTGTATTGGATGAATACTGTATGTGAGACATGATGCTATGTATGCAAAAAGTTTGAATTAAATACTTGAAAATATCTGAAGTGATTTATATTTACTGCACATGTGAAGCATAGCTTCCAACTATAAACTGTCCACATTTTGTTTATTTTCTAGCCTTTAAAAAACAATGTGTCATTTTTTTTCTGCAAAAAAAAAAAAGTCAATTTAGCTCTTCGGAGGCCTAATCGAAAAATCTCCGTTGGTGGTCCTGTGACTCTTGAAGCCTGAGACAGGGCATGTATAACCCAGCATTCCTTCCTCTGAGCCCACCCAGGCCCCTCCCCTACCTAAATGAGTCTCCTTCCTAAACCCACCAGGAAGCGGTGGCTCTGACCAGAACCTGGCTTGCTCTGTGGGTGGTGAAAACCCCAGCACTGGAATGCCAGATCCACTGGGACTGAGAGCAGAAGCCAACCGATCGTGGGAAACAAAAAGACTTGCTTGTCCGGTGTCCTAAAGCCAAGAAGCGAAGGGCTGCGAGAGATCCTGCACGTGATCTAGCTCTCTGTTCTCTTTTTCCAGACAATGACATGAGAATCAGGGAGGTAGGGGATTTGTTCACAGAAATCGGTGGTAACCAGTAGCTAAGATCGAAGCACAGCTTCATATCAACGACTGGATCAGACTCAGACCCCTCACCTAAATGCCTACATACTTTTTACCTTGCATTAGGTCCAAACCTGTGTGTGTGTGTGTGTGTGTGTGTGTGTGTGGTGAGGGGGACGGGATGGATTACTGGTGCTAATTATTGGCTCCAAACCAGCTGTCCTGTCCATCAGGTATAACCAATACCTTGATATGTCCGGGAATTAGATCCCATTAAGTACTGTAACAACGCTGATAATAGCAACTACTGAGGTAAGAAAACACTAGCAATTCTATCAACACCTTCCCTGCAGCTGCGAGACTGTGTGCAATCCCCAATACAAAACACGCAGGAGTCCTGGTTCTGCTGCCCTTGGCAACGCTCCAGGAAGAGCCTGGCTCTCCGGGGAGAAACAAAACCGGCGATTCTCCCTGCAGAACCCAGAGCATCAGGCAGCGGCCAGGAGAGGCGCTGGTGCGAGGCTTCCCGCCGGCCTTTGTGCCAGGACCGCCTCGGGCGACCCTACCAGTCCGGCTCCTTCCCGGTGCTCTCAACCCAATCTCCCCCTCCCCCCCAGTGCCTCCGGGGCTGCAGAGGTTAAAGCCTAAGGATGTGGGATGCTCGCACGGCCCAGATGCACCTCCGGGAGGCTACTCCCAGCTTGACAGCAACACCTGCGTGTCGGCACTTGCGCGCTGGTTTCACCCGGGATTCAGCTGGTTTCACCTGCGCAGCCCAGCTGCTGGCTCAGCTCCGCACAGAGGGTGGGGGCTGCCCGGCCTGGGCGCCGGCTCCTCCCCCTCCAGAGGAATGCCCCGGGGGGGGCACCGCGCTCCTTCGCTCCCGGAGCGGACGCCTGGCTCCCAGACTCACATCCCAGAGGGTAACCTAACCCCATCAGACCCTGCCCGAACCCCTAAAAGCCAAGCCGCGTGCTGGGATCCGGCCCCAGCCACCACCACCGCGCGCCAGGTGGATGGGTGGGCGCCTGGGAAGGCGGTAACCCGGTCTTGAACCCCAGATCCTTGAAACCCACGCACCACGACGTCCATAATTCAACTGAATGGGAAGGTCAAAGGCGAAGAGTGCCGCCCGCGGCCTCGTAGGCGGGCGGGGTGATGCAATAGGGGGCTAGGGGGATGGCACGGGCGGGAGGCGGCGTGGCCGAGAGGAGCGGGGGTGGGGATGGGGGGAGGCCTGGGAGCTCGGATCTGCAGGTCGGCACCAGGCGGCGGCCGGGAGGGGAGCCGGGAACCAGCGGGCCGCGTGCTGCCGCCGCCGGCGCATTCCTGGCTGCGTGAGTCACTGCGCCCGGCGGTCGCGCTCCGGCTCCTTCCCCGCCCAGCGCACCCCCCCCCCCCCCGGGGGCGGGATCCGAAGGGAACAGCGTCGCTTCGGGGGTTTTCTCCCGCCTCCCCCTTTCCACCACCCCCGCCGCGCTCCCTGCCTCCCAGAGAGCTAGCGGGTTGGATCCTGGAGGAGTGCCCGCCGGGAGCCGGGTGGTTCCGAGGCGGCGCCCGCAGCACCCCAGCACCGGGCCCCCTGGCAGCTGCGGGGCGACCCGGGCAGCGGGTCCCGCGCGCCCACCGCTCTCCGGCCCCCCGGCTCCCGGCGGTGCCCACCGCGGGGGCACCCTGGGGCACGCAGCGCGCTATCCTCCCTCCCCGCTGCCATCAGCTCCCCCCACCCAGCAGGGACCACATCGACACCCAGCGGGGACCCGGGACTCCTCGGAAAAGGCCGCGTTCGCCGAGGGACAGCAGCGGGTGCGGAGAGCCGCCGCGCACCCGGGGCGGCTGGAACCCGAACACACCCCCCCCCCCCCCCCCCCCAGAACCACGCGGTCCGACGGTGACTCTTACCCGAAGTGTCCCACAGGCTCAGTTCTATTCTTTGTGTGTCGATTTCAAAACTGGCCGTGTAATTCTCAAACACCGTGGGGACGTAATTCTGGACGAACAAAATGGACAGAAGAGGGCAAAGAGGTTATCTTAAAATGCACACGACGCCGCAAGGACAGACACCCTCTGAAACGCTGCCTCCTCAATTACAAATACAATACCCGACACATCAGCTCACACACCAAACAGGCATTGATTGGCCTTTTGCTAACCCCCGGGCTCCCCACTCGCCTCCCCCACCCTCCCCCTGAGCTCCCCAAGACATGAGGATCCAAATCTCCCAAACCCGGACTGCACTCAGGACCCGACAAGTTTCAGAGCTAACAGCAGAGAATGTGCAGGCGCGTTCCAACCCCTACATGCTTCCTGCCCACTTTCCCTCTCCAGCCAGTCTAACTGGTGGGAGGAATAAGGGGTGAAAAGGGAGAGCTATAATAATAATAATAAGGGAAGAGGGGAGAGCCAAGGGAAACCCACCTAGAGGCAGAGTACCCCCGGCGGGCCGCCCCCATCCTCAAAGTCCCGCCGGCCCCACTCACCTCGGGGAAGCAGTCCTTGGCGAAGACGTGCAGCAGCGCGGTTTTCCCACACTGACTGTCTCCCACCACTACTATCTTGCATTTCACGTTCTGATTAGGATCCATGATAGATTTGCTGGACAATTTCTGGCTGGCTCTTCTCTCCTTCATTGATCTTGTCTTATTTTCTCTTAGAACAGGAATTTTCTCTTAAGAGGAAAAAAATATATATGTATGTTTCTCTCTCTATATATAAAAAAGCAGATATAAAAAAATAAATGGCAAGGCTGGTGGGAATCCCTGAAGCACGGCGCAGACCAGGAGAGCTGGAGGAGCTGGCTCGTTTCTCTCCTCCAACAAGTTTTTATGCCTGACTCCGCGCCGCGCTTCTTCCCGAGTCCAATTCCGATCCGACTGCTTTGTTTCACGCTCTCTGCGCGGCTTTATACGCTCAGCCTTCCAATCCTCTTCTTTCTCAATGAGAGGAGGAAACTGATCCGCCTCCTCCCCTTTTATGGAGCCCGGGAGCCAGCGCTGTCTGGTTGCTTGCAGGCGATGTAAACAGTGCGCCCTCTAGGGTGACCCTGCGGGATCTATGGCCAGACCAAGGCTCTGGCACAACTTGAAGCTTCCAAGGACGCTCTAGGGATGGATGGGTCTGGGCAAGTCCAGGGAGCGATGGAAAACTGAATCCCTGTGCATATTGATTTTTACTAGAAATAAAAAAAAAGACGTTTTAGTGAGGACTGATCTACAGAAGATGCATGGACATTTATGAAAGCAAAAACATTAGTCTCCTAAATTAAGACATTCATATACAATAGAGGAAGCAAGTCTTGGGTGGGGAAGGGTTAAGTGATTGTTTTTGTAGGAAAACCGTCTGTCATAGGTATGTAGGCCATAAATCAGCAGCTAAGCCAGGTTATTCCAGATGTGGGAACTGGCTTGCCTGGGTCACAGTAATAGACTGTCTTCTGAAACATGTCAGTTTCAGTCAATCAGGAGTAGTGCAAAGGGGAGGTGGGAGCAGAAAAGGAAGAAAATGAAGGACTACTCATCAATGAGTGACAAAAGCACTGGAAACACAACCTTATGGCGCTAGGGACCCAAACATACGAAGTCAGCCATTGTCCACATTGCAGTGAGGGGACTGGATAGGAAGGACTCAGATCCTGCCCTTTAACCCCTTTATCAGGGGCCCTCCCCGCCCTTCCTGAAATTGAAGCATCCTAGGCTGGACCCAAAAAATACATTATGCATAGCTGAAAAATGCAGGTACAAACTTCCGCCTCCCCTCATCCCTCCTCCACATCCATCACTCTAATCACCCATTTCAAAAGTCTCAGAGAGGACTAAAATTGACCCGTGAATTTGACTTGTTTTTCTTATAAGTCCTTTTTTCCCCTCATCTTCATCTTCTGTGCTCCAAATAGTCAGAAGGTTTCAACCATTAGGTCATAAGGACATTGGCCAAAACCAACTTCAAAGTTCGCTATGAAGACTTCTAGGCTTGTAAATGAAAAGAAGATGAAGTGAAAAACAAAAAGTCTAGTATGAGGAGTGAAAAGGCACAATGAAGGGTGGTGAAAAGCATGAATGTAAGTATCGGGTCTAGTAATAATTAATGTCGTTTTCCCACATTCGTTTAAAATCTTGCTTGGCGTTGACTTGTATTGACATAACCTTCAAACACGTGTTATCTACAGAACGTGTGAAGTGCAATTAACAAGTTTTGCTTGAAAAAGTTTGTGTTTGGTTTGGTTTTTGTTGCAAAACTAGGGCTAAGAAGATGGCGGATGAAGAGCATATTCGGCACTGCATGCTTTACGAGTTCCAAGTAGGAAGAAAAGCAAGTGAGGCTGCAAAAAACATCTGCAGTGCTCTTGGTCAAGATGCAGTTAGCGCCAGAAAATGCCAGCGTTGGTTTGAGAAATTTCGCAAGGGAAATTTTTCGTTAGATGACAAGAGTGGTCGAGGCCGTGTGTCCAATTTTGATCAAGAAGCTCTTCAAGCTCTTTTGGTGCAAAATCCTCAAATTACCCAACAAGAGCTTGCGACAACTTTAAATTGTTCACAAAAAACAATTTCCAATCAATTGCGTGCACTTGGCAAAGTCCAAAAGTTTGGAAAATGGGTTCCTCATGAGTTGACCGACAACAACCGTAATCAAAGAGTCACAATTTGCAGTTCGCTCCTCTCTCGTCAAAACCGTTTGCCGTTTTTAGAGCAAATTGTTACAGAAGATGAAGAATGGGTGCTGTATGTTAATTTGAAAAGGAGGCCTCAATGGTTGGACAAAAATGAGGCTCTGCAGCCCACGCCAAAACCTGACTTGCATGCGAAAAAAGTGATGTTGTGTGTTTGGTGGAATTTTAAAGGAATTCTTCATTATGAACTTTTACCATCTAACCAAACCATTACAAGTGCAGTGTATAGTGCCCAATTGGAAAGGTTAGCCCAAGCTTTAAGAGAAAAAGAACCCGCGCTGATTAATCGGAAGGGCGTAATTCTTCACCACGATAACGCACGACCGCATACTGCAAGAATCACTGCTGAAAAACTGCGCCAGTTGGAATGGGAAGTTCTCCCTCAACCTGCATATTCTCCTGATACTGCCCCTTCCGATTACCATTTGTTTCGTTCTTTGCAAAACTTTCTTCTTGGAAAAAAATTTAATAATGAAGAATGCCTCAAAAATGCATTGACCGAATTTTTTGCATCAAAATCACAAGAATTTTACAACAGAGGGATTAAAATGCTTCCTGAGCGTTGGGCACAAGTAGTAGAAAACAACAGCAACTATATTGTTGATTAAATTTTGTTGTATTGTTTAAATAAATTAGATTTAAAAAAGAATTAGAAAACGACATTAATTATTACTAGACCTAATATTAGACGCTATGACCATGAGATCCCAGAGCTGAGAAATTGGAGCCCCCCAGAGGCAGACTCTGATGTGGACTCTCGGTCCACATTGTGGAGGGCTGACCCACAGAGAAGAGGATGGTTGGCCGTCCTCGGGTTCCTGCAGCAACATCAGCCAGAGTTTGCTTGGCAGAACTTTAGGCCTCCTCCTCAAAAAAATAAATAAATAAAATAAAAAATGGGTGTCATGGCCCAATGAGTGATGTGCTCATATCACTCCTTGAAGATGTACCAAGTATTTTGACATGTTGCAGACAGAAAAAGTCTTATAGCAAAGTAGCCTACTTAGCATGCTTTATTTAAACCATCATCCTCAAATCTACTTATGTACAGGAATCTTTTTACTTGTTTGTTTAAGAAGCAATGGTCATAGTGGTTGGGGGCAATAGATCACAAAGAGGTATATTTAGTTCCTAAACTTCATATTTTCCATCTGTGTAACATTGGGTGAGTTATTTAACCTCTCTAAGCCTCAATTTCATCATCTGTAAAATAGGAGTTATAATAATAACTATGAGGAAATATAAAATAGTAATTTTGAAACAATGTAAATGAGGTTCTCAGATTAGTTTCTGGCACAATAAAGAATCATCAACCTATTTTTTTATTTCGCACATAACTCTTATTTGCACTTCTCAGAACTACTGAACGTATCATGGGAAATTCTGGCCTCATTAGTGGCCTCACTAATTGGAACTGGGAAAATTAGATACACCTTATTTTTCCCTCAGTTTTTTACTTAGAAATTTGCCCCTTTCTAGAGATATGATTTGACTTGCCATATTCTTGAATTGACATAGTCTATATAGTTAAACCACTCTAACTAGCAATAATTATTAATTATCAGTAATTGGCTGACAAGGAATAGAATAACTGGGTAGTTTATCATATAAGCTGGGACAATTTTGAGAGAAAAATGATTGCATCAGAACAACAATGATAAACACCGTCTGTCCCAGACAAACTGAGAGACATGATCACTTTACTCATGATAATCTGGAATCAGAGTGGATAGCTATTTTTGGAAATCAGGTTACCTGAATCTCTAGGAATCTGCAAGTTGCTGAGTTAAATTTAATGTCTGTGTAATAGAGTAGAAAATCAACTGCCTGAAATCACTAAACTTTGAGTCTCTTTAGGGTAAGAACTCTTTCCTTTTCTTCTTTGAATTTCTAATGCTTCAGGTGGATGGATATTCAAAAATTAAAAATTTAGTATTTACTTCAACAAGTATTTATTAAGCACCTGCTATATGCCAGGCACTGTGTTCTAGGAACTGTGAGTATAACCGTAAACAAGCCAGACCTGTTTGCTATGCTCCCAGAGCACGCATTCCAAACAAGAGATGCACAATAATAAGGAAGCAACTGCACAAATAAGAATGACAGTGCTGAGCTCTATGAAGGAAAAACAGGAGGGCACGGTAAAGCATAGCAGGTTGTGGTTAGGCACAGTGGCCTGGCAGTGCCTCTATATGGAAGTTGAGTCTTCAATGATGAGAACAAATCAGCCTTGAGAAGGTCTAGTGGAAGGCAAGGAAGCAGATAGTAAAAAGATAGTATGGAGGGAGAGTGTTTGGCAGATTTAAGGAACAGAATTCAGAAGGCCAGAGTCACTGAGGCCTAGTCAGGGAAAGAGAAAATAGGGAGGGAAGCAGAAGAAAAGAGGTAGGGATGAAATAATTGGCCAATGGAGATATGGTGATAGAGTTTGGATTTCATTCTAGGGAAACATCTAGTTAGACATAGGGAAGCTTGAATCAGAGTAGTGATGTGATTACTTAAATGCATGAATTAATTCAGGAATTAAAGAAAGAATGAATGGACCTAGTTCTAGGTCTGCAACTGTCCCTCTGATAACTAAATCCTTGATGAAACTGCTCATCTTTAATGAAGTTTTCAGATCTAAATGATACCTAAAGTCCTAGAAAAGACTAAAAGTTTAGACTGCAATGGAAGGTTTTTCCCTAAGAAAAACATTCATTTGGAAGATGTGAAGCCCCATCTAGGGGATCATACAGGGGTAGGCAAAAGTAGGTTTACCATTGTAAATATGCAAAACAGAGTTTATTCTTGCATTATTTATTGATTATTGTACTATTTATTATATTTATTAACCTACTTTTACCTACCCCTGTATATTAACCTAATGCCCTTCCCTTTATCATTGCTTCTATTTATCTTCCTTTGTCTTCCTATTACCCTCTCCTTCTCTAGTTTACCCTTAACTTCAAAAGAAGAAGAAAAAAAGCAAACATTTCAACATAGATTGGTGAATAAACTGTATGTTTTCAGCATTCAATTGTCCGAAGAGGTTTGAGCTAAAAAGAAAATTACTGTATTTCTTTTGTTGTTAATCCTTTACTTATTAGAGGGAAGTCCAAATTTCTAT
This sequence comes from Pipistrellus hanaki, assembly GCF_964339955.1. NCBI lineage: Eukaryota > Metazoa > Chordata > Mammalia > Chiroptera > Vespertilionidae > Pipistrellus > Pipistrellus hanaki. The sequence goes on from NC_140510.1 coordinate 29,926,080, forward strand.
AGAAACTGCATCATATCTGACACAAAAAGCGTTGAGAGGGCAAATTGAGAGAGAATCAGCTTTTGGGAGGTGGTATAGGACTGATAAGGAATAGTTCTGTTCTTCCTGTGAGCACTGGACTACAAGTCTGAACATTTAAATTTTAGTCCAGGCTAAACACTAAGGCACTGTCTGACCTCGGGCAAATGCTAGCTGAATTATTTTCCTTAGTATCATACTTGCAAGAGAATGATAATATCTGCCTCCTTTAATTTGCACAATAAGGCTGCTTAAAAAATCATGTGCCCTATACTTTAGAACATTCTTCTTCAGAAACACAGGTCAGACAACCCCTTCTCCATGAAGGGTTTGTATGGAGATCTTAGCTCACAGTGGAAAACTGTGAGGCATAATCCTAATTGTTTATTCACGGTTGCCTGCCTCTCTTCAGACTCCGGTCAAAGCATTTGAAGGAGCAGGTGCATCATGAGGAGAAAGCACAGGTCTCTTACAGACATCATCAACGAAGCAAGAGATGACATAAAAACAAGAAAACATGCAGAATGCCTTTACAGACGTTACGTCAGAACATATGGCTGTGAGTCATAGTCATTCTCTCAGAGAATTTAATATGATGGTGGATGTGACATAGCTTCAAATACAGGAAGTGCAATATAAAGATAAGAGCAGGGTGTGAACTTGTAATGAGGGTGACACTTTCAGAATTGTCTCTTCAGTGTGATGGTCACTCAGCTGGCCTAGTAACATCAAAACAGTAATAGGCTTTTTTGTGTGTGTGAGAAAAAGGAATTGAGGAAAGGATGGTTCATAAAATTTAAGGTGTTGGACTTATTATTTGGGAAGAATTTGTTCCCTTGGAAGAGAATCTATCTTTTCCTTAATTTTCACTTAGAATTATGTCTCTTTTCCTTGTCAAGGGCATTCAAATAAGCTGTGTAGGCTGTTTGGTATATGTGCTCTAGTCTGGGTTACAGAATTTGGTTTTGTTTTTCCTCATTAATATTGACTGCTAATGTGATTGACTGCTGATGTATGGACTTGGTCCTCATTCTTTAGCCAACAGGAAATGACACAACTGGGTGAATGTTGAATAACTCATTGCCCAATTGATTATCCTTTTCTTTGTTTACAGAACATTTGACAAAGAATTTGTTACATTCTTCAGTGACTCAGACCTATAACTCTGGTTCTGTATAGTATAGGGCACACATAATCCTTTCCAAATGCCCTTTCCAAACTTCATTGTTTTTGACTCCTGAAGACATTTCTTTACATTTCAGTATTTCCCAGAAAAAGAAAACAAAATATTAACACATAAAGGATTAATACAGAATCATAAGGCTCATTGACTACTTAATTTGCTAAATGTCCAAAAAGAATTTATATCAATTGGTTAGTGCAATATGATACAAATTTAAAAAACTTCCCTCAGGAAAAAAAAATTAAAGAATGTGTTCTTTATAAGTTGTTCTCTTTAAAAAGCCTGTGGTATATTTAAAGGATACACATTTTTCAGAGTTTTGGGAGTAATCAAAGAAAAATGAAGAGTATTATTATGCACAAATCAGGCCATTTTTTAGAGACCACCAAAGCTTCATTGTCAATCTGATGAGATGTACAAAGCCAAGTGACTTAAGTTATGAGGCTGGTCAAGTAGCATTCAATATTTTAATCTAAGACTTGAAAAAAAGAGTCAGAGATTTCCTATCAAGTTTCTGGAAAAATTCTTTGGAAAGAAAGAAAGAAAGAGAGAGAGAGAGAGAGAGAGAGAGAGAGAGAGAGAGAGAGAGAGAGAGGCGGGAGGGAGGGAGGGGGGAGGGAGGGAAGGAAGGAAGGAAGGAAGGAAGGAAGGAAGGAAGGAAGGAAGGAAGGAAGGAAGGAAGGAGCGAAAGAGAGAGAGAGATTGGGAGGAAGGGAGGGAGGGAGGGAGGGAGGGAGGGAGGGAGGGAGGGAGGGAGGGAAGAAGGAAAAATTAATTTGAGGTTAGTGTCTCTTTAATGAAAGGCAAAAGGCAGTAATTGCTAGATCAAACTTATAAACAAAAACACCTCAGTAAACACTCTTTTATCATCCCTGAATTCAGAATGAGGAAAGAGAAAATAATTTGGCTAGGATAATTTGAAAGGAGTCATTAATTTAGGCAAAATAGACAATACATTTGAAAATATTTAACCTCATTTTGCAGACATTGCTCTCAATTTCTGTTTGGGCAAAGGGCTAATACTTTGGTAAATAAAACTAATAACTAACAAAGAAAAAAAGTCCACAGATATTTCTAGGAAGATTGCACTCTGAATTTAGAGGTCAAGTTGCAATAATTTTTATGACAAAACTCTAAAGAAATGTCTAGGTCTCATATTCTGTATATGATATTTATTTGTAAGTTGAATGTCTTACATAGGATTATATTAGACATATAAAGTTGAATGTCTTACATGGGACTTGGATCATTGGATCATGTGTGATCCATGAACAAGGATTATAATGAATTACCAGTGATTCCAGATCAGATTCTGAGATTCACTGCTGTAGACCAGTTTGTAGCAGGACAAATGTTTCCTTTTGGAACAACTGATTTGACTTTAGCAGAACAGATTCAGTACTTTAGATCATATTCTCTGGACAGGTAGCGCTTATCAAATAACTTACAGCTTACCTGTTAAAGAATATAGAAAACATGGCAAAACCATTTTTTTCTTTTTGTTGCAGAAATGGGAGGAAGATTATTTTATTTGCTTTTGTTTAAATATTCAAAATATTTTATATTTTTATTCTAAAAGATCCAGTGAAATTTTCCTCATGCCAAAGCTGTACATTAAAACCCAAAATATTATTCTTTATTTTGAAGGACACCTATTTGGGGGAAAAGGGCAAAATGTACCCCCGATGCTCAAAGTCTTGCAACCATTACTTTTTGAAACCTATATGAGAAAGAAGAGAAATACTTTTTTTATGGCAGCCAACAAGAATTTTGCCATCTGTAAACATCTTGTAGTAAAGAGGGTTCTCCATGTCCTCCTACACTCCAACCTCCAAAAAACCCTCTCAAAAAGGTACTGCTTTTATCAGGGTATGCTATTATTACTCAAGTGCTATTGAATGTGATTATGAACGGACTCTTATGGCCTTAAAACTGGCCACATAAGTAGAGGTCAAATGACTCACCACAATATGATCCTGGCCCTTATCCAAGACTTTTCTGTAGATCACATCATTGTCACTAACCCATTAGAGATCAGCCATAGGTTAAATGGATATGTAAGCATTATGATGCAATGTCTGGTAGCTCGCAAGATGTGTAGGTTATACAAAGGAGAGAAAAAAACAAAAAACAAAACAAAACAAAAGCCTGTCCTATACTTTAAAAGCAAAGAAAAGGTCATAATACATCAATAATATACTTCATCTTAATTTTAACTCAGAGCAAATATCTACCATCAGCACATTGCATGTAGCCATTGATCTTAATAAATATTTACTGAGGATTGATGCCAGTGCACTTGTTCTGGCTTATATCCTCCATGCTGCCTCTGAAAATGCCCCCTGATGCTTCCACATTGTCCCAGCAACACTATAACATCAATCAAACTAGTGCTCTCAGGAGTACCCCCTGTCACCAAGTCTGACATGTAAAGTCTAGGTTAATGTTACAGAAGATCACTAAAGGCTCTTAACACGTTGGCACCAGGGCACTTCCAGTGGTTCGTATACAATTAAAATAGACATTTGAAACCAAATTTTGTGTACATAAGAATTCTTGGCATGGTGAGAAAATTTTAAAAATGGGAAAAATATGAATGTATTTATTTATATTGAAAGCAGTGAATTAGAAAGGCTAATATTAACATCCTTAAGAGAGGCTTATTTATTTTAATGTACAATGGAAGGCATTCAACTTTGATTCATTTTCCAAAAAAGCTGACTAGCTGTTGCCCAATTAGTACATCTTGGAAACTTTCCCAAAACGATGCTTTCTATATATATGAATTTATAGTTTTATTTTCCCCTAGAGTTCTCAGTTTGTATTTTTAAGAATCTTGTTGAGTGCTATCTGGCCTACACTTCTCAGTCAGAGGCCCTAGAAAGTGAGGTCACAAAAATTGCAGAGAAGAGAACCAGGAGATTTTACCCTTCTCTGGCACTCATCTACTGAGGTGGTCCATAGGCTTACAGATACCTTGAGACCTCCCAAACTGACTGATGCTGACAGAATATATCACAGAGTTCTTAAACACACTCAGGTGAATGAGTAGAGAGACTCTGGGAATGGCAATTCTAACCATGGAAACCTCTGCATAATAATCCTAAATGTCTCAGAATATCCTTCAGAGAGCAAATGATTTGAGTAATTCCAGATCACTAATATCTACTGCCCACCCACACACACACACACACACACACACATACACAAGCCCTCCAAGTTCTTCACTACTAGGAGGAAAACCAATTTGCATTAAAATATTAACAGAGCATTAGGCTGCAAGATCAATCTCCAAATAAAATTGTGATACAAGCAATATCTCTAGATTTCCTAAAATCACACGGGTAAAAACAATGAGGTTGAACAAAATTTGAGAAAGAGAAATATTACTTACATCTTAAAAAAATAAATAATCCTTAAATTAAAAAAAAAAAAACACATAAAAATACCACGTCTAAACTGAACGCAAATTAATAGTTAAGTTCACTTTATGGAATAGAAATGGGTGTAATTCAATGATGCATTTCATTCCCCTCTCTGATCTTAAAGTCTTAGTGGAGAAGTTGCTACAAGAAATTGAAATATAATTATCTTGCAATGAAACTGTCTGTCATGAGCCAACCCTAAAGGCTTATAGGCTCAGGCAAAGACAGTTAAGTTACTCACTCTTTCCTTTCTGGTCTAAATCTGGTTCAAATATATATCAAAAGAAGCCTTAAATGGATTGAGAGACTCAAAATACAACATTTAAACTGAAAAATGTATGCCCTGTTGGTTCACTCACTTTTACTTTGAAAATGGTGGTTATATATGAAAATAAATATACCCTCAAGACATACTGTTATGTTAAAATGATTTCAAAAGCAAAGTGTAGAGCAGTTTACATAGTAATAGTATGCATAAATTTGTGTAAAAAAATAGGGAAAAAAAGAATATTAAAGATACCTAAAAACAAATTACACATAAGAAATTGACAATGAAAAAAAATGGTAGATAATTTATAGAGGTTAGAAGCATCAGATATGAGTTCACATGGTACTTGGAATATAGAAATTTTGAATTCCACTAACTATTGTAGCTGTCTTCCCCTGGGCAACCTATCTCAGTGTCAGGCTTTCCACCTGTAAAATTAGAGGGCTGACCTAGATGACCTTTGAGATCTTATACAGTACTCCTATGTCATGGGCTATGACTCAGATTGTTTTTAGATCAATAGGAAGAACTACTTCCTCCACTGCCTACCTTTCATGGGCCAAAAGAACCCAGACTCCCAGGTGTAGGAGGGTACTTATCCCAATTTCTAGGATCTGGATCTCTCACAGGCACTTGTATATTTGAGTTCATGAAGCCACCTATATAATATGCTGAGGTCATTAACCAAAAATGCATTGAATTTCTGTCTTGTCTAGGTAGTATCATGTATAAGGCATTAAGAAAAATCTAATCAATCAGTTCAGATTGCAATATGGTCAAATGAACTGATTTCTTGGTTCCTAGGTCGACGCTTCACCCCTGAGCCACGCCGGCCGGGCCTTGAACTGATTTCTTTATATGCATACAAATAAATATCCTCATATATAATAAAAGCCTAATATGCTAACTGTCTGGTCATCCGATCGGCTATTCAACCAATTAAAGCGTAATATGCTAATGATATGCTAAGAGCACTCAATTGCTTGCTATAATGTGCACTGACCACCAGGGGGCAGATGCTTCAACTGGTAGCTTAGCTTGCTGCTGGGGTTCGGCCAATGAGGACTGAGCAAGATGGACCAGACATGCCCAGAAGCCCTCTCACAGACCCTCCCCAGCTGGCCAACCTCCAGCTTCCCTCCCCAGCCCTGATCATGCACTGGTGGAGTCCCTTGGCCTGGCCTGTGCCCTCTCACAATCTGAGACCCCTCAGGAGATGTCGGAGAGCTGGTTTTGGCCTAATCCCACAGGCCAGGCTGAGGGACCCCACTGGTGCACAAATTTGTGCACCAGGCCTCTAGTATATAATAAAAGCCTAATATGCCAAGTGTCTGAATGTCCAGTTGACTGTTCAACCAATCAAAGCATAATATGCTAATAATATACTAAGGTTGCTCAATGGCTTGCTATGACGTACACTGACCACCAGGGAGCCGACACTCCGACCAGTAGGTTAGCTTGCTGCTGGGATCCAGCTGATCAGGACTGAGCAAAATGGTCTGGACACACCCTGGAGTCCTCCTGTAGTCACTCCCCGGCTGACCAACCACCCACATCCTTACCCAGCCCTGACTGTGCACTGTTGGAATCCTTTGGCCTGGCCTGTGCCCTCTCACAACCTGGGACCTCTCAGGGGATGTCGGAGAGTCAGTTTTGGCTGATGGCATAATGACAGGTTGGTATGACCAGGGAGCAGAAGCTCAATGTAGGAGCTGCCCCCTGGTGATCAGTGTGCTCCCACAGGGGGAGCAGGCCTAAGCTGGAAGTTGGACATCCCTTGAGGGCTCTCGGACTGATAGAGGGTGCAGACCAGGCTGAGGGACCCCTCCTTCCCCACAGAGTTCACAAATTCTGTGCACTGGGCCTCTATATATATATATATATATATATATATATATATATATCTATCTATATATATATATGTATAAATATATATATATATATAAAAGCCCAGTGACTGGAATGGCAGAATGACCAGAACAACCAGTGGCTATGATGCTCATTGCAGCAGCCAACCAGCCTAATCTGGGCCCCAATTGGGCCCCCCTAGCCAGCCTGGGGGGTGGGGCTAGCCGGCCAACCACCAATGGCCCCTCCCTTCACTGGCCCAGCCTGATGGGTTCCCATTGAGGCAGGCCGGCTGGACCCTACCCATGCACAAATTTGTGTACCAGGCCTCTAGTAACTATACAGATTGTCTTATTATACTTACCTGTGATATGACATGCATCACAATTTTTGAGTTTAGGAACATTTTATTTCTTTATTTTATTGAGGTATATTTGCATACAGTAGTGAGTAGAGGTCTTGAATGCACTTGCTGATAGTGAGGTTCAAATATTACATATTGCTATTGATTTTTTAAAATCTATTTGTTCTGTCAGTCATTGAGAGTTGACTGTTAAAGTCTCCAGTGATTATTGTGAATTTATCTATTTTTGCATTTAGTTTTGTCAATTTTTATTTCATGTACTTTGAAGTTATAGTATTAGATATAGTATATGAAAAATTGTCATGATTTTTTTATAAATTCAGTGATTTATCATTAAAATTTTCCTCTTTATCTTGAAAGATACTTTTTATGTGAAGCCTACTTTGATATAGATACAGTCACTTTAATTTTCTTATGATTAGTGTTTGTATTTTTTAAATTTTTTTTTAACCTTTTTTTTAATCCTCACTTGAGGATATTGTGGGTTTTGTTTTTTTTTTTACTTTTTTTTTTTTTTATCCTCACTTGAGGATATTGTTTCCATTGATTTTTTTAGAGAGTAGAAGGGAGGAGGTGGAGGAGAGCGAGAGCGAGAGCGAGAGCGAGAGAGCGAGAGAGCGAGAGAGCGAGAGAGCGAGAGCGAGAGCGAGAGAGAGAGAGAGAGAGAGAGAGAGAGAGAGAGAAACATTGATGTGAGAGAGACACGTCAATTGGTTGTTTCCTATAGGAGCCCCAATCGGGGCTGATCCCACAACTGAGGCAAGGGCTCTTGACCAGAACCAAGACCCTTTGATCAATTTCCAGATGCTCTAATTACTGAGAAAAACTAGCCAGGGCTTTTTTTTACTTTTGAGCTATTTATGATTCTATATTTAAAGTGTGTTTCATATTGGCAGAATATAGTTGGGTCTGTATTATAATCCATTCTGATAATCTCTGATTTTAATTGGATGTTTTGACCCATTTACATTTTACATATTAATTAATATAGCTTATTTGGCTGTAATGTTTTTGTTGTTTTTTCTTTTCCCTTCCATGGTTTTTTCTTTTCCCTTCCATGGTAAGATCCCTTTCTTATATATTACCTATATAGGTCTCTGGGTGTCATCCTCTTAGTGTGGACAGCCTTTCTATTTCTCAAGGAAAGTAAACCTATAGAACATACATGCACTAAATGTAATCCAAATAAAAAAAGAAATGGAAAATAAGTCAATTGGGAAATAGGCTCGATGGATCACACAGCTCATGGTCATTATGCAGAGAGAACTTATCAAAGGATCAGTGTCAACAGTGATGGTACTTCTCTGGGGCCAGCACAAACTCTGATGCTACTAAATATTTTCCTTGGTGATTTGTGAGAATAACAATTAAGGGAGTAAATGATGTATTACCAAGTGGACAGATAGGTAAAGCCATTGTTTCCCAGATTATAATAAGAAAATAATATGTTGGAGAAATAATTGCGAGCAAACAAAATAAATTTTCATGGGTATATTCTCTGCTGATACACTTTAAACAAATCTAAAAATATTCCAAGTTAATAATGATGAGCAAGATTAGCATGGAAAAAAGCCTTGAGGTTACCATTAATAATACAATTATTTTTATTTTACCTCTAAAGTTAAATAGTTTAAAAACATTATTATGAGACTGGGATTCAGAAATAGGCATAAATGTATTCACAATGATGACCTAACTTTTATATTTAGTATCAGCATGATATGTCCAGTTCTAGATTCCCTAATTAATGTGGGAAAACTTGATAGATTTCAGGAAAGCATTAGAACTTGCTTTGAGAGATAGACAAATAGAGATAATTCTGTTTAAACTCCACACTTTACTGTTGACAAAACTCAGAAGGTTTGAAGTGTTTTATCCAAAGGGCACAAAGTTATTTTGTGCCAGAATTGTTAATTGAGTTTTAAATCTTAATCCTTTGACTATTGCTCCTTCCAGTTCTCAGAATGAATGAACAGTTTTGAAATGGGAGAAGATGAGGAAAATGCAGGGAGGTGAAAATGTTTACATGAAATAAAATACCTATCATCAAGCCTACAGAAATTTCTTATTTAAAATATGATAACTAGATACTCTTCATTTCTTCTAACAGAGGATTTCATTTCACTGAGGAGTAAATGAGAGAAAATGAACAGTAAAAAGCAACAGGAGGATTTTTGGAAGCACATAAAGGATCATTTCATGTAGTAAGAATCATTATTTATTAGTATGGTAACATAATGTCTTTTCTCAGAAGCTTGATTTTTTAAAAAATTAGAATATAATTTCACCTATCCAAAATAGTAATCTCTATAAATGGGAGGAGTTCAAGATCCCTAAAATTCCATACTAGATTTTTTTCCCCTTACTTTTTGCCCATTTATAATTTCTTGCAAAATCCCATTCCAAGAGTTAGGAAATTTGAAACCAATTAAACACTCTTGTACTTAGTACCACCTAACACCATTCCCAGTGAGAGCTGACTCACTGCTAAGCCCTGACTATATAATTGCCATTCTTTAACTGTAAGTTATAGGATTGTGGTTGTGGATGGGACAATTTATCTAAGGGTTCTGTTGAGTAACCAAAATGTACTCACAAGATCTGTTGGAGAGTATAATGCTACTTTGTCAGCTGCAAATGGAGTTCTTCTTAATCAATACTATGGTGAAATTTTAAATTTCAAGTTAGGGATTGTTCAAAATAATTTTTGACCAGTGTATTGGGAAAATAAGAAACCCAATAATAGAAACTATCTAAAAAATTACAATCATAAGTCATTACTGTGGTGGATTTTGTTTAATGACAAAGAGTTTTAAATGTTAAGCAAGTTTAAATAACATTAAAATTTGTATTTCGTAAGTTCAAACACTAAGTTTGAAACAACCTTCATCATCTGCTTAGACATTCATAGATTGCTTTTTGTTGTTACTTTTATTCTCCCCAAATGATCCTGTACTACAAATAAAACAATATAACACCTTTGAATGTCAATATTGAATTGAAATTCTTTTTTAAGCAAGTCCTTTCAGTCAAGAAAAATAACAGTGTTTTAGTTTATTTCAAGGTTGATTCTTTTCCATTATGGAAGTGTGTTTACAAATGATTTTGACAAAGGTCAAACAGCCAAATTATTCTTTTTCTTTCAAGAGTACACCTCTCTGAGAGATAACAAAATGAGAATGAACTAAGAAGAGTAAGTAACGTTACTTCTCTTGAACATATGTAAGACCATTTGACTTGTGCACATCCCAGATATAAAGGGGGGGGAAAAAAAAACAATTACACTATAACATGCAATTGCTTGAAATGGTTTTGATGTTTTCAAAAAAAATCTCATATTTCAGGTTGTTTTTTTTTTTCCCCTTTGAGTAATATGCACCCATTATAGGATATTATAAAGCATTTTGCTATGCCATGGAATCTATGGCACACATTTTTTTAGGCCCAGTCATATTCTCCATGTATCGAAAGAGGAGTTATGGGTAGTAAATAAGAACTTGAACTATTGAATCCAAGAGAGCTGATTTCAGATTTTGATTTTCTATTTACTTCCTGTGAATGAGCACTGTGGGCAAGTTCCTTAACTCTTAACTTCCCTGTGCTTGTGAATGATGATTCAATTCCATTCTTTTGATTCTAGTAACTAGGAAAGTAACATTCATCTTGGACTTCTATAATATTTTTTGCTGTCCTTATGCTTATTTGCTGTGAGAGAAGGCAGGATTCGTTCAGTTCAAGAAATCTGAGTGACAACATTGCACCCCTTTAGGACACCTCACAGTGTCCTCCACCTTGGAAGAAACACCTGTAACTCTCCCTTTCTCAGATAAAATGAATCTTAAGAGTTCATGTTGAGTGTTTGTAAATAGATAGAATTTGTCACTGTTTACTTTAAAATTATACATGTGGTATGCAGTAACTGAATATTAATTCCGTAGTCATTTGGTAATTAGAGATATATCTACAAGAGTCAGGTCTTCCCTCCTACAACTCAATAGAGTGATTACTTTTGGAGTTAGGTGCCATTGTTGCCAGCCAGCCAAGCATTCTGGAATGAATAGCCCTAGAGTTATTCTGGAGATTCCCATGGACTTCTACATCATAATATTTTATTCATTACCATATACTTTTAGTAAGTATAGAAAATGTCTTGGCCAGCTTGGGCTGCCATAACAAAATAACACAGACTACATGACTAAATAATAGAAATTAATTTTCTCACAGTTCTGGAGGCTGGGAAGTCCAAGATCAAGGTCCAGCTAAGTTTTGTTTCTTATGAGACCTCCCTTGCTACTTTGTAGATGTCCATCTTCTCCTTGTGTCCTCACATTGTTTTTTCTTTGTGTGCATGCCAAGAGAGAGAGAGAGAGAGAGAGAGAGAGAGAGAGAGAGAGAGAGAGAGAGATCATCCTCTTCTTATAAGGCCATCAGTTCAATTGGATCAGGGCCCTACCCTTATGATCTCATTTAAACTTAATTACCTCCCAAAGACCTTAGCTTCAAAGGCAGTCACTTTGAGGGTTAGGGCTTCAACATATAGATTGGGGGTCACAATATAGTTCATAACAGAAAGTAAATATGGATATTTACTAGCATTATCTTAATATCTTAAAGCATTTTTTGGAAAAGACAATTAAATGTGATTTTAGTTTTATATTTTTGATAGATTTTTAAAAAGGTAAAATGCTTTCATATTATTGCTTGACTTTGCTGAACTTTTATATACGTACTTATGAAATATTTAGATATTGATTAAATGAATGTGCAAATGACCTTTGTTGTATCATCAGCTGTTAGGTTCAGATCACCATAGCTTCATAACAGGGGTGGGGAACCTTTTTTCTGCCAAAGGCTATTTGGATATCCATAACATCATTCGCTTAATATAATTCACTTAATATAAATTATGTTGCTGTGAAAAAAGCTCCTAGATGTATTGAATTTCAAGTCCCAACTGTGGTTGCCTTGACAGGGCCAGACCCAATGATTTTTCAGGCTTTATAAAGCCTGTGGGCTGGACGGTCCCTACCCCTGCTTTATAAGGTGCCCTTCGAAGAACCATGTGAAAAGCAAAAGGCATTAACATCATAATATAAGGTCAGAGAGATTGATTTCAGTGCCTTCACTGTAAAGCTCATAAAACTAAGGTCTAAAGACACCATTTCTAAAGAAACTGAGGTCACAGACAAGTTAGTAACTGAGGCACTTCTACAACCTTGACCAGCCTTCTGACTTTCACTTCACTTTATTCCATCCACAACCCCTCTTGCTCCTATCCAGGTGCCTTTAAAGTAAAGAATTAAATCTAAACCTCTTCTGTGAAATACAAGGTGTAGCCCAAGCCCATAGCTGAGGAAATTCTTGTGCCTGTGAAGTAGTGGGACAAATTTGGCCTTATAAATTGATTCAGTAAATCTAGATTTCAAAGTAAGTAGAGTTCAGTATGACATATAATGACTTTATTTAGAAGAACAGATAATGTCAAACATACATGAAGAGAAAAACATTGACTCTGGATTGAAGTAATTTATTTAATACGCATACTTAGCAATCATAAGATGGACCAGAATAATGATAAAGTATCATATGAATTTTTAAATAAAATGCATTTATATCATTTACCTAATAAACAACAATTGTCATTTATTGTGTACCTACTCGGAACACAGTACTGAATAGAAAAATGGTATAATACTCTGCTTTCCAAATCAAGACATCTTTCCAATGTCACTTAAAATATTTTTAAACTAATATGAAATATGTATTCTATGTCTCAGAAATTAAAACTTTTATAAAAAGGACACAATAATAAAAACTTAAAAAATAAAAATCATAGATTTCTTAAAAAGCTAGTGAATATTTTATTATGTCCTAAATTATTGAATTCTATTGTAGTGAAAACTGTCAATTCACTACTAAGTACAGGTCACACATGGAGGTGAGGAGGAAGCAAAGGGAAAGGAGAGGACACCTAAGTAAATGCTTGTTCCTGCCGAAGAGTCACTCAGGTCTCTTTTTCAGCTGCTGAAATTCATAGGACTTCAGCGCATTCGTGCTTTGAACTTCCACTTGTCTCTTGTCCAGCCTGAATGCCTCAGTGAGATAAGTGAGAGAAGTAACTCTTGACATTAGCAGTGAGTTGTAAAATACTTTTGCTAATAATAGTGTAGTTAAGCACTGGTTCAGGGGGTTAAAATAAGGGCATAGAACATTCTTGCTTTGGGTAGAAGAAATCTCAATGATATTACTGAGCTCAAATATAATGTAAGCTGCTGGAAAGCAGTAACTACAATTACATTTTTAACTTTGTTAAGTGAATTATCTAAAAGCTCTATCCCTCTGAAAAAATAAATTAAGCCTCATGAGTCTGTTGTTGGCAGCTACAGTGATTATATGGGACATTTGGTTTGGGATTATTTGGCTTAAAAAATTATATGTGTGAAGTGCTCAGCAACTCAGAAAATATTATGATTATTCTAGAACATGTTCACTATTATGGGATATAAAGATATATCAAATAAAGCCAAAATATCCTCTGAAGTGAATCTACTCAAAATTCATAGTTCCATGTCTCCAAGAGAAGAGAGAAATTTTAAACAAGTTTTATTTTGGTTCTTAAAATAATGAAGTTCCCTGTTACAAAATTTCCCTAAATGCTGCTTATAATGAAAATATTGTCATATAAACCAAGTGGAGAAAATAGAATGAGCTATATTGAAAAAAGTGAAGACTTTCATAATACAACTAGAGGCCCAGTGCACGAAATTCATGCACTGGGGAGGAGAGGGGAGGTTGTTCTGGGACCCCTATAAAATCAGGCCTAAACAGGCAGTAGGACATCCCTTTCACAATCTAGGACTGCTGACTCCCAACTGCTCGCCTGCCTGCCTGATTGCCCCTAATCACTCCTCTGCCAGCCTGATTATGCCTAACTGTTCCCTGCCAGCCAGATAGTCCCCAAATACCCTCCCCTGACAGCCTGGTCACCCCCAAATGCCCTCCCCTGCATACTCCCTCTTTATTAGATATGGTTTTTTTCTTTAACATATTGGACAGTGTACCTGCCATGGTCTTGACAAACCAGTAAAAATGTAAACCCAAACTAAAAGTGTCATAAAAAAAAAATGTTAAACAGGAATTTCATGAAACATTGGAAAGGTGATATCATGTGGTTGTTTCTTCCTTTTTTCCTTCTCTTTCTTTTTCTTGATGTTTCATCTTCTGTCCTTTCTTTTCTCCTTCTATTCTTTTTCTGTCTCTAATCAGTCTGCTGAGAGCAAGGAAAATTCCAAGTCTATAGGTGTGTGTAGGGGGATCACTCCATGGGGCCTGACACCCCAAGCTGCCCCAAGGAAGGGATAGCTCTTGGGGCACAACTGCCTCCCAGGCCTACACTCCCCACCCCCACCCCCCAGCCACTGGCTATGGATGGGAGCTGATCGCTGAGTGGGGAGATAGAGGGCATAGGCAGTTGCAGGAGCCTCCCAGGCCCACAGCCAGGCTGAGACTAGGAGCAGATCACGCATAGCAGTGTGTGTGTGTGTGTGTGTGTAGAGAGAGGTGGGAGGGAGGGTGCGGCCACTGCTCAGGCCACAACTAGGGTTGCCACTGGGAGCGGATTGTGAAGGGGATATGTGCCACCTCTCAGGCCTATGGCTCAGGTTGTATCTGGGAGCTAATCATGCCAGGGGTGCATGGCTGCCTCCCAGGCCACTGCCCAGGTCACCACTAGGACCTGATCACACCAGGGTGTGCACCACCTCCCAGGCCTACTGCCCAGATTGCATCTGGGAGCGGATCTCGAGAGGGAAAAGGGAGAAGGGTGCACAACTGCCTCCCAGGCCTACAGCCCTGGTCACGACTGGGAAAGGATCTCAGAGGGGGTGGATGCCACCTTCCAGGCCCACAGCCCGGGTCACCACTGGGAGCAGATCGCACAGGGGCTGTGAAGGCGCCTCCCAGGCCAACAGCCAGGGCCTCATGCTGCCGACTCTCAGCAGCAGCCCTCCCTGGGCCCAAGAGGACTGGGTGCCACCATCTTGTGTCTATGAGTGCCGCCATTTTTGTCATGGAGTGATGGTTAATTTGCATATTACTCTTTTATTAGATAGGATGGCAACAAACTTCAATATAACAATGATTTAAGAAACCAAAAGAAAACAGAGACATCATTTAATCTAAACAGAGAGACGAGTGGTGTCTAAAAGCAACCAGGTACTAAATACCGTATCTTTCAAGGTTACACAGGTTGTGAAGAAGAAACTACAGCCGTGTGCTTTCCTTTTACATTTGGCTAATAAGCCTGCGTATATAGTGTGTGCATGTTGGTACATCATAAGCTTCAGATTCAGCTCCTGCCTACTTTCCCCATATGAGTTTGTCTTTCAATGTAGATAATAAGATTCTCTGAGGTAGACATCATTACAACTGTGTCTGCTGTCATACATGCCTATGGCAAGCACTCAGAGCAGCTACCCATGAGTAGCCTTTTCTGTGGAAGCAAAGAGTGCCTTTTAATAATTAATCTTTACTGGAGAACTGAAGAGTAATCTTCTCCCTGGTAATATTGATTCTTCTCACCTAGGAGAGATGATGTTTCTAGAGAAGCGTTTGCTCCCTCTGAACTGCTCTACTAACTTGGCATTAACAGAATTATTTGAAGAAGCTGAAAGCATTACCAGTCTCCAGTCACCTCAAGTTCTGTAGATATAACACACAATCACCTAGAGGCATCTCAATTAAGTGAGCATGACTCTCCCAATTAGGCAAGAGTCCTCACTATTAAATATTATTAGACTTAATTTGGTGCCATTAAATTCTTGATGAAGCCCAACCCAGAAAAGGCAGGGCATTGTACACTTAAATTCACAGCAACATGCTGAGGAAACACTTCCGAGGAAAGGTTTACTAAGTCCCCAACAATATCATTTAAGGATAGATCACTTAAATATCAACCATGAAATCAGGAAAAAACAAAACAAAAAACTTTAGAAATGTTTGACCCTGTCACTTTGCAGATGAAGAAATTAAAGTCCAAGAAGGTGTTATTGACTGGTTAGAAGAAATAAGACTAGACATAATGCCTCCTAACTCTTCTAGCCCAGGGCTCTTTACTTGATACCATCATAAATTCTGAAATATGTCAGTGACTAAATGCATATCTCTAAAGCTGTGACTTCTCATTGTCCTTGTGTTGGTGCTGGTACAATTACAATACTTAGCTTTGTGTTTCTAAGTAGTGTGCTAACCTTGAGGAAGTCAGTCTAACTGCATCTGATTTTTGTTAATATCAAATTAGAGATATTTTTGTGTATCTCATGAAGTTGTGTTGAAATTTAATAAATCTTGGTACAAGGTACTTTCTGTAAATATAATATTAAAATGGCGGTATAGTTTTATATTTTAGGAGTTTATTTCTTACTTTTAGTTCCAGGTTGTGGGCTGAGTTTAAGTGTGTTTTTTCTCTCCTACTCCTTCCCATGAAACCTACTAAAATTGAAGGAGAGAATAAAGAAGATAAAATTCTACAGCAATTGAAAAATACTAGGGTTGGACATCACCAAAGAAGATATTGTAATAGATTTTAGGGAGACAAATGTGGGATAAAGAACTGATGGATGATGAAGCTGACCAATGGACAGCACAGCTAGGAGTTTGTGGGAAAGACTATGGCCCTGCTTGGAGCTTATCTTCTCTGAAGAACCAAAAAGGGGATTAGGGCTCAAAAATGGCAGGTACTATTGAAGGTAAAGGAAACTTATAGAACTGAGAGAAATTAATTCTGAGCACAACCCAGTTATCTCCAGGAACAAGTCTCTACCACTGCCACTGCTACTGACTACAACCAAAGGGCTCTTCTAAAAAAACAAAAACAACAAAAACAACACCACCACCAACAACAACAACAACAAAAAGTGAAGTAACTATCGGGGAAATTAGGGTAGATGGTGTGGAAGTTTATGATCCATCCAAACCCTTTCTATGCTGCTGTTTAGGAACACCAATGCCTTCGAGCCCAATCTCTGTCAGTTCTTTCTGGGGACACTGATGGCTCAGAATTCTTGACTCTATAATAGAACTCATTGTGAACTTTATGTTGCATTATTCTTTAATATGAAAAGAAAAAGAAAAAGAAATAAAGGTATTTGTGGAAAGCCTGCAGCATGAAAGTGAAAGAAGAAAAAAAAAATTAACTTCATACAAAAATAAGAGATTTCAGTAAACCAACACAATGAAATACACACACAAAAGTTTCTAAGTATCAATAGATTCAAGGAGGTATTGAACTCAGGAAAAAATAGAATGATATAATAAATAGACAGAAAAAAAGAAAGAGCTTCTGGAATTTAAAAATTTTTGCTAAAATTAAAACAGTAAGAGAAAATAAATAAAATCTTTAAGGAAATAATCAAAAGACTACAAGAAAGAAAAGATATAAAAATATTCATTTAAAAAGATAATTTATCCAGAAAGTACATTGTCCAAATAATGAGTTTCAGAAAGAATAAACAATACAATCACATGCAAGTTATAGTCTAAAAGAAATTAAACAGAAGAAAAGTTTTCTAGCAGAAGAACACAGGCATTCAGGTTGAATGGACTCAACAGTTACACAAAATGAGAGAAAATCACATTCTCAGAAATGTCAGTGTGAAATTTCGGAGCACTGAAGATAAAGAGAAATCTCTAAAAGTTTTCAGAGAAAATACATGTACTTGTTCAAAATTACATTAGTTGTCTTTTAACAGCCATTCTGGAAACTCACAGACAACAAAACAATGCCATTAAAGCTGGGGATGTGATATGCCCCCCAAACAATGAAGCAAGCACAATGTTGCAATAAAACTCATTGCAAAGAGTTAACCTCCCCAGCGAACTTTCTCCAGGGTTTTTGTTGTGTTTTGTTTGTTTGTTTGTTTGTTTGTTTGTTTTTTAGGATATTCTTCAGCAAAATGAGAAAATGTACTGGGAAAACAAAAGGAATGGACTCAATAAATAGTATTTCCAAGTCAGACCAGATGAAGGAAGTCACAGAAGGGCAAGCCCACAGAACAATCAGGACAGATGGAAGGGGGCAGCCCTGACACTTCAGAAAATGAATGATAAGGGAAAAATCTGGTGATAATTGAGACTACACAGAGGCAAATGATTCAAGAACAAGAAAGAGCAAAAGTGTCAAAAACAAGCTTACACACTCACACACACACAAAATAAAACCCTAACGAATATATTTGTATAATTATGCTAATATAAACACTATTATTAATTTTTTTAAACATCTGGAACTAATCTGTAGCCTAAGCACAGAAAACGTAACTATGCTTTTAGAATAATTAGAGCATGTCACTGTAAAAATCAAATTACAAATGACAGAAATGGGGAAGTTTGTATCAGGGGATAAAGCTATGGGATATGTGGGATTAGGTGATAGCTCAGCCAGGAAAGTGTGGAGTCATACAATATTGCCTTTGGTTGAATGCGAAAGTATTCCTTAGAGGAAGCAAACATGACACAATTATGTCTGGAATAAGGTTAACATTGGTGATAGAGAATGTAAACAAATTGTTAAATTTCATAGGTGAATCCTAAAATTCAGAAATCAAAATATAGTGTTATAAGTATATTGTCTAGAGTAGTGTTTCCCAAACTTTTGACATATGTGTACCCCTTCTATAATTTTCGTAACGCTGAGTACCCCTCGTACTCATGAGAATGTAGAATTAGGCACAGCTAAGCACGGTGCAGTGCATATCCCCACCAAACTCTGGTGCAACGCGTACCCCCACCAAACTCTTCCCGTACCCCTGGGGGTACATGTACCACACTTTGGGAAACACTGGTCTAGAGATACAGAGGAATACTTAGAGTTAAAAGTTGTTCTTAGGAGAAGGACTAGAGAAGGAAGAGTACTAGAGAAAGGAAGGACATTCTTTTTTATAATATACTCTAATTGACATTATTGGTTGACCATCATCCTTCCAATCACTCCTTCTCTCTTCCTAAGGGAATCCTAATTTAGCTTGCACTCTATTCTATCTAAAACTCTCAGGTAGTCACATTTCCTTTGCCTGGGATCTATTCTGGTTTATGGTATGGAAAAGGAAGGCTCCCAGGGTGGAGGAGGGGCATTTTTGAGAAAAGTCCCCCTCGCTCCTTAGCAAGAACTAACTATAAAGAGATGTGCTTGAACCTTTATCCTCTTCCTGATGATGATGCTCTATCTGGATGAGCCACTGAAGCCATCTGAGAATGAAATTCACACTGAGAATATCAGAGAACTGGAAATACTCAGGTTCTTCATGACCATTGTGAGTTGAAAAATTAACTAGGCTCAAAGTCTGCCCTCCCTTTGATATATTGTAATGTCAGATAATAATTGCCTTATTTGTTTATTTAGTAAAGGCTTTTGTTAGTTGCAATCAATAGTACACAATCTCATACATAAACTCATCTGTTTTATTTGATTTTTTTGGACATGTATATGTATTATATTTATTAAAAATGCTTACAATAAAAACACATTTAATGTTACAAATCTTACACTCAACTTGTCCTCCCTCTGCATTCTATATTTTTAAAAAATTGCATTTTTTAAAACTATTAAGTGGAAACATAAGAGAGCATAAAAGTAAAATGAAAGTCTCCAGCCTCCTGGACATTCCACATGTATGCTGTGATGATATATTTTACAAAAACAACTTGCTTTATTACATCATTCCATTTCACAGATATATCCTTGTCAACGAACATGTATTCAAGTTATTCTTTGTAATGATAGTACAGATTCCTGCAGATGGACAGACCACAATGTATTTAACCTGCACCTTATTTTTTAAAAAATATATTTTATTGATTTTGTTACAGAGAGGAAGGGGAAGGGATAGAGAGATAGAAACATCAGATGAGAGAGAAACATCCATTAGCTGCCTCCTGCAGCTGGGGATGTGCCCACAACCAAGATACATGCCCTTGACTGGAATTGAACCAGGGACCCCACAGTCCACAGACTGATGCTCTAACCATTGAGCAAAATTGGCTAGGGCTAACCTGCACCTTATTAATAGGTAATTGGATTGCCTGCAATTTTTCACTAATATAACAAATGCTGCCAGAAACATTCAGACACATGATGTTTTGTATAAGTATTTTTCCAAGATAAATTCTGAGGTGTACGATTGCTGGTTCCAAGCACATGTGTTTTACATTTTAATAGATTAGAAAATTTTAAAAAATCCATAGTAAAAATATGGATTTTACTATTCTACTCTCCCACTAACAATATCTATAGATATAAAACCCTAATATGCAAATAGACCAAATGGAGGAACAACTGAACAAACGGTCACTATGACATGCGCTGACCACTAGGGGGCTTGTGTGGAACATGGCAGGTGATGGCAGTAGGCAGCAGAGTGTGGAACATGGCAGGCATTGGCTGTGGTGGTATGGTAGAGCAGGTGAGTGGGAGCGCCAGACCAAGGCGGGGCACCAGTCACTGTCATTGGGGTGAGTCTCTGGTGGTTACTGAAAATTCTTTGCTTCGGCACGCATGCCGAGGTCCTGCTGGGCATTTGGGCCCACTGCCGGCAACTGGTATTGGCCCTGATCACTTGGCACTGTCAGCAGGTATGAGCGGTGACTGCTGGCCCTAACAGCCCATCAGGGCTTCTCCACCTCTCCCTGCTCCTGAGGAGCGCTCAGGGCTGGCAGCCACTTCTCACATTTGCAGCTGGTGCTGGAGCTGCCTCTTCCACCCACTGCCAGTGCGCGGCACCAGTCCCAATCGTTCCCCTCTGTCAGTGGGTGCAAGTGGTGTCTGCCAGCCCCGATTGCCCCTGAGGGCTTCTCCACCTCCCCCTGCTCCTGATGGATGATCAGGGCAGCAGCCACCACTTGCACCTGCTGTTGGTACCAGCCCCACTCGCACCCACTGCTGGCATGGGCCCCAATCACTCCACACTGTTAGCAGGTGTGATTAGGGCCGGCATTGTCAGTGCATGGGAGTGGGGCTGCCAGCACACAGGGGACAGGAAGCCATGGTGGGAAAGGCTGGGTGGAGGTCTGGAGGATGGGCTGAGACCCACCCCTGTGCCCACTGCAGCCTCGCCGCCCACAGTTCCTTTTAAGGTGCACGAATTTGTGCACTGGGCCCTTACTATTAGTAATAATTTCCTCACATTTTAACCAACCATTGTGATTATTAACCTTTTAAAATTTTGTTCCATGAATCTGGCAAACATGAGAGCTCAGAATTGTTTTCATTTGTCTTTCTTTGATAACTAGTGGAGCTTATCATCTTTTCATGTTTACTGGTCATTTGTATTTTTATCCATATATTTTCGTACTTGACTGTTTGTGCTTTTCTTTTTATTCTGTAGTTCTTTATTTTTTAGGAATGCTTTCTTTGTTTTATATGATGTATTCTCCCAAGTTGTTGTTTGCCTTTAATTTTTTTTCATTTATAAGTGTTACAGTATTATTATCCAGGGCTTTAATGATTTTGGTAAGATCATTTATTTGTTTGGCTTTTCCTTTTTTCTATATCAAGAATAAATCAAAGCAATACCAAACTATTGAGAAAATTTTTACTGAATGCCTACTGTGTTCCAATGATCACTGAGGACACTATGGTAGAAAGACAATCCCTGATTATAAAGATAATCTAGTACAAAGAGGAAATAGATCTATCAATAAATAATATCACTACAATAAATTTACAACAAAATATACATTGGGATACAGGAGAAAGGTTATCAGAAAAGAGTTAGCTTGTTATTTCTGAGCTCTTAACTTTTTGTACACATCAGTTTAAACTGCCTTAACTATTGAATTCTTATGTCCTAATAGTATGAATCAAATATAATTTGCACCTTCATAGTAGACAACTTTAAAATTTTTTATTCTAAAATTTTAATAAATAAATTCTTCAAAATGTATGTATCTTATTGCCATTAAATCATAAAAGCATTTTTAAAAGAACAATTGAAGAGAGTCATATGAATATGAAACACAAGAATTATTTTCGTAAACATTAATTCTAATATTTCAATTCTTATTTTTAATCATCTAAAAATTTATATTTATAGAAATATGAACAATCTAGCAATATATTTAAAAACAATTTATAACTGAATCTATGATAATAAAAGTAAATGCTAATTAGCCAGACAGCTGGATGTCCTTCTGGACTACCTTCTGGATGAAGCCAGTGCTGTGAGGACAGAGGCAAGCTGCTGCAGCTGTGAGGGCCAAGCCCCTTGTGTGAATTTCATGCATCGGGCCTCTAGTGTTATTATAAAAGGAAACACTTCCTCTCAACACCCTACACCCATGGTCGGCAAACTGCGGCTCAGGAGCCACATGAGGCTCTTTGGCCCCTTGAGTGTGGTTCTTCCACAAAATACCATGGCCTGGGCAAGTCTATTTTGAAGAAGTGACGTGTCTTCAAACTACGGCCCGCGGGCCACATGCGGCCCGCAGAGGAGTCTGATCCGGCCCGCCAGGTTTTTTGGGCAGTGAGAGCAGCCGAGGTGTTACAGTAGGAATTAGTAGTTCATATAGTCCAGCCCTCCAGCTCTCTGAGGGACCGTGATCTGGCCCCCACTTTAAAAAGTTTGAGGACCCCTGCGTTAGAAGAAGTTTAAGTTTAAAAAAATTGGCTCTCAAAAGAAATTTCATTCTTTGTACTGATGATATTTGGCTCTGTTGACTAATGAGTTTGCCGACCACTGATCTACACAGTCCCTCCATCCAAAGGCATCCATTTTTAAAGGAGAAAAACGCATTAGAGAGCTTCTTCTATATCTTTAAGCATTCCCTTTGATTGGTTTCCCCCTTCTTTGATTTTGTAATTGTCTCGTATTGCACCAGCTATCTCATAATGAACTTAAAATAAAATGATAAACACAACTGTTCATAATATCTCAACACCTCTTTCATCATGCAGGGTGTTAAGCAGAATTGGAAGCTAGCCTACTATCAACAAGAAACCCTGGGGTCTTTAAATACTTATCACATGCTGACCCCCAGCCCAGTTCTGTTCCTCTGACCTTTATAACATGTCCTATTTTTCTCTACCTCATCCCTGGTTCAGTTCAGTCCTTTTCAATATTCACCTGAAAAACACAACTTTCTTCTCCAAATGCCTATTAACTCATCCCAAGAAAACAGAGCATAACCTTGGAATATCCTGACTAAAAAAAATAATAATAAGTAAAAGAAAATTAGCTCTACCTATGGTTCTAAGTAGTCAGAGATTTGTTGATAAATAGCTCTGGGGGATTTCACCATATGACTCCTATTAATGATAATTGCTCAGCTAATCTCTCAGTGTGACACTACAAATTTTAGCTTTCCCTCCAACTTTATTTGAAGCTTTTCAGTATTTCTTTTGCTGTTAGACCAAACTATAAATGTGGAAAAGATTGTTAAGATCAATCAATCAATTCAGTCTTCTAATTTCACAAATAAAGAAATAGGTTTCTAGAAGTTGTTACTGACGATTAAGAGGTTGTGTAAGTTGGAGCAATTTGATCCACTGACTTTAAAGACTGAGTTGCAATTGAGGAAAGATGTTTTTAGGGACCAAGTACATGTAAACTTAAGAAGAGAAGAAACTTAAAGAATAACCAAGGTAATCTGAATTAATTGTTGCAAGGGTTTTCTTTTTCCCTACAAGCATTATTATGTGTGGTCATATCAATATTTGTTAAGTTGTCTATTTTAAAGATTGTATTCTAGAGATCATGTTAAGGGGGTCAGCAGATCAAACAACTAAAGAGTTGTTATTAATAGGAGCTAATGTTAGGACAATCTCTCTAGGATTTATTTTGCCATGGTTGCCTGAATTAAAAACCTGCAAGTTGCAGCATCATAAAAATTAGGTTTTAATAAGCTTTGTTTGGTTTCCTATGGTATAGGTCATTATAAACCCCTCTTGGGTTCTAAGTGAAGTCACAATAATTCTGAGCCCCTTTTCAATAGGTGATGGCTAATCTACAAAATGGTGCAAACAGCCCTGCTAGTATTTTTTCTCAGTAACACGGCAGTCCGTCCTGCAATTTGCAGAAATTGAAATCCTTCCATGTTTATTGGTTCAGTCCATTTATTTAGAGCAAATGAAATACCTGTTTTTCTTTCATGAAACTGTGTTTGATTTTTTTTTACTTTAGTATTTGGTATGTAAGAAATAAGTTTTTTGTTTTTAAAAAATCCTTTGGGGATTTTTTTCACTGTTAAATATTTTAACACATTACTAGGATTACACATGGCATATGGCACACTTTAGAAGCTATTATTGCCTTTTAAAATATCTCCTCAGGTGGAAAAAAGCATTTGGCATACATTCATGTATGATTCATGATCTACTGACTTTGTATTTGCAGTGGCCATTGTGACTCAGATCTTAGAAAAGGACATGCTATTTTAATTCAAATCTGAATTTTGTCTGTTTCTTTAGCTTCTATTTAAATTAAGGTGGGATACTGTGAAAATCAACAGCTCACACAGTTTGTTTTTCCCTAGGGAGGGGCAAATGGGTGACTAATTAAAAGAAAGTCCATCAGTAATCATGTTATGTGTTCAACCCTAAAATTTTCTAGAAAGGAAATCCTTTCTCGTCTATATATTTCTATCTGGAAAACTGTTTTTGTTTTTTATCAAAAAGTTGTTTTGTATTTTTATAAAACAAAATTTATTTAAAGCCATAAATATCACTATTTTACATGTGGGATTTGTTGTTTTCAAGATTTTAATTTATCTCATGAAA
This sequence comes from Pipistrellus hanaki, assembly GCF_964339955.1. Lineage (NCBI taxonomy): Eukaryota > Metazoa > Chordata > Mammalia > Chiroptera > Vespertilionidae > Pipistrellus > Pipistrellus hanaki. The sequence goes on from NC_140510.1 coordinate 29,950,953, forward strand.
TAGAAAACAAATGACTTCTACTTCACCATATATTGGTTTTAGCATGGTAGAAAGATGATTTAATAATTGCAGCATAACTACTCATGTTATTTCTACTTCGTACTTCTCTAGGAAAGGCTCGTTACAAGTTTAACATTAAAACCAAATTTTGCAATTAGAAAAGGGTTAGTATTAATAGGATTTTGAAAAAACACAACAACAAAACCACTCAAAATTCTTGAAACAGCACAAGAGAAACTGTGGGGGAGGGGCTGAGTATTGGCATCTGCTCACCTCTTTTAACCCTTGCTCCTCCATAAAATGAAAACATGTTGAAGGAATTATTGTGAAAACAACAACTGAAAAAATTCGTTAGCAGTGTTTGGAAGGAAACAACAGAATAGATTTATTGAGCCTAGACAAAGCAGGCTTGACTCCCACTTCCCAGTTTTGTTATGCCTAAATACTCATTTAGAATCTGAATGCAGTAAAGACACATGGGACTCTTTCACATACCTTACACAGGGAATAATGGTGAACTCATGACAACCAAACAACCAAAGGAACAAAAGCATATTTAGAAATGCAAACTGTAAGGCACAGTTCACGCAAAGAAATAGCTTCCCTGGGTATGTGTAAGCTTAGAGGGAAGAGTCACACCCTCGAGCGGGTATCTTAATGCTGTTAGCAATGAACTTGGCTTCTAGCAGTGCCTCTTAAAAAGGAATAGGGATCTGTGAAGAGAAATGACTGATGACAGGTGAGCTCTTCCCCTCTAAGTGGGATGGATGGAGAGAGCTGGGCACAATAGCTTACAATATTCAAGGACTGTGATTTTTTTCTTACAAAGATGGAAGCCATTATTTTTAAAGCATGTGGTTTCAATGGTGCATACTTGATTTATGACTAAGAGTTCTTTTTCTCCATGCCATATTAGCATCCTCGTATAATTAGTTTTCCCCTTGAAATTTAGATTGGGCTAAATTCTATTTGGTAGTGAATATGGCATGGGCAACTTAGGTTTAAAACACATACATACCATGGAAAACTGAGACATTTTCCTTCTTGAATTTAACCAGGTAAAAATCTCTGTCCTTTCACTCCAGATATAATGCTGGCCTGATGACTTAAAGAATCCTTTGTTTCATCTACACCTCAGCCTTGTCAGAATGACATGGGTGTGTGAGCGTAGATGGATTTAACAGGATGTGAATTTGAGCACGTATTACGAATGCAAATTAAGTCTTCATTCTTTTAACCATAAAAGGCATCGACACAAATTCCAAAGCTGGTTCTACATTAAATGACCTGAGATAACAATATTCCTTCTTCCTGCGGACCTGTTTCTCCTCCCACAAGACTTAAAACTTCTTTACCTCTCCTGGGGCTTGTCAGCGCAAGCCCATAAACATTCACCTGCATAAACTTATAATTAAAAAATATATCCCAATCCTGCAGCGAGTCATTATATAGAGTATTATTCACTCTTCACAAGAAATCCCTTAAAGATCTACTGGGTGACAGCCTCATCAACTTTTTATTGCCTGCCTTGATGCATTTCCATTTTTGGAAGTTATCCTCTCACTTTCTGCTTCGCATATAGGAACACAAAAAGAAAGTCAAAGTAAGGAACCTTGAAAGAAGATCTTCATTAAATAATTAGCAAATTAGAAAATTACATACCGAAATAACCCACACATACATAATAAGATGAGATATACATGTGTTTGCATGTTTGTACGAAATACAGTCTCAGCATAGATAAATATGCACGATTTTTCTCATACAACATAATTAGAGAAACTACATATCCAGCCAAGTAGTCTCCAGAACAATTTTGTTCATATTTTCTTTCTCCTTAGCTAAAATGGCCCTGATAACTCACCACTAGCTTCATTTTCTGCCATCTCCTTCTCACCCACTCCTCTCCTCTGGTTCTCCTCCACCCTCCTTCACACTGTGTGCTTTCCTTGCAGGGCTACCTTCCCCCGCCCCCTCTGCTTCTGTTCGTTTCCCACCCCCTTCCCAACTCTCAGAAACTGGGCAAGACTCCAGGTGTCTGCGGGTGGACAAAACAATTACATAGAAACTCCAAGAGAAACAAAGAAGATTCCCTGTGTGATGTCATGAATGACCCCAACCTCTGCCGCTTCTTTCTATCTGTTTGTCCCTCAGTCACAAACAAGAGACTGAGTCTTCACTCTCCGTGTCCTTCCTTCATTTCCAGGTCATCGGCCTCTGAAAAGCCCAATATAGCCCAAACACCGCCTTTTAGACAAGTGCCTCCATATCTCGTGAGAAGGGGGTCATTTCAGGCTTGGGAGAAACAGCATTGAAGGCTACGTTTGGCTTTGCATGTACCTAAGAGTAGAGCAGGATTGGGGAACCCCAGCTCTGTGTGGACAAGCCTGAGCTCTAATGAGGGCCCTGGGAAGACCCCACCCTCACGTTTAATTCACTCTCCGAAGCTGGCAGAGCTTGCTTCTTCCCCGACTGCCACTCAGCGGGCTCTCTGTACCTGGTAAGACCTGACAATTTCATAGAGTGGATTCTAGGTAGTCAGACAGTTCTGCCCTGGCTCAGAGGATAGAGTCAAGGTGGGGATTTCTCACAGATTTCCCATCTCTCACCCTCTCCATTTCCCCTCTAAAGCCATGTGGCAAGGTTGAGGCTCCTAATCCCCTAGGGCAGCATTTCTCAACTTTTTTACTTATTTATTTTTATCATTGTTCTCTTAAGGGGACTTTTAAGGCATAGTTCTCCTAATAAATTAAAATTTTACTAGGAAAATAAAATGTCACCCATCACAATTTTATAACGCAGATGTACTGTACGCATGTTTATATACTGCATGTATCTCTGTGCTTTATATATAACACAAATTAGATAGTTTTGTTCCCTGAGTATCAATCTTCACCCTTTGTAGCTGATATTTTCCCCATTGAAATGTGTGTTTTATGGATTTCCTATGTCTCTGAGATAGGGCTGACACTGAGTTTAGCATAAATAAGGTCTCTTTAGCCCTTATATTGTCTACCTGTGATATTCTCCTGTGCACATCCCACGACATTCTCTCAGTTCATTTCATTTTGTATCCTCTCAACACTAGGAAGCACCAGGAAGCTGCATAGGGCTGTTTGGGCCAGAGGGAGAGCTGTCGTGGAGATGGGAGTGGCCCAAAACTCAAGTGGGTACAACATTCCTGTGGCGTTAGCCACTGTCCTAGCCAGAAAGCATTCTTCTGATCTCAGGGTGATGGTTGCCTGGTGTGTTATCTGCATGCCCAGGGAGACAAAGATGTTGCCCAGCACAGGCACTATTTATGAAACACGCCCCGCGGGATAAGGACTAATACTGGAGGGAGCTTATCTGGACACCCAGCACAGGATAGCTGGCTGGGGTGGGGTGGGAGTGAGGGAAGAAATATTATGGGGCAGCCCTAATGGAGAGTAAAGAGATGGTAGTCTCACAGTGGACCTTCTGGGGGTCAAGGACTATGACTCCTCTTAAGCCTCCACTTCACGCTTGCTCCGTAAGTCCTCTTGTATATTTAAGATACATTATGGTCAGGACTGCATTTTAGGAAGCTTTCAATCACTCCTTTAAAAAATACACTGAATGACTTTCAACTATCTACAGGTTGAAATGGATTCTTATTCAACTAGAATTTTAGGTCCTTCAGAAAGATTCTACTTACTTATTTACTTGCTGCGTTTTTCTAACCTGCAGTGTACATGCTCTAAACTCATTATGATCCAAATAACAATTGACATGCCTCTGCTGGTATTATGTTCTTGACTTGTAATAAGCTCTCATTCTACTGCCACCTATTTAAACCCTGCCCTCCCAACACCAAGGTCAGCCTCTGGAAAGTCATTTCCGGTTTTTCCTAACAGATATTAATTTTTCCTCCTTCAAACTCTCATTTCATTCCCTTGTGCAAGTACTGAAGAGGAAATCAAATTACAATAAAAGATAGAATAAGGTGGTTAGCTGCTAGTCTCTCTGTAGAACAAGGATTCAATTGCATCCATCTTTGAATCTTATGTAGTGCCTAGTGCTCACAGTAAGGACACAGGAATAGTATTCAGTTTCTGGTATTGTTACTTCCAGGTCAGAATAGGGAAGAATTCTGCTGGAAACACCCACCTCGTACCTCCTCTGTGCAGTGGAGAAGGACACTGGAGCTGCCTCTAACACTAAAGAGACATAAATTCATTTAGATAAGCAAAGATAAGGAAGACAAATGTTTTATTGTCACATTCCTGTCTTTTTGTTTTGCTTTGATTACTTGTGTTTTCTTTGAGAAAAAAGAATTGATAGGATGGATCAATAGGCCTTACAACCTAGATGGTTGTTCCTCCTGTTTCTGAATATTCTCTTTAAATACAAAGCCAAAAATAGATCCTTTAACTGGAGCTGATGGAGATCCTAACTCAAGAAATCATTCATTTTATTTGCTTTTATTATTATTTTTCCATTTTCTCAGATCACTCCCTCTCCCTCCCCCCACTTCCTGCCCCTCTTGTGGGTGATCTCTCTGATATCCAGTTCTCTCAGATTTTTTGAAGTTAAGCAATGCAGCTAGATGCAAAAATCTAGTTTTTATTATTATGTGTGTAGAAGATATGTATTGCTTGTTTGGGACATGTTTTCGAAGACAAGTCATATCCAGAATCAAATGAGAAAATTAAAACTATCCAGAGACTTTGTTCATGTGAAGGTCATTTTGTGCTTGAGATTCAAAAGCAAAACAGCTGAAACTTGAAGTATATTGGATTTTTTTTTTCTCCCCTTTTGGTAACCATGGGGATAGCATAGTATCATATAAACAAAGCTTGTGAGAAGGAATAATCTTGGAAATTCTACTGAAGAATAATTTAAACCTTGTTCTGACACCTGAATCATGGGGTGGTTCTTTTTGTCAACATTCTTTGCTCTTCAGAACCAGAAATGCCAGTATCTGTGTGGTGACTGGTCCCGCCACGTTGCTGGGCAAAAGCATTGTGACAATGGAATTTTTCTAAAATCATTTTGAAATAGTTGCATGTGCCCAAGGAACACTCAAATTATATTTTCATCACAAAAATTTCATTTTGGAACTATTATTGATATTCTGCACTAAATAAAATGACATTTGGAACAACTAAATTTTTATTCTTAGCTGAGTGAAGCAGAATACATTCCAAGAAATTCTTTTAGCATCTGAAAATGTCTAGGTGTTGTGTATGATGGAAATAATGTGCTTTTGTTCATTTTAATCCAATACTATCTTTAATGTTCATATCTTAAAATGGATGTACCCTGTTTCCCCGAAAATAAGACAGTGTCTTCTATTAATTTTTGCTCCCAAAGATGCGCTAGGTCTTATTTTCAGGGGATGCCTTATTTTTCCATGAAGAAGAATATGGTACACATTTATTGTTAAATGAAAATAAAGGAAATTTATTACCTGTATACGGTACGGTAGTATGGTAGTTGTCAACACAAACCAGACAAACTGTGAATCCTACAGTATCAAGAATTTACTCATTTATTCAATGACAATCATGTCATCATCTTCTGGAACATCATCATAACAATCCAATTCCTGAATTTCCTGGTAAATTTCTTGTGACTCCATTTCTTTCAGAATCAGTGGACCAAATCTCTAATGTTTAGCAATAGCACTGTCTTTAAATGAGTACTTCTTGTCAAGGTAGCCTGCTCGCAGTGCATTTGCAATGCAACTGTCAGTGATTTTCTCCCATGAATTCTTCACCCAAGTCACAACTTCTTGCAGTTTAGGTTTCACAAAGTTTACAGTAAATTAATTTTCATTCTGAGACAGAGCCTAGGGGGCCTTATTTTTGGGGGATGCCTTATATTTCACTCAGAAGGAAACCTGTAAGTAGGTCTTATTTTCAGAGGATGTTTTATTTTCGGGGAAACACAGTATATATAGTTATACTAGTATATATTTTAATTTAAATGATTTGTATTGTTGTCTTTTGTTTTGATAGAATCATCATTTTAGATCACCCCTTTTCTTAAGAAACAATAAACATTCTAGCCATAAAATGGTTCTATTCTAAAAGCACTTCTGAAGTTGTATAAAACAAAACCCCATTAACTATCACTGGTTACCAAGCTGCTGTGTTGGATTGATATCCAGGAGTGTAGTGGAGGGACTAAGTTGAATTGTCATCTGGGAGTATGTGGCCACAGATCAGTGAAAGAAGATGTGGAGGCGAGGGTGGGCGGAGAGACACTTTTCTAGAGAACTAAACAGTTTTCACTGTAAAATCCCTATAGGAGTGATTAATGAGAAAGACAAAAGAGGATGATGAGAAAGACAGCAGCTCTGATAAAACTAATCTCTATAACAAAGAACATTCTAATAGCATTTTTCATTCTTCTGGTATTTGCATTTTTATTTCCTGCCCCATGGCAAAGTATATCAGTTGCTACTTTAAAAAAAAAAAAAAAAAATATATATATATATATATATATATATATATATATATATATATATATATATATATATATATATTGAATTCAGAGAGGAAGGGAGAGGGAGAGTGAAACATCACCGATGAGAGAGAATCAATGACTGGCTGCCTCCTGCACCCCCTATTCAATCCATGTGCCTTGACTGGAATAGAACCTGGGACTCTTCAGTCTGCAGGCCGACATTCTATCCACTGAACTAATCTAGCCAGCGCTATCAGTTACTACTTTTCATGGTGTTCTTTCTCCAGATCTGTGCTCCACAGCTTCCTTAAAGCTCTGGTTGTTTATTTATTGCAGTGGTATATGGGTATGTTGGAGGGGGAGTTTAGGGTGGTCTGCCATTTGTTTTGACAGAACCATCAGGGTCTTTAGCATGAGGGAGAATACAACATTAAAAATAAAAGATCATAATTGTTCTAGGTATGGGTCCTTTGTAAATCAGGTGTTTGTAACTGAAAAACTGGTTATACATCGAAATATCTTTCACAGTGTCTATGTTAGAGATCAGCATTTTTGTATAAAGGTGAATGTGGGTTCTGTGGAAGCAGTGAGGTTGGAATTCTGTGAGCTTAAACCTCTGATCTATGACTTAGTGTTTGGAAGTCAGGAATGTGTACCATGTGGGAAAGTGTTGTTGCGGCTCAGACCCATTTTGGTCTTGTTTTGCAGCTTAAAAAAAAAAAAAAAAAAATCCACTGAAAGTCTTTGGTGGGGAATGTGGCCTTCAAACAAGTTTTCTTTATTCTTTTGTTATTCTAGAAATTAGATTATATCAATTAGGAAGCAATCACATTTCCCCAATGCCCAAAGGGAGTTTCATGTTCATGTTTTATTCTTTGGTAATTCACATAAAGTTATGAGTGTGAACAAGCCTCAGGCATCAGAGCACATTACCAGCTTCCTTGAAGATTCTATAACAAAAGAATGTTCTTTGGGTCAATAATATGTGATACAAAAGGGATATAAGAACTGCAATGATGAAGCCCTCTTTGGTTTTCCTTTATAAATAATACAAATCTCTATGCATAGAGAAATTTATATACTATATATATATATGTTATATGCATACAAATTTATATGTAGAATGAAAGCTATATATAGTTGAACAAATACATATACCTTAAATATGTAGTTGCTATATTTATTGTATATATTTATATATGACATATATAAAAGCCTAAGTGACCATTCGACAGGTAGCTATGATGTGCACTTACTATTAGATGGGAAAGACACTCAATGCACAAGCATGGAAACATGGAACAGACTGATGAATTTCAGATGGAAGTGGGGAGAGGGAGGGTATGAAGAGATTAACCAAAGATCTTATATGCATACTAGAGGCCCAGTGCACAGATACATGCATTGTTGGGGTCCCTCAGCCTGGCCTGTGGGGATCAAGCCAAAACCAGCTATCTGACTTCCAAAAAGGGGTCCCGAATTTTGAGAGGGCACAGGTCAGACTGACGGACCCCACTGGTGCATGAATCCATGCACTGGGTCTCTAGTATGTAGATAAAATTCTAGGTAGAAAAACTAAAATGTAGTTATTTCTGAAGCACAATGATTATGTTAACATTAGAAGTTTGAATATAAATTAATTTACAATACTCTATCCAACTCTAGTCCCCAGTTCCTCTTCCAATAAAGGAACATGCTGGGAAGGGCAGGGCCTGAGCAGCAAGCTGTATGACTTAGCACATTCCAATCTCCCTCTTTCCCTCAGCCATGTACCTTTAATCCAATTTAGTGTTAGGTTAAAGTAGGACTTGGTGAACTACTGTATTCTTCTGATAGAGTCCTCTGTGCTTAGCTGGCATCCCTCTGTGGTCTGAAATGGCAGACTACTGCAACTATGTTTCTTACTATTGTTTTTAATAGCATTTTTTTGGGTCAACAAATATTTGTCAAAGATCTACTATGTGCCTTGACCCCAGACTCCACCTGCTGCCACCATGGCCAGGAGCCTCTGCCATCTCTGCCTCGGCCCCCACCCACTGCAGCTTTAGTCTGGAAGGAAGAATGTCCAGAAGGATGTCTGGTCTAATTAGCATATTATTCCTTTATTAGTATATTATAGATTATATTTTTATTAGAGGCCTGTTGCACAGATCCATGCACCAGTAGGGTCCCTGCCATGGCCTGTGCCCTCTCACAATCTGGGACTTTCAGGGGATGTTGGATATCCAGTTTTGGCCTGACCCCCACAGGCCCCAATTTAGACAGGAGGGAGCCCAATCCTGTATGTTGAGCATCTGTCCCCTGGTGGTCTGTGCGTGTCATAGCAACTGGTCAACAGGTCATTAGGTCATCCGGTCACTTAGGCTTTTATATACATAGATGTATATTAAATTTGTATTGTATATGTATTATGTTGTATTATAATTAAAATAGCAATTTAAGGGTTTTTTTGTAAAGTGTATTTATGTGCAGATATATTGAAATATAAGATTAAATAGTTATTTTCGATGAATTCTAACCGCAGATTTCGGAACCAAATTAAAGAAAATAGTCACTGTAATGAGAAGATACAGTGTATCTGAGAAACACAAAATACTTGGGGAAGGCAATTGGGTTAAAAAAGGAGATATATGTACTGCTATATGTAATACTTTAAACAATTAAAAAAAAGAAAGAAAGAAAGAAAGAAAGAGACACAAAATAGAGTTTTTGGCCTGTGGGGGAGAAGGGAAGATAATAATGTGCATTTCACTGACAGTGATTGGTGTTTCCAAATATCTCTAGCTGAAAGTATTGGAGTTAAGTAGTGAAACAACACATCTTCATAAGTCCTTGGGTAACTTTGACTTTATAACTAGCTCTGTTTATTGATCCAATGTGATTTCCCTTTACTGAGAAAAAAAGGCCTTTAAAATCTCATGGCTTCTTGGTGGTCAAGTACTTTGTAGAGCATAATATTCTGATGAAGAGAGTGAGAATAAATCATAAACATATGGATTACATTTATGTCCAAATGCCTGGGCTTTTTAAGAGGTTATAATGGAAACGCCTTGATTCGGAGTAGGAAACATACCTGAAAAAGACACAAAAATGTGAGTAACAGGGAAATTTAAGATACAGAGTCTGCATGAAGTTGAACTGCTTTCCCATTAAAAAATGTCTAGGTCTATTCTGGAAATACACAGCCAAGTCCTGGAATCACTGGTCTGTGTTAAGAATTCAGTTGTGCATGAAATTTGTTAAGTGGCCCAGAGGGCAGCCAGTTATATAATCTACAAATACCACCCTGAATAATACAGGATTCCCACCATGTGTCTTGGAAAACCTCTTTTTTACAGGGCACTAGGGGAATACATATTGTCCATGCATTTGTGTGTGTGCATGTGAGTGTGCGTGTATGTGTGTGCATGTATAAAACATCTTCTAGCAGCATGCTTTTGGAAATAGAGCATTTATATCCTAATAATGCAATCTCCTACCATTTTGTCTGATACATATGCATGAAATTTATTTATCCTTTTTTCTTAAACCTAGTTAACATGTACAATAACCTTCCTGAGAGGAAGGTGTGTGCACCTGAGACTTTGGAAGGGGATGAGGGAATTGACTAGGGCACATTCTACCTCCCATGTGGGACAGTGGCATTGCTTGTGGGTTTTCTTTCATCTCTGCTATACTCTCATTCGCCTAAAGCCCACGGAGGAGTGATGGCAGGGTTTCTGAAAGAGCAGTGAGTCAGCTTCTCTCCAGCCAGTTACTGGAAACTTCCTCACAGCAGGATGATCTTATGTGCCCTATGATTCCTCATAAAACCAAAGTGCACCCTCTCCTCCCCCCACCTTTTTTTTTTTTTTTTCCATCTCCTCCTAGGCAGGAGAAGGACACTGAGAAGTTCCAGGGATGACTGGAGGAGAGAACTATTTGAAAAACAGACCTACATTAGGGCTGCGGCTCAGTGGTGGGTGGTCCTCAGGCCTGAAGCAGGATGGTATGTAATTACAGACTAGGGTGCAGGTAATAGAAGTGGCTCAACACAGGGGGCCTCCTGGCATGTTTCCCGTAACCTCCAAATGTCTCACACTTCACCATTGTACCCAGGGCTGCTCTGAACCTCAAGAAATTGCTCTTGTGGTCTTATAATTGAACCTGAAAAGCCTGAAGCAAAATGGAACTTGAAATTTTCCAAGTCATTTGCCTCTGTGGCCCCTGCAAACCAGCTGTCTCCCTTCCCTCCCTGTGCTGGGAGAAACACCGCTTTCCCAAAGCCCATGATGTACAAGGAGTGTCTTGTTGACCATAAGGAATAGGATGAGCAGTTTCCCACACTCCATTAGCAGCATCTACATGCAAATTTTTCATTTGTGTGAATACAGAGGATCCTTGAATTTTCATTGTTCAGCATTGTTATAACATTGATGAGAAGCCATAGAAACTTAACTCTTGTTTATACCAAATAGCCTATGGTAAAATTGGTTTTATTAAAAGTCATTGCACTTAAAGTCATAGAACCTATCAATACTACAGTGAGGACCTACTGCAGTTTTTCTCTTTTGTTAGTAACTACAATTTGACATTCTTGAATAATAGCAATGATAGCCATTACATCTTTTGACAAGGCCAGGCATCAATCATTTTCTGTTTGTTCATGTCCTGATTATAAATTCTTTCTCTAGATCACTAGAAGATTTCCCATCTTACAATTTTGCAATTTTCAAAACATGCCTCATTCTTTTCTGAGCCAGAATATACAGAGAGGGACCAAATCTTGCTTTGGCTCCATGAACAAGCCAGCACTATAGCCTTTGAAGCACAGGTAAAAGGAAAGCAAAACTTTGTTGTCTGCCACAGATTTTTTAGATTTTTTTTTTAATCACAGCTTCTGCATTAGTATTACTGGCAGCAAGTGCAGACCCTGACAGAGACACCTGAGGGTAATTCCCAGAGCTTTGAGACAACTGTATCAATGGCAGAATCATCACCACAAACACTTCCTGAACCCTCTGCATGTGGGCATCTGTATGGCCAGGTGGTCCCTCAGCTTCAGCATCACCTAGGATGGTTTCTCCCAGTTTTTCCCAAGTGGTCAGCCCCAGAAACACCTCCATAGGAACAGATTCTTGGCCTTGGAACATCTTGTTCTCTCAGTCTCAAAAAAGGGCAAAGCTGGAAGGACCACATTCTAGACACATCATTCAGTCTGCTATTGCTCCACCTCATTCTCTATCAATGGCTCTCCAAGGTTTTTTTTGCAATGATCCATAGAAATCTAAATGCAGCACAAATACACACACATACACTACACACACTATACATAACAGAAATAGTAATTTCACAAAACATTACTCTGAGATTTTTTTCCTTTTACATATATACTAGAGGCCCGATGCATGAAATTCATGCAAGGGGCTTAACCCTAGCAGCCATGGTGGCTTGCCTGGGCCCTTGCAGCCCTGGTTTTGTCCAGAAGGTTGTCTGGAAGGTTGTCCAGAAGACGTTTGGATATTCAGTCTAATTAGCATATTATGCTTTTATCATTATAGATTTTTCAAATTTAAATTTTATTGATTTCAGAGAGGATAGGAGAGGGAGAAGGAGATAGAAACATCAATGATGAGAAAGAATCATTGATTGGCTGCCTCCTGCACTATATGCCCCACACTGGGGATGGAGTCCACAACCTAGGCACATTCCTGACTGGAATCAAACCCAGGACCCTTCACTTCACAGGTTTATGCTTTATCCACTGGGCCAAATCAGCTACCACTATATGTTTTTTAAATTCTTGTCATGACACACCAAATTGATTTCATGAGCTGCAACAGTCACAACCTATAATTTTAAATGAAGTGCTCTATATGATGTGGTTTATTAGCTCATTTGAAAACTTTGCTAATATCATTATGATAGCTGTGATTTATGTAGCATCTACCATATGTCAGGGACTGAAGTAGGTGCTTTACATACATTACTTCTAATCCTTACAATTCTTTTGCAAGATGTTATGCATATTTATCAAGTTTGAATAAAAAAATTTAGTTAAAATATTTAGGTTCTGTAATATGAGTTAGCTTTCTGAAATATTTCTATTTACAAAGACTGAGTAGGTGTATACATGTGTGTAGAGATGTATTAAATATAATTAAATATATATAATAAGATAATGAATGGACTCAAAAGGAAATAGATTATATGAGCAGGGGAAGGCCTCTCGAGTAAAATAAACAAATGAATTCTCTATAATAATTCATAAAACAAGTTTAAGGCTTGGGGTACAGCAACTATAAAATGAGAACCCATCATGTGTCAAACCAGTACAATTTTTGTAGGCTAAAATTTTTCTCTTTCTGAAGAGAAGAAAAAAATAACATATTTGTTTGTCTTTTTAAAATTTTATAAACAATTTCTTATACCTTATATATAGAAGAGTGAGTGTGCTGCCTAAACTTGTCTCAATATATGGAAAAAAAACAAAAAACAAAAACCTAATTAAAAATGAAAAAATCACATGAGAGTCAATGTTGTTTGACCAACTGCTCTCTAAATACTTGGTTAGGCTGGACATCTTCAGCAGGAAATGACACACTGCTTTTGCTTTTGTTCTGTTTTGTTTTGTTTTAATTTACCCAAAACCATTCATGCTAGAGAATGAATCACAGTGATGTTTAAAGATATTTTGTCTCTCTGACCAGTTTAATACTCCCAGGTTCAAGATCACAGAAAAAACCACTCCCTTCACTGATATTCCTTGCAGTGTGACTAGCTCCTGGAAATAGTACTTCTGTGCTAGGTTGGAATGTATTGCTTTCTCCAGCCCTGTTGCTTGGCATATATTTATGCTATAGGATTATGAATATTTTGTAGTTGACATTAAAAAAAAAAAAAAAAAAAGCAAGCATTCTGATGGTATGGCTCAGCTGTTGAGCATCACCCAGGAACAAATAGGTCACCAGTTAGATTCCCGGTCAGGGCACATGCTTGTGTTGTGGGCTGGATCTCCAGTAGGGGACATGCAAGAGACAGCCAATCAATGTTTCTATCTATTATTCTCCCTTCCTCTATCTAAAATTAATAAAAACATATTATTTTAGAAAGCAAGCAATTTATCTGCATTGTTCTTTGTGTCCTAAATAAGCATTGTTTTTGTTGTTATTAATCCTCACCCGAGGATAATTTTCCATTGATTTTTAAAGAGAGAGGAAGGGTAGGGGAGAGAGAGAGAGAGAGAGAGAGGGAGAGGGAGAGAGAGAGAGAGAGAGAGAGAGAGAAAGAGAGAGAGAGAGAGAGAGAGAAACATCTATGTCTCACATGGATTGGTTGTCTCCTGCACACGCACCGACAAGGGTCAGTGGTTGAGCCTGGAACAGGGGTATATGCCCTTGAAGGGAATTGAACCTGGCACCCTTCAGTCCATGGGCTGATGCTATATATCCAATGAGCCAAACTGGCTAGGGCTAAACAAGCCATCTTGACCAATAGCCAGTTGAGTTCAATCTGCTATTCATCTCCAGCCAAATGCTGACAACTTGATCCTCCTCCTCCTGGTTCATAAATATTCTTTTCCTCCCAATTGGAGCTTCTCAATGACAGTCAAACTCTACAAGGCCTAAGAACAGCCATAAAACATAAAGAAAATCTGAAGTTATCCTACCTTAACACAATCTACAGCTCAAAAACTACAAAATGAAAGCAGCAGGAATTTTTTTAACCTTTTTTCTCTGCCTTTTTCTTTGGAGGGGAGGAGGAAAGGAAGCCAGTGATGATTAAATCAGAAAGAAGTTACACATACAGGCTTTTAGGGAACTTTCAACCATTCATGTGACTTTCCAGGAATAGCAAAAGGCCAATTCAAACCAAAACATTTATGGGATATGAGCTGTAATGGGCCAAAGGATCAAATGGGACAGACCTTGCCATAGTAAAATAAAACACTCCCAAGAAGAGAGTGATAAAAGTGCACTTAGAAAAATTATACCAGCATGGATGCAAGTGAATTCTTGTATATAATAATTTAAATTAAGACATCTACTTATGTAAGAATTTATGAGTTCACCCAATAACAATTACAGGGACTAAAGAGATAGTCTTCCAGTACATCATCAGCAATATTTTTCTGAAACTCTAATTTTATTTATTTAGAATTCCTGCAGGAGTGATAGTGTAATAATGTACGGAAGCAGTCATGTGCTTATTCATCTCTTTAATTTTATAATTGTCCCTGAAAAACTACTTAGAATAGTGACAGTCAAAATGTTAAAGGATCCTGGACATACCTTTAATTTTACCTTCTTGGAGGTTTTTTTGCACTATTTTGATAGAAGAAGGAACTCTAAAATATATATTTTCTCATTTGTTTATTATGTAGGTTCCTAAGATTACAAATAAATACTTTTAATCTTCTTGCCTGGTAAATAATAATCCACTGAGAGGTTAGTAAGCCAGATGTCAATCACCTTGATCTCTTTACTTGACATATGAGAATCTCCTTCTTCTTTAGAATCTTATAAGGGCAAAAATTTCCCCCCATTCAGTGACAATTATCAGACTCCAAGAAAATCATAAGTCAAGAAGTATGTAAATCACTGAAAAGAAGAGTGACAAAATTTAAGAGGATATTGCAACTCCGTAAGGCCATCTACTCTTGGCAGCTAGTAAGGGAATAAGATGAATAGTGGCCCTTAACTTCCTAGGTCATAAGTTATCAAAAGTAGCTTAGAAATGTTACCCAAAGCATATAGAAAATGACTGTTAGGGCTTAAATTCATCTGGAATGGACTCCAGTTTTGATTGTATAGCTCTGCCTACATTCATTCACTCAAAAGACCACCCACTGAAAGTCAGACATCGCCTCCAACCTCCCACCCTCAACCCCAAAGATCAGAGAACTGTCTGATTATCCACCACAGTTCACCTAAGTTCTACCCACCTCAGGGCTGTGTTTTAACTTAATGAAAATCTTTGTCTTTATTACCTAGTTTTTTTCTTAAATATGAAAAGTTAACTCTAGCCATGTGTACATTCTGTCACTTCTCCCAAGAAGTCCCTCATGAATAACTACATTTTAAGACTGGTTCGTGTAATATGACATCATGCAAAATAAACCAAAGCAGATTTTCTGAACATAGTACACATGACAACAAATGCCAAGATATGGCTCATGTCCAACATGGATTCCACTTCAAACATTTGGCTGCAGGAGAAAAGAAATTATTATTTTTTTTAAGTTGGAAATATTTTTACATGAAACAGAGAGCAATTATCAAAATCACAAATTTCTGTTTTGCCTTCAGCCTCACTGGGTTTTCAGAGCATTTTTGAGGGAAGTCACGCTATCTGTATTTTAGACACAGGATATAAGACAGCTAAGGGCAACATTCTTTACTCACATTACTCATGTGACATAACTCACTCAAAGTCTCAGGACTCATGGTGAGCAATTATCAGAAGTTACAGTGTAAACAAAAAACAATTCCATAACCCTCAAAACCATAAATTTCAATTATTTTTAGCACAAGCAGAACATTGGGAAAATGCTGGTATCTTAGCGGGACAACAACATTCAGAACTAAAAGCATTCTTTTCAGATGAGAAGTCTGTAAAATGTAAATTTCTAGTTTCATTTTCTCCTGATCCCAGGAGAGATTTATGGGGTGACAGAAATCTTTGGAGGTGAGATTTTGGATATGAGATAGAAATCTTGAGTCTTCCTTGGTCTCCATTTGACCACTGCCTTCCTTACTTTAGGCCTCAAATTCCTTATCTATAATTGAATGCTATGAAAAAGATAGTATCTAAGAGTTTTTCCTTCTAAATTTGGTGAGTGTATGATTCTTTCAGAACTTTCTCATGAATTCTGTCTGTGTGACAAACTTTATCTCACTAAAAATAGGTGGGTGTTTAATTTGCTCACTATGTTGTCTGACTAAATGCATTGACCTCTGTGCCATGATTCCTAACATTCCTCACTGCAGATTACACATTGCAGATGTTTAGTTCAGTGATATCGGGGAAAAATCTTGTTCCTACCTCAGGCAGCATCATGGATTAACAAGCATAGTTCTACGTGGCCTTCAGGTTTTACCTTAAGATTTCTTAGTTATGGAGCTGGTGATAGATACTCCAATTAGAAAGCATAAGATAGTTTTTACATGTTAGAGACCCTCTAATTGATATCTGTGGTTAACAGAGCAGTGATTAATGTGGAAGCAAATAGTATTGCAATGCCTAAGTTTATTTGTACCATGCCTCCAAGATGTAAATTAATGATAATGCCTTATGTGTTAGTGTTAGGAATTATAGCCCTAAATATTCCTTCAACATTTTAAAATGCATCATCTTAACTAAAGCTTTTTAGTTTAAGTTTATGTTCAAAAGAGGCAAGCTTTACTTTGTTTCTTTTAAGTCTTGTAGTCATTTTAATTTGTGTTTATATACGTAAGGAAGTAAAAGAGTGAGAGGAAAGAAACCTATTACTCTAGATAATTTTCATATTTTACATTTATCCTATTCAGGTGAATATTGTTTTCTAGTCACGTTATTTATGTCTACACAAACTAGCTAGGTAAGAAATGAAGACTTCCCAGTATACATGGCTGGCTACATTTCTAACTTGATCTCAACCTTCCCCCAAAGTTCTACTAAAAATACAATAAAAGTTTTGTAAACGAAATAAATGGTGCTGGACTGAAGCCAGTTCTGACTTGGTGCGGGGACACTATGTTAAATATTCAGAACACTTGTGTGCCATCATTAAACTACCAGTAGCCTAAAAACAGTCATAGTGGGAGCATATGTCATGGAAATTGACAAAAACTATTGTCTTTCTTTTTGTTTTGTTTTTTCTAAGAGAGCCATTAGCCAGCACACCACTGAACTAACCCCTAAGGAAAGAGACCCTCAAAACAAAGACATCAGATGAGAGTTGCCAGTATAAAGTCGGAACCTAGGAAGCAAATATGTAAGTGGTCCTTTACTTAGTAGAAGGCTGAAGAAAAAACAAGAGCTTTCAGTGAAAAAAGTCTAATCCCCCATCCAAAAAAATTATTTAATGCAGAAAATCTTGGAAAAGTTATGAATTTGAGACCCCAGTTGCCTGTGATGCAGAAAGACAAAGTGGGACTGGAAATAGAAAAAAGGTTCTTAAATGAGATTGGATATTTAGATCCCCTCAACTGCTATGGCAGCTGATCTTCTTCTGAAGAAGCTGGGAGAGGTGAAATGATCTAGGATATAAGCTGATGTGCACCAGGGGTAGTGAGAGTGAGGCTGATGTCCTGTACTGAAACCAGGGAAACCAAGAGAGAATAAGCATGCTGAATGGAGAGTGTCAAGCTCTCTTCTCTCATTTTGCTTCAGGTTGTAGCAACCAGGGAACTGCCCTGAAAGGTGAGGGGTAGTTACTAATGCTGACAGTTGGGGATATTGCCATAATGGCTTGGTCCCCACCAGATAAACCTGTGGCAAAGTCAACAGCTACCTTCACCTACATGAATACCAGCATTTTACTCTTACTTTCACTCTAAAAATGTCAATTGACAACAGGAGTGAACAGATATTACAGGAAAAACATGTAAAAAGAAATGACCAAAACAAATAGCTTTTGAAAAGAACCTGGAGGAAATAGAGACCATGTAGAAAATATTTAAAAGCTAATTAATATTCTATTCTCAAAGCTAAGAAAAAGGTATTGCATCCATGTTACACATGCAGCAGATTGTGTGAAGGACCATAGAAAAATGGACAAAATCTTTGCAATTAGAAATATATTAACATGACTCAAAAAATAATCAGGGAACTTGAAAGATAAAGTCAAAAACAAGATAAAACAAAGAAAATTAGAGAGCAAAGTTAAGAAAGATATAAGATAAAGTCTAATTTCTGAATAATGTAAGTTCTCAAAGGAAATAATGAAACAAAATAGAATGGAAAAAGTGTCAAAGAAATATGAATATTTCCTAGAATTAAAATCAATAAAATTTCATATTGATTGGTTTACAGATTCACAGCAAAAAAGAATTTTAAAATATTCTAATAAAGGCACCTGGATATGAAATGCCACTATAGTAGGAGTAGAAGATTCTATTAAAGCAACTGGTATAGAATGGGAGAAATCACTTGAAAGACTGAGAGTCAAAAAACAACATTAGAAAGTAGAAAATAATGAACCAATATTTTTGAAAATCTGAGGAAAATTATTTACAACCTATAATTCTATAACAAGCAATTTTCATAAATAGGTAGAAAAAACATGCTGTTATTTGCAGATAAAAAATAAATATTTTTAACTGCATGGCCTCAAAAAGATGCTTCCCACATACCATTTCTTCAGAAGCTATTGAAAAATATTCTTTCAGCAATGTGAGGGAATAACCTCAGAAGAGGAAGCTAGAAACTTCAGGAAACAGGGGTTCAAAAACATAAAAGAAAAGAAAATCCCCAGGATATTGATGGAGAAGTCCCAGGACAACAGCTGCCCTGAGGCTGATAAAGAAACTAGTCCAGTTGGAGAAAGAAGTTGGATTGATCCAGATGGAATACCTGACATGTTGGAATGCCTGGAATGTATTTGGCAGAGAGTTTCAGGTTGAATTAGAAATCTCATATAATAAAAGCCTAATATGCTAAGTATCTGCTAGTTCTACAGTTCAACCAGTTGCTATGACAAGCACTGACCACCTGGGGACAGATGCTCCAACTGGTAGGTTAGTTTGCTGCTGTGGTCCAGCCAATTGGGACTGGCAAGATGGACTGGACATGCCCTGGAGCTCTCCCATGGTCCCTCCCTACCCAACCTCCGGTGGTCGCTCCCCACCCTGATCACACACCGGTGGGGTCCCTCGGTCTGCCCTGCACAATCTAGCAATCTGGGACCCTTCAGGAAATCTCAGAGAGCCAGTTTTGACCCGATCCCCACAGGCCAGGCAGAGGGACCCCACTGGTACACAGCACTGGGCCTCTAGTTGTTACATAAAAGACTAAGCAAAGAAAAATATTGAGCTAATGTAGTGAGGGCAAGGTAAATGCATCTGCTTTTATGTTGGAGTGAGAAATAGCATAGTTTGAGTAAGTCAACAAATGACATGTACAACTGGTTGGCTCCTTAAATACTTTATAGTAATAAAGAAGGGTAATATGCTAATTAGACTGGACGTCATTCCAGAGATCCTTCCTGATGAAGCTGGGGCCCGAGTGAAGCCAGCCCAGGTCCTGGGTGCCTGTGGGTAGCCAGAGGAGGGACGCAGCCCGGGTCCCGGGTGCCGAAGGGAAACCAGTGCCAGTAGCCAGGGGAAGGAAGGCCTACTCTTGTATGAATTTTTGTGCATCAGGCCTCATATTATTCTAATAAAATAAATGTATTTAAAGAAAACAAAAGTGATCAACTGGAAAATTTAAGCCAAATTCCATCACTTTTATACCATAACATATTGACACTATTATTTGAATAGTTTAAATATTTTTAAAAACTGAAAGTCATGATTTGCTTTTATTCCAGTCTAAAAGTTAAGACTAGAGGTTAGTTACAATGTGGTCAGCCCACTTCTTAACTTACTGTAGCCCTTGAGTAAGCAAGATCAGTATTTCCAAACTACTTGTACTGATTGAAAATTTCTATGAAATTGCTTTATTTTACATGACCATGCCCATTTTCTCCTGCTGTGTTAGTTTGCTGGTACTATCTAACAAATTACTACAAGTTTGTCAACTTGAAACAACACCTTTTTATGATCTCACAATTGCCATGGGTCTGGAGTCTGGCATGGCCTTGGTGGGTTCTCTGCACAGGGTCTCCCAAGGTTATAATCATTGTGTTGCCAAGGTTGCGATTTTATCGGAAGCTCAAGGTCCTCTGTCAAGCTCCTGTGATTGTTGTCAGAATCCACTTTCTTGTAGCTGTAGAACTCATGGTAGCTTGCTTCTTCAAGGCCAGTTGGTGAGAAGAACATTTCTGATTTCCTGAGTGCTTTTTTTTTTTTTTTTTTTTTTTTAATAGACTCATCTGAATAAGTCAAACACATTCAGGTTAATCTCCCTTTGTTTAAGATAAGATAAACTGATTCAGGGCCTTAATTACATAGGCGTAATCCCTTTATCTTGTCACTTAAAATAAACGAATCAGAGGAGCTATATTCTGTCATAGTTAATGTCCTTTCCACACTCCACAGGAGGCGATAAAACAGGACTGCTGGATATGTAGACGAGGGTATGTGAATCATGGGGGCCATATTAGACTTATGCCCCCTGCACCTGTTTTAGATTCTTATCTACAGCTATATTTGCTAAAAATCAGCTTTAGAACTTCAGATATCCCAGGAAATATTCTAAAATTAATTACTTTCTTTTTATTTGCACTCATTTCCCCCCTATATTATATTCTGTGGTGATATCCTTATTTCTTGTTGGAATACATATTCCAGATACCTTTGAAAAGCTGAAATTTGGAGAGAAATTCAAATCCTCAGTGTTAACTGTTTAGGTTAGCTTCTTCAAGGTTTGCTAAATCAAGTTAATTATTTCTTAAAAAGTGTTGCATATGCCTACCACCCTACTCCTCAATGCAAGAGTTATTCCTGAAAAGGCAAGGATCTTATCCTTGATTTTATTGGAACACATTTTCCAAAAGAGAACCTTGTAGAATAAAACATGCATGCTGGCAACCTTTTCATTTCTATAAGGGCAAGCCATTCTTCTAAATTAGTAAAAAAAAAATAATTTGTTTTTATAAATAAGCAATGGCTGATAAGACCTGCCTCATTATTGAAATCCATCATTTTAGTCTTCCCTCTCTAAGGGCACAGTGGCTGTCAGTATTACTTGTTACATTAGCACTAAAAGTCCATTTTCATAGACAGACAATAAGCTTAGAGCATTATGATCCTTTTGTAAGTGTGCTTAAAACAATAGTAAATACAAACAAAACAATAAAAATTAGGAGCATTTACAGGTCTTAAATGGTATCTTAAATCCAGAATACATATTTAAATATATTCAGACTTTATTAAAAAAAAGAGATTGTTCTTAAAATTCAAATTTAGGAACATATGAACAATACTTTATTAAATTTAACTCAATTAGAAATATGATTTCAAATATTTAGAAATCTTTCTGCTTTCAAGTGAATTCTTTTTTGGTAGGCAAACATTTGCTTTTTGTCTAATTTGTCTTATAATTTTGTAGGATGAAATGTCTAAAATAGGTGTATTCCTATAAACACTTGGGTCATCTATAGTGTTTTATTAAGAGAGACAACCCAGCTTGGAAATAATGATCTTTAGCCCTAGTGAGTGGAAATTCCCCAAACTTCTAAATTAGAATCACTTTTCTAAAGGGGAAAAAATGATAAATGATTTCAATAACTCAATCTGTTCTATGAAAGTTTCATGAGAAAAGGTAAATGTATGTTGAAAAGAAATTGTTTTCATAAGTTCCAAAGTGCATTGCCAACACATATTTTGAATGTTCTTTTGTTTCATTTTTTATTTTTACAAAAACTTCTGGAAGAGTGCTACCAAAATAAACTGCAGAGTTCCTAATAATCTTTGTTACAATTTAAATATACTAATGATCACCATAACTGTCCCTTAAATCAGTTAGAGTTTGGCCCTAATTTCTTATTTTTTATTTATAGTAGAGGCCAGGTGCATGAAATTTATGCATGGGTAGAGTCCCTAGGCCTGGCTAATGATCAGGGCCGATCTATAGGGTGACCAGTGACATGATTGGGGGCCCCTGCTGTCACCAGCCTTGGCCTACCTGGTGCTGCCTGCTTGCTGGCCCTGCCCCCCACTGCTGCCACCAGTGGCCTCCCTCTGTAGGGCAATCGGCAAGGCAATTGGGGGCTCCTGCTGGCCAGCAACAGGCAGGGCGATCAGGGGGGCCTATTGGCACCTGCCTTGGCTGGCCTGGCACCACCTGCTCACTGGCTCTGCCCCACACTGCTGCCATTGGTCACTTCCCTCTGTGGGGCAACCAGAGGGGCGATCAGAGGACCTACGCTGGTACCCACCTTGGCTGACCTGGGGTCTGCCAGCCCGAGGCAGCTCCTGCACTGAGCATCTGCCCCCTGGTGGTCAGTGCACATCATAGCAACCAGCCCTTCCACTGGTCATTCCACTGTTCAGTTGATTTGCATATTATGCTTTTATTATATAGGATCTTTCACTAAAGAAACTTTTTATTTTAAATTTTATTTTTTTCTAAATATGTTTTAGTTCCTTTAATTCTAGATTCTTCAAATTTTCTCTCTTTTATATTGGTCAGCTCATTTCAGCAGTAAGATTTCTTTTTGCTATTTTCCTTTAAAAAACAAAACAAACCTGTGTGATTATGGCATTCAACAGGAACTAAAATTTCAGATTTGATCAAAAGAATTAGTGATGTAGTGTTAGGGGAGGTATGTTTAGCGTAGAATAGTCTCCAAAGTAAGATCATTTTGAAATTTATTTTTTACCATGTTATTGAAACTCCTATTATGTTATTTTCAATAGAAATATCTTTTCATCTCATATTTAAGCAAATTAATCTTTTTAGTGTATTATAAAATAAAAGTAAACATACTAAGATAAAAATGTTAATAGAACTTTTATTTATTTATTTTATTTATCTTTATTGTTGAAAGTATTACAAATGTCTCCCTGTTTTTTCCCATTAACCCCCTTCACCCCACACCCACCCTCCCAGGCCTTCACCACACTATTATGGGTTATGCATATTTGCATATAAATTCTTTGGTTAATCTCCATCCGTTCCCCCTCCCCCACCTTCCCTCTGAAATACCTCAGTGTTTTGCATGCTTCAATGTCTCTGTTTCTATTTTATTTTCAGTTTATTTTATTCACTAGATTCCACATATAAATGAGAGCATGTGATCTTTCTCTCTCTGGCTTATTTCACTTAGCACAATACTCTCCAGATCCCTCTATGCTGTCTCAAAAGGTTAGAGAACCTTCTTTTTAACAACTGCACAGTATTTCATTGTGTATATGTACCACCTTTTTTAAATCTATTCATTTACTGATGAATACTTGGGCTGTTTTCATATCTTAACTATTACAAATAATCCTGCTAAGTACAGGGTGTATATGTTTTTTCTGATTGGTGTTTCAGGTTTCTTAGGATATATTTCCTGAAGTGAGATCACTGGATCAAATGGCAGTATCATTTTTAATTTTTTGAGGAAATTCCACATTGTTTTTCATAGTGATTGTACCAGTCTGCATTCCTATCAACAGTGTTCCAGATTTTTTTTTTTTTTCTGCACATCCTCACCAACATTTGTTGTTTATTGATTTATTGATGATAGTCATTCTGGCTAGTGTGAGGTGGTACCTCATTGTTGTATTAATTTGCATCTCTTTGATTAGTGACACTGATCAGTTTTTCATATGTCTCATGGCCATTTGTCCTCTTTGAGGGAGAACTTTTAGCTAGTGTAAAAAGTGGACTAAGGAAGACATAAATGCATGGTAATGATAAATACCAAATTCAAACTGGTTATTCTTGGCAGGAAGTAAATTGGTATGGTTGGGGAAGAGCCTAAAGGACCTTCAGTGAATTCAATAAAGTTTCTTCCATGGGTGTTTTTCATAGCATTGGATTTTGTATATATTCTGATATTGCATAACAGACTTCTTGTAAACACACATACCACAAATAGTCAGCATAATAGGTGATTTTGAGTTGCTCCAATTTTGTTTCATTCCTGTGGGTTACAGAAAACAAATCTTGGATGGTCTATGTGGCCTCATATCTCCATGTGAGTATTGGTTGGTGCTGTCTGAAGGCAATGTCTTCTAAATTCTAAAAGGCAAATGTTCTGTATGTGAGGTGGGGGGTTGGGAGTGTAGTTTCCAACACCAGAGAGGAACCATTCTCAGTCAGGAAAATGGAAACATAGAAGTAGAGTTTACCAAGGTGGGATGGGGAATTCTGAGCAGCACTCTCTCATTCTTTTATTCTCTCTCTTTTTTTAAATGTTTGTTTTTAATTAATTTCAAGAAAGAGGAAGGGAGAGGGAAATATCAATAATGAAAAAGAATCATCCATCACCTGCCGCCTATATGTCCCCCACTGGGGATGGAGCCTGCAATCCGGTCATGTGCCCTGACCAGGAATGGAACCATGACCTCTTGGGTTCATGGGTTGACACTCAACCACTGAACCATACCATCCATGCACTCTTCACTCTCTTGGGCTTGGATTCAAGAAGAATAAAGAAACTATGCTAACATGTCATAGTCTATGGTAAACTAACCAGGGTCTATGAAGGAGGGCATTCCTGGACCCATTCCTTTTATGAATCATGGCAGGAATAATCTGTATAAATGTGCAGGATGCACTGATCACCCAATTTTACTTTGCAGTTTGGCTTTATTTTTGTTGTTGTTGTTGTTACCTTAAAGTATTATTTCTTCTCTCACACCCCAAGTTCCCCAGAGCCTTAAGGTGGGGTTGGAGCCAAACCCTCTTAGTATCTCTATATCACCTGAGGATAACACAAATACTTTTTCTTGGTAGTATTCCTTGAAACTTGTAGATAAGGATATTTTAGAGCATAACTGCTCAGTAGCACTATTTAAGAAATCAAAGAAGAGTTATCTCTATTTTTAAGGTGAATATTCGTGTTTGCAAGATGGATGTTTGCATTTAATTATTTAAAAAATCTTGTCCAACTATATTGCAATCTTCACAGGAATCTAAAGCTTGTCTGCGCCTATACCAAAGAGGTGTGCGCTCCTGCAACCAATTGTGCGGGATTCAACAAAGCTTGTCTGTGCCACCCTGAGACTCCACCCCTTTCAAGCAGAATACAGAAACCCTCCTAGCTGAGACACTTCTGATCCTCATAGCCAATTGGCTTGGAGATCAACGCTTCTCAGCGATACCAACAACAAGCAAGGCTTAACAATAAGACTGCACACACAGCCCACAAAGGGCTACACCAAGACTGTCCACCTCAGGTAACTGGGAGGCTGACTCACTGAACCATATAGGACACCTTAGCACACAAAGCCACCCTATCAACTCAGGGAAGCTGTGAAAATGCCGAGACAAGGAAACAAATCACAAACAAAAGAAATGGAGGAAAAGAAGAGACTGGATATAGAGTTCAAAACCACGCTTATAAGGTTTTTCAAGAATTTCCTAGAAAAGGCAGATAAAATAAATGAGACCTATGAGGATATGAAAAGGGATCAACTAGAAATAAAGAATACATTGTCTGAAATAAAAAATATTATACAGAGTCCTAAAAACAGAATGGAAGATTGCAAGAATCAAATCAAAGATTTGGAACACAAAGAGCCAGAGGACACTCCTCCACAGAAGCAAGAAGGTAAGAGAATCCAGAAAGTTGAAGATAGTTAAGAAACCTCTGGGAACCAAACGAACCAACACCAGAATTATGGGGTCCCAGAGGAAGAGAGAGAGCAAGATACCGAAAGAATACTGGAAGAAATAGTGGCAGAAAACTTCCCCCACCTGGGGAAAGAAATAGACTTACAAGTCCAGGAAGCGCACAGAACCCCAAACAAAAGGAATCCAGAGGACCACACCAAGACACATCATAATTAAAATTCCAAGAGCAAAAGACAAAGAGAGAATATTAAAAGCAGCAAGAGCAAAGCAGGTAGTTACCTATAAAGGAGCACCCATACGATTATCAGCTGATTTCTCAACAGAAACCATGCAGGCCAGACGGGAATGGCAAGAAATATTCAAGGTGATGAATAGCAAGAACTTACAGCCAAAAATACTCTACCCAGCAAAGCTATCACTCAGAATCGAAGGCCAGATAAAGAGCTTCACGAATAAAAAAAAGCTAAAGGAGTACATCATAGCCAAACCAGAATTATATGAATTGCTGAAAGGGGTTCTTTAGGAAGAGGAAGAAGATATAGATAAAAATTATGATCAACAAGTGAAACTAAAAGCCAAGGGAATTAAAAAACCTGATGAACAATATTAACTGGTGAATATAATAGAATCAGAGGTATGGAAGGAGAGTGGACTGACTATTCTCGGAAAAAACGGGAGTTGGGAGGTGTGGGAAAAGCCTGAACAAAAACTGTACAGCTATGGATGAGGACAATAGGGGGTGGGGTGGGAACCTGGTGGAGGGGAGCAATGGAGAGGGGGGGAGAATGAGGAACATTTGTAATAATATGAACAATAAAGATTTATTTAAAAAATAAAAAATAAATAAAATAGTAAAAGCCTCATAGAGAATTTCAGGCATCAGTAAGCCAAAGAGTCAAGGCACCTTGTAAATGCATATTCTAATAGTCCTAATTTTTTGCCTACTGGAATTATCTTGGTTAGAAATTATTTCATTGCAGCCTCCTCAGTATTGCTTTGTGGTTGAGCACTGGACCATGAACCAGGAGGTCACGGGTTTGATTCCTAGTTGGGCACATGACTGGATTTCAGGCTCAATCCCCACTGGGTAATGTGCAAGAGGCAGCTGACTGATGTTTCTATCTCTCTGTCTCTTTCCCTTCCTCTCTCTAAAATCAGTAAAAATACTTCTCCCTTTCCACTTGTCTCCTTATAACATGCTTTCTATCTTAGATCACCAATTATATGTTAAACTAGTTGAAGCCTGTCAGCCTTAAATGTAAACAGAATGATCCAAAATGAGTTTAAATATTACATCCTATTTAACATATGCTATATATACTTTACCTAGGAAGGTAAGAAGCTAGTCTTTATTCTTTATATATATATATATATATATATATATATATATATATATATATATATATATATATATATATAAAATTAATTTTGTTACAGAGAGAAAGGGAGAGAGATAGAGAGTTAGAAACATCGATGAGAGAGAGTCATCGATCAGCTGCCTCTTGCACACCCCCTACTGGGGATGTGCCCACAACCAAGGTACATGCCCTTAACCGGAATCGAACCCGGGACCCTTCAGTCCGCAGGCCAACGCTCTATCCACTGAGCCAAACCGGTTTCGGCATAGAGTCTTTATTCTTATTTAGTTAGTAATCCCTCCCCCTTTTTTTTCATACTTGCTTTTGGGGATATGAAAAGTGGTTTTAAACTTTCTTTTGTTTTATTTTATTCATACTATGTGAATTTGTTTTCTATAAAGATATCTCCATCTCTATATCTGTCTATCTATCTATCTATCTATCTATCTATCATCTATCTATCTACAAATTTTCATTCCAACTTTGGGGCTAGGAAATTAGTCTTTAACCAATTAAATGCACTTGCTTTCTATTGCTTCTCAGTACCCAGCAGAGGACGACAGTGATATCAGGATCTTAGAGAAACTGAACCATGACCTAGTCAACTCATC
Source organism: Pipistrellus hanaki (assembly GCF_964339955.1). Classification (NCBI taxonomy): domain Eukaryota; kingdom Metazoa; phylum Chordata; class Mammalia; order Chiroptera; family Vespertilionidae; genus Pipistrellus; species Pipistrellus hanaki. Next base: position 29,978,704 of record NC_140510.1, read on the forward strand.
TTCCCCAGTGGACTCTCAATGCCTAATAAAAAGGAAATGTAATATTCTGTCTGCTACCATCATTCTTTTGGAAGTGTGCTGTAAACTTCCCTCTCTAGCCTACACCACATAGAAATGCATGGGATATTAACTCTGGTCTGTGTCCTTTGGCACCAGGGGTTGCCCCAGGCATTAAAGGTTGAGTTGCCAGTGGCTTCCCCCAGTGGGGCTGAATTACAGGGCAAAGAGTTGTAATGAGGACCAATGTGTTTGGAGAGGGCTGTGCCTACCCAGGAGTCATACCTGTGACATGAAAACTCTAGAAAGGTTCCTGCAAAGTGTTAATAAGAGTATGTTAGATGCAGGAATTTGTAGATCAGCGGTTTTCCTTTGAACACATCTCCTTCCAGTAGTGAGATGTTTGAGTAAATTGGCAGCCTGTTTGCTGTTGTTTTCTCCTTTTGAAATTTAACCTCTTGGAAAAACAGCAGTCTGGGACTGTGATATGTCTCAACAGAGGCCACCAGAGAAGCCCACTTAAAATTGTTTTTTTGATCTGGAGTATGAATTCCCCTCCAGCAACATTTTTGCCTCCTTTTAAATCATTTTGACAGGGCATCGTTGCTGGGTGCAATTTCTGTGCCCTTTGAAAAGCTGGGGGCATAGGTTTTAGGATGGGACATCTGCTGTTGGCATTTCCTTCCACTCCCATTATAAAGGAAGTTTCTCAAATTTTCACCCCAAGGCCACCTTCTTTAAGCCAGTTAACTGATGTTTAATTCCATGCTATAGCATTTCACATGTCAGACTTCTTTATGTTGTTTTTAAAGCACATTCACACTTAGAATTAGCTGTGTTTGAATTAACACAGTATCAGATGTAATGGCCATAATGATTTAAGACATTGCTGTAGTTAATATATTTAATGTATCACAACTTTATTACTTTTCCATTGCAACCAAAAATACACATTTCCAACTGGACTCAGAGGAAAAGTGTGTAAGTAAGGAATATGCTTTGAAAAGAAATGAAGTCACTTCTAGAATATTCAGATCTTGAATAGGTCTCTCCATGCAGTGTATAGAGCTTTGAATATAATGATATGATGAATCATGATATTTCTCTTGGATTAAAACGGACCCACATCTTTCTTTGCCACGAGTAACACACTAAATAGCTAGCCAAAATCTACTTTTGGGGCTTTTCAGTCTCAAATGTCAGTTGGTATAATTCCACAGAAAGGAAATTCTGTTTGAGACAATCAACCATGTTGGTAAAACAGTGTTTTGTTTGGAAATATCACAGATTGCTACTTCAAAGTGCTTAATGAATGGGTATGTGTGTTTCTATAACATTATTTTTTTAAGGAACTAAAAGACAGGAAATACAAACCTGCACTTTAAAGAGTTCTGCCAAATGAAGAGCTCTGTACTTATTTATAAAGAAATTCTCTGCAAAGAGTTTGCCAAAACCTAATTACAAATGAACATCACAACTTCTCGCAAACAAATTGGGAAATCCTGTGAATGGATGCCCAGTATTTTCATGTGCACTGCCAAAAAATCACTGCCCACTGGGCAGAGATAGGAAGGGAAATACATTGCAATGTCTATATATAAGCGTACCAGTATCCTGCTGTTCAGACCATGCCTTCATAGCCATGATAATCCCTCATTTGCAAAGCCTTTGATTAATTCCATAAATGGTGAGCAAACAGTAGTCCACACAGTGGGGGCGGGGTGGTGGGTGATGGTTGCAATTTCTAGTTTCTCATGGAAAAACAAATCTTGGTGTCTCTTTTCCAAAGGCATGGATATATGGATTTTATTTATTTATTTTAATCTAAAATCAGTTCACTTTCATTTGGGCCTACAGCAGCTAGAAAATCCCAACTATTAGAAGAATAATTTTATGGGCTTTTTTTTTTAAGGCAGTACTTAATGAAACAAAAATTAGTAAAATATCTTTGAAGCCATATTTTCATTGTTCATGCCCTCAACATAAGGAATACCATTTCCTGGATGTGAGAAATGGCTCACCTGTCTGAATTTCAAACGATGGATTGGGAAACAGAAGCATGCTGAAAATGAGACTTTTAATAACACTGTCAAGAGTAGGCGTCCCTTGTACAGAAACATATGTGGGGCAGGAAACACAGCCTATTTATTTAGTCCCTCCTCCAGTTTCTCATTGGTTGAGTCCTATGAGGTCACCTGTTTTCCCATGCATCACCTAGGTCTTGCTGTCTCTCATTGGGCCATTAAAATATTGGGCTGAAACCTTTCTAGCTGTCTCCACCTCCCTTTGTTAGGGAAATCTTCCTGGAAAATGTACTATCAGCATGTGTGCAGCTCTCATCACCTCTCCCCACCCCCCACATCCTGTTTACCTGGTGAAATTCAATAACTGCCTGGCCACGTGCTGTTTCTTTTCTATGAAGATGAATCAGAGGCATTAGAAGCATTTTTTTTTTTTTTTTTTTTTTTTTTTACACTGGGTGCTTGCCTTGTGACAGGTAGTATGCTACTGCTTTAAACATTGTAGTAATTTTAAGATTTTGGATTTCTATGAGCAAGGTAATAGCTAAATAATTTGAGATAAATTTTCTGAACTCCTTTCTATTACCTTGCTCATATATATATATATATTTTAGAGAAGAAGGGAAAGGGAGAGGGAGAGGGAGAGATAGAAACATCAACAATGAGAAATAATCATTGATTGGTTCCTCCTGCACAATACCCCCTACTGGGGATCAAGCCCACAACCCAGGTGTGGTCCCCTGACTGGAATCAAACCTGGGACCCTTCAGTCCGCAGGCCAACACTCTATTCACTGAGCCGAACCAACTAGGGCGGCAGGTGTATATTTTGAACATAATTTTGTCTTACTCTAAATCTATGTTCTTTATGACTATATTCTACTGATTCTCTTATGTCAACAATAATACAAAGCATCTTTGCTTGAGTCAAAAGACAAAATTAATAATTCTACTTACAAGATAACCTTATCCATAGAACCAACTTAGTATTTATTCTCAAAATGTCTCTCATAACATTCTTTATAATCTGTCATGCTATTTCGGTGGCATATACTTCCACTGCTTTACCCATAATCTAACCCAGAGCCAACAAATATAAGGCATAGATGTCACAACCACCTTGCCTATGTCAGGCATCACTTATAGAAAACAACACTCTTCTCATTGAGGCTGGCCTCAGCTTCAGATCCCTCATCACAGTGCTCCAGGCAAACAATAAAACTCATCTGAAACTACATTTAAAAAAAAATATATTTGCCAGAGAAGATTAATCTCATCCTGTGTATCATTATCAAAAAAAATCTTTAAAATATTTCTCTTTTAATTTCACTGTCCTGATCAAAATTAATCAGTTCTTCAATATTGCCTACTACCTAACATCAGATCTCTTATCTCCTCCAAGAACTTTCTAAATTTTTTACTCAGACTTTTCTCTCCTCTCTTTACTCTTCCACATAGATATTACTTCTGATGTCCTGAATTTTGCATTCTCCTACCATTTGTGTGTTTGCTGTCTATCTGAGAATGTTGCTTTGTTCTTTTACAATAATAAAATTATACCAATCAGTTTTAACTTAACTTTCCGACTATTTCAAAACCAACACAGACATATTTGGAACAAACACACTTGGGTTTCAACTCTAGTGCCTAGAAGTAAACAGCTAACCGTGGACAGGCAATGTATTTTACTCAGTGAATGCAGAGCTAGTTATTCCAGAGGGATGGTTAAGGGGATGGAGAAGAGAAATTCTTCTCATTTATATTTATAGCCTATCTTTTTACTTGACTCTGATTTTACACAGCTTTCAGGGGGATGATTATCTTTTCAAGATTATCCTTTTCATAGGGTATAAAATGAAAACATATAAAGTACTCAATAAATATTTGCTGATTAAACTCGTATGGTAAAGTGAAATGAAGAGACTAGAGATCCACAGAAGGGAAACACTTTAAAGATTCACATCTTCATACAATATACCAGAACTTGAACTGGGACAGATAATCAAACATAAAAACATTTTGAAAACTGAGAGTATGGTTCCTGCACTACAATTTTGGAAACATTATAGATATGATGCAGTGTCTAAAGCACAAAACAAATTGATGATAATTGGATTGATTGTTAAGTAAATAAAGACTATAAGAATTTACATTGAGCAATTGAAATAATATTCTAGATTTCAAACATTAAAAAAAAAAAAATGTGTTTCCATTATCCTAGCTATTGATATGTCATTCTGTTATTCCCAGCTTAACAAAAGAGAAATGGAAAGGCTGGGAGATTTGACCAAGGTCGCAGAGCAAGTGATCTAAACATAGCTAACCAACCACAGGGTGCCCAAAATGTTCTAAGTCAAAAGATTTAATAGCTTTTACCAAAAATAACTACTTCAGTCAAAGAGAGAAGGATAATTGCTACTTCCACAGACAACATAAGAAACCAGCATCGTTTCAGCCCACAAAGCAACATGAAATGACCACCCACACACCCCATCACATATTTATCTCTTGCAGCTGCAAGACCCTCTTCTGTTTCGCTTCCCATTGACCTAGAAAGAAGAACTAATGAATAAACAAAGTCAAAAACAGATGCAAAGGCAGTATGCATAAAAACTGCCACTGTGCTTTAATTCCATCTCCAGTCAGCTATTCGCTGCCCACAGCGCTTCAGTTAAGGAGCCAAGACAGCTCTTTGCAGAGACTGTGGTGGCTCCACATCGGCCAGTACAAATACCTGGATGTGCAGGATGGAAAACGTCAGCCAGGACTCAAAAAGCCCTGTTAGGCCACAGGCAACCTTTGGCTAGTGCTCATCAGATTCCTTCTTGTTTGTCTGGACAACAAGCTATTGGTGATTTCTGACGGCAATCCTAACTGACTAGATGTGTGCTGTGTCAGATGCCCACTCTCAAAGATTGGTCTGGCAGGAAAACTTAAGATTCATCTATTACTGATACATTTATTTAAATCAAAGGTCTAAAAAAGAAAGCCTATAGGCCAAATTCAGCCTTCAGATGGATTTTGTGTGGGCTACATAGCCATCCATGTATTTATTCTTTTTTTTTTTTTTTTAAAAAGTGAATGTATTTAGATTTTACCAAATTCTATGGTGTAAATACTCTTTCAGTGTCTGATTTGAAGCCACCATCATGACCTTCACAGACAGAATTGGGAGAAAATGTACAGTAGTGTACCATTATATAGTGTTTCCAGGCACAATAATACATGTAATAAACTAAAGTGCATATATAATGGTAAAACATAGCAGAATAATTAGAAAGTGATTAGGGTACTTATGACCTTTGTTTAATTTAATTTATTTAATTGTAACTTTTTATAATTTACAATTTTACAATGGCTATATTTAATAAACAGTCCTCAGAATTCCTGAAAATGTAACGCATGTTTCTTGTAAGTCAGTGTGAACCAGCAGCAGCTGTCATGACCACAGTTGCCAGAGCCACAATGGTTCAGGCTCTGAAGGTTGAACTGGAATCCCAGCTTTTACATGTACTAGTTGTGTGAACTTGAACAAGCTACTTAACTACCCAGAACCTTGATTTTCTCAGATGGAAAAACAAATTAGCAATGCCTATTCTGTGAGTCTATAGTGAGGAGTAAATAAAACACTATATGTGAAGGACTTAGCACTATGTTTGGCATGTAATAATCACTCAGTAAATAATGACAATGTATTTATTTAAAATCTAGGTAGGAATTACTTGATTAGATTCACTTTGCTCCCACCTTGAAAACCTTCCTGCAGTGTGTCAGATAAGAAATTTTATGAATAAAGGAGGGAAAGGAACCAGAAAGACCAGAAAAGATTAGAGAGGGGGGTGACATAAGGGCACTGAGAAAGAGAGAGAACAAAAGAGCATCAAAAGACACAGAATTTAGAATGAGAGAAAGTAGCTCAAAAAATAAAACTGATTTTCCTAGGTCAAGCCATATCTCTACTTTCCATTGGAGATTCATTCTCAGTTTTTTACAAAGGCTGTATAATCTCTACATAAATAATAAAAATAATTGCCTGGAATGGACAAATTCAAACAAATCCATCCTATCCATTTGGCCCAGATAATTTGATCAATAGTGTTCCTGTGATCCACCCAATTAGGTGCTCTCATCTTGAAATTTGTAATTTATACCCAGAAACTGAAGTGAGTCAGTGTTGGGGGCCATCATCTGAGGCAGCTCATATCAGCCATGAGAAAATGAAGACAGGAAACTAATCTGCTGAGGTGGAGAAAAGCAAAGTATCGACGTATAAAAATGGAGATGGTTTGTCCTGATATGGAGAAAAGGAGAGAAGAGACAAGGGATAACTTTGCAGTTCTTAGGAAGTCTGGCTGTATTCCTTAACCTTGGTTTTGATGAGATAAACCACTTTCTTTATATTTTCTTTACCTTCACAAACGTCAGTGGGTATCTATCTAATCATAACAACCAAGCGATTCCTGACCAGATAATCTTGGCCAGTTTTAAAGTTCTATGATAATATACAAAGTCACATTAGTCTAAAGCTTGAAGAGATTAGGTTCCAGCCCCCTTGGTTAATGGCAAATGAACTCAATGGAGCCCCGAGAAATTAAATGACTTGCATCAAGTCACTTGCTTAACAAGTAACAGAGCTTATGCTGAGACTCCATTCAGCTGGGTCCCCGGCGGTGAAATGATAGTGGTACACTTCCAGTTTTGGGGTGACAGCACATTCAAAATCCCCCTGAGAGTGATATTACTCTCATATCTCAGTTTCTCTGGTGTCTCGTTTTAGACATAACGTCAGATACAACAGAGCAGAAGCAGGAAGTTGGTCTATCAAGAGGTGGGTGAAAACATGGCCTTTGCAGTTGGCTTGACCCACATTCAGTTGCTGACTCTTGCCCCGACAAGCTGTGTGATTATGGGAAAGAAGAATGGCCTATTTAGGCTCCAGTTTATTCTCTGAAAGATGGAGATATAGAAAATAATCTAGATTTCAAAGTTGTTGGAAGATTAACTAAAATAACACACAAATGTATTAAGTATTCCCCCTGCCATGCACTAAATAAACATTTACTAAATGCTAAACTTGTTCTTAATCTTGGTATTGTCAGTAATAATTGGTCAAGTGGGTGTCAGGAACCAAATCCAGTGGTTTCTGTGTATTTTCACCTTAGGATGCAATGATTTCTTTCCTTTATATAATGATGTAAATTTATATAATCACAAATCATTCCACAGATCATTTATTCAGAAATAGATATTTACTAAACCTTTTCTTAAGGATGAGAAAATAGTTAAGCTTTAATGTGTTTTGAAAATAGAAACTCTTATACTAGGCCATTTAAAATGTGGCACCAAATGTAATAAACCATGAATGTTAATAGTCAGCATTAAAAGTTGGTGATACCTTTCCCAGAGCTTCTATGAGGCAGAGCTAACAATGATCACCAACCCAGCAGCTCAGACAAGAAATACTCTGTAAACACAGCTACACTCCATTAATGCAGAAGAGCCAAACTGTTTTCAGCTAAATGGAATGTATAATGCAACGTAATTAAACAAGTAGAGATGGATCAACCTAGCAACTTTAAAGGACATCATTACAGCTTTAAAAATTTCATGATGCAGTGTTTATGAGCGAGGTCATGGTTACCTAGAGCAGCACTTCTCAAGCTTTTATGGCATAAGAATCAAAATGATAAAATTAAAAGAATGCATTTTTCTTAAAACCACCCCTAAATATTCACATTTGATGGTTCTGTAGTGCTGACCAATTATTTATACATATAATTAAGCTCTCTGGGTAATCATATATTCCATGTGATTCTGACAGAACTCACTCTGAGAAACATTGATCTAGAGTCTCAGATAGAATAGTAACCTTTTAGATGGGAAGGAAGACAGTTCCACAGAGAAAACCCTTATTAACAGGCTTAGAATGGAGGGGAATATAATCTTTCAAAAAGGAAAAAATAAAACAACTCAAGTTACTCAAATCATCAATTAATTGTACCTTAACTCTCACTGAACCTGAGATGGTGGATTCTGTAGAAACAGCAGGTGTTACTGTGAGCTCTGTCTCAAGGAAACCCAAAGGCCCATGTAGAAGAATAGAAGTATAAAGGAACCTCAGGTTTAAGGAATCATCAAAAGACAAGAGAGGTAGTTTTTCAATAATATACAGATATAAATATTCAAACACACCCAAAGTATTTCTAGAGTACTGACTATCAAGTACTTATTTTGAAATATCTCAAAAACTAAGGTATTCTAATTTTGGGTAATAATATACTTCATCTGATATGCTGTTGTTGCACCTACCCAGGCAAGGGAAGCAGCAGCAAAGCTTTCCACAAAAGCCACTGGACTGGCATTTAGGACATTAAAATTCTTATCTCTGATTCCGCTTACTCTACAATTTTGAGCAAGTCATTTCACTTCTCTGGTTATCAGAGAGTTCTTGATATCTCAAAAGTTCCTTTCTATCCCAATGATCTACAACAAAGTATTTACTATGTACCAGGAACTGTTTAAAGTATGTGGGCAAATGGGTAAACAGGGGATAAATGATGACAGAGAGAGAGAGTGGACTTGATGGTGAAACACTATACCATATACAAATGATGTATTATAGAATGGTATACCTGAAACCTATAAATTTTATTAAATGATGTAACTCAAATAGACTCAACAAAATAAATGAACAAACTTGAAAAAAATTGTGATTCTATTTAATCTTCACAATCTTCCTATGAGTAAGTATCCATTCTCCAATTAACACCATTTTATAGATAAGCCTATTGGAGCACAAAGACATTATATAACTTGTCTGAGGTCACTGTGCTGATTTATTTGATGTGATAACTTGGTGGGCCACAATATACAGATATTTGGTTCAACATTATTCTGAATGTTTTTGTGAGGGTGTGTTTGGATGTAATTTACATTTATATTGGTGGACTTTGAAGAAAGCAGATTATCCTCCAAAATGTGGGTGGGCATCCTTCAAACAGTTGAAGTCCTAAATGGAACAAAAGCTGATCTTCCATAAGTTCTAGCCTGCCAGAAGACCACCTTCAAACATCATCTGCAACATAAACTCTTTCTGACTTGTCAGCAGACTGCCTTTGAACTTGACCTGCAACACTTTCTTGAGTCTCCAATCTGCCAGCCTCTCTTATCAGAATTTGGATTTACCAATTCTCCAAAACTGTGTGAGCTAATACTTTAAAATAAGTATCTTATACTTGCCTGGCAGGGAAGATACCATGATCACGAAGGTGGAATTCCCAGGGTGAGGCTTAGCCATTGCACTCCAGATATGCTGATCCCTGCGATTTATCCAAATGTGGAAAACTTGACTGCATAGCTTATTGTAGTGGGGGAGTACATTCATACCCCCCCCCAAAAAAAAATCTCCTTACACACACACACACACACACACACACACACACACACACACATCCATGACATCCATCCTATTTTCTCTGCTTATCTGGGAAATTCTGACAAATGAAATCATGCACTAGATAATGACTACTACTAGTATTGGTACTACTAGTGGTAGAGCCATGCATTGGAAGATGACAAAGATTTTATTATACCAAAGGTTGGCCAGGAGGTTGGCAAGACTAGTAAATAGAATTTGCTCTTAATGGTTTTACTCTGTAATATACACTGATAATTTCATTTAACTGAGCATAATAAACTCATGAAACATGAAGCTCCAAGAAGTAATACTGAAGAACTTAATATTGTACATGTTTGATAATTAAAAAGTATGTATTTGAGGCACACCCCTAATCTTTCAGAGTTGATTTTAGGAAGTAATAGCCATCTTACAAAAGTCCCTTATTGACAGAGATAAAATAATAATAATAATAATAATAATAATAATAATAATAATAATAATAATAATAATTCTGGACATAAGATAGTCTGACTTATTGTGGTAATATTTTTATATTTATATTTTGGCCTTGCTTTCTGCTCAGTAGACACTTTTCTGGAAGTTTATCAGAATACTTGTTAATAGTAGGTGCACTTAAAACTATCACTTTAATATTTCATCATATTTTATTTCAATTCATTTACATTATAGTAGATCCTTATGCTTCCTTGGTAATGTGTGCTTATTGTCGATAGGTTTTTTTCAAGGCTCAAATTCAATTCATGACCCTAGAGACATGGCTTCAAACTAGCCCAAAAATAACATCATTAACCAATCATTCATCATCAGTGATCCAAATATGTGGTAAGGAGAGAGAAAGGCATGCATACCCTGCATCTTCTTTTCACTAGAAGTTAGTTTTGGATTCCTACTGAGATCTCAACAAAGATTTTAGATACTCATGAGTAGTTCCTTGTTTCAGATGTGCTTGGTAATGAGGCAAGTGAGGCTTCAATGGTGGAAGTCAGCCATCTGTCTCTACTGTTGATGTTTGGTTCCAACACCTGAGGGCTTATAGCTCAGGAAAGACGGGGACCTCTAAATGAATATAATAGTTAGGGTTCAAGATCATATGACTCTTTCTGATTTTCATACACGGTTTAAATATTGTCTATAATTTCTAGACCCAAACTTTCAATTCTGAAATTTATGTCACAGTGGAGGAAGTAGAGGAGGAACCATGAGTTGTTCTGTTTCAGACAGATGGAGCCATTGCAGCCAGACTGAATCAGTGCAAGAGAGAGGGGTTTGGAACATTTGGTTAGTTTCCTTCCTCTCAAATGTCTAGACATCCAAAGAGACTGTGCAGACTTGCCTTTGACTATTCCCGTTAAAGGTCTCTCTTCACATAAAATGTCACTGGTTATATGGGTTTGTTTGTACTATCTTTGAACTTGATGTATATTATCCTATTTTTGTCAACATCCATTCCCATTTTTTATAAGCTTTAAACTATCCCAGATGTTGAGCAAATGTGAATGCTTTAGAATGTGACCGGCCTCTGTAATCTAGTTGCACAATCACTACTCTCCCTCTCCAAATTATGTGTAACTGTCAATTTTAAGTGTGCATTGTCTGGGACTTTCATATGTTGTACTTTAAGACAGACTCCAACAGTGTAAAAATGTAACTTTGACTGACCACTATTGGTGTCCAAACTGTTTAAAAGGATAATGGACTCTCAGGTCTGCATGCTTATCTGCTGTTCACAATCACTCTGTACTCTAAACTGCGTGTTCCCAATGCAAATCATTTAGTTGCCTGTCAAGGCCTTTCTCCTAGGCTTCCAGTATGTTCTGTACAGAGCCTTAAATATGACATTATGAATATTAAATATGCAAGTCAAGATCATCTTATGCTTATTTTTCCTTGGCACTGCAGTGTGACTAACTTCTATGCATCCAAACTCTGCAGACACAATGTCCTGCTTGATAAAACTGTGTGTGATAAAATTACACCCTAACCTGACAGTACAATGCAGACATGGGTATAGTAATAAAAATGCATGACCCACTTGCCTTTTACTGAAATTTATATCATCTTTCCTATCCTCAATTTTTGGCAGTAGTTCTATTATTATTAGGGAGGCGGGGGGGCGGGGGCAGCTACACAAAGAGAGCAAAAAGAACAAAGCTAATACAAAGAACCATTTGCAACACAGTTTTGTGTATTATTTATGAGTTATGGGAACAGGCTGTGTTAACAGACCAAGGAAAGAATATTAAAAAAAAGATAAATCAGATAACTTTAGAATACATAGGGTGGGCCTGCAGAAAATACATTTGCTTTTGTCCAAAAACAGATCAATATTCTCCCTTTAAAAGAAGCTTTCTAACATCAATGGCTCTGTCTTAATGCTAGCATTCTAATTGATTTTCCTCCATTCTTTTTGGGGGGTCTTTTTAATGAGCAATTTTGTGTAGCCAAGTTAGCCATGTAATAGATCTAATTCTATTGATAAAGAAGGTTGAAAATAAACATAGTCCAAAAAATCCAGGTTAAGCTATTAAATTATTGATTAACCAAATAAAAACCACATCATATTTTTGGTTTAACCACTTGTATAAGTTATGTATCAGGATTTCTTTATAGGAGCTGAAAAACTTGATTAATGAAAGCTGGCCTCTGTGGGGGAAAGGAAAAAAAAACTAGTTGTTCCATATGTCATAGAAAGGCTTGATTGGAAACTGGGCAGATGATAACTCTTTCCTTTATGGAGGAAAATTAAATTTATTTCCACAGCCCTTAGACTGATCTCAAAGCGAAATGAATTACTTTTGTCTTCAGGATTTTTCTCAGTTTGAGACCAGCTGCATCAGGGTGGACTCATGACTGGTGAAATGGGCCGTCAGTCCAGTAAACTCCAGAACACTGGGCTCTGAGCAAGACCCCGCTGGCCTAACACACCATTATTAACAATGCAATGGGTCTTTAAATCTTTTGAGTCTTCGAAAGCTGTAACCACTTAAAATTGTAGCTTGATCAAAGCGCTGTGCATAAGAAAAAGAGTACTAAAAAAAGAAAATCTTTTGGAAAATATAATTTTTGCCTTGAGCTAGATCTGAAGCACTAATTATTCACAATCCTCTTAGAGCTTAGGAAAGTACCAACTGTGTTTTCTGCTTAGATATAGAAAGATGGTCAGTTGCTTTTTATTTCTCCATCCCACTCTTGGAAACAGTAATATTGAGGATATAAGCCAGTTGTACTCCAGCCAATGCTCAGCAGAAGATGGCCATGGAGCTCCTTGGCATTCTAAATCTCTTCACTGTCCTTCACTGGTTTGTTGAATATGGACATGTGAAGCTGGGAGTGGGTGGTGAATATGAGTATATTTGGGGCAGCATAAAAGTGTCCATTGTTGAAAAAAGGGATGATTAATATTGCTCCTAGGAATTTTCTTATTACAAAACACTGAGATAAGAGAGAGTTGGTGATGGTGAATGGAGAATGTGTCTGGGGATATGGAAGACAGGACTACTCAAGACTTGAAGAATGGATTAGATATACAAGCCCTTCTACTACCAGTATTTGCCAAACAATGTACTGTATGCTGGGAGTAAAAAGACAAGTGGGTTCTTATGCTTTAAAAAGTGATGATATAGTCAGAGAGATTTATATTCAAATAGATAACTTTGCAAACAAATGCAATACATGCATTAATATTTGGACTATGTACAGAACATGGAAGTAGTACAGAGATAGGAGTGATTCATTGTACTGAAAACAAGTTCAGGTTTTCTGTATATTAAGTTGAGATAGAATGTTTATTCAAAATGGACAATGGGCAAGAAATCTTAACAGCAGAGTACTTTGTAGCTTTTATCTGGATGCTAATGCCCTCATTTTCAAAGAGACACAATGTTGGGGTGTTTGAGTGTGTGAGTGTGTGTGTGTGTGTGTGTGTGTGTGTGTGTGTGTGTGTGTGTTAAGTGAAGAGGGTGATGAGGGTGATGAAACAAATGTTTGTGTCCTTTTTTCCTTTCTGCTTCCCATTCTTTGTAATGAAATAAATTGTTCTTAAAGATCTTTGTTATTACTTCCATTTGTGGACAAAATTTGACTTTTATAGGCTTATTCTGATAACTAAACCAGAGTAAGTGAAGTGGAAACCATATAGATTCATAACTAAGATATATAATACATTTGCACAAAGCATATAATTTATTCTTTAAGTCCTTAAGAAAAATTTCATATGCAAGAGAGTCATTTTTTCCTGACCTCACCTGAGAAGAAATTGGATTGAAAGAAACTCTGACAACATGGAAGAAATCAAGCCAGTTTATAAGAGGCATCTGGAAAATCATTTGCTACTTGTTCATTCCGACACTACCCAAACACCAGAAGCATTGGCAGAAGCAAATGAAAATAAGAAACAAAAACACCAAAAAAGAAACAGAAACTTCTCTTAAGAGGGAATGCAATATCAAGTATAACCCTCAAAAGGGAAGAAAGGGAAACAGATCAGCACTAATGAAAGGAACTTTCTGTGATGATGGGGATGTTCTACATCAGTACAATGCAGTATAGTAGCCATTAGCTACATGTAGCTAATGAGCACTTGAAATGTTTCTAGTGTGACTAAACAACCAGATGTTTATATTTTCTTTAATTTTAGCTAACAATTACATGTGGCTGGTAGTTTCTATCTTAGACCAAATCTAAAAAATAGCATTATGGATGAGGAGTTCTGCTTCAAAATTAATTCATTAGTTTATAAATTAATTTTTATTAAATATCTCCCCTGTTTTCCTATTTTCTTATCTGTAAAATGGTTTAAACAATTAACAGCCTTAAAGAAAGATGCAATGACATAATAAATCTCATGTGGGTTCCTTATGTTAGGTCTTATTAATAAACTAGAGGCCTGGTGCATGAAATTCGTGCACTCGGCGGAGGAGGGGGGCGTCCCTCAGCCCGGCCTATGCCTTCTCAAAGTCAGGAAGCCCTCAGGGGATGTCCAACTGATGGCTTAGGCCTGCTTCCCATGAAGGCTTAGGCCCACTCCCCTTAGCAGGTCTAATCTGTCAGTCGGACATCCTTAGTACTGCCTCAGAGGTGGGAGAGGGTCCTGCCACTGTTGCTGCACTTGCCAGCCACGAGCTGTGAGCCAGGTTTCTGGATGAGCAACACTCCTCCTGTGGGAGTGCACTGACCAGCAGGGGGAAGCTCATAGTGACCAGTTGTTCCACGATTCAGTTGATTTGCATATTAGCCTTTTAATATATAGGATTTTTAGTTTAAGAAATAAGAGATTTGGAGATGAATTTGGATTTTTTTAATAGGATTTCTACCTAATTGTAGAAATAATTATTAAAAGGCCTCTGTTCATAAAGCTTGAAAGATGATAGATGGATTTTCATATGTGATGGGAAAATAATTGAGGGAACAATCAACTCTGATGGGGAGAGGATTGGGATATGGTTGATTTGGGCTGAGTCTGATAGAGAGAGGAAGAAAGGCCCTCCCAAACAAAGGAACCCACCATTAACAAAGGCAGAGAGGTGGAAAAGACTGGCACCTTCAGAGCTGCTGTATTTGTATGGCCTGGCTCTAGTGTAGTGCATTGTGGTTGAGACTGACAAGAAAGGTAGATTGAGCTGATTCTCTGAAGAACATAAAATGACTACTCGGGCTTTATATTGTGATTGTGTAGGCAATGGAGTGAAACTAGAGGTATTTGGTAAATGAGAAATGAGATCAGATCTGTGATTTAGAAAAATACCTCTAGTGTCAGTGTTACTGAACTTGTAGAAAGGTGTGGAGGGATGAAGACCAGTTAGAAGGATATAAGAAGAGGTCAAGAAGTGAATATAGCAAAAGGTGAAGAGTAACAAAATCCTAATAAAGAACTAATAAAAAAAAGGGGGGGGGAGTGTATATGGTTCAACAGAATCCACAAAATTTGGTAACCTAAGATACAAACTAGTATGTGCATGTTTAGAAAAAGAGAGAAAAAAGTTACTGTGAAGCTTTAAGTTTGGGTGGCTCAGTGATAATATTCATCAAGCTAGGGAAGAAAGACAAGACCGGGCTTGTTGATTGTGAGGTATTAACTTGGCATCTACTTAAAGATGACAAAACAAATACAGAGATGAATTAAAAGTCTTCAAATGGATGTTAGGCCAGCACCTCAAAATCAACATGCCCAAACCTGAGCAAGTATTTAGTGGATACCCAACTAGGTACTGGAAATGCAAGTCTTGAGCTCAACAGAGAGGTCATGAATAGGAGACATTATTCATCTGAATAGAAATGATAGTGAAAGTCATAAAAGTATGAGCCTATTAAGAAGACAACATTGTGTAGCTCACAAAGGAAAAGAAGGGCAGGATAAGGGAGGATAAATGCTCATACTTGGGGTATGTGTCAGCAAGGAAGACAGGAAATAAAGAATTTGGGGGAGGACTCAGGAAGAAAATGACCAAATTAAGAGAAGAATAGCTTTCATATGACTGGAGTCTGCACATTCAATAAAAAAAATAAATAAATAAATAACAAAACCAGGCATTAATTACTTTCTGTACATTATTTTCCAACCTGTGTAGGCCCCAGGGTGGAAAAGTTGCAGCATCTTCATGTAATATGGTCTGAAAGAAAGACCAATATCTAGGGATATGTAGGGTTTAAGAGGCTGTGGACACACAAAGGAATTGCCTATGTTTGTTATTCATTACCATAAATTGAGGGTAAGAATGAGTGGGGCCAAAATTATATAACTGAGACTTGATATGCATCAATGACAGTTATCAGCAGTGAGGGGTACTCCAAGATCAGCTGTTTCTTTCTATCTAGTCTCTGAACGGGTAACTTCAACTCTCTGAATCTTCAGTGTCCTCTCATCTAACAGAGGTAGAATTCATGGCATTCATAAGATAGTTGTGAGGATTAAAAGATACAATGCACCTGGCATGACTGGGGTTTGATAAAGGTTAGTACTCTTTCATTATTTTTCTTCTTCACAGCTTGGTATCAGGCATTAGTGGGTTATTAGTGTTATCCTTCATGTGTCAGTTGAATACATCATCTCACTCAGTGTAGTTGGAAGAGATTTCAAGCCCGTGGAAAAGGACAATTTCATCTCATCCAAAGATGCCTTGTCACAGCGTTTGCACCCTTAAATCACCTTGATTCCCTAGAAATCAAAACTCTTTGGGTTACTATTTCTATTATACATTCAATGAGCTTATTATTTCTGGCATTTAAAACATAAAATTTAAAAAGATAAGAACATATAAAAAAATAAGTAATTTTTCATATCAGAGAACTTTGAAATTAACCCATCTATATATTCATATAATAGAGGGGTTATTGGTTATTATTTTTTATGAGAATAAGACAGGATGAGGACAAAGAACAGAACTGAGAATATTTTCAATATTTTGCCTGGATGGTCATGCAATCTGGATAATTCAATGAGAAAAAATATGGGATATATGGGTAATCTAAGTCAATCCATGTTTGGTGATTAGGAGAGAATTATGGGTTATGTTAATATGTCAGTCTGTTTCATAGCTCTCCACTAACGGGTAAATTAAAGTATATTTTGTAAATGTATGTTCATAGCTTATAGGAGAAATTCGTGCTTCTCTATAATGAGTAAACACATTAAAAATATGTACTTTACTTCAGAAAATTGGGAAATAAAGGGACCTAAAATGAGAAGTATTCATTGGATGATTAATATAACCATTCATATAATAAAGTATTCATTGAGCCATACTATATTCCATGTTGTTTATCAGGAGCTGTACGAAAGTGTGGATTAGATAAACAGGCTCCTTTGTCTCACGGAGTGTACAGTCTAGTAGGTAAAATAGAAATTGTACAAATAATTTTAAGTACGAGAAGTTTTAAAAAGTTTACAGAACACACAAGTAGGGCCTCTCCATCAGGAGGTATAATACCAATAATAATAATAATAATAATAATAATAATAATAATAATAAACACTTCTACAGTGCTTACTATGGACCAGACTGGGCTCGATCCCCAGTAGGGACATGAAGAAGGCAGCTGATCAATGATTCTCTCTCATCATTAATGTTTCTATTTCACCCTCCCTCTCTAAAATCAATAAGAATATATATTTTTCAAAAGCACTTTACATATGTAATTATATATATATATATATATATATTTTAATATATATTTTATTGATTTTTTACAGAGAGGAAGGGAGAGGGATAGAAAGACAGAAACATTGATGAGAGAGAAACATCGATCAGCCGCCTCTTGCACACCCCCTACCGGGGATGTGCCCACAACCAAGATACATGCCCTTGACCGGAATCGAACCCGGGACCCTTGAGTCCACAGGCCTACGCTCTATCCACTGAGCCAAACCGGTTTTGGCTGTAATTATATTTAATCTACTTTTCAACCCTATGATTTGGGTGCTATTATTACCTCCACTTAACAGAGGAATAAAACTGAGTCACAGAAAGTTTCAGTCATTTGCCCAAGCTCACATGGTCAGTACACAGTGAAGGCAGGATTTTAATTCAGAATGTACATAATGTTCAAAAACTTATGAGCTTAATAACTGCAAATTAGAAAAACAGATATATCTAAGCAATCTAAAAAAATTAATTTGTTTCATCTTGTGTATTTTAGAACAGGAAAAGGCACAGAAAAATGTACTTTTTAATTACATTTTTTAATCCTGATATATGATAACTTACCAACTACCTTGAAAACTACAAATACAATATTTTTTCACCTGTGCTTCTTAGACTGGATCTAGTTTTAGTGTCTGTCTCCAAAGGCAGCCTGCTCATCAAGCTAGTGTTTGCTCCTTTACAAGTTGCTTGTCCTGTGTTTGTTCTCATGGGAACAAGAAGAGCAACAACAGAGGCCGTTGCTCAGAACACAAAAGGGAAGATAAGCCTGGAAGATAGACTGTGAACCTATCAGCCTTTTCACAGCCTTTCCCACACTTACTGGTGTCATGGAGGTGATGCAACCTGAGGTCCAAGCATGATATCAATGCCCAACTGATGCTGCTCGCATTAACACCCACCCTGCCACCCTTCCGGAGGAGGCGGTGTAGCAGGTGCTTTGGGTGCTCAAGTCACATCCCTGCACCCAGCTCTGACTTCAGAGCAGTTGTGTGGGCAACTTGGTGCAGGCCCTTTGTTCCTCTGCATCAGGGCTTCCTTCTAAGCCAGCACAACAAGGGGTGGGAGCAGGGAGAGCTCTTAGGGGCAATGTTCGACCCATTAGGAATGGGAATGCAAAGTTATTTAAATCTGCACAGGTAAGCAACCAAGGATGAAGGATTTTTAAAAACAAAAGATCTCCCAAAAATTGGATGGTGTAGAAAAAAGAAACAGGAGATAGAACAATACATATTCTGTCATTACTCACAGGAGGGAATGAACAGAGGCTTTCAAAAAGAATGTAGGATTAATATCATTGTATAAAGCTACATAATGGCAATCAAACATAAAAAACGTAAAAACCTTTCAAATTTTATGAATAAATACATACGCACAACAGAAATACATATCTTATAGAAAAACATGCAAAGAATAAAAACAGAGACTATGACACAAAATGTTTCACATATCTAAGAGCAAACATTTTCATATTAATAGATGTATTAATGGATATATTTGATTATTAAAGAGAAAAACATTTTATTATATTACAGGGTAAACTCAATATTATGCTTTATATAATAGATACTTTAAATGACTCATATTGAAAATTAAAAATAAAAATATGCATATTCAGTAGACAAGCAGGGATTACAGTCTTAGAAAGAATGAATTGAGGAAAAATGCATTAGATGATAGAATTATAGGCAACCAATAAAGGATAAAATTTATAAATATATTGAGCAGTTATTAATATCCACATCCTAAATAATCTACCATTAGTATATAAATAGTAATTATAGCATTAATAATCATAAAGAAAATAATATAGGAACTGAAAGAAAAAATAGCAAATATCATGGAAGGAGGATAGACTGTGATTTACTATTATTCTTACTTGATCAGGTTAAAAAAAATTAACAAGAGACCCAAATAACATAATTAATAAGATAACTCTGCTTGATTTTCTACTTTAAAAGCAGACATATTTTTCAGCTAACCATGGAACAGTCAAAAAAATTAGCCACAAAGAAAATTCTGTACATTTATAAAAGTAAATAATAACAGAAACAATATTTTCTGATAGCTATGTAACAGTATAAAATTAATGTATAAATTAGGAAACAAACAAAAATAGCATGCTACCTCTAAGTCACAAGATCTCTTTTTAAAAATCTTTTGGATCAGAGATTTGAGTACTTATTAAAACTATGGATTTGCTTAAAAAGATTTTTGGAAGTAAATACCTAGAACTAAAATCTTAGGGCAATCAACGAGAAACAATGCATATAGATAAATTAAACATTCAAATAAAAAAATAGAAAAATCTCAAACCAAACAAAATGAAAGCAAAAATAATAAGACAAATGGAAAAAGTTTATATTCAAAGTAATTAGGTAATAATTATAAAATTAATAATCAAATTTATGAGGTTTTTTGAAAGTCTATAAAGTTTTAATACATTAGCTAATCTAATTATAAAAAAATGGAAAATGTATATATAAATAAACATAAAATTACAACATGGGGATAACCAATGGGTCTATTAAAAGAAATATAAGAAATAAAGCATGGCAAAGCTCAAAATTTTTGAGTAAATTTGAAGAAGTTAATAGAATAATAACCATTCAAAGTTAACAAGTTCTAATTCCTGGAACTTGAAAATGTTATCTTATTTGGAACAAGAGTCTTTGAAAATGTGATAAGTTAAAGATGTTGAGATGAGGAGGTTTCCATAGATTATTCAGATGGACTCTAAAGCCAACGACAAATGTTCTTATAAGAGAAAAAAACAACAACAACAAAAAAGATGGGGAGACAAACAAGAGAGGGAGGAATGCAGCCACAAAGGCAGAGGTTGAAGTGATGTGGCCACAGCTAAGGAATGCCTAAAGCCAACAGAAGCTGAAACAGCTCTAATGTGGATCCTCCCCCAAAACCTTCAGAGGGGGCATGGTCTTGCTGGAACCATGATTCTAGAACTCTGGCCTCCAGAACTGTGAAAGAGTAAATTTTTAAAATGTTAAATTTAATTTATTGCAGTGACATTGGTAAGTAAAAATATATAGGTTTCAAATGGTAAAATTCTATACTGTCATTGTCTATTTCCCTCCCAAAATCAAATATCCTTTCATCTCCATATATTTGCCTTTCTTTACTATCTCCCCTTCCCCCAACTCTTTTCCCTCCTCCACAGACTGTTGTCTATGACTAGGAATTTTTATCTGTCTTATTTGTTTATTTATTGCTTTCAGCTTTATATACCCTTATATACAATGCAGCATATTTATGGTGGCCAAAACATGGACACAGCAGAAGTGTCCTTCCATTGGTGATTAGATTTTAAAAAAAAAAAAAGGTGAATACATACAATGGAGTACTACTCAACCATCAGAAAAGATGAAATAGTGCCTTTTGTGGCAACATAAATGGAACTTGAGAATGTCGTTTTAAGTGAAATAAAGCAGACAGGAAAAGTCAAGAACCATATGATTGAGGGAAATAAAATTGAGAGAGTATAGTTATGCTGTCTCAAGCCTCCTGGTTTAAGGTAATTTGCTATAGTAGCCCCATGAATTAATACACACAGAATGAAATATGGGAATCTTAAAATGTACAAATCTCCCCTCACTTTTTAATGTAAAGTGCTGTGTCTACTCTTGTATGCTATCTTCTGCCATCACAGTTTCATTTTCTAGCCCCAACAGATAGCACGTGCAAAGGCCCTGAGGCAAAAAAGAAAAAAGAAGAAAAAGCAAGTGACCTGTTTAAGGAACTGGAGGAAGGCCAGTATATCAAGAACACGATGATCCTGGGAGTAGGTGGCACCAGATGAGGCTTTATCCTGATAAGAGTTTCTAATCTGAAAGCAAGTCTGGCACCAGCTATTAAGATAGATAGTATATTTTAACTCATCTATACAATTTTCACTTTAAGTGGTTCTTCAAGGTCTGGATGAGTTAGATAACAAAAGAATCCAAAGATTAAACAAAAAAGAAAGAAATGGTCAAATTTGCAAGGCAGAAAGATCTTTTAGTTGTAGGACAAAAATAACTATATTGAATTCCCATTCTTCAACTCAAAAATGGATTTTAACACACACACACACACACACACACACGTGCACTATTGGTGCCACAACTGTGTTGACAATCTACTCAATAGTAACAGTCATTTCAACAGCTCAACCCACTCAGTGCATTCAAATAAAATAGAAGGAGCTAGAGCAAATGATCACTTCTGTCTGTTTTTATTTTACTGTTTAGATGTTTGCATTACTGTGCACTCAATATTTTTGTCATGGATTATTAAAAGAAATCAGGAACAGCTGTGGCGGCTGCAAGATTATTTGTTTGAAGTACCATACCACCCCTCTTAGCACACACACACACACACACACACACACACACACACACACTCAGGAATTAGCACTGAGCCATGATTGAGTAAGCAGTGAAGAAGAATGTCCAATCAGAAATTATCTGCATCCCAACCCCCACTCTGATTTCAAGATAAGTACATCAAGACTTTAAAGGGCAAAAACTTAATTGTTTCCATCTTTCCCCTTCTTATCCCCTTAAAATAATGGATACCCTAGTTTAGTCTAAGATTTGTGTTGATCTGAAAGGACATCTAGCCTGCTTCCAAAGTAACTATCCCGTATCATTTTTATTATGTATATGTGCTTTTGTCAGAACTGTCTTGTTCTAAGCCATTATTTAGTGAGGCATGTTGTAATTTATTTTATACAGACTACTACTTACTTACTTAGGTAAACTATTTCCCCCTTCCACTAAGAACTGCTTCAGATCCAGGAATTTCAGATCAATGTTGTCTTCTGTGTTCTAGAAAGCTAAAAAATCATTCAAGGAATTTATGTTATTTGTCTACTACAATTCTCTCATTATTTTGGAGATGTACCTCGAAGACTAGCTCCTTTTGCCTTTAGTACGGTTTGGTTTAAATTAGAAGTATATATGGGCACATAGCATTAATGAAATAAGAAATACACTTCATAAATTACATAGCACATTTCAAGCAACATATGATAAAAGTGACACCTGTCTCTTTACCACCTTTCTTCTATACAACTATATGATGAGGTGGAAGACATACAATCATATTTGATGAATGATAAGTATAATAAATGTTGAAATAATTAACTTGTGAGAAACCACTGAACTGCTTATGGAGAGATGCTGGAGGAGAAGTGTGTGCCCTCACTTCCACTCAGACCTTCATCCCTTCATCTGTGAATGTTTGCAGATCTCAGCTCAGCTGATTAGAGATCTGTGACTGCTCATTTCACCTCTGAGAGAAGCTGGTCAGGTGACACAGAGCGAATGATTCACTTACCAATTTTGAAAGAGAAGATACATATGATAAAAGTTACACCTGTCTCTTTTATTTAAGTATTTATTGAATGGTTTATCAGATCCAGAACCTTTGCTAAGCACTGGGAATATATAAGGTGCAAGCAGACACAATTGCAGGTCTAAATTAGTTTAGAAAGTTGTGAAAAACAATGATTTCATAATCATACCAATAATCATATAACTAAAACATTAGGGAATTGTGTCAAAGAAAAAAATAGGTTTTATAAGAAAGTAAGAGAAATTAAGTCTATGCAAGCAAAGAATATTTCCCTGAAGGTTTGACATTGAATTGAAATGTGAAAACCAGCAAATTGGAACAAAGGCGCTTTAGAGAGCATGTGCAAAGGCCCAGAAGCAAATAAAAACAGTTTAAAGAGTTGGATGAAGGCCGTATGCTGAGAGCATGGTGACCAGGGGAGCAGGCAATACCTGGTAAGGCTTCAGAGGTAGGACCAGGCCAGCTCACATGGAGACTGGGGATATGTTAAGAAGTTTGTGTGCTTTAAAAGTTTGATGAGAAGCCACTTAAAAGTTCCTAGTAGGTGGATAATATGACCTGATTTCTGTTTGTAAACAATCACTATAACTGCTAGGTATAGAGAAGGATGGAAAAAAGATAAGTTAGGAAGCTATTGCAATAGAAATATTGTAATGATAAAACAAGACACACACACACACACACACACACACACACACACACACACACACACTCAGTGTCTACCAGGGATGTGATAGATACCTGTAGGTTCTTTTTTCCCTTCCCACATGACTTAATCTCATTTTGCTAACTTCTGTAATCTGATATTTCAAATACCTTGAAACATAAATATCCATCTTATTCTTTATCTGAAGCTAATTTCTTACTAATGTTCATACTCCACCCAATCTGCTTTCATAACCATTCCGGGCTCAGTTCTTTAGAAAACACTGACTTTTTAATCCCATTTTTATAGGAAGCATTCTTACATATGTGATTTATGCAGAGACATTTTGGTTGTTTGGAATGACATTCATTTGGCAGGATCTCTGGTTGCTATAAAGAAATTCAAGACTTACATATTTGGAGGATCCATAGCTCTTTACACCACACATTTTCTTAAGAGGTTCTCTGGTAACTTTGATTCCAGATCATTGACAAGGATGACAGAAAGTGTTGCTATTGAAACTCATTTGCACATAAGATGAAAGAAACCAGCAGGGCAGATGTTCCTGGAAAAATAAAATACAATTTAAGAAAATAACTTTCTTTCACCTTTGAAAATAACATAGAGGAAATTTGGATTCTGATTTTAAGGGATTGGATTTGTAAAGAGTGGTTATTGTGAAGCATCCCATTCCCACTCCATTCTTTAGGGTTGAATTGATGGGTGCTGCAAGATCTACAGCATTTGTTCTGCTTCTACATCCATCCTTTTCTGCACTGGGTCTGCTTAATGGACCACAACAGCTTTGGGGCTCCCCAAACACTAGCTATTAATTGGGTCCTTGGTACTGAGCACAGAGACGGGGGAAAAAAACTTAGCTAAAGATTGTATTTATTAACTTCAGACATCTCATGGGAGATATTTGGTTGACATGCAATGAAAATAGAAATGTAGATGTTTCTAGCCGAAACCGGTTTGGCTCAGTGGTAGAGCGTTGGTCTGCGGACTGAAAGGTCCCAGGTTTGATTCTGGTCAAGGGCATGTACAATACATTGGTTGCGGGCACATCCCCGGTAGGGGGTGTGCAAGAGGCAGCTGGTCGATGTTTCTCTCTCATCGACGTTTCTAGCTCTCTATCCCTCTCTCCTCCTCTCTGTAAAAAATCAATAAAATATATTTAAAAAAAAAAAAGAAATGTAGATGTTTCTGGAAATACTTATTACTTACAAAGCTCACTCAAATGGGCATTAAAACATTTCAATATGGATGTTCTTCCCACCCTGTCCTGCCACCAAATTAGATCTTTTTAAAAAATACAGACCATTCAGGTACCTCTTCTATCTAGGAAAAAACAATCTTTCCTTAATTTCTTTTTCTGACCCAAGACAAAGTACATTGTTTGTTTGTCTGCTCTTTTGCTTTCAAAGTGATTGTCTCTTAAAGAAAGTCTTCCCTTTCTCAGAAGAAAGTCTGTTTACATAGTACCTGCCTTATCGTTGAATTTAAGTCAACAGTCTTTTATCCAGGGTTCCAAAATTAAAAACTATATAACTACATATATTTTCTGTAAGTTTGGTTTTAAAGCTCACTGGGTGGCAAAATCTGATGTGAATCTATTAGTAAAAGAGAATATTTATTTCACTGCAGAGATATTAACCTAATTGTTATGTGGTGCTATTTAATGTCTACATATATAATATTCAGAATACACATTGCATTTCCCTTATAAAACCAAACCTATTTTAATTTCCCCCCAAGAGTTTTGGATAGGGGAATACGGATTTATAACACAGAGAGCAAAAAAATTCAGCTCCCTGAATCTGACCACCTCCCAGATTCATGGTGGAGTAATCCTCATTGACACAGCCCGAGCCTTGCCTGTGGATCACTTCCTTCCTTTTTGGCCAGTCTGAACTTCTCTGGGTCACTAAAGACAAAAGCCAAAGAATCACTGTATTCTAGAATGGGAGTGCTAATCTAAAATTTAGATTCTAAAATATTATGTTAACTAGCTGTAATGTCTAGTAACAAAGACAATTCAAAAGAAATTTAATTTGTTCATGAATATTTATTACACATGGTTGTATGTGCTTCGATTCCAGGTGACTTTATGAAGCGTGATGACTATAGCCCTGCTCAGCTTGTGTAGACTAATGCCAATGGCTTCTTTTATGAAGTCCACCCATCTCATGTTTGGTCTTCCTTTTTTCCTGCTACCTTCTGTTTTTCCAAAGAACCCTGCCTTCTCATGATGTTCCCTAAGTAGAACAACCTGTTTTGTCATTTTTGCCTCCAGTAATGTTTAAAGCTTAAATTTGCATTGGAACCCACTGGTGCATCTTTCTGGTGGTCCAGGGTATGTACAGAGGTCTCCTGACACATATTTTAAATGAAACTGTTTTTTTTTTTATTATTATTAACCCCCTTTACTTCCAATTTTCATTTTCATACCTCAAAATTGGGAATATGAGGATGTGGACAATATGTACCTTGGTCTCTAATGACATCTTTGCTCTTGGTGATCTTTCTTAATTCTTTCATTGTTGCCTTTCTGAATTTCAGCCTTCTCTTTAATACTTATTATAGAATATTAACATTCTATCTAATAAAAGAGTAATATGCAAATTGAATAATATGCTACACCCACAGACCACGCCCACCAGCCACTCAGGAGCTCATATGCAAATTAACCCCAATCAAGATGGCTGTGGCCATGGAGTGAGCGGGAGGCTTGAGTTTCCCAGGCAATGGAGAAAGCCAAGGTTTCCACACATCCTTGCCGGCCCAGGCCTCCACTCAAGGCTACAAAGTTTCAATTATAGATAAATAAATCCCAGAAACCAGGGCCTCCTCTTGGGTCGATGGGGGGCATGGCCAGCCTACAAACCACCACAGGCCCCTCGCTCAGGCTGTGTCATGCCCCAAAGAAACCTCACACTGATCCAGGACACCCTTCAGGGCAAACCAGCTGGCCCCACCCATGCACCAGGCCTCTATCTTATCTAATAAAAGAGTAATATGCAAATTGACCATCACTCCAACACACAAGATGGCTGTCCCATGTGGTGAAAAATGGCTGCTCCCATGTGAACACAAGATGGCTGCCACAAGATGGCCAGCAGGAGTGAGCAGTTGGGAGGGACCAGGCCTGCAAAGGAGGACAGTTGGGGGCAATCAAGCCTGCAGTGGAAGGCAGTTAGGGGTGACCAGGCTGACAGAGGAGGGAAGTCGGAGTGACCAGGCCTGCAGGGGAGAGCAGTTGAGGGTGACCATACCTGTAGGGGAGGTCAATTAGGGGCAATTAGGCTGGCAGGGGAGTAGTTAGGTATCAATCAGAGTGGCAGATGAGTGGTTAGAGGGTGATCAGGCTGGCAGGCAGAAGTGGTTAGGTGCAATAATGAATGCAGGCAGGCAAGCAGTTGGGAGCCAGCAGTCCTGGATTGTGAGAGGGATGTCCGACTGCCCATTTAGGCCTGATCCTACCTACATCGGGCCTAAACGGGCAGCTCAACAATCCTTAAGGGGTCCCAGATTGAAGAGGGTGCAGGCTGGGCTGAGGAACATCCTCTCCCCATGCACGAATTTCACGTACCAAGCCTCTAGTACTATAATAAAAAAATAAAACAAAGCTACGAGTCAGAAGATGGGTTCTCACTGGTTTAGCCATCTAATTTCTGTATAAAATTGAGCAGTCTCTTAACTTCTTTGAGTCATTTGTTGAAATCAAGTCAACCATCTTGACATTCATTGCAGAATTCATTCACATCCATTTAATGTCCATTTTACAGAAGATAAAACTAATATTTTCTTTTTCTCTTTCATTACTTGCAAAAATTAAATTCAAAAGTATACTAACAAAAGCATACTTATACTAACAAAAGCATATGTCTGTGCTAAATATCTTGTAAGTATCATGCAAAGAATTAATATGTACATAGCATTTAGTAATCATATTAAAATAACCATGACACATGATTTACGCTCAAAGAGCAAATAGTAGAGGAATAGTATATGAACATACAGGACTATGCTGGGTTTTAATTTTTTAATCACTGATAAGTAGAGCTAAGAAAATTTGGTAGAGAAGCTTGTCTCAGTTCTTACGAGAAAACTATGGAAGGGGGAAGGGAGAGAGAAGCATTTGGAAGGAATTTCATCAAAAACAGCTGCTTTGCTAACTCCCTGTTTCAAATTGCCTGTTAACTGATCTGACTTAAAACTTTTTTTTTAAATCAAGAAACAAAATCTGTCGGGTTTACTGGTTCAATTCATTTGCACATTCCACACCGCTACATATGGCAGGACTGAAATGATCAAATTTCCTTCAGCTTTATCATAAATCACACAGATTCCAATGTGTCCTTCACAGCTTTAAGTTTTCAAAACCATCATGACTAATGAAATATTTATACTAAGACCAAGAGCCACTCACATGGAGTCACGTTCCTCAGAAGAGAGACTTTGACAAAGAACCCATCAAGAAAGCAGCTGGAGGCCCCCAGACCCTGGCCCCACCACCATCCTCCACTGTTGGCCTTCACATCTGCCACCTTCAGGTCACCAAATGGCATCCCTCATAAACTGGGAACACAGGCTTTTTGCTCAACTTGACAGCTTGCATTTGGAAACTAATCAAACTTTAAGGATTCCACTTAAGAGCATAAAAAGGTTTTCTCATGGTTTTATTACTTTGTAAAATGTATTAGGTTTCAAATCAAGTTAATTTTCAAGGAGAACCGAGTTATTTTTACTAGATGGTTTTAAAGTTTTCACTGACATATGAAGCCAAACAATCACAATGAGGAAGCTTTCTCTATAAATTGGATATTGGCCAAGTGTCTATTGACAGACTAGAATGCACCAATTTTCTGCAAAATCAGCAGTGATGCAAATGGCACAAGGCCGGGGCTTACCCAGAAATCTTGTCCTTACCTGTGGAAACTGATAACCTGATATAGAAGAGCATTTTCAAGGATGGCAATGGCAATTCTATGTTCCTCTGCAATGTGGCTGGGCCACTCATCACATTTAGAAGTGAATACATAACCCCTTTTGTCTGGTCTTTCTGCAGGACTAATTTTGACCAATAGAATAGGACAGTTCTGCATCTAGGTTCCTTTTTTAGTTGTTTTTTTTCCCCCTCACCCAAGGATACTTTCCCACTAATTTTTAGAGAGTGGAAGACACCAAGAAAGACAGAGAGAAATATCGAGGTGAGAGAAACATCCATTGGTTCCTCCTGCATGCATCCTGATCAGGGCCCAGGTAGGGGAGGAGCCTGCAACCCAACCAAGGTACATGCTCTTGACTGGCATCAAACCTGGGACCCTTTGGTCCTCAGGCCAATGCTCTATCCACTGAGCTAAACTAGCTAGAGCTGCACCTATATCTTAAGAGGTGTTGCAAGTTTTACTTTCCTTCTCTTGAAACATTGATTGAGATCACCATGTAAGGAAATTGCCCTGCTTCCTCAAGAATTAGAGGCCACATGGAAGAGAGCCCAGTGCCCCAATTGACAGCCACCAGCATCAACTGCAAAACAAATGAGTAAAACCATTTTGTTCCTTTCAGCCCACATGACATCCGAGCTAAATTCAGCCGTGCTTATAAGCCCACATAAAACCAGCAGATAACCCTCCCGTCAATTCATAAATCTATTATAAATAAATCAATGTGGTTTTAATCCCCTAACTTTCGGGGGACTTTGTTAATCAGCAATAGATAACTGAAACGCCTGCATTCTGGTTTTGTCCTTGCCAATGATCAGTTGTATTACGTGAACAAGATATCTGATCCTATGAGCTTTAGCTATCTCACAGCAAAAATGTGGAAATATGAACTATGCAAAAGCTAAAGCCTCTTCTTGCTCCAATGTTATGGGAACTTTCCCAAGACATGCTAGTGGAATCCCTGAGCTGGTAGGGGCTATAGACGTGTTTCAGTGAGAATGACCAGCAGGAAAAATCTTAAACATAGACAAACAAAGTGGCTACCATTAAGGCAGAACCACATGCATCTCAGAAACATTCAGGACAACAAAATAGTTGCGTGCCTTACAATATGTGAATTAAAAGTTCATGCTTTGGGGAATCTAAGGTGCTCAGATAGCCAAAGTATAAGAGAAATATAATGAATTTGAACAATCATTGTTTTGTTTTCCATCATTGTAGCTGAAGAGAGCATTTTGCCAATGAGTGTAGGTAATAATGGATATGTTACAAGTTGACTATTGCTAGGGGTCATAATCTGTTTGAGCCTCTGCATATAGTTTGCATAAGTCAACTGTCAAAAGCCAAAATGGGCCCATCTGTTTTTGTTAAAAATCTTACCCAGTTACTCATTTCAGCACTTTTATGAGACAACATTTTCTCTTGCAGATACTCTGCATAATTGGTGATTTCTGATTGCCTGGCTAAAATTCTTGCTTGATGTTGGTTATAATCATTGCCTGATCGGAACATTTCATTCTCCAGCATGTGTAGTCATAATTATTTTAGATTTCTATGTAAAGTTAATCAACCCTGAAGGAGACTCCCTGGATGTCACTTTGTCTGATCTCTGTTGAATAAAGTAATCATCTTCTGTTTACAAAACTAGCCTACAAAATTGGACATATTATGTGAAACACCATCTGCATCTTTGGCATATCTACACCTGGTTATTGATATGTGTTGAGTATCATTATCAGAGAAATGGAGATATCTCAATGAAAAAAATATGCACGAGGCAATATATTTCATTCCTTTTAAATCACATAAAAAGGCTAAGTTAAATAAGGACATTTTAGCAATGGCTGCCTTCCCTACTACTTTCCTCAGATTTTTCTTGCCTGCTGTGACTGTTACCCAGTATATGTTGAACCAAAATCTGTGACATTTTTTATAATAAGACAATTTTGATCCCAACATATAATCTCAAAGATATTTCTAGCTTCAAATAGCTGCTGCTATAGCAACTTCCAAAGAACCCGCTTTTCAAAATATTTGGATATATTGAGAATTCTTTAAAAATTTACTAAC
The DNA here is from genome assembly GCF_964339955.1 of Pipistrellus hanaki. Lineage (NCBI taxonomy): Eukaryota > Metazoa > Chordata > Mammalia > Chiroptera > Vespertilionidae > Pipistrellus > Pipistrellus hanaki. The sequence goes on from NC_140510.1 coordinate 30,009,299, forward strand.
TTTTTCAAAATTCTCTGACACAAACCAGGGCCTATTTTTATCTCACTATTAAGAAACATTTCTGCTCATTATAATTTTTACCAACTTATTTTAGAAGTTAAACTGTAGAGGATAGAAAATAAAACAAATATAGCAGCATTTTGAGAAGTAACACATGAAATGTTTGAAAACATTAACATTGACATTGAGATTCTGATGAAACTAAGGCCAGTATTATTCTGGATTCTATATTGCAAAACCTGTACAAAACAGTAAACTGATAATATTTGTATTAAGATATTTTTAGGCAACTTCATCCACAAAGGAGCTTAAGCCCTGGCCCAGGGCATTTTCTAAGAAAACATCAATTTTGGAAGATGATAACAGATGACAGAAATTGCAAGGAAACTTTCTCCACATCTACCACACTGTCACATTTGAATGGCACTGAGCCACACCCATTGTTGGGATTGTCTATTATCTCTGGATGGGATTCTTCTCCCGCTTCTCTTGGAAGGAAGCTGTGGAATTTAGGAGAGAAGGTAGTCTGTATGATGTTGTCATTGCCCAATATGGCTGCATTTCACAAGATAACATTCACAAGATAACATGCCCAGAAGAAAAGATTCCAGATAACTAAGTTATCTCTATAACTTTCTAAATAAAAGTATTTTTATGAGAATATTCTGAATAATAGATAAAGCTTCCTGTACATAGGTGTGTTTATCAGCTTAACCATGGAGAAACTTTCTCCACCTGAGGAAAACATAGCAATCCTTTGAATGCTGTCTTGATGTTCTTCCTTTTAATTTTTCTAAACCTGAACCTGATAATAAGCCCAGATTACATATTATACTTTCCCTTGACATTAAAAATAGACTTTGTTTGAATCATGGATAAAGTCATTATAAAAAGACAGGAACTTTAAGAATTATTTCATAGACAGAATCTCATGGATTTTTCTTCCAAAGTATAGACAACTTCATTTGTTACCTGTGAATTGTTACTGTCCTAGAATCGAAACTGAATTGAAATACAACTGAAAAAGTCTTTGAAATGTTTCTGTTAACATTGTTTAACAAAAGGTTTCCTTGGACAGTCTGGTCTCTCAGGGCACTTATGTTTCCATCCTGCTAACTGACAGCCAGTATCAACCTGAGGAAAAAAAGCAAAAGAACAAAATCCAAAAGGGAGCTCAACTTCAAAAAGCAGGTTCTAGTAAGAGCATCTTCACTCTTCATTCTATATGTTTAGGTGAAACTCCTAGAATCAGCTTCATGGTGCCAAATAATTTAAATCTTAGGAGGGATTTAAGACATTATCTATGCCAATTCATTCACATCAGAGATAGAAAAATTGGGTCCTGCTTTTCTCATCCATAAAATAAAGAGGGAGAGGTACTCAAATTTACTGTATTGCATTATCTCTGTGTACAATAAAGCACTAAGAAACCGCAGGAAAGGAGTACCTCCCATTTTTATCCAAGTGGAGAGGGAAGTACATGTTATATACTGGAAACTTCTTTTGTAACCCATTACTCATGTAGTCAATGCCCAGCAGGCTCTTCCTGCATTGTCATGAAAGATTAACTCATTAAAATGTAACCCCAGCTTCCTAGGAGCAGTAACCAGAAAAGGCTTCATTAGAATTGCATTCCTGCCTACAAATGTCTCATTCTACTTGAAAAATTAGCCAGTTGATGCTGGGTATGAGTTTACATCATGGTTGCATGATGGATCATAATAAGGGAAGAAATTCTAGCTCTCAAATCTTTCGGCAAGACATGTAACTTATAGGACAACATAGTGCAGACAAATAGTTTATCTCTACCCTGTTCATTCTACCTTTCTGATCATAGAATTCCTGATTTTTAAACAGGCAGATAGCTTCTCAGAATACAGGCAATAATTTCCCATCTCCCTTGAAGCTAAGTATAGTCCTATGACCAACCTATAGCTAAACTTAGTGGGATTTCTCAACATTGCCACTGTTGACAATGTGGGCCAGATAATTCTTTGTAGTAGGAGCTGCTTTGGGCATTTCACAATGTTTAATGGCACCTCCACCCTATATTAGAAGTGACAACCACAAATGTCTTGAGACATTGGCAAATATTTCCCAAGGGGCAAAACTTCCCCCAGTTGAGAACCATTGAGCTAAAGGGATGCAAGTGGACCCATCTTGCTCCACTTCTAAAAAGTATCTTTCAATGGTTCATTCTTTGCTCCTTCTTCTTTCCTGCTATGCTGATGGTACTTGAGCAGCTATTTTAGACAAACATGGAAATCACATTATTAAAGACAGAAGGCAACAGCATATAAAGAGAGATGGCCCCTATGATCAGAGGAGGCTCCCAATGGTCATGCATTTGCACATCTGTGGACATTTTACATAAGAGTAACATAAATTGCCCTAGCCAGTTTGGCCAGTGTATAGAGCATCAGCATGCAGACTAAACGGTCCCAAGTTTGATTCTGGTTAAGGGCACATGCCTAGATTGCAGGCTCAATCCCCAGTAGGGGGCATGCAGGAGGCAGCTGATCAATGATTCTCTCTCATCATTGATGCTTTCTTTCTCTCTTTCTATCTATCTTTTACATCCCTCTTCCTTCCTCTCTGAAATATATATATATGTTTTTTTCCACCTAAATGTCCTTTTATTTAAGAGATACACAAAGTAGGTTCCCAGATTCTCTTCTCTGTCCAACCCTAGAGGGGGACTAATCCTCAATCCTGGGAGGGGTCTGGAGTGGACGGACCTCCATGTGTCAGGGCATTGCTGGTGCTGCCCCATCCCTGTCCTTTAGCACAGGGGGTGGCTGTAGAGGGTTGGGTATGGAAGGCCATGAAGTTTCTCAGTTCAGAGCCGGAGCTGTGAGGGGAGAGGCAACCTCGGGCTCAGGAGGGAGGCAGGCTCTTGGTGTTGCCACACTGCTCTTGGGCTAGCTGGTCCTCCTCTTTCTGGTCCAAATTAATATTCTCAAGCTCTTTTATATATATATAAAAGAAATAAGAGCAACATAAACTTGTATCTCCTGTACTTCATTGCTATGCTTGGTTCTCTAATGGAGGCACAATTTACCCCATCTTATCTTAATTTTTTCCCTTTATAGAGTAATCTAAAGCAGGAAATATTTATGTTCTCAATTCAAAAGCAATTGGAATTTAAATGTAAAGCTGCCTCTACACCTTCATAGAATTTTCAAATTCATTGATGTGCACAGATGTATAGATCAATGATTCTCAAGTTTTCCTATATATTAGAATCACCTAGAGAACTTTGAGAATTCTGAATGGCCAGACTGCACCCACAAACAACTTCCAGCAGAACTCAGGGAGCAGGACCCAGGCATCAGTATTTTGCAAAAGTTCTTCAGGTAATTCCAATGTGTAGCATAGTTTGAGAACCACTCGTACAGAGCATTTTTCTTCAAGCCTGTTTGTAGTCAATTAACTTTGGTTGCTCTTATTTGCCTTGGGAAGGTAAGGCATGTGTTTGCTCTGCACTAGAGACATACTACTGCAAAATATTATGTTTCCATTTCTGGATATACTCACATTTGGGGTGCAAATGGCAGGAATGAGTCAGATGCAATTTGTACCAGTCAGCAAAATCTGACTTGGGAAATGTTTTGATAGCTCATATTACTGAGAGTAATTGAGCTCATTAAAAGTAAACTCCTCACTGTTTCCTCAACGCACATGCACATGTGTGTACGTGCACACACACATACACACACACACATTTAATGTAAATCAGTAAAGCCAGATGACTTGGGAGAAGCTAATTTTTCTCTCATTGTTAAAAACAACATTCAAGAATTATGAAGATCGAGTTAAGCCCTGTATAGATTGATAGATTGGTGTGAGGCTGCTATTGGATTAAGTGTATTTTTAAACCAAAGTAGATTATTTTTAATGTTTCTCCCAGAACCATAAGCAAAATAACTCAAAATTGGAGTCCGGCATTAACCATAATTTAATCTAGACTAAGAAAAGTCTTTATCAACATCAGTAGCCCCATGTATCCCAATGAAGAGCACCTCAATCAGGAAGGCAAAGGATAATCTGTGCCATTTTTTTTTATTTTCTTCTGCTTTTCTTTCTTTCTTCCTTCCTTTCTTTCTTTCTTTCTTTCTTTCTTTCTTTCTTTCTTTCTTTCTTTCTTTTTTTTTGTCTGCTATCTTCAATGAATAAGCTCTAATTTTTTCAGTGTTTACAGATACAATCCTCCAACAATGAGGTTCCTTTTAATGCTAAGGGAGCTGGAAAGAGAGGAGAAAAAAAGGAAGGGGATAAAAAATGCATTGCATTTCTACTATAAACTAGGCACTTGAATACACAATTTACTTGTGTCATCTCAAAAAGCAATATCAAAGCAGCAGTTTATGAGAGTCATAACACATGCGTAAGTAGCTAAATATTAATAAAGAAAGGACACTCCTCCAACTTAATCTGGCATACTGAGAAATTAGTCCCTCCCTCTATCACCTGGTTTTTACTTCCCACGAGACCTTTAGTTGCTATAATTATCCTCATTTTTGGACTATGCCTTTAACCTTCTTGTCTAACTTGTCACCTCTAGAATACAACAAGAATGCCAGCTTGTCCAACAGTGCCATCCTCTAGACAATGCCATCCTCTAGATGTCATATATGCTGCATCCCAGGGACAGCAGACTGACCTGGACTTCACAAAATCTCTCTACTCTGCATGAAGACTCTCTTTCTGTTTTGTTCCTCTCTTCCTTGGACAGATGGGAAGAATCTCTAAGCCTGGTGATATGCAGGACTATGCTACTCGACAGCAAGAAGCAGCTACAGAAGATAGGACCGTCAGCTACTTGCCCTCGTAAGATTACAAGGTAGAAGGTTTTCAGGGGGAGAAGTCAGTGTAAGTATCTAAATACTAATAATTAATAAAGGATCGAAGCAAAGGAAATCAGACATTGTTAAGCATAATCAACTGGGAAGTATGAGCCTGCTTGCTTCACCAGGAGATTGCAGCTTCACACACTCCCCAGAAGACCACAGGTCTCTTCCCCACTATCACTGGGGAAAAGGGAGGTAAATACATGTGCAGTAGAAGTCAAAATGGTGAGGGAGAAGTGCTTCTAGGAGGCATGTGCAATAGGAGTCAAAATGAGAACCACTGAGGCCTGTCAGTCTAGCTTGGAGAAAGAATGAATTGGTCAGGAGGCACCCCTACACAAGCTCATGAAAGCTTGAGAAGTTGATTATTTTGAAAAAGCTCCTTGTTCTTCCCAAGCCTGAGATAATATAACCCCAGAGAACAAAGGACGCGCTCTCTCGCTCTCTCTCTCTCTCTCTCTCTCTCTCTCTCTCTCTCTCTCTCTCTTCCCCCTCTCCAGGAACATACAAAACCATGTGGGTCTAGCAGCCATCTGGGCTCATAGTAGACCATGTGGGTTCCAAAGGACTAAGCTTTAATATAAAACAGAAACTCTGGACACTGGCCTTTGTTTTGGCTTTGATGAAGACGAGACTGGATTTTTTATATAGCAGGACAGACGGAGATGGGACATAAGGGAAGCCTTCTATTTCCACCTGAATAAATCTTGCCAAAGGACAAGCTCCCATGTGTGGGTCTGTGGAATGCTTTTCTTATGATCCCATGAAAGAGCCGAGTTTACACCAGCAGCAATAGCAGTGTTAAAATTAATAAAGGAAACCTCAGTTAAAACTGGAACAAACAGCTTAGCCAATGAGAAGCCACTGTCATCATGAACTCTTTTTTTTCTTTCCTTTTTATTTTGTAATTCTTTATTGCTTAAAGTATTACATAAGTCTCTTTTTCCCACATTGACCTCTCCCTGGCTGCCCCTACCCCCAGCACATGCCCTCACCCCTACCCCCCGCCCTGTCTGTGTCCATTGGTTATGCTCATTTGCATACACACAAGTCCTTTGGTTGATCTCTTACCCCCTCCCGCCCTTCCGCCTTCCCTCACAGGTTGGATAGTCTGTTTGATTCTTCTATAACACTGGTTCTATTTTTGTTCATCAGTTTGTGTTGTTCATTATATTCTACAAATGAGTGAGATAATGTGATATTATCTTTCTCTGACTGGCTCATTTTGCTAAAACAGAAACACCAATCAGAAAGGATATATTAATCCCTATATGTTTATAGCAGCACAATTTACAATAGCTAAGATTTGGAAATGGCCTAATTGCCTATCAGCAGATGAGTGGATTAGAAAACTGTGGTATATCTATCTACACACTGGAATACTGTGCTGCTATAAAAAAGAAGGAATCCTTGTCATTCACCATGAACTCTTACTTTCCTCCAATGAATTCTCATTTTTCTTTTGCTACTGACTTCCTTGCCCCAGCCTTCTTTCTATTAAAGCCTTTCATTTTACATAGCTTTCCAGACTGCCTTTCTGCTTGCTAAATGAAATCTGCCTGATTCATGAATTGTTTAATAAAGCCAATTAGATCTTCAATTTACTCAGTTGGATTTCCTTTTAATCCTCACCTGAGAACATGTTCACTGATTTTATTCCCCCCTTCTTTTTAGAGAGAGGGAAAGTGAGAGAAAATGAGAAAGAAATATCAGTGTGAGAAAAATATCAGGGTGAGTTACCTCCTGTACTCACCCCAAATGGGGTTCAAGTTAGCAACCTGGGGGAATTGAACCTGTGACTTTACAGTGTACAGGACAAAGCACCAATCAACCAAGCCACACTGATCAGGGCAGTTGACTTTTGCTTTTTAACAGCAAATTGAACATGAAATAGCCTGAAAAATTACTTACAGCTGAGAAAACTGATGACTTGCCTGGGCTTACTCTCCTGGTTGGGACAAAACTAGGTCCAGAATAATGATCTCCTAGTTGCAGTTGGATGTTCTCATTTCCTACCTCTCTCTCCCACCCTAATCCACCCATTCACATTTACATAATCTAGTGATTATTTTCTCTTTATCAGGAATACAATAAGGAAATTTCCCTAAAACACAACACAAAAAGTTTAGTTAAAATGCAAGATAATTTCTTAGTGATAGTATCTGCTTGTCATTAAAGGGAGTTGTGACTATTCTTCCCCAGATCTCTTTTAAAATATAATTTGTTGTCATCCACTAATGAGAATGAAGCATAGCAGAATTGCCTAAAGGTAAAAGGTGGATGTTCTAGTATGACAATTCCATGGAATGTCTGCCGCATTACAGCATGTATAGCAATGATCAAGAGTATATCCTGGGCTCAACTTATTACCAACAGCCTGGCCCTGGTCAAGGATGACCTCCTCATTGTAGCTTCTCCAAAACTAATAACAAAAACAGTTATTTATTTCACACTTACTATAAGTTAGCACTTTTCATGTTTCTTTTTTTTATTATTCTCCTTTCATAGATAAAGAAGCAAAGAGGGCCAAAACTAATTTGGCTCAGTGGATATAGCATCGGTCTGTGGACTGAAGGGTCGAAGGTTCCATACTAGTCAAGAGCATGTACCTTGGTTGCAGGCTCCCAGGGGTGGGTGTGCAGGAGGCAGCTGGTCTATGTTTCTCATCGATGTTTCTAGCTCTCTATCCCTCTCTCTTCCTCTCTGTAAAAAAACAAAACAAAACAAACCAAGAAATATATTTTAAAAAAAGAAAGAAAGAAAAGAAACAAAGAGGTTTTAGTAACTTGCTTAAGGTCATGCAATGCAGCCAGCAGGTTGTGGAAGCAGGAATTGCTCTGCAATTGTGCTCCCATCTGTGAACTATGGGCCATAAATACAATGACTAGTGTTTAATAGTATTAATGTGGTTCTAAATGAAACATGTGCCCCAAATGTTACATTTTAAATCCTACTGAGGTAACCAAAGCATCAGATTATTCCTAAAATCACAGTAAAGCATGTTTCAGAAATCGCCTGGTCAGAAGCGAAACAGTGGTGGCCAAGGATTGTTCTACCGTGTTAGGATTTGGGTATTAGAATCTGCCCTTGGCCACCAGCTGGCCAGCACCTGGGGCAGGGTGCTTCTCTCTTGTTTTATTTTATTTTGGTGGTTGGCTTGGTGGGAACACCAGAAGTTAGTCTTCAGGGGAACATCCACTGAAGAGTAAAGAAGCCTACAGAGGTTGGAAACAGAGTTCCCTGAATAGCCTCAGTCCAGGCCCCAGTCTAGGTCCCCATTTTCCAGGCTCACCAAGAACTGGGATCTATTGATAATGGACAAGTCCAAAGTAAGCAAATAACAGACATTTATAGCTCATTTAATGTATTTCCTTTAATGTCTGCTACTTGCTGGAGGTGGTGGGGAACTGGGAAATGCAAGGGGGTACACAGAGTTAGCACCAGATGGTGGATTAGACAAAACAGCTTCAAACCTCCCTTTCATCCCAGAGTCCTGTAAACCTAAAGGAAATGGAGAATTAAAGTAATAATGCTACTAATTTTGGACATAACATGGCAAAAACAAAACAAAAACAAAAACAAACAAAAAAACCCACCACCACCACCAACATCAACAAAATAACCCAAGACTCTTTTACATGCAACAGGTAGGAAACAGAGTGGGTATATTTCTGTGATCCATGTTGCTTCGGTGCTGTTACTGCTTGTGAGCCATAGGCCATCAGAGCGAATGGCAAAATGATGGAAAGCCCAAGGCGTTCGGTACTGGTTTCCTGAGCCCTCTGCCTACTGATTTAAGCACATGTTCCAAATGTGCTAAATGAAATCCTATCCCCAAATTATGAAATAAAATATTTTCCTTAGACATATCTCACATTGCTCTGTGTGCCAGGGAAATTTCCCATGACCCCTGGAGTCACCTCCATTCATTTGTTCCCATTCGCACTTCTTCTGGGACGTAAGTCAATCCGGTTGAAGGCTAACATATAAGTATCCGGTGGCACGTCCAACAAAGCTGTTATTTTATCACGAAGACGTGAAAGCTCATTTCAGAAACTGAAGCGTCTCAGGAATGAAGTAAATGGTTTAGCGATGCCGCGAAGACTATCAGAAAATTACACGCATTGTTTAGTTAGGAGATAGGAATTAACTAATGTTTCTAAAATGCCCGAGTTTTAGATCAAGAATTTCAACAACTTGATGCATTCAAGATGGAGAATCCAATTTTTTTAAAAAAGTGCTACCTACACAGCTTTTTCACTGTAAGAACAAGGAATGCATTTAAGCTATTATATGAACAGATTTGCAGATATACCAAGAAGGAAGATTGCATTTCAAGCAGCCGACACCCAAAAGAGGTTATACTTGGTTTGATTGTTGATTGCCTTTCAGAGTTGGGGACAGAAAATTAATTAAAGTCAATACTCAATAGGCTTAGTTGCTTTTAAGCAGCATTTAAGATCTGATTGAATTCACAAAGTGACTGATGCAAAGAACAACAGCGCAATTTTTCAAATCAAGCAAAATTTATTATTTAACTCACTAATAAATGTTTAAATATAAATGAACCAGAGAGCATAAACAGGCACACGTGGCAAGCCAATTAAAATCCACAAAGACCCCCAGTAATTATCAAAGCAAGTGACAACGGTAAATATTTCAGTAACATAACAGCAAGGGGTTAGATTGCTGAGTGCACCCAGATGCAGCTATTCCAATTACTGAAATCCTTCTTGCCTTTCTGAAGTATCCAGCATTCTTTTCTCTATCTTTTCATTTATTCCTTCCTTTCTTTTTCCTTTGGAAAAAAAATGAATTTGGTTTATTTCTAAGATAAAGCAAAGAAACCAGATAATTATAACAATATACTTAGATTTAGGGATAGGAGGCTTGTTGAACAGGAAACATTTTAAAATATTATTGCATACATTTTCATCCTTCTTATTAAATTCTTATTTTGCATAACATGTTGACTGACACATGGATCCGTCTTTTAGTCTTTTTCTAAATGTCCACATCCAAATTTCTGAAATTAGTCTCCTAATACTGTATGTGCTGAATTTCACTCCTCCAAATTTCATCTCTATCTTGCTATTTTTGCAATTATAGCTTTGAATATTTTTCATAACAGTACAACAAAGAATACATACACTTTCTGGATTTTATCACCAAAATTTCTATTTAATTTCTGTGCAGTTATAAAATGGACAAAGCATGTACAGTGCACAATTCTGTTTTTAAAACTTTGAGTCTTAAAAATAAAAAGTTTAATTTTATTTTATACTGTGGGCTAATATGTTGGGTTTTCTTTAGTGTTTAGTTTAATATATTAGATTTTACACTGTTAAATAATTATGGATTTTGAAGGTTGCTTTTTGATATATACTGACTATCAGAGAAATAGGTGCCATATATTATTCTTTCCTGTCTATAGATTAATCTCTCTTTATAATATATATATATATATATATATATATATATATATATATATATATATATTAATTGATTTCAGAGAAGAATAAAGAGGGAAAGAAAGATAGAAACATCAAGGATGAGAGAGGGTCATTGTTTAGCTGCTTCCTGTATGCACCACACTGGGGATAGAACCCGAAACTGGGCATTAAGCCCCGCCCAGAATCAAACCTCAACCTCCTGTTTCATAGGTCAGTGCTTAACCACTGAGCCATGCAGGCTGGGCAGTTCTTATTTTTTTGATCATTTGATTTTTATTGCTATCCATTGCCTGATATGCTGATGGTCAGGATCTGAATTGATAAGAGAATCAGGTTGAGTGTATTTTCACTTCTTTGAATTTTTAATATGTGATAGAAGAGCTTTATTTATTTCATGCTTCATCCTATAAAGGATTTATTATATTTTAAAATAATGATTGAATATGCTAAAAATTAATATTAGTAAGAAAACAATGAGGCAAAGGGAAAATAAGGGGCGAGGAGTTAACTGGAGTCAGGAACTATTTTAGCATATAAAGCAAAAACGATGAAACCTTGTGTTTTTGCTAAATTTGACTTTGAACTTACTAGTAAGCAAAAGCCAAAGAGAAAAATTTTAACAAGACAAAGTTTACAGGAGTACAACTTTCTTCGTACCAAGAACAGAGAAAATTACATTAAAAAGGAAACTATAATGCAATACATTACATCTTTAACCAACATTCTCAAAGACCCACCAAATCAGATGAATATATTTCTCTATGATACTTTATTCCTGAAAGCATCAAGTCAATTACTGTCTGACCTCTATTATTTTTGCTAAGGGGAATCTTTACATAATCTAATACTGTCATGTTTTCATTTTTTTTTTTGCAGAGGTAGAGTGGGAGTATGTGGTCAGGGAAAATAATTTTTAATGGGCTTAACTTTAATGAACTATAATGTTAAGTTTTTTGTTTAAAACTATGTTCAAAGTATTCAAAAATCTATTGGCCACCATCAAAATGATCAGGCACCAAACCAAACAAGGCTAGATTGAGGATATATTGCATTTAGAATGTATTTAATCAACCCAACATTAAAATGATCATAGATGGGTGGAACTGTATTGTGGGACTGGCATATAAATTAAGAAACATTAAAATTTATTTTTCCTTTTGAAACTTGTGATTATGACCAAAGCCTACTGGTATTACTAACCTGGACAGATGTTCACACTCCTAGATGTAACCCACACTCATCATCTTCATAATAAAGCCATCTAGAACTTTACAAAGTAAAGAGTACTTTGACATATGCTGTTTTAACCCTACTACAATTTAGTAAGACAGAGACACTCCTGCCTTTATTGTAAAGATTAGGAAAATGAGGTGCATAAAGGTAAGGTTTGCCCAAACTCTTACAGATGGAATATATATCAAAGTTCAAAGTAGAGCTGATGAGGTCCCCTAACTTTTATGTAAAGTAGGTTGTACTGTCTCATGGTCTATGGCTCAATGCTTAAGGAAATTGGGAGGGGGCAGTGGAGGAGGAGAGAATGTGTGTAGAAAAATAATAGTATATCCTGGCCAGTGTGGCTCAGTGGTTGAATGTCGACCAGGAGGTCAGTGGTTCAATTCCTGGTCAGGACACATGCCTGAGTTACGGCTTGATCCCCAGAAGGGGGCACATAGGAGGCAGCTGTTCAATGTTTCTCTCTCCTGGATGTTTCTATCTCTCTCTCTCCCTTTCCTCTCCTCTATCTAAAAATAAAAAGCATATTTAAAAAAGATAAAGAAAAACAATGCTATGCCTAAATGAAGAAAAAAAAAAGGGGGGCCTGAGAGTATAAATTTCAGTGATCAAGTTTAGAAAGAACTTTAGAAGCCATTAGCTAGCCCGATACTTTTCTACTGAAAATAAATAAAGTATCTGAGACTCAAAATGGCTTAATTTCATTCCATTCCCACTGATTTGTGACAGTTGGTTCAAAGGAGTACTAAGCCAAGTGAAAGAATCCTTTAATTGCATATATGAAGCTTCGAATAATCAGGCTGGCAACTTTTAAAATAATTTTAACGGGTGGTTTTTGAACTAAAAACAATCATGTTTTATTGCTTTCTCAGATCCTAAACTTGAATAGTAATGTTGCCTCAAACTGCCCTGAGGTGCCCAGGATGGCACAGGGAACTCACGGAGGGGGGAGGGGGGGGCGCACACTAGATGGAGTATTTAAATTTTAGAGGGAAACATGATAATCATTAACATCTGTTGACACCATGAGAACTACGAAATCAAGGTGGTTTATACTTTAATCATTAGATCACTTTACATTCCTTTCAAGGGTAGCTTATTATTGTAAAGCTGATTCCAAGATGTGAGAAGTTGTGTAGTGCACTCAGCATGTTAGCAAGTAATTGCTAAGAATGAGCTAAAATATCTTTTCTTTCAGTGTTTGCATTTAAAAAATTATAGCTAGTACTAGTAAGTTGTGAAAACTAAATAGTTCTGACTCACCTACTTACTAAACAAAACCATTACCTTTTTCTTCCGGCCTTGCGGCAATGTTAAAAAAATAATTCTGAGGTTCTAAGAGCATCATGAATTAAGCATGTTTGGAAATCTTTGTTCTAATTGTGAATGTGGACCGCAGACTTAGAATCCCAGATTTACTACTTACCGGTGGTGCTATTTTCCACTTATCCTCTCTGTGCCATCATTTCTTAATCTATAACATGAAGATGATAATGGGACATACCTCAATAGAGTTACTATGTACATTAAAAAGTCAGTGTATGTAAGGCAGGTAGGAGACAGAGCAATGTTGTTTCTCTAAGTATCAGCCGTCTATAATAATCTATAATAATAAAAGCATAATATGCTAATTAGACCAGATGTCCTTCAGGAGGAAGCCAGGGCTGCAAGGGAGTCCTGGGTCTGGGGTGCTGGAGGGAAGCCAGCCCAGGTCCCAGGTGCCAGAGAGAAGCTGGTACAGCAGCCGGGAGAAGGAAGGCCTACTCTTGCACGCATTTCATGCATTGGGCCTCTAGTTATGCGTATAAGACAAGCCTTATCCAAAGGCGGTCTGCAGCATGTGCCCGCTGCTACATTGGTCAAATACAGAAACTTTGCGCACGTGGAACCTATGGGCTGAGAACTTTCCTCCCTTGTTACTTTTTTCTTTTCTGCTTTCTATGGGAGGCAACAGGCCAGAAATATTTTGGAGACATTTCAACTAGTGTTGAGTGTTCTGTCGGTTACAATTCCAGAAAAGGTAAGGAACGTCCTGTCCCACATGTACCATCAGGTGCTCTTTATGTTCCCCATTTGCTTCATAAAACAGAGCTGAAATAACTTGAGACCCTGAAGCTAGATTGGCAGGGTGAGTGTACTGATTATTTCTTGGAGGAAATTGAACTTTTAAATGATTACCTATTCCTGCATTCAAAAGTTAACTCTAGCTTTCTTCTCCTAGGATCTCTAAAGCTATTCACAGCTACATTTTGAAAATGTCATGCTTCTTAAATTGTCTTTCATATGATTTCCCCATAAAATTATTAGTTTTTTAAAGGAGAGATGTATTTTAATTTCCCTTAAAGGTTTTTATTTTACCCCTAACAATTACTGTGTATCTATTCTTTATCCTGAAAGCAGCATAATAGCTTTTAGGCAACAAAAATTTTTCTCTCAAATATTACACAAAATGACAAAGGATACATTCTGTCCAAGAACATGTAAACTAATTTTGGCAATTCCCACTGTGTCACAGTTTTAAGGATTACACAATGACATTCTAAAACATAATATAATGATAAATCAAAGCCAAATATAAAATTGTAGATCAATGTGACTCTAATTTTATAAAAGTAGAAATTAGATATATTTATATACCTGTATAGAAAAATCTATAGGGGGGAATGCAGTAAATATGTTTAATTATATCTGATTAGAAATATGCAAATTCTTTTTAAAATATTTTGATTTGGATATAATTATTTCAAGTGAAAGAAACAGAATCTAAAACTAATATCCCTTATATCACATTGGCCTTAATGGAGTTACATGTCCTTTCATGGGCATACGCTTACCATATTTGGCATGAATTAATTATGATTCATCCCTGGGAGCTAGGCACATAGCCACTGGGGAGTGGAGAGAGGAATCAAGGTTATAGCATCAAGGAGAAAGAGAATTATTACAGATTAGGCAATTAACAGTAGGTTCTACACATCCCCCCCAAAAAAATGTGTGCACACTTTAACAGCTGATAGCCCAATTGATATTTCTTCCTTTTCAAATTTAATCCATTTGAATTAATAAATTATTCAAAGTGTGTATACATTTTTGAGGACATTTGTATTTCCCAAATAGTCTATGATGGTCAAGTATTTTATTCAAAATCAGAATTTAAGTGTTATAAAATAACTATAAGACAGGAAATATTGTTCTAAAACAATGATTAAGTGGATTGAGAGAATAGGACGTAGGAAAATGTAAACAGTGTTCATTCTTCGACAGGCACATCTGGGAGGCTAGGTATGGAGAATTCTGCCATTCCGTGTGGGGCACTTACCAGACACCTAAAATCAAATGCGTTTCTATAAATACCTGCAGCAGCTTGAACATCTCATGAGTTGATAGAAACAAGAAACACTCTAAAACCCTATGGAGGAAAAGTGCTGCTTTCCAAATACTTACATGCCAGGAAAAGAGATCTCTCAGGCATAGCAGACTGTCATCTGAAGATATCAGCTCACAGGGCTGCTGAAGCCAAAAAGATTAGCAAAATACTGGGTAAAACCAGGAAACATTGTACATTCCCTGTGACATGTTTTAGTGCCTTGGAACAGAAGAGAGCATGGAACTCTGGCCAATGAACTTTGGAAATGTGCACTGGATTCAGAGGTAATTGACAAAGAAGAGTTGGGTTAATGAATAGGGTGTGAACAGTTTAGAAATCTGTTTCTATGAAAACACTGGACCAGAAGGACAACAATAACCAAATCTAGAAAGATAGGCAGTCTCTGCATTGGCCATGACTTCCAACTTTTAAGTACTCGCTGAGAAGCTGGCTTTCACGAAGGCCACCTTGACCTGAGAGGGAGCCAGCCCCAGAGCTGTGGCTACAACCATCAGATGACTCTGAAAGCCGGCGTGGAGGTCAGAGGAGAAACCACAGTCAATGATGAAATGTACTTAAAGCTGACATTGTCAGGAGGGGAGAATACCAAAATAAAATGAGACTGTAAATAAACTGGAAAAGACAAATTATCTATGTGGCGGGAATAAAACATAGGAAGGACTATGTGAATATTTGACAGACATGACTTCTCTGCTCCATAGCTTGTTAAAGGTGCAGGTTCCTGCCCTCCCCCTGCACCCTCCAGCACCTCACAGGCACTTCTCAGCAGCCTCTGTTCTGCAGGAGCCAGGGTTCAGGTAATTTTATGAATGGGAGATGCACCACCAGGAGAGTTTTGAATAACATTCATTGCTTTGATTATTATAATTTAGAAACAACCTTTCTTGGGGTGTCTATCATTTGTTCACTTAACAACTAGTGACTGACTCTCCATCTACACTGTTTCAGAACCTGTCCTGTGTTTGGGGAGGCGAGTGCAGTGATCAATCAAAGACCCTGCTCATGGGCAGAATCAGAGGTGGAGGGACCCAACAGACCCACTGTGGCACTTGCTCTGCCCTTAAGTTCTCATGTGGCAGATGTCCGCAAACAAATAATGACTTATTAGAATTCTGCTTTAGCCTCTTCATGACCAGAGCTAAAAATAGGGAGTGCACCAAGTGTTTGTAAAAAGAACAGTCTCTCTTCCTAGCAGCTCTGTCATTCAGGCAGTAAGTACTGAGAATTCTCCATGAACAAAGCAGCACCCTAGTTGGTTGTGGAAGTCCAAATGAAAAAAGACATGTTTATATCCCCTAGAAAATTATTATTTAGTGGGAAGGACATTCCCATCACGCAATTAAAGATGGCTTAGAAGAATATCAAGAAATGCAAATAAATGTCATTGTATTAAAATTATCTCTAGTGATAGACAACATGTATACATAAAAAAATTTGATTGCTTAAAAAGTTCATCAAGGTAAGCCCCTGGGGCTTCAGTTTGTCTAAAATGTAAACTATAGCAAAATACTTGCTCTTTAAATCTCTCTGGAAAATATGTGGCATAAGAGAATAAATGAATTGGCTTATAAATGAAACATTTGTGTACTTATTTTTATTTAAATACACAAATTAACTGGAGTTAATCCTTTTATTCTATTTGAACATTGAAGCATAAAAACAATAAAATTAATGGCATGTGAATGATAAGGTTTCTTGACTTGAGGTTATTACCAAATTGTCCCAACAGATGTTACTAAATTTTAATAATATTGGAGATTTTAATAATTATTTACTTGGTGGATTGGAGAGTGTGCATGGGAACATTCACTGGTAATATTAATCACATGCTTTAATTATTTCTAGGTTTTCATTGCTTTGTTGTTACCTAGAATACCATGAAATTTCAAGATAATAATTAAATGTGAGCTTTGACATGCTCCCCAAGGCAGGAACCTTGTGCAGCCTGTGCTTACAAATGATAACTATTAATAGTATAAATTATGAATTATGCTAAAATCAGTTAAATCCATACTGATTGTTTTCTAAAAATTTTGCAGTATAGGAAGTGAAAAAATAAGCTCTTATTGTTGGGTTAATTAGCCACCATGCTGACTTTAAAAGTCAGGGAAGGAAATGAGAGATATAAAATTAAAGAAATGCATTAAATAGCAAAAATAGTGAGCAACCTAATAAGTATTTTGCCAAATAAGATCTTAGATGAATAATATATCCTGTCACTTTATAATTATAAGCGGGTTGTAAGGAAATATTAAAAGTTTGGGCTAAGTGCAGTCAGATAACATAATTTCACCCCCACTTTCATTTAGGAAAATTTTCAAATATACAGAAAATGTTCAAACATACAGAAAATTTGATATACCCATGACCTAAGTTTATCAAATAATGTAATTTTATGCCTAAAAGAACAATGAGATAATATTTGAGAAATCACTTAAGGTGATTATTAAAAATACTGGTATAAACACAAATAAATAACTGTCCTTAAAAAAACAACAACACACATACAGAAATAAAATTAAGCATGATATCCCATTTAAATAAAAAAATTTAAATGTCAAAATATTAACAAGTGTGGAAGAAATATATGAAGGGAAATATCTAAATTAATAAAAGCATAATATGCTAATTAGATTGAACGGCCCAACAGCAGAACGACTGTTTGTACTACCTTTTGGACCACGATCTGGAGACTATCAGGGACCACACTATGACACCCAGTGATGCCAGGCCAGCCAAGGTAGAAGCAATGTGATTGGTCGGAGGCCCGGCCATCATCCCATGATCACCCCAAAGAGGGAGGCCCAGGCCACTGACCAAGCAGGCTGTGGTGGGTGGGTGGGCCCTCCCTCAGTGAAGGAAGGCCAGGTCCCTGGTGCCTGCCAGTGGCAGGAGGGAAGCTCAGGTCCCAGGTGCCAGAGGGAAGCCAGCACCAGCAGCGGGGAAAAAAGGCCTACTCTTGCACATCAGGCCTCTAGTTTATATTAAATTGAGTCACATAATATAAGGCTTGAGCAAATACAAAAGCATATACTTTTTCTTGGAAAAAAAACAAAACATCATTCAACATTATAAAGATTAAAATCAGCCTAAACCGGTTTGGCTCAGTGGATAGAGTGTAGGCCTGCGGACTGAAAGGTCCCAGGTTTGATTCTGGTCAAGGCATGTACCTTGGTTGCACCACTGGGGGGTGTGCAAGAGGCAGCTGATGGATGATTCTCTCTCATCGATATTTCTAACTCTCTATCCCTCTCTCCTCCTCTCTTTAAAAAATCAATAAAAATATATTTTTTAAAAATACTAAAATCAATCCTAAAATAATGTTTAAATTATTTGCAATCTCATTACAGTTTTTTAATATTATTTTAAAATTTATTTGAAAGAACAAACTCATAAAAAGTGAAGAAAAAGACAACAAATAAGAGTAGGGATAATCTACAAAATCTTCAAATGTTTGAAAAAGAGATGATGCTTAAAACAATGATACAAGACTAGACAGAAAGGTCAATAAAAGAGAACTGAACACCCAAAAATAGATTTATGAAAAAAGTAAATTTTATATGTAAAAATGAATTTTCAAAAGAGTTGGGAAGAGATGCACTATTTAGTAAATGTTGGCCGTTCAACTGTGTAGGCCTTTAAACAATATACAATTCTTGCTCCTTACTCCAGAACAAATTCCAGAAAGTTTAAAGAGTTTAAACATATTTTAAAAGGTTAATATACTGAGAAAAATAAAGAACACTTTTTTAGTAATTTTGAACTAGAGAAGACTTTTCTTAGCATGACAGGAAATATGTAAATAAGCTAGAAACCTAGATAAACTTGACTACTAAAATCTTCAAACATTTACAATGAAAATAAAACATCCTATCTATTAAAAGAATAATTTGACCATCACTCTAAGACACAAGATGGCCACCCCCATGTAGTCAAAGATGGCTGCTACCTTGTGGACACAAGAAGGTCACTACCAGATGGCCTGCAGGGGAGGGCAGTTGTGCCAGATAGGGGTGACCATGCCAGCAGAGGAGAGCAGTTGGGGGTGAATAGGCCAGCAAGAGAGGGCAGTTGGAAGGGACCCAGGCCTACAGGGCAGGGTAGTTGTGGGGGGCCAGGCCTGCAAGGGAGGGCAATTGTGGGTGATTAGGCAAGCAGGGAGGGCAGTTAGGGGTGACCAGGCCAGTAGAGGAGGGCAGTTAGGGGCAATCAAGCCAGCCAGGGAGCAGTTAGTCATCTATCAGGCTGGCAGGGGAGTGGATAGAAGGTGATCAGGCTGGCACGCAGAAGAGGTTAGGGACAATCAGGCAGAGGCAGGCAAGTGGTTGGGAGTCAGCAGTCCTGGATTGTAAGAGGGATGTCCAACCGATGGGATCAGGCCTAAATGGGCAGTAGGACATCCCTCGAGGGGTCCCAGATTGGAGAGAGGGCAGGCTGGGCCGAGGGATACCCTCCCCGTGCATGAATTTTATGTACCAGGCCTCTAGTTATAAATAAGACAAACCAAAAATATATACTAGCCCGGGAAAATATAGTTGCCACAGACAGGACTATTAAAGAGTTAATTTAATAAATAATTAAATAATTAAAAGTTTATATGCATCAATAAGAAGACAAATCACCCTACATTTGGGCAGAGGTTATAAATTATGCAAGCTAAATGGAAAGAACTACAAAACACCAAAAAACATTAACATTGCACAACCTTGCTCATAAATAAGCAATCTAAATTGAACACTAGTTAAAAAACTAAGAAAATTTAAATGTACTGATATGGAAATCTGCCCCAAATATATGCTAATTGGAAAAACAAGTCATAGAATGGCCTGTGCAATATGGGATCATTTTTGCAAAGAAAAAAGTACATATATCCATACATATGCATGTTTATATGGCTAGAAAATTGTGTAGATGTGCAGAAAACAAACTTTTGCTAGTATCTACTTCTCTGGAGTGAGGTACTATGATAGCCCCATGCTTACCAGGTCTTAGTATGTTTGAGTTAACTGTATACAATTTTCATTCTCTTGCATGGGCCCTGTCATTTTCAGCTAATAATCTTGTTATGTTCATGGAGTCCTCCTTTAAGGAATATGCCAGACATTAATATATATAGGTATCCTATATAATAAAATGATAAAATGCAAATTGACCCTAAGTGTGGAATGAGCTGTCACTATGACACACACTGATCATCAGGGTTAAGATGCTCAATGCAGGATCTGCCCCCTGGTGGACAGTGTGCTTCCACAGTGGGAGTGCCATTCAGCCAGAAGCCAGCTCCCCACACGGACATCCCCCGAGGGCTCACGGGCTGCCAGAGGAATGTTTGACTGCCAGCTTAGGCTCAATACCCAGGGGGAGAAGGCCTAAACTGGCAGGTGGACATCCCCCAAGGGGGTCTCAAACTGCGTGAGAGTGCAGGTTAGGCTGAGGGACCCCCCCACACACACACACTTGAGTACATGATTTTCATGCATTGAGCCTCTAGTCAAGAATAAGAGGACCCCACCTGACAATTGCAATTGAGCTTCTCTTGCTCAAGAGGGACAGAACATAGGAGTAGCCCTATAACATGACATTTTCATAAGTCTCATTTGTTACTCAGTGGAACACACACTCCACTTAACAAATGTTTCCAGGAGGCTACCACTGGTATTCATAAGAGATACCCTTTGTTGTGTCCCTACTATGTTTCAAGTACTGCTCTAAACTTTATATCATTCACTAATTTGAGTCTCATTAATCACCTCATGAGATTACTCCCTGAAGCACACATGTCTAGAATGGAAGTTCATATTCTAATCAAGTATTTTCTAATTCTAATGTTCATACTTTGCCACTCTTCTCTATTTTGGGGAGTAAATTATCTAGTGACCATGATTTCTTTCTTTGGGGGAGGTGTAAATAAGCAACTATATATACATGGGGACTGTACTGTCAGGGAAACCCACACTCAAACAGAGGTGGGGGAAGGATGTGGACTCTATTCCATTGAATAATAGTTATTCTATTATACCCGTTTGGGATCTTAAGTGTTCTTTTGTTATTGATGATGATATTGTTTGGTGAATTTGGGTTTAGGACACATGATCAAAGTTACTTTGTAACAATCATTAGTTTGTAGGTTTTTCTCAGAATATTTGTTTTTTAAACAGCCAAACATAAATCTTTATGAACCACATCATATCAAAAGTACAAGATTTTCTATGTCTTTTGACTTAAATAAATGTTTTCTTTCTGGTTGTGCCTCTGGGTTGTTTTGGTTTAGAAAGAAGGATTGTAATTCTGTCTCCTTTGGCAATATCTCTTCCAACCTTGCTCCTTCTCACTTTGCTGGGTCCAGGGTTGCTAACTAACTGCAAGGTTAGGCTGCATAATGCAAAGCATTCCCTTAATGGCTATAGATTTCACGTGGAAAACTCAGACATATGGTTCCCATTTTTCTCCCTTTTATGCTGCATACTTGTGCTGAATAGTTTTTATTGGTAATGGGGGAGATGCCAGAA
Source organism: Pipistrellus hanaki (assembly GCF_964339955.1). Classification (NCBI taxonomy): domain Eukaryota; kingdom Metazoa; phylum Chordata; class Mammalia; order Chiroptera; family Vespertilionidae; genus Pipistrellus; species Pipistrellus hanaki. Next base: position 30,030,732 of record NC_140510.1, read on the forward strand.
TATTTACAGGATCTCATGGTCATGGGAGTGTGCTGTTATTTGGGCTATGTCTGGGTAATGCCAACATAATCAATCAAAACGGAAACATTTGGTCAAATAAGCATTTTTTAAATTATTAAAATAATGCTCATAGCTTTGAGTACTTAACCAACTTTACAGTTACTTTGATAGAATACAGAAACAAACTTAGCAAAGTATCTTGTAAACACTTCTATTTCTTAAAAATGAAGAAATTTTGTTGGAATTTTATGTAGTTGCAACATCCCTCAGGAAAACAGTTTCATATCTAGATTTGCCACTGCTGTCTTAAAAAGGACAGAAGCAGATTGGCTTAATCATGCTGTGATTCAGCCTCTCACTCCTCTTTAAAGCAAGCATTGCCTAATTTTATATATTTATCGACACCTTTGTGATATAATGAAAGCTATCACTTTCTCCTTCCCCTCCCCCACACCTACATGAAATTTGAAAATTTACAAACAACTTCAAAATAATCCTATCTAATAAAAGAGTGATATACAAATTGACAATCACTCCAACATACAAAATAGCTGCCCCCATGTGGTCAAAGATGACTGCGCCCATGTGGACACAAGATGGCAACCACAAGATGGCCGGCAGGGAAGGGCAGTTAGGGGTTACCAGGATGGAAGAGGAGGGTAGTTGGGAGGGACCAGTCCTGCAGGGGAGGGCAGTTGGGGGGGGGGGGGTGTCAGGCCTGCAGGGAAGGGCAGTTGGGGAAACCAGGCCAGCAGAGGAGGGCAGTTAGGGGCAATCGGGCCAGCAGGGAGCGGTTAGGCATCAATCAGGCTGGCAGGGGAGTGGTTAGGGAGTAATCAGGCTGGCAGGCAAGCAGGCGAATGGTTGGGAGCCAGCCATCCTGGGTTGTGAGAGGGATGTCCGACTGTCCTTTTAGGCCCGATTCCACTGGAGATCGGGCCTAAACAGGCAGTCGGACATCCCTCGAGGAGTCCCAGATTGGAGAGGGTGCAGGCTGGGCTGAGGGACACACATCCACAGGATGAAAATTTTGTGCACTGAGCCTCCAGTCCTATATAATAATTGTCTAATATGCAAATAGGCCAAACGGCCAAATGACCAGTTGTTATGATGTCCACTGACCACCAGGGGGCAGATGCTCAATGCAGGAGCTGCCATCTCATGGTCAGTGTGCTCCCACAGGGAGAGCGCTGCTCAACCAGAAGCCAGGTTCACAGCTGGTGAGTGCAGTGCTGGTGGTGGGAGCCTCTCCCACCTCTGCACCCACCTCTGCAGCAGTGCTAAGGATGTCTGACTGCCAGCTTAGGCCCATAGATATCCCCAAGGGCTCCCAAACTGTGAGAGGGCACAGGCCAGGCTGAGGGATGCCTTCCTCCCCTCCAAGTGCACGAATTCCGTCCACTGGGCCGCTAGTATAATATAATCTCAAGCTCAAGATAATCCATACACCTCTTAGGGTTTTGTTAAGAACTCTTAGGACAGGTGATCTTTAAAAACTTGTTCAGCTTAAAATTTTATGATCTCATGAATTTCCTCTTTTATAATGCTGAAGGACTCAAATCTCAAACCATTTCCTCAGCACAAGGTCTCCAATGTGGGAGTTGTAGATATGACAAAACATTATGTCTTGTTGCCATACTGGTGATGCTTCTGGAGTCATTGGCTTCTTTTTGTAAGGGGAACTTTTAAAGAATCAGATGCATTTTAGTCCCTTCTCACAACATCCAGGAGTGACTGACAAGCACCACCTTCTGGAGAAAAAGTGTACTAAATGTCAAAGTTGATTATCCCTGACAGCTATGAAGTTCTCAGGTACCCAGGGCCAAATCTCTCCCTTACTTCAATATCAGTCTTATCCCACACTCTGTGAGCAATCTCATTTCCCCTTACTCTAACCCGTTGTGGCTCTATCTTTGGCCTCTGGTACCCTTGAAAGTGGCTTAAGTCTGAAAATTAATTCTTTTAATTGAAAGAGTTCTACTTTTCATTAGAAATCTCACAGCAGTAAAATTCAGATTATTTTAAAATACTGAGCTGTAGTTCATATTAGAAGCTTTATGTTAAGCAACTTAAATATGAATTGTAATTAAAATGTTGGTGAATGAGTTTAAAGTACTTGCTCAGAGCAAATGGGAAAGGTATTAAGAAATTATCTTGTGGACATAAATGGCAAATTTATTATAATAATGTTGCACTCAGCTCCATGCATAATGAAGCTGTGAAACAGAGTTTTTGCTGTAAAGAATTTATTTTATACATGAAAAATATATTTTTGGTAGTTAAAATTGCTTTTTTGATGTGTATGATAACTTTTTATAAATGCTTTGAATTTATTTATAAAATGCAAAAATTTTAAATAATAGAATTGCCAGAAAATTGAACTGTTCATGAATATATTCATCTGACTTATAAAAGTTAATTTTCTGTTAAAGTTTCTATAGAGCACCTATTTGCCTCAAAAAAACTTTTCTCTGGCCCACTGTGGAGTTCTATAATGCTAAATTAAAAAATTGTTATCCCATTTACATCTTTAAAAATATTTTTATATTTCAGTTGACATACAATATTATATCACTTTCGGGTATGCCCCAGCATAGAAGTCATTTATATTCTTGATAAAATGATTGCCCTGATAATATCTTTTTGTTTTGTTTTTAATCTAGAGAGGCAAGAATGATTATATTTTCTAAGAAATGACCTTTTCCTTCACAATAAAGAAAATTCTTTAAGGTTCATTCCTGATGGATCTTAGAAAACTTTTAAGAGTAAAGAACATTTCTTTAGGCCTATCATATCCCACAGCTGGGCTGGCTTTCCAAAGAGATAAATCAAGTACAATAAAGTTTATTATGGAGGAGTTGCAGAAATGGATATTTAGACTCTGCACACATTAATATATTTCCCCTGGCATTTTTAATGAAAAAGTAGGCATTGATTATTTACTCTCAGGCAAAATTTCTATGTTCTACCTAAAAATCCTGTCTGCCCAGTGCTTTGCTCATCCCAAGGGACTATTAGTCATTCTGCAGAATTATATTTATTTTTATAACTGACTTTCCAGATGGATGGACATATGCATTGTTTTATTAAAGCCAAACATGGTTTATGAAACTCAAGAATAATAATTAATCATGCCAGCGAGAACACCTGAGTGAGGCAGGAGATTTAGGAAAATCAATAATAAAAGTAGAAGTGACTACCATTTTTTTTTTGGGGGGGGGGGGTGGTATTTACTCTATTCCAAACATTTCTTATGTATAACTGTATCTTAAGTACACTAAATATTATTTCCATTTTATAGATGGATAGACGAGGCCCTAAGAGCCATTAAGTGGTGGAAGCTGAATCCACGTCTTTGTGGTCTAGAGTCTGTGTACTTTCTATCCTACAACACTCACTGCCTCTTGAAGTTAAGTGTTTAAACTTGGCAATCTTAAAGGCTAACTGCATTTCATGGGTTTTTATATTTGGTAAGAAGAAAGTGAAGACTTATTAAAACTCTTCATAGTTCACCCATCGATAATATCTTGTTTTCAAATAATATATCTTGCTGCTAGATGACAAATACCTCTAAACAGTGCTATTGGTCAACCAGTTCAGAGATTTGTTTTTAAGCTGGTAAGGCATTAACATGAACACACACCAAGATACAACCCAGCATGTCCTTTAAGAATCCATTTTAGAACCATGTTTTTTAAAAAGTACAATGACAAAAAGGGGCCCTAGCTAGTTTCCTCAGTGCTTAGAGCCTACAAAGTTTCGATTCCAGTCAAGGGCACATACCTTGGTTGCAGGCTCAATCCGCAGCCTTGGTCGGGAGTGCATGAAGGAGGCAACCAATAGATGTTTCTCTCTGTCTCTCCTCCTCCCTTTCACTCTAAAAATCAATGGAAAAAAATATCATCAGATGAGGATTAACAATAAATAAATAAATAAATAAATAAATAAATAAATAAATAAATAAGTATAATGACAAAAAGGGAATCAAAGTGCAGCTAAACTGACAAGCTCTAATGCATAGATAATGAAAGTCACAAAGCCAAGGTTGATAAATAAACCCAAGACAACATATTTGTTTAAGACAAAGAAAGCAAAGATAGAGATACTTCCAACCATTTTCAGAGAAAAGAAAAAGGCTTGCATATGTTGGAAGTAAACTCCAGAAGAAAGAAATCCCTGCCACACCCCACTGGTCAAGCAAGTGGGAGAAGTGTTGATAATTACTTCATGGCAAATTGTGAAGGTTGGATTGCTTGAAAATAGGGAGCTTGCCAAAGAGAAGGAAGTGTGCAGCTCGCCAACAACCAGTCTAGCACTGGTGCCCTTGAGAAGGAACAGATAAATGTAAACACAGAAAATTGCTCAAATTCGCCAGCAGAGCCTATCACCTAGTAAGCCGTCAAATTCTAGAAAATAACTAGAAGTGCTTTCCTATGAACAAAACTAATTGGAAAAGGGGTGGGACACTAACATCCAGGTTTGAAATTGCTGAAAAGGGAGAGGATGTGCTGCACATTCACGTAGAACAAAGACATATGTCAAACACGCAGCTTGGTGCCTGGTGCAGAGAGGAGCCAGATGCAATGCCCCCTCTGTGATGGGATTCCGGGCTGGGACCAGACAGACATGAAGGAAGGGTATGTGAGATTAATGGGCACTGATGCCTGAATCATTCACACTCTTCACCGCAAACAATGAGGGAATTTTACTGAAATGCATCCCTGAGGATGGCATGTAAAACCTCATTGTGTCTGTTTCTGAGGTAAAACAATGCTCATAAACTAGAAAACAAAACATATTTTTGTGGGGATATTTTATATGTTGTAATATTGTAGGTTTACAAGTTCACTGTGCAAAGACTGCCATTTTTCCTCGTAAGTTTCATCTACATGTTTGGAATTGTCAGGATTCCAACTGAGAAAAAGATTAACAACCTTTTCAAATCATCATTTAAACCTCAAAAGAAGGATTCCTTAATTAACCATTAAACAAAAGCATTAAAGACCATTTTATAAAAGATGTTAAAAAAAACAACTCTAATAAAATTGGGCCTCTTTATGACCTATCTCAGCATGTGTCGTATGCTAAAGAAACATCCAGAAAAGTATTGAAAAGCAATTTCATAGAAAACCCTAAAGACTCCATAAAGAATACCTACTAAATTTAATAAATTTGGCAGTGTAGCAGAATACCCAGAAATATATGTCTTTTTTTATACACCAATAATAAACTCACAGAAAAAGAAACTAAAATCAAATCCCATTTACCACTGCAACAAAAAAATTCAGATACGTAGGAATAAACTTAACTAAGGAGATAAAGGATTTGTACTTGGAAAATTACAGGATGTTGAAAAAGAGGTAGAGGAAGACATAAACAAATGGAAGAATATGCTGTGTTCATGGATTGATAGAATCAACATCATAAAAATGTCCATATACTCAAAGCAATCTATAGATTCAAGCAATCCCCATTAAAATACCAATGGTATATTTCACAGACCTAGAACAAACTCTCCAAAAATTCACACGAAACAAAAAAAACACCCTGAATAGCCACAGCAATCTTAAGAAAAAAGAACAAAGTTAGAGGGATCACAATACCAGACATCAAGCTTTATTACCAAGCCATGGTTCTCAAAACTGCCTGGCACTGGCACAAGAACAGACATATAGACCAATGGAACAGAACAGAGAACCCAGAAATCGACCCAAGCTATTATGCTCAATTACTATTTGACAAAAAAGGCAAGAGCATACAATGGAGTCAAGACAGTCTCTTCAATAAATGGTCTTAGGAAAATTGGACAGATACATGCAAAAAAAAAAAATGAAATTAGACCACCAACTTACACCATACACAAGAATAAACTCAAAATGAATAAAGAACTTAAAGGTAAGACAGGAAACCATAAAAATCTTAGAAGAATCCATACACAGCAAAGTAGCAGACATAAGTCGTAGTGATATCTTTATCAACACAGCTCCTAGGACAATGGAAACCAAGGAGAAAATAAACAAATGGGACTACATAAAAACAAAACAACAACAAAAAACTTCTGCACAGCAAAAGAAACCATCAACAAAACAACAAGAGAGCCCACTGCATGGGAGAACATATTTGCCAATGTTATTCCTGATAAGGATTTAATCTCCAAATGTATAGGGAACTCATACAATTTAAGAATGGGCAAAGAACCTAAATAGACACTTTTTGAAAGAGGACATACAAAAATCCAAGAGACATATGAAAACATGCTCAAAGTCACTAATCATCCAACAGATGCAAATCAAAATGACACTGAGGTACCACCTGTCAGAATGACTATTATCAACAAATAAACAAATGACAAGTGCTGGTGTTGATGTGGAAAAAAAAGGAACCCTCTTGCACTGCAGATGGAAATGCAGACTGGTGCAGCCACTGTGGAAAACAGCATGGAGTGTCCTCAAAAATTTAAAAATGGAATTTTCCTTTGACCCAGTAATCCCACTTCTAGGAATATATCCCAAGAAAGCAGAAACACCAATCAGAAAGCATATATCTAGAATATATGCCCCTATGTTCATAGCAGCACAATTTATAATAACTAAGATTTGGAAACTGCCTGAGTGTCCATCAGCATATGAGTGGATTAAAAAAACAGTGGTACATCTACACAATTGAATAATATGCTGCTATAAAACAAACAAACAAACAAAAAAAAACACAACACACACACACACACACACACACAAAAAAAAAAACCACACAAGAAACTCTTACCATTTGCAACATCATGAATGGGCCTGGAAAGCATTATGCTAAGTGAAATAAGCAAGTTGGGGAAAGATAAATATCACATGATCTCACTCATGTGTGGAATATAATGAATAACATAAACTGACCAACAGAAATAGATCTAGAGATATAGAAGTATTGAAAGACTATCTAAAGTCAAAGGGAAGGCAGGAGGAGGGGGACAGAGTATGAGATCAACCAAAATACTTATATGCATGCATATAAGCACAATACATGGACACAGAAAGTGGGGGGGTGAGGTCATGTACTGGGGGTGGGAATGGCTGGAGAGAGGTCAATGGGGGGGGGGAAAGGAGACATAGGCAATACTTTAAAAATAAAGTATTTAATTTTTTTTTAAAGGAAAGCAATTTAAAACACAGTGAAGTCTTTTGAAGAGGTCTGCCATTCATAACACAACAAAACTTCCTAAGAATTCTTTCCCAGAGGTCAAACCTTCTCTCCTCTACTTGAGTCTGGCTCCTTTATGTTCAGTTCTCTTCTGTCTCCTCTGCACCTTATTATTTCTCCCACATGTACATCTAACATTAAGCATAACAATTACTCTTTAAAATGAAATGATATGTGTCTTCTAATTGAAATCCATGCAGCCCTTTTAGTCAGTCTGCATCTGTCCTTCATACCAGATTAGAACAGCAGGAGGCCAGGAACCAACATGACCTCTTCCATTCTGAACATGTATATTAGTGATTTTTTTTTGTTTTTGTCAAATAAAGAAGTCTTAAAATAACCAAGCACTCTAAAAAAGGTCTTGATACCTCCCCAATTACTATTTAATTCATTCTTCATTCTTATTCACCCTGGATGTTTGAGTCAAACCTTTAGAAAGACGAATGTACCAGAACCACATAGATTCAACTCTCTGGATTTTCTTAAGATATAAAATTATCTTGTGCACTCCTCAAATGCTTTCTCTCATTGTGGGAACTCTAGATATAGCAAGAAATAATGGCAGACCCCCAAATCAACTCAGATTATCTGGTTTTAAATTCAGTGTTGGTTCTTTAAGAATTAGCTGAGACCAGGTGTTCATAGCAAAAAAATAAAATAAAATAAAAAATAAAAGGCTAAGGAGATGGATATAAAATCAGGGACTCTTGTAAGAGGAGACCTTAGTAAAACAGAAGTGTGCCTTTTCAGACTTGCCTGCCTCCTTTGCTAGCCCTTCTGTCCTCTGCTTTCCACTTAGGAAGGCTCAGTCCATAGGCTGTCTTGCCTGCTGGTAATGGCAACTGAAGTCATTCATTGGTAGAAGATTAAAGGATGGAAAAGAGAGAGAAACCAGAGAATATCTCCTACTACCACTTATTTCATTGAAGCAACAAGTCATTTGGTGGCCATAGTTGGTCAGAACTAAGAAGAGACCATTTATCATCTTTATTATTCTAACGCTGGGTGAATATGTAAACATTTTGCTGAATTTGATTATGGAATGCTGCCCCAGATCCTACGGTGGGTATTATGATATATATATATATATATATATATATGCATCATATCACCTTTCTAAAACCTGAAAACTAGTGAATTCTGAAACTGATATGCCTCAGGGATTTTCAGATAAGGGACTGTAGACATATGGTTTGCAAATTTGCGGTGATCTTTAATTCACAAAAATTAGACACATAATTGAAATTAAATTTGACTTTTCTTATTATTTGATTTTCAGAGAGAAAAATGTAATAGGTCCTCTCACAGCCTAAAGCAGAATGGATTTGGGGGTTAAAAAGGTTGATAAGAATTACTTAGAGGGAGATCTGTTGGATTGCTGGACATTCATCCCTCCCCTCTCATGGAGAATGGGAAGGGCAATTACCCTTCACCTGGATTCAAATGAGAATGGCTTCAGGAGGAACCCTCAGAGAACTTGACATGGAAACCTATAAAAGTGAGGACTGGAATCTGATTTATCCCCCAAAGAGTGTCAATGCACAAGGCTATATTAGAGTCTCTCCTGTTTGGATGGCAGGGGGAAGGGAAAGATTTGAGTTGAGACATGCCAATACTTCCACAATTTTGAAAGACAAAGAAACTACATTTCCTTGTGTTCTAGATGCCAACCCCTGGGAGAGGTGACCTTGAGAGGGACTCTCCTAAAGTGAGGAGACCTAAAGAGAGGGATGGACTAGTTGAAGCTTGAGAGGGATTGACTAGTTGCCAACAGGTGAGAGGAGGAGTCATTAAAACACCCAGGTGAGACTAATCTTTGGAGATTATTGCAGGCAGAGATCTCCAGTGACATTTCCAGTCATGTAAGAACTTTTTCCAACCTACACATTTTACCTGACTAGAAAGTAGAATTCAACATTGAATATGTTGTAAGGTTATCAAAAGAAAAGACTAAATTATACCTTTCTTTCATACTGCAAGTTTCTTAGCTTGAAGGAAACCCAAACAAAGAGAGATTTTAAATTGAATAAAAATTTAAAGCCAAATTGCTATGGATCAGGCATTTTAACACTGGGAGGAAGAAAAGATGACTTGTTTCAAGGCAGGCATGGGAATAAGTGACAATAAGCAACATGCCATAGTCCCCTCTAGGTAGTGCATGTGGAGGCTGCTGGCAGCTCTGTAAGGAGGACTGTGAGCTGTGACCAGAGTGAGTGGGAAAATGTGCCATGACCACACAAACTTGGGAGCATGGAATACACATGTAGGCTAAGGAAATGTGCAAGTGGATTTTCTATTCTCTCTGCACACAAGATCTCTTCTTTTTTCTTTATTGATTAAGGTATTACATATGTGTCCTTATTTGAGTCTGAGATAGGGCCTAACACACAGAAGGCACTCAGTAAGGTTTTTTATTGAAGGAGAAAAATATATAGCCCTAATGTGGACCAAATTTTACATACCTCATGTTTTAAAGAGTTCTTTGTACATCTGACAATGAGCTTTTGCTAAAGAGGAAAATTGCCTTCAACTTATCATCAATTGGATTAAGAACAACCATCACTACAAATAATATGACATCCTAAAAGTCAAGCAGGCCTCAGTGAGCAGAGATCCAGGTTTCCCTGGATTAGACCCTCTGGAAGAGTTATTTGAAGGATGACAACTAACTCCCTGGCTATGATTTACTCATAAGGCTGACCCTGTGATTTACCAGTAAGACTAGCCTAGTGCTTAGACAGGGTTTCTAAGACAAGGCAACTAAGGTAGGTTTTTACACTAGAATCAGGATGGGTGGTTGAGATTCCCTAAACTCTCCTGCTTTGGGGCCTCCATAAGTTGCCTTTCGGGTAGGGAAGCCTCTCTTAGGACTTCTCTGTAATTTACACAGTGACAGTCCAGACCCATTGGTATTGCTAAAATTACCTCAAGGGACAATTTTTCTCTCTCCAATCCATCCTAAACCGAGTTATCAGATTTATCTTTCTAAAATACTGCATTTTCTGTATTTCTCCCTGCTTAAAAAATATTCAATAGCTGCTCCTTAGTTATCATATAGAATCCAAATTCCTTAATAGATCTCTACAAACAGAGGCTGCTCAACCTACTTTTCTAGTCTGAATTTCTCCACCTGTCCTGTTCAGGGTGGCCATGTAACACTCCCTAAGAATTTTCATGCCTCTTATCTCTTCCCTTGGCTCATGATAATCCTGTTCCCAGAAGTATTCTGCCTCCTTCTGCCTGTTCTACCCATCATTTGAAGCCTGTCTCAAATACTGCCTCCTTCATGCAGCTTTTCACACCCAATTCATTGTTTCTTACAAGTCAGAAATTAGCTCTCCCTTAGTTAGTTCCAAGTTTTTAATAGAATTTAATATATATTATCTTGGGTCAAACTTTCTCCTACTAAACACTGCTTCCTAAGGCCATAAACTATGCTTTATTTTTCTTCATAGTTTTTTTTTTGTACTTAGTAAAACAGTAGTTCTATATAAGTTGACAAATAAATAATTTAAGAATGAATTAATATTTATTCATTTTAGGGTGGTAAAAATGTTCTAAAAGAGGTAGTGATGTATAATATTGTTAAGTACTAAATGATACTTAATTGTTTTTTTAAATGGGCTAATGTTATGTAGCTTGAATTTCACTTCAATGATTTTTTAAAAGAATGAATTAATAATTGAATGAATTATTATGCCTCTTTTTTTATTTGCATTTACCTAAAAATTTGGAATCACTTCTTTATGACTTCTTCCATTTTTCAGAAGAGAATAATTTAACAGGTAATTGTATTTCCATATCTACAGCATGAATATACTCTATAACTAACTTCCAATTTTTCTGTCTTCTGGTCAGGTTACCTTCACAGAGTGGTGGCACCACTGATCCCACAGCCTCTGCTCTGTAGTGACTGGAGGGCTTTATTTTCTATATTCCACACCTCCAATCTGATTCAGTCAAGTATAACAGGCCTCCTGTCAGACTACGTGAGGTAGAAATTCACGATCTAACAGAAAAACAGGAGACTAGGTTTGAGAGAGCCTGATATTTCCTTAGTTTGAAAGGAAGTTAATCCAAAAATTCACAAACAAGGTACTTTTTTTTAGCTACAAGTGTAAATCGCTTTCAATTTCAAATCCTCTTCCATGTAAATGCAGTCTAAAAGTGTTGCATATTTTACCACAGGAGAAGGCATCTTTAAATAACAGTTAAAGAAAATATTATTTAATGTAGTTTAAACTAAGATTTTTGAGTGGAGTTGTTTCATCTGCAGTGACACTCTAGCCACCATGAATGATTCTTCTTCAGATGTTGGTGGAATTAATATATCCATGACTCCCACATCCAGTCTCTATCTTTTCCAATACACCCTGCAAAATGTCACAAGATTTATTATTGTACCCACTCCCATATCCAGAACATTACTAGCTACTTTCGACTTACCAAAAAGCCCTAATTCCTTATGTCAATGGTTGTTACCCCTGGCTGCATGTTAGAATCACCTGTATTCTTTAGCCATGCTAATGCCTGGACCATGTGGATTAGAAGTGGTAGGCAGTGAGGTCCAGGTGTAGGTCTCACTTTGAAAACTCTTAGGCAATTCTAATGTGCAATCAGAGTCAAGAACCACTAACCTGGATGATCATTTAGGAACTCTGGATGGGAAATGGCAGGGGCAGAGGTGTGGGATATAAGTAAGGAAGAAAGAGGAGATAGACCAGTCATAACAACCAGAGAGAACTTAGCCAAGATGTAGCATGAAGATGCCTTTGGTATGGGGAAGATAGTGATTTTACTCTGAATAAAAACAGAAAATGAGCCCCACAGCCAGCCCTTGCCAGTCACCATATCTCTCCCCAACCCCCAGTTTTTCATATCTAGTCTGGCAGAGGTGTCATCAGTATGGCCTTCTGTAGGTTCCTGGTGTCTTGGAAGGCAACTGAGTCCATTCTGTGCCTATAGTCCAACCCTTGCTAGAAGACTGGACCTCAAGAGGCACAAATGCAAGAGCAAGGCTTCATTGGCTGGCAATTCCGCGCCCTCCTCCCTCCTTCCCCCCCTGCATAAAGCTAAAGAGGATGACAAGCACGTGTTTTATCTGCCACAGCTACTCAGTAGGCTCTTTCCGCCCTGGGGCAGGATTAGGAACAGTCTGCATTGTACAGTCTACCAGCCAGGATTTCTGCTCCAACGTGAAACTGTGCATCTTGAAAGATAGAAATGATACTACTGCAAGCAGAGAGACATCTGGTATCCCTGAATTCTTGTTAGGAGGTATTCATGTCTAGGCTTTGCTGCAAGACCTAGGGTGGGCTTTATCAAAGCACTTTATGACTCTGCTTTTGAAAATGTTTTCCCCTAGTCATCATTATGAGGTAATGTATTAGGTAATGTCTTGAAAAATGGCCAGAGGGCTAAAGTGTTAGCCTTACAGCTTCACATACCTGAAAATAACAATGTTGGTTTATTATTTTTTGTAGGACAATATCTTTGGAATGCTTCTCAAACAGAAATTAATAGTGACAACTCCGTCTCTGTACTTAAACACAAGGCTACCAGCACATAATGCTAAGAGAAGCCAAGGCCACTCACAGAATACTTTAGATAATTCCTCTCTCTATTAACCTGTCAAGGGTACATTCCAGCCTCTTTTGCTCAGCCATGAGAGCCAACTTCAGTGACCCAATGTTCACTAAAATCCACAGATAACCCTCCACTCATACATTAAAAAAATGATAATTTCTACCTCTGTTCCCCTCTTATCTCCTATCAGAATTTCCAAGAAGCAACAGAGATATGACTTGGAATATTCAGCACTAAAGACAAAAAGACTGGCTTAAAATGCTAGAGTGCTGGCAAAGGAATGACTGAGACTACACATTCATTTTTAATTCACTAATTTCTTTCTTGTTCTTTTCATCTAAACCTTTCTATTTAAAGCTAATTGCTTTTTAAAAAAATTAAGTTATTTGTGAATAAAATAAAGTACAATCCAAATTTTTAAGAGCATTAGTTTCCACTTGTTCCTATACAGAAATTACTCTAGCAAAAATTACTTTCAAATACAAAGTTTTGTCACTTCTCAAGAAGAATGGCTTTCAAATTTATAAAAGCAAAAAATGTCAATCAATAAACTAAGCACAAACTATGTACAAAACAATATTCTAAATGTTTAAAATAGAATATAAAGTATAATCTCTAGAGTGGTACTAGATTCTGGGAGATTTGTATCTAATTGAGAAGATGTACATATTATCCTATGCAATTTCCTTGGACTCTCAATAAAACTGGGATATGTTCTTATGCTACACTAGTCAAATTATTCCCATGAACATTTGTCTACTAGACTTTATATACTAGTAATATATTAATATAAATAGCAAAGAGGTAATTAATGTTTGTTGAATAAATGGCCACATATAGAATGTGTATATACCTACAAATATGTGCAATACGAAAGTACTTAATTAACTGATTGTGTATTCATGTGAAATTTGGTATGTGTGTGAAATTAGAAGGAAGCCCATGACAACTGTAGTATAATATTTCCATCACGCCAATGTTGAGAAAACAGGGACAGGCCTAATTAATTCTATGTCACAGTGCACATGGTAACCTACAAAATATATAGGCACAAACTAGTTTGGTCTGCATTTCAACTAAATCCCTAGCATAATAATGTCCTTTATTACATTTTTCTAGACACACTTGTAAAGCGTTTTTTCATTAAGCAGGCTTTGACATTGCTGCGTTTTAGTGAGGTCCTGGAAAGGCTGTAATGAAAGAAAAGGTAACTTTCATTCAAATACAGCATAGGGCAAAAGAAGGTGTACAGTTGTGAGTATATGAAACACAGACTTTATTCTTATATTAATAAATAATTTTTAGTATTATTTGTTAATTATTATATTATTTCCATGCAAATAACTGTAAACCTATTTTTGTCCAATCCTGTATGCATCTCTGCATTACATAGAAATGTACAATGAAACATGTGATGTATATTTTTTATTACCTGAATTATATATACTGAGGTACAAAGACTGAAAAGAGATTCCAATTTATTTTTTCTAGCATGCTTAAAGGAAAATGTCCTTTAAAATCTGCACATCATAAGAATGGAATGTGAAGAGATCAGCTGAAAGTTTAAAAAATGGAATCTTTGCAGCTGTGACTACGGGCTTGGTCTCTATGGGAGAGGACAGGTCCCCTTCTGGCCATTCTGCAAGTTCTGATGAGCTCCCCAGTGGGCCACAGACAATTCCCCCTGTCCTGACAAAGCCCCGTGCAGGCTTTGAGCCAAACGGATGCAGGTGCACAGTGATTAGATCTTACATTTGCATGGCACAATATAATGTTTCTCACTATGGTCTTATGAATTAGGCAAAAAAAAGATCACTGCTCCCAGGTTATAGACAAGAAAACTCAATTTTGGTGAGGTTTGTGGTGAGAGATAATAGAAAATAGAAAATTGGCATCTGCTCCTGGTTTCTGGCACAGAGTTCCCCAAATTCCAGTAATTTCCTACATTATAAAAGCACCAGGAGCACTTTTGATTCTAATAATCCAAGTCTTAAACTCTGATTTTCTTTTTAAATATATTTTTATTAATTTTAGAGAGGAAGGGGAAGGAAGAGAGAGATAGAAACATCAATGATGAGAGAGAATTACTAATTGGCTGCCTCCTGCATGCCCCACACTGGGAATCAAGCCCACAACCCGGGCATGTTCCCTGACAGGACTCAAAGTGTGACCTTCTGGTTCATAGGTTGATGCTCAAGCACTGAGCCATGCTGGACGGGCTAACTCTGATTTTTGATACCAAGATCCTAAATCCCTTGGAATTTCCTCAGTGATAGTGTCTTTTATTTTAATGAGGCAACTCTGGGTGGGCTTCTGGATGATTCCTGGATGGTGGGCTGTTTGTAAAAAAAAACAAGCCATGATTAGAAATGTGACATTTTCAGCCCTTCTCCTTATTCCCCAGAGAGGGAGAGGGGCTGGAAATGGAGTTAATAACTGAGCATGCCAATGTGATGAAATCTCCATTAAAATACCAAAAGCACGGAGTTTGGAGAACTTCCTGATTGGTGAACACCTGGAGGTGTCAGCAGAGTGGTGGATCAGAGAGGGTGTGGAAGCTCCATGTCCCTTCCCATATACCCTGCCCTGTGCATCTTTTCCATTTGGATGCTCATATGTATCCTTTATCATATCCTTTTATAATAAACCAAGAAACAGTAAGTAAACTCTTTTCCTAAGTTCCATGAGCCACTTTAACAAATTAATTGAACTGAAGGAAGAGATCATGGTAACCTCAGATTTATAGCAGATGGGTCAGAAGCATAGGTAGCAAACAACCTGGACCCTCAGTTGGCACCTGAAGTTGCAGGGTCAGGGGGGCAAACTTGTAGGACCGAGCCTGGGTCCTTAATTGGGGGTCGGATCCTGTCTCTAGGTAGATCATGTCAGAATTGAGTTAAATTGTAGGATGGTCAGCTGGTGTGGGGGAAAAATCCCATACAGTTATGTGAATGTTGTAGTCAGTGAGAGTAAATGAAAAACAGGAGGAGGACTTGTTTTTTTCCTGCTTCAGTGACTTGCAAGTTCCCACAGCGGAAAGGAGTAAATTGGAAATAGAACCTACAGATTCAATCAGATCTCCTGTAGGGCCAAAGGATATAAGCATTACCAGTTTTACTATTCCCTGGCTAAGGGACCTTCTGCAAGTTTCACAAGCTGTCTGAAACTGAGTAGCCTCATTAATAAAAATAGTATTAAATATTTTTTATTATTACTCTGTGGAGAAATGATGTGTGAAAAGTTTTGTCAACAACAAAGTATTAGTCCAAGTTTTCCAGAGCATTCAGTATTTAAAAAATGGGTACATAATTGATTACCTACAAGTCTGAAATATCCAAAGTTCTAAAACTCAAAGCATTTCTATTCATTTAACAGCAAAGTTTTACCTGAACTGACAGGCCTATTTATTATCTTGCTTTTCCTTAGTTATTGTGAATACCCATTGTTTCACAACAGAAATCCTATCTAGTAAAATAGTATTATGCAAATTAACCATCACTCCAGTACATCCACAAGCCATGCCCACCAGCCAATCAGGAAAGAGTATTCAAATTAACCCAACCAAAATGGCTGCAGCCATGGGGCAAACAGGAGGCAATGGAGGAAGCCAACCTTTCCACACACCCTGGCTGGCCTAGGCCTCCACTCAAGGCTACAAAGTTTCAATTATAGAGGATAAATAAACCCCAACAAAAATGGCTACAGTGATGGAGCAAGCAGGAGGCTTGGCTCTGCTAAAGGCTACAAAGTTTCAATTGTAGAAGATAAATAAACCCCAGATATCAGGGTCTCCACTTGGGTCACGGGTATATGTGTGTGTGAGAGTGTGTGTGTGTGTGTGTGTGTGTGTGTGTGTGTGTGTGTGGCTTGCCTGCAAACCACCACAGGCCCCTCTCCCAGGCTGCCCCATGTCCCAAGGGAACCCCTACACTGATCTAGGACACCCTTCAGGGCAAACCAACTGGCCCCCACCCATGCACCAGGCCACTATCCTATCTAATAAAAGAGTGATATGCAAATTGACCATCACTCCAATACACAAGATGGGGAGGGCAGTTAGGAGGGACAAGGCCTGCAGGGGAGGGCAGTTAGGGATGACCAGGTCAGCAGAGGAGGGAAGTTGAGGGTGTCTGGGCCTGCAGGGGAGGGCAGTTGTGGGGAACCAGGTCTGCCAGGGAGGGCAGTTAGGGGTGACCAGGCTGGTAGGGGAGCAGTTAGGCATCAATCAGGCTGGCAGGGGAGTGGTTAGGGGGTGACCAGGGTGACAGGCAGAAGCGGTTAGGGGCAATCAAGAAGATAGGCAAGCAAGCAGTTGGGAGCCAGCAGTCCTAGATTGTGAGAGGGATGTCCGACTGTGTGTTTAGGTCCAATCCTACCAGGATTGGGCCTAAATGGGTAGTCGGACATCCCTCGAGGGGTTCCAGATTGGAGAGGGTGCAGGCTGGGCTGAGGGACCCCTCCCCCCAATGCACAAATTTCATGCACTGGGCCTCTAGTAGCAATATAATTACAAAGTTATGAGTTGCTGCCTCTACCTGTAGGTGGTGTTCTGCAATAATTGTTAACATGATATATTATCTTTTTGAAACACAAGTACTTCATATTCCAATGCTCATCTGACCTTAGAGACTTAAGAGGGATCACAGAGCTTATAATATAGACTGGAATCCCATTGACCAGGTCAGAGACCACTGATGACAGAATGCCAAGTTTCTGGGTGAAGATGTATAGACATCAGAGGCTGGGTGGTTTGGGGGTCAGCCACAGGCTAGGTCTACTCCATTGCAGACTCCATAGCATAGTTTTGGAGAAATCACACACCCCTAGTCCTGAGCTTCACCTTGATCCCTGATCCTGAAATTAATGTGGCTCTTTATTTTTCTTAATTTTTTAAAATCTTTATTGTTGAAAGTATTACTTATGTTTTCCTCCCCACCTCCCCGCCATTATCCTCTTCTAACCTGCCTCCTAATGTGGCTCTTTAAATGCTCCATCTTAGAGCAACACATATAAGCTCTAAAACCAGAAGCATTAGTGGAAAATGAATGAACAAAGACATTGGGCAACGTAGAGCCGAGTCTGAATCCCTGACCTTCTGCTTACAGTTCTGCTTACAGTTCATGGACACTATCATTGAGGTTTGTAAATCACAGCTTCTCTTCCTTGAAGTGGGGATGTCGATAATGTTTTTGACCTGTGGTAAGCTTGAAATGGTACAGCATATGTAGAAGCACTTTCTGTGGTGACTGATATTGTGCCCAGTAAAAGATAGATTCCACTTTCTGTCCCTTTGTTCGTATTTTCATGATATTTCCATTTATATAATCTCTACCATAAGGTTATTTGTGAAGTTTTTCTTCAAATTGCTGATTTGTTATTGTTGCGGTTGTTAATGAAAATAACTGAGGGTTGTTAGTTATTTCTTTCTGAATCTCGGTCTGGATCTGTGCCATTTTAAAGTCCAGAAAGTTGAATGTCTGGTTTAAATCCAATATTATTCTGCCAAACTCTTTTTAAAAAAACACACACAAAAACTGTTTTAATAATGTATGAGGTCTATCATGCATGTGCCTCACAGTTTACAGGAAAAAAAGCCAAACACCCCTAAGTGATAAAGTATATTTATTGTAGGTCAACTAATTACATTTCTCAAACCTGGAAGACAGAAAATTTGATGGTGCCTCTGGTCTGTGCAGAACTGGGGGGCACACACTGTGTCTTGGCGGTGATTCATTCTGAAGTTCAGGAGGCTGGAGCTCGTGATAATAGCACACGAGCTTCGGCATGACTCATTCACATAATTTTAAATAGGTCTTGAGTTAAAGTGCTCTCTTGGAAGTTTAATTAGCACAGTTATAAATACAGGGAGAGAGAACCCCTCCAATGTTTGAGTTTCTCGCTGCTGCTGCTGCATCAGGTTCACAAAAGCCCACCCGGAGGCCACCAGGGAACGTCAGGGCCAGGTGCTAGTGGTCTCTCCCAAGCCCTTCTTCTCAAGTAGAGCGGCACATGTTGCAAGAGGAAGGCGTATGTGTTTATGAGTCTGGCCGGAGGTCAGTGGGGAAATGTAGGGCATTTCACTGCATGGTCATAAGACAGAGTCATAACAATAAAATAAGCCTCACTAATGTGGATAGAAGGAAATCAATGCTAGTCAAAATTTTGAGTTCAAAATGGACAGGGACATTTTTGTAAGAAACTATGGAAATATACTATATGACCTCAGGATAGAAAAGGAGTCTTAAGACAAAATATATACACCGTAAATATATACAACATAGCCAAATGTTGCTACATTAAAGTTTAGAATGTCTGTAGATCAAAAGGTATTAAGAACAAAGTTAGGAGAGAAGCCACTGACTGGGAAGTGACATCTTCATTACAAGCAACAACAAAAAGATGAGTACCTGGGTAAGACAAAGTAGTTCTATATATTAATAAGAAAACACTAATAGCACATTAGCAAAATGGGAAAAGGATATGAATCACATATTTCATTGGCCAATAAATATATAAAAAGATGTTTCGTGTGACAAATAATTAGGAAAATGTAAATGTAAACAGATTTGATAAAATCTTAAAAATTAATGACACCAAGTTATGACATAATTATGATAAAACAGAAAGTCTGATGTGCTACAGAAGGGGAGTATAAATCAGTAGAACCACATGGGGGAAAGAAGAGTTTGACAGCATCTCCTAAGGTTGAAAATGTGCCTACTTCTTTGCCCAGAAATTCCATCTCAGAGTAGGACTTCCTATAGATGGCAGCCCAGTGTGCTCTGCTTGGTCACGTGTGTGTTGAGATATTGATCCTGTAGGCTTGGGGTCAGGTAGAGAAAGAAGGGCCTACAGCGTCTTGAAGTTCAGGCCTGGTTTCCTTTGGATATTCAACAAGGTTCCATCTGTTTCCATAAGTATGCCACACACATGTTCTCACTGTATGAAGTTGAGCAAGTCTGCCCAGAAGCATGTGCCTTCATCTTCACAAGGAGGTGTGTGTGCAGAGGGGTCAAAAATACGTGACCACAGCATCATTTATCTTGTATTTAAAAACATGACTATGGCACTATCCATAATAACAAAAACTTGGAAACTTCTCAAATGCCCCACTTAAAACTTTCCAACTCAGAAAAGTCTTCCTCCAAGAGGCTTTCTGAAGTCTTCACTCCTGTTACACTCCATTCCCTTACCTTGCTTTACCTTCACAGGTTTCCTCAAAAGTAACATTCTGTTATGTACAGTGAATATACTTTTTAATTTTAAATAATTATTAATTCCTATGGGTTAAATCTGAAAAGAAAAAAAATATTGAAATTAATAATGATTCAAAGTGTGTATATATTGTTTTGGGACACCCTACATTTATTTGTTTGTTGGTTATCTCCATCACTAGATATCTAATCCATGAAAGTAGGAAACTCTATTTTACTCACTTTTCCATAGAACATCAAATAGTATGACACACAGGAGACACTCCATTTTCCCCCCAATATTTTATCAATGTCATTTCCCCCCCATTTAATTGTGTATATTTATGTAACAGAATACTATACAATAGTTAAAATGCATGGATCATGATTCCATGAACCAACATAGAAATTTTCTCAAAAACATAATGTACAAGACTATTTCTATAAAAAGTGAAAACAGGCAAAATATCTATATAGATTATCTACATTTATTATATATGTATAATCTTAATGGAAAATATGCTTGAGAAAAATACACAGCAAGTTCAGAACTACTAGAGTTACCTCTGAGAACACAGCAAGATAAAAGACAAAAGGGAGTAATACACAGAAAAGTAAAGGCCTTCAACTCTATCTGTAATACTTTATTTCTTTTTTTAAAATGTCACAAGTATGGCTGATGTATCAGTACCCAATACGTTTACACAGTGTATTTGCACAGGGGATTGTTATATATTTTGGAATGTTCTTGCATATTTGAATAATTCTATAACATACATTTAATGTAAACATACTACTCACTTGATAAACAATTCCCTTAATGTCTATAAAGGCAAACATTTGGAAGAACTAGCAAACTTCAGAGTCCCTGGGAGTTTTGCCCCTTCTGCAGCATGGATCAAAGCTTTCTTCTCCATCACCTCATTTATTTTCCTTAAGTTTTACTTCAAGAGGCAAACTGAGGTAAAGTTTACCACCAATGATAAACTCCCTTTGCCATCTGAACAGCTCTTCAGTGGCTCTGCAATGAGCTCTTTATTTCACTTCCTGCCACAGGCTGCACATCCCGGAAGTACCAAGGATTTCCCTCTGACTTTTGGGATGTGCTGGGGCATGGCAGTAGCCTGGATTGTCATTCAAACGGGGCTGCAGCTGCTGTGCTTATGACACTGGGGAATGTGCACTTTAGCATCATGTCCCTTCTTGGATGCTAAACAGCCCTTTTCAGTCTTTTAATAGATTCTTAAGGGAGGAGGAAGTGGAGGCTGAGGTTAGCCTGTTCCCTCGTGGGCCCGACTCAGAAAGATTGGCATCTGGCACTGAGCCAACCATTCAGTCAGATGGTATTGATTTTTGTTACATGCACAGAGCATGAGCCATTCAAGCCATATGTCTCTCTTCCTACAAGTTACATTGCACAAGCCAAAATTATATTTAACCAAACACTGAGGTATAAGCTCAAAATATATTGACATTTATAACCACACCATGTGAGGTCCCCCTTTTTTTTCAAGATGGCGGTAGGATGGAGATGAAATTCCCTTCAAATAATTCCTACTATCTTTAGTGAAAAGAGTATTCAGACTATAGTAAGAGGAGCAGTTCAACCAATTCTCTCCAACACAGAGGATTTGGAACCTTTCTAAATCCTAGGGGAGCCTTAATGAGACATTCATATGACTAGAACTTCCAAAATCTCCCCCTTCCTATACTCCTAAAGATGGCTAGGATGAGCATAAAACTCTGCCTTCTTATCCCACCCTTATATGACTTTCTTCTTGGCTAAAGCTTCTTAAAATCCATTAAGATATGCCCTCTTACTCTCTATAGCAGGGGTCCTCAAACTTTTTAAAGTGGGGGCCAGATCACGGTCCCTCAGAGAGCTGAAGGGCCGGACTATATGAACTACTAATTCCTACTGTAACACCTCGGCTGCGCTCACTGCCCAAAAAACCTGGCAGGCCGGATCAGACTCCTCTGCGGGCCGCATGTGGCCCGCGGGCTGTAGTTTGAAGACCCCTGCTCTATAGGAAGTCCAGAAACTTCAGAACTTTCAGAGCAGAGGTTGGAAAGCTGGCTCCAAGGACCAAATCCAACCAGCTGCCTATTTATAAAAACAAAATTTTATTAAAACATGACAATGCCAATTTCTTTACAAATTGTCCATGGCTGTTTCCACATAATAGTAAGGTTGAAATCAAAGCCTAAAATATTTACTACCTGGCCCTTTGTTGAAAAAAAAAAAATGTATGCCCACTTCTGGGTAATAGGACCCTGTGACTCGGAGGACTGACTAGAATATAGGTTATGGCCAAAAAATAGTAGGTAAAAAAGATGCTTATTTTCAATTTATATAAAGTTTATACCACGTTAGTAGCACAATTGGGGGCCAAATGTCCATACCTTGATGACTTATTTTTAAATATGACAAAATTTTTAAAAAGCGCCACTTTATGAAAGTTGTCCTCTCCTTGATTATAAATTGTCCTTGCTGTCCCATTATCACTCTCACCAGCATTAGCACTGAAATAACACAGAACTGTAATGTCTCTGTGACTCATCCTCTTTATTCAAGTTGTGATTGCTTCCCAGATTTGTCACCCCCACCTGATGGCTGGGTGCCAAGATGACTATGACACTGGCGTAGCCCAGGGTGCCTGGGGAGGCTGCCAACACACTAATTAAATGCCCTTTAAAGGGCAACACTGACAAGCTTCCCCAAGCTCTGGGTCACAGGTTCATAACTAGTGTGTGCCTACTACTCTCCCTTTGTCTTTGAAGAAAACTCAGGCAGATGCTGACTGGATATAAACATCAAACAGGGAAATGATATATACTCTTTGGTCTCTGTGAGTTCTGAAACCATCTGAATGATCCAAGCTTCAACAAAATGACAATTTCAAAGAACTCCATCCACCACTTACTATAGTTAATTATGTTGGTTTCCAGACAAATTGTAACTACTGGTATTATTTGCATAATAATACATTTGGCAAAGTTAACTAACCCAAGAAAAATATGTTCTGGAGATATACATTTTTTAATTTTTTTTTATTTTAATATATCAGTCTACTCTGTGAGTCATGTGACTCAGAGCAAGTCACTTAACCTTTGGGTTTCAGTTTGCTTCTGGAAATAAGGAATTTGGACCAAATAACAAGAAAAACACCTTCCTAGTTTACAAAACACTCTCACAATATTATCCCATTCTATGATTTTATTTAAGTCTTGTGTCTCTGCCATACTTAGATGCCTTCAAAATGCCGAAACCAGCCTGGCAGCCCTGAAATTGTGATTCTTTTCCCCACTGTGCTCTTGTAGCAAAGGTATTGTTCAAGCAATAGAATATGTTAGGGGGTTGGATTTTCAGTTTTCTAGTATAGCCTGTACCCATTACTTACCTCACCCTCTTCATACACTCCTTCCAGGTAACTGACCTTGGTTAGTTGTTGCCATTGGCCAAGACCTTGGTCGGCAAACAATGGCTTGTGAGCCACATGTGGCTCTTTGGCCCCTTGAGTGGCTCTTTGGCTCTTCCACAAAATACAACTTCCTGGGCGAATCTATTTTGAAGAAGAGGCAAACTTTACAAGAAGTTTACATTTAAAAAATTTGGCTCTCAAAAGAAATTTCAATCATTGTACTGTTGATATTTGGCTCTGTTGACTAATGAGTTTGCCTACCACTGGCCTAAGATTAGAGCAAATCTAAGAAACCTTGGCAGACACCATAAAAATATCTCCAGTCTCGTGCACCAGGCCTAGTTGCCCTGTGTCCTGAAGCTGAGAGTGATAGAGCGGCCGGTAAGACCTGCAGCTGGCCTGCCTTAGGTGCTTTCCTCCCCTCCACTGGCCACGCTCAGTTCCACATCTGAGAAGCGCTTGGCCAGTCCGAGTTCCTTTCTTTCCCACGCAGCTGAATTCATCCTGGTGTAGTCTGTGTGGTGAAAACCTCAGACTCTGGCCTTTATTTTCAGATTTATTGTGCAGGGAGAGAAAAATCTACAGTATATTCTGATGGTTTTGTGGATTACAGTGTGTGCTTTTAGGCGAGGCTTGCAGTCTAAGAATTTCTTACCATGTTTAAGTGGTGGCTGGAATGCGGGGGAGTTAGGACTCACTCTGAGGAGGCCTTTTTAAGTTGCCAAATGTTTTCTCTAAAGCCCACATGTACAGTCAGGCTTGGGTTTTCTCTCCCAACATTCTCGCTGGCTGCATGTGGGCCTCTGTGGGAGTTAGTTGCCTGAGTGTAGGCACTGAAGGCTTGGCATAAGAATCTCAGACAATGATTAAAGAAAGATGTAAGATCTCCCTGCCTAGCACCTGGGGGTTTGATGTGGGAAGAAAACAAAATCAATTTCCAACTCAGTCTCCAGCCTGGTAACATTCTGCCAGTCAATCAAGTTCTCCTGCCCCAGAAACTTGGGATTTTAATGCAAGTCTGGTGCTTCAGAAATAAAGTTTGGGAGCCAAAACATCAGGAGGCATGGTGAGATGCTAAGTCCTAGGGAAGACAAGAATTAAACTTAAAAAAAAGTTGTAATATCACTTCCTGCTGGGTTAGTTTATTTTACATACCCTGAGAAAAACATGTACTTCAGATAGAAAATGAAATAAGCAGCAGTGCACATGAGTCTTACAAACATCAATTTTGAGGATATTTTTGACGCTTTAGAAAATGAATGTAAGTAGGACAAAGCACAACACCTGAATAGACAGTAGTGAATTGGTTTGATAGACTTTCTGTTTAGTTGGTTTTCTAATTTGTTAGGAGCCAAGCAACACTCATCTGTTTCTATCAAAGTAATTCTGTTTTATTTTTTTCACTGTTTTCTGATATCGAGGGTGATCATGTGATTTCACTTGAGAAAAAGTGCCATTGCTAAAACAACTGGAAATGCTTTGGATTAGGTTACGTCTGAGGATCCTTATGGCCTCCCTAGCTTATCTGATGAGAGGGAAAGGTAATGAATCAGGGAGAGAATAGTGTGACAGACACTAATGGTTTTTTACCTACATCCTCTCTCCATCCCACCTCCTCATTCCCATCTTTCTTTGCTTGCAGATCTCTGTCTTTGTTTTGATATTTGGAGCTGCTATGAATTTAAGGATAGAGACCATTCCTGGCCCAAAGATAAATCTTGATTCGCCTATGACATTCAGAGCAATGTCAATCACCAGCCATTACTGGTGTATGCATGGACATATGCTCTAACTCAGGGCTCTGTAAACCTAGATTCTCCTGGGAGTGTCTGCAAAATTACTTTCATTGCTAGAGAAAAATGATGCACAGTCAAGTCTGTTTCCTCTGCTGGAACTTAGCATGTGGGCCAGTTATATCATTTGTAGGACCCAGTTAGCATTTAAAGTGTGATAATCCTTGTTTCTTCAGCTATCCACCTGTCATGGTCATTTTTTTTTTTTTTAATTTGCTACTTAGGTGTACACAACCTCATAGGTACCTGGACCCTTGCCTTGCAACTCAGCATGCAGAATACACATTCCCTTGATCCTCTCCACAAGTGTCCCTAGACCCCTACTTAAGGCAAAGGGTGGCAGCAATTGTTGGGCAAGAGCCAAGGAGTCAGTGGTCTATAACTTATCCCATCCACATGGTAAGGCAGGACTATGTGTGAGTTAAGCACTTGTCGCATGCTTTTTTTTTTTTTTTTTTTGTCCCATCTGACTTAACTTACAAAACAAAAATTCAAAGCAAAATTATTAAGAATTTCAAGATGGCAAACACAGAACATTAGCCCCCCATGCATCTCCTGGGGTCCCATGAAGCCAGTTCTTGTCTTCATGCTGCACATATCACCCAAATCTGCCTCAGCCATTTTGAGACCAAAAGGTGAACATGGCCAAGTCAGAGAAGAAAGACAAAAAGCACCTGGGTACTTGATATTAAGCTATTAAATTAATCAACCTCTCAAGAATTCTTGTTATGAGAAGTAACAAATCCCTTGTTTCATAGACCACTTTTACTTGGATCTGTTATTATTGGTCACAATCAAGAGTATTCTAACTGATAGGAAAGATCACACACTGGAAAAAAAATCTACAAAGGGACTAGAAAGAGGTGGTTATGTTAGAAGAGTTTTGCTCTAACATTCAAATCCACGGCCACTCTTCTAAAGAATACTGTTCCTGCTTTTCCTTAATAGTGTGTTCTCTGGTACCCAAGCACAATGTCCTCACATTCCACCCACTCACATTCCTCTACTCTTAGAAGGCTCCAGAAGTTCAAGTAGGGCAGATATTGGCAAATGATGACACAGAGGATAAACACAACACCCACATTGAATTTTAAGTGCACAAAAATTGAGATGATGGAAAGAGGTTATTGTGAGCTTCAAGGACAGTTTGAGGCAAAATTACAATATAAATGAGGTTTATTTTGTGCGATCCTATTATCCTTATAATAGAGATTTCCTTTTTTTCAGAGGTAACCCAGTAAGCATCTTGGATTTTTATTTTTTGTCATTCTTGCTTGAGGCACTAACTAATAAACTTAAAGGACCATTGTTTTGCATAAAGGTTCAATTTGCCAGCCCCTAAAAAGTTTATTCAAACTTTGAGGTATTATGATTCTTCACTGTCTGCTCTACATGCCTCCTGGGACAGTGAAATCCTCCTCAAATATGGGATTAAAAGTAGAATAAATAACATCCTCTGAAAAAAAGCAGTTTCAAGGAGAAGAGGAGAGCCATGAAGGGTGTGGGCTTGATAACATATCCAGAGGGAAAACAATTTTATCTAGGAGACCAGCAGGTGTGTAGGAATGGATGGGTTTCCTTCTGCCTGAGGAAGTGGAATGAATCTTTAAAAGCTTCTTCACCCCCTTCTTGTGAATGGTTAGGCAATAAGCATTTTTCCCAAGCATTTCTAGAGATTAGAGCAGAGGTATATAAATTATGAGTCAGTTTTCTACTCATCTGTTATACTAGGTTGAATAACATTCCCCCAAAATGTATGTCCTCTTGGAACCAGAATGTGATCTTATTTAGAAATAAGTTAAGATGATGTCATGCTGGTCTCAGATAAGAAGGTATGTAAAGACACACAGGGAACACAGCAATATGAAGATGGAGGCAGAAGTCAGGGGTATGCTGCCACAAGCAAGGAAAACCAGGAGGCACCAGAAACTGGAAGAGATAAGAAAGAAGTCTTCCCTGAAGTCTTCAGAGGGAGTGTGGCCCTGTAAGCAACTCAATATGGGGCTTACAGCTTCCAGAGCTGAAAAAGAATAAATTTCTTTGTTTTGATCCACCTGGTTTGTAGTCATTTGCTTAGGCATCCCTAGGAAACTAATGGGTGAGATTGGCCTTTCATGGGGGTCCCTGGCAATAGGAAATAAGTCGTGAGAGATAGTCACTGACTGGTCTTAAGTTTCAGAAAGGAAAATGGAAAAGGTATTCCCTCAACAAACCATCTTCTCACTGTGAACATCTATACACAGAGCAACAGGGCTTACCTTTCCTTCTAGAATGAGCCTGTGAGGTGAGCGATATTAAATTAGACATTGTCTCAAAGGTGAGCATTCCCAACTGTTGCATGCCCATGCATACATGTCTAGGTTTCTCTCACTCCCACCTTCTCATCACAGCCCTCTGCCAAACAAACTTGGATCCCAAGGTCTTGGTGTTTGAACCAGTGAGTGTTTTCAGTGACATCAGACAAGAAAGCTGAAAGCTGTTGAAAGTTCCCTCCATACTAGATTAGCAGCACATGGGTGAACCAAGCTCATGCATTATTCAGAGGGGAAAAATGTGGGCTTTGACTGAACTTTGAAGGAATCAGCAGCTATTCCAGAGGAGAGTGACCTATTGTTCTGCTTCACAGAAAACAAAGAGCAAGCAGAATTCCTCTCAGCATAGCTAATGGAGTGCACACAGACGCTGCGACCAACTGACCAGCAGACGTCTTTCATGAGCTCTGAAATCCTGTGCAGAGTGCCCCATTGCTGATCAGAGGGAGGATGTCCACACTCTTCTATTTCTGTAGGGTTGCAACTCAGTGATACTCTGGTCAGGAGTTTGTGGAAGATAAAATGACTGTCTGTGGAGCATGCACTTGTCAACAGCACCAAGGTCCCCTTGGAAGGATCACTGGGCAGAGGAGGTTTGATGTTCGTGTCATTGTCTGAAACATGGGAAGCCTTTCCTACACTGTGGAGGGAGAAGAGAAATTGTTGTAAAATTCACTTTTTTAGAAAGTCCACAGTTTCTTTGATGCCAGAAAGTATTTTCCACGACTGGGAGAAGGAAACTCTGACCAGAAGGATCAAGGGAAGGCTAATAGGGTCTTCAGTCCAGAAAGGGTTCTGAACAAGGGTTCTGAATTAATTCCTGGTGAAGGCTCTTTTTCTGTCAGTGACTAAATTTTAAGAATTCTGGGGAATACAAAGAATAAACCCTGGTAAAGGTATTTATTTTGACTCTATATTCTCTATATATGTGGCTTTCAATAAACACTATGACAAATAAACAAACAACGGTGTTATTTTGTTTATATTTTTTGTCAAAAATTTCTTACTCTATGGAATAAATTGATCTGGCCCTTCATGGGGCTCCCTGGCCATAGGAAATTGAAATTCAATTTGTTTGACTTCAATTTATAAACTTGTTTAACAATATTCATAATGCTTATGTTTGTTCTATATAGTGTATTTTTAGAAATTAGGTACTATTTAGGAAAGCTACATCATTCCAAGTCATCAAATGTAAGCTAATATAAATCTTTAGCATTTTTAGGCATAAAACTGAGTTATAATTCACCCACATTAAAATCATTCCACTTATTCAACAGACATTATTGAACTCCTACCATGTTCCATGTATTCTATTGATAACTAGGGATACAGACAAGATTGTAGTCATTCACATGAATATTTAAATTAGGAAATATATTCCCCCCTTAGCAAAGTATCTCTCAGACTTTCTCTTGGATAACATATTTGAACTCCTAATGCTGAAAGGTAAATTATCATCATTCTAAAACTAAAAGTAGTCATTGTCAGAATTCTATATCTTCATTTTTAAGAACATAAGTTGATTTCTTATAATTCTAAGTTAACTGCTTTGGATGGTTATAAATAATGAATTGGGCAAATATTTAGCCTCCATTTTGTGTGGATTCATATCTCTACCACTCAGTACCTTTCAATGGATAAACTGTGCCTCAGTTTCTCATCTGTAAAATGGAAATGATAATGTTATGTACCTCAAAGGTTTGTGATGAAAATTAAGCAATTTAATAGATATAAAGTGTTGCAATAGTTCCTGGAATATATTCAATTCACAGAAACATTTTAATTTTAATTTTTACAATTGAGTTCATGACTTGGCTTCAATAATACAACATAATGAAGATAAGCAAACAATTAGGTGAGGAGTATTGGCCTCAGCTTCAGGGTACCTTAAATGAATCTTAGCACTGCTGCAAAAGTGTTCAGGTAAGTCAGTAACAGTACTTATTTTTGCTGTGATGGTGGAGTACACAGATCCCATTTTAATTCTCCATTCTTCTCCGTCATACAAACTCAGCATGGTTTCCACAATTCAAGGCAAATGAGGGAGTTGAAATGCATGATTTCCAATACCTTGTCCACCTTTAAAATTCTGTGAAACTCTAATTCCAATAAAACTGTAGTTCAAACCTGGGAAATATTTTTGTTAGTGAACCACTTTTTAGAAACGTGTGTTGTTTTTTCAAATGGCATTTGTAGACATTGTTGAAGGAGGTTCCTCCATGGAAATTACTTCTATCAATGAAGTAGAAACTGTTCAGGCTGCTGAATTGAATTTTGATGTTGGATTGTTTTATAGAATCCTCAAAATGCTTTTTTGGATCTATTGTTTCATTCTCTCACTCTGACTACAACTTTTTTGGAAGAGTTCTGCCCTGGAAATCTACTACCCCAGGTTTTCTGTCAGTTACATCATTGATCTCTGAGGAAAAGATCACCTAGCTCTTGGGATCAACTTACTTTAATGAATGCCTTTCTTTTGTGGACACTTAAATATTTTTTAAACAGTTAAGCTTTCAAATAGTCAGGATTCAGTTATAAAAAGAAATAGAAATTACACAACCAAGCACCACATTGAGACTTAGCAGATTTTACAAGCTGCAGTTTTATTTCTATATATAGATTTTTAATCATTGGCACATCCTACTCGAAAGCTATACATTGGGGGCTATGCAATTATTTGACACATTACCATGGCATTCAGATATATAAGCAAACAGATTGGCCTAAAAATAAACATACTTGTGGGAAGACAAAAAATGTTCAGCTATCTTACATTGTCTTGAGATTTCCTTATTAAAATCCTTAAATTATTGTAACACATTGAGGACACATCTAAAATTTGAAAAAATTTAGGGACATTTCAATTTAGTAGTTTGTGTCTGTCTTGACCAAATATTGTGTCTGCAAAAATCTAATATAAATTGACATACCCATCATGCTGATGAACTAAATATTAAAAAATAGTATATTAAATTCAGCAATTATATATCACCAATCTTCTATCCTACAAATCAGTTTTTTTTTTTAAATAAGCAAAGATAAAATTAAATCTAATCACTTATATATGAACATATATATGGAACACCTGCTGTGGGCTCTTCCCTGTGCAATATTTCCCGGGTAAGATATGACATCTGTTTGTGGTGGTTTTCCATATGGTAGAAGAGATTAGTCATAAACACCCAGAACAATCCCTCCAGCTCCATTACTATCACCCAGTCACCCAAGACGTCATCATCTCACCCCTATATTTCTTCTTTGTTTGTCTTTTTGCCCTCCTATGATCATCCTACATAATAAAGAGGTAATATGCACATTGATTGCCACACCCTTGCACAAGATGGCCTCCCCCATGTGGTCACAAGATGGCCACCACAAGATGGCCAGCAGAGGGATTTGGAGGGGACCAGGCCTGCAGGGGAAGGCAGTTAGGGGCAACCAGGCCTGAAGGGGAGAACAGTTGGGGGAGGAGGGGGACCAGGCCTGCAAAGGAGGGTAGTTGGGGTTGACCGCACCTGCAGGGGAGGGCAGTTGTGGGTGATGGGCTGGCAGGGGAGGGTAATTGGGGGCAATCAGGCAGGCAGGCAGGCGAGCGGTTGGAAGCCAGCAGTCCCAGATTGTGAGAGGGATGTCTGACTGCTGGTTTAGGCCTTATTCCACAGAGATTGGGCCTAAACCAGCAGTCAGACATCCTCCAAGGGGTCCCATATTGGAGAGGGTGCAAGCTGGGCTGAGGGACACTCCCCCTCCAGTGCATTAATTTTTTACACCAGGCCTCTAGTTTTACATAGAAATTAGGCAACATCCATCGCATTTAAGATAAAATCCATATTATTTAGCCTAGTAAAGGAGAAGGCAGAGAGGAAGGAGGAGGAGAAGGCGGAATCATCAGTCTATTTTTTCTAGCTTCCTAGTTTTCAAATTCCTATCCAGTCTGCCCTGCCTATCTATCTCTCTTACCTCACCTCCTATCACTTCTATCCTTGTTCAGGGTACAGGCTATCTTCTCCCATCTGAATTAAGTCCAGGAATGCAGATGTCTTTACATATCTGCTTGTGCTACCTGTATTATCAGGCATGTAGGGGGAATATAATAATTTTTTTAAAAAAAATAATGAATGAATAGGATATGTCCTTTCTATAATTTCATATGTTAAGTTTTCAAACTATGTGCAGGTATTAAAAAACAAGATAGTCTTTCATAAGGCTTTAAAAAGAAATAAATTAAAAAGTAAATGTTACAAAAGGAGATGGACAGTAGGCATGAGGTAGACTACATCAGAGGTTAAGCTTTGAGATGGGTTTAGAATAATTTTCTGAATTTCAACAGGTGAACATGAGGATAAAGTATAGCATTCTAGGCAATAAAATGAGTCAGGAGTATAAGTAAGTGGGTGGATATAGTTGGAGGAGGCCAAAATGATAGACCCAAACACTCATACTAAGGAAGAAGAGGTACCAAAGCGTGGTTAAGAATGACCAAATTACCAAGGAACTTGAACAGATTGGCAGAGGATTTCAGTATTAAATAGGAAAACAAAGTGATTTGAATGTTTTTGAGGAAAGAGCCTTTATGACAAAGGTGGTGTTTTGGGAAAATTCTTCTTTCAGCAGATGGAAGTTGAAATAAAGGAGGCAAATAACTCAGGTAAGGAGACCTGGTGACCAATGTCAATCTTTGGGAATGAAGTGATAAGGTGAAGGACACAGTATGAAGTTACAAAGATAAAGGGGCTAGAGGGTAGGGTAAGACAAGCTAAAGACAAAAAGAACTGATGGTGAGAATTTGGACAAGTGAGAAGGTGAAAAGGTAGTCAAAGCTAAGAAGATACCATGTGCACTGGAGAGTGTCCTTTCTTCTATCCAACAATAGACTGGAGAAAGGTGAAGCCATATTGCTTGAAGGTCAACATTCTATGTGTAAATATCAGGGTTTTCAGCTTCAGTTTTCTATACCTTTCTCTTTATTTGGACAGAGTTAAAGAATGTCACTGTATAACCCTGCTATTATAATATGGCTTTTTCAGTCTCTCAATAAGTTGTCCATGTATATTTATAGGTTTTCTTATTATGGATCGACAATAAACTGTTTCAGCAGGAATTCATAGACTGTGTACAATGAGCATCCATTAAGCCATCTTCCAAGCATCACTTCTCTGCCCACTTCATTCACAGAAGAGGATCTGGCTGGTAATACCTGAGTGGACACCAAACTCAAACTGTTTCAATCAAAACCTTGCCTTGAGACTTTCAACCATCAGACAATAAGGAGAAAGGAACTGACACATGTTCATTCTGGAACTCTAGAGAGAAAGCCCATGAATTTAGAGCAATTCCTTCCTTCCTTCCTTCCTTCCTTCCTTCCTTCCTTCCTTCCTTCCTTCCTTCCTTCCTTCCTTCCTGCTTGCCTGCCTTCCTTCCTTCCTTCCTTCCTTCCTTCCTTCCTTCCTTCCTTCCTGCCTGCCTGCCTTCTTCTGTGTGTTGTTAGGTAAACATGCATTAATAATTGTCTGGCTGTTAATTATTTTACAACTAGAGTACCAGCGTGTGATATCGTGTAGCCCCACCCACCTGTGTGTGCCCTGCCCACCTGCCACCATGGTCGCAGCCTTGCTGCAATTGGAACCTGTGGGCCATGGGAAAGGGCCCAAGAGGTGCTCTATGCACCTCATAGTGATTAGTCATTTGGTCGTTTTGGTCATGACAACCATCTTGTGTGAGGGTATGAAGGTCAATTTGCATATTACCTCTTTATTATATAAGATTCTATAATACACCATCTGTATAATGCTCACCACCCCCACCCCCCAAATCAAGTCTCCTTCCATTACTTCTATACCCTCTCTACCTTCCCCCATTTCCCTTTTCTTCTAGTCATCCTTTCTAATATTTCATTGTTCAGGTCTTCTTTTGGGTCTTAAAATCTATCCACACATTCCTTTTGTATTTTATTATCGTAAAATACTTTCAGAACTGATATCAAATATAATGCAGATGCTTCTAGTAGAAATGATGAATGAGAATGCAGCAAAAATAACTTGAGAGTTTGGAAAGAAATTAATAAGACCCTTCCCAAAAATCATCTAAGAGAGGCAAGCAACATTCAACTCATTAACCCAGAATTAGATTTCTGTTCATCTTTATCCTCCCAGGGGGATGATATTTTTAGCAAGAACTTTTCTTACCTTTCTCCAACTTATTATCTCTTCCTTCAAAGGGAAACTTCTAAACTTAGAGGGTGTCAAACGGATCAGCTATGGTTCTAGATGAAAAGATAGCAGGGTGGGTGGCTTTAGAGGAGGCTGAAAACCTAGGGAGAACAAGATGACATTGGTCCTGACAAAACAGGTTAAATTACCAGAAATAACATGTGAATTGACACAGAACAGTTTAACCAAAGGTGTTGCTGGGTTCCCTTGGTAATTGGGATTCTAACAGCACAAACGTTAGCGGGTTACAACACCCACTCTCCTGTACTCTGAGAGCAAATGAAAAGAGCAGAGTTTATTTTTATAAGTGGAACCCAAGGAAATTCCTACCCATCCAGAATAATATTTCTGTTCACTAACAAAAATGCTTTTGTGTTATGGTTGATTGGCTTTGTTTTCTAGTTTATTCCAGAATATTTTGATATGCTCACAAAAGTGGGCTTAAGAAGCTCTTTCAAAAATAAGAATCAAGAGGAAAGATCTAGGAGTATTCCTCCATTTCTTCATTCATTCCAAAATTTTGTTATGCTGCCAGATATCCTGCAAGAATGCGGTTTTATGGGCGGTGTGTTTGTTTTAAGGATGTGGTTTCTGCTTGCCTAAAGCCTGCTCTGGTAGAGGCAAACATTAAACAAAGGACCATATAAAATATAATTACATATTTTGACAAGTAAACAGCGGAAAAAGCACATGATATATGCCTTTTAGTATCATTATAAATGAATAATTAAATTGGTAGAGATGACCGGGAAAATTCTCTCTGAAGAAAACTTATTTAAGGTGATTCTGGAAGGCTGACTGTGCCTTGGTCAAGAAAAGAGGAGAAATGGGTAGATTTGGAGTCAGAGAGAGATCACTCCAGAAAAAGTGGAAAGCATATGCAAAGACCTTGTAGAAGGAAATACTTAGTGCCTTTGGACAAATAAAAGGGTCCAGAGTGTTTGGAGCATAGTGAGACAGGGGTGCCTGCTGTTAGAGGATGGCAGGAGGTGGACATAGATCCTTAGAGGTTAGGTTAGGGATTAAGTTTCATCTCAAGTAAAATAGGAGATGAATATCAATGAATATCATTGAAATGTTGTAGGGACTACACAGACTGCTGTGTTGAGAACAATTGTTGCAGTTGGTTAAAAGTGGAAGAAAGGAAACCAGTTTTAAGTTCAAGAAAGTAATAAGGGGGAAGATGAGAAGCTACCAATGGAGCATAGGGATTGCAAAATGATAGCCTAGTGTTGATTAATCTACTTTAAATCTGCTAGAGTCTGCCTACTGGTTGACTTGGAAACTACTTTAAAAAGGCATTAGGATAACTATATGGCATCCTTTAAATCAGTATTCATCTGAAGTGTTTTTATTGGAGAATTTTATTTGTGTTTTCATTGAAAAATGTTTTCTATAAAGTTTAGATATACAAATGTGTATAAAAAGACAAAATATAACTACATTGTTTGCATACATACACAATCAAGTGTATTTATCTAAAATATGAAATCATATTATATAAACTATTTTGTCATTTGCGTTTTACACTAAGCAGTATGTCATAAACATGTTTTCTTGTTAAGATCTTCAGATTTTCATTCTTCAAATAGTTTACTGGTCTTCTTACTTATTCAGTAATTTTTTTATTGATAGGCATTTAGGTTGTTTCTAATTTTTTTATTATTACAAATAATGCTGCATTTGCATTATTGCAAATAATGCTGTAGGGAAAATTATTATGTATTTTTGTACACATCTGAATTTTTAGAAGAGTTTCTATAAAATTTATTACTAGGAATAGAATAGCTAAATTAAAGAGTTTATACTTTATATAAGTTTCTATTCAAAAATTGTTCTCCAAACAGTTTGTTTTGATTTAAATTCCTGCTGGCTTTACTATAACTTCAAAAACTATGAATTTTTACCAACATGAAAAAGTAAAAATAATGCCTCCTTGTTGATTTATAGTTTTCATCTCTTTGATCATAGAAAGGTGAAACACTGGTTCCAAGTCAACCAGTAGGCAGAAACAGTTTTTCTGTGTGTTGATACAATACTTGTGTCTGTTTGTTTGAACTTCCTATTGCATTCTATTTTTCTTTTATTTTTGTCTATTTTCCTGTATATTTTTGCCTATTTCTTATTGTTTTATAGGAACAAATCACATAATTAGGATTTTAGCCTTTTATGATATTGGATGCACATATTTGTATGTTGTTTTGTCTTTTCATAGCCTCGTATGGGCTATTTTTGTAGTGCAGAAGTTTTCGTTTTGTTTATCCCCTTTGTAAATATGTTTACTTTGAAGTTTCATGTCAAAATCCCCCCAACCTTCCACATATCATTAAATACTGGGAGACAAAGACAGACATTTCCTAAAAGCAGTTGGCTTAACATTTCTGAAAAGGAATTACAAGCATGGGAACATGGAATCTGGTCATTCCAGTTTTTTAATTCTTAAATTCTTGTAAGTATAGAACTAATTCTCTCTCACTAACAAAACTTTCTCTTTGTAGGTTCCTTTTCACTGAATTCTATCTAGGTCTTAACCAAAAAGTTCAGGTTACTATTATCTGAAAGTCTTAAGAAAACCTATTCCTGATTCATGGAAAAAATTATTTAATTTATATCTGATGGTATATATTCTTGACTGAACCAACATCTGGTGAAACAGACTAGAGTTCTTAAAATCTAGTGAGAAATGTTATGTTCCTTTTCTCTCTATTCACCAATTCCTAAACTATTTAACATCAGGATCTCTCTATATATTTGGAGACAGCTGAAACATATTATCAAATCTGTAACAAACAAGAATGTAATTTTAGCCTAATGGGTTTGGCTCAGTGGATAAAGTGTCGGCCTGATGATTGAAAGGTCCCAGGTTTGATTCCAGTCAAGAGCATGTACCTTGGTTGTGGGCACATCCTCATTGGTGTTCAGGAGGCAGCTGATCAATGTTTCTCTCTCATTGATGTTTCTAATTCTCTATCTCTCTCCATTCATCTCTGTAATAAATCAATAAAATATATTTTTTAATTATAAAAAATATAATTTTAATTGATGTTATTCTGAGAAGAACAAAAATAACTTTCACTGCTTTTCTCTTGATGTTCCATAAGTGAATGCATTAAAAACACTATCTGGCCTTTTGCTACAATTGCATTGTAAGAGTCCTTCAAAATATAATCCCTTGTGTTCTTGATTTCATGTTTAATATAAAATGCTTCTAGATAGTATAATGTATTTTCTGCCACTGCTTTCCCTTTTATGATTCAGTGCAAAAAAGTGAAAAAACATATTTAAAAGGTGATATAAGCCTGTTTGATAAAGGCAAGCGGGTTCAAAATATTTTTGAGAAAAAAAATAATGCTGCTAACTTGACTCATTAAAATTCTTTTTAAGCTTGACTCATTAAATTTTTTTTAAAGCTTGATTCGTTAATTTTTTTTTAAGATCAACTGGATAGAAACTTGCAAATGCTTGAGGCTATAAGGAAAACACTCCACTAGCAAGGAAGAAAGTATAAGTTCCCAACCTCTTCCTCATAGATGATTCCATTCTATTTGTTTCTTCAACTGGGTGTTCCAGAAGATTCCTAGAGCAATATTCAAAGGGTGTAACAAGAGTCCTAATGAAATAAGTTTGGAACTATGTGCATGCGACTCAAAACAGGGAAATGTATTCTCAAAAGATTTTTCAGAACCTTTAACATGCTGATGTCCATTGTTAATCTCTAAGAGAGGCCATTGTCTTTTGCTTTCTGAAGCCAGAACCTATTTTTCTAAGAATACAAAAAATACTTCTGAACATTACATGGATTTTAAGAAAAATAACTTTGCACATGCTACCCCAGGGCATTCATTTGCCTTAAATACACTGACATCAGTAAGTCTCTTTTCTAAGACTAAAAAAATAAAATAAAATAAAAAATAGCTATTTCATTATCTATTCTGACTTTCATCACAAATCTGCCATGTTACTTACTGTCGTCTCCAACCCACCCTTTAATTTCTCCTTCTCTCTTCTTTTCCTAATATAAAAACACTCAAGATTTATACCTTCACTGTATCAGCACAGTGATTTATATATATTTCATTGCCCATATTGTCACATTAACTAATACATTTCCATTTTTATTTTATGTGTCTCATTAAAGCATCGATAACTTCAGGTTAAAAAAATACACGTTCTCTAGTTTTGATGTAATTATCCTCAGTTCACCACCACCAGGACACATACACAATGTAAGATAGTTCTCTGCCCAGAATCAGTTTCAGAAAACATAGCTGCCCAACCTCATTGGAGCAGTGTGCAGGTTGCTGCGTGGGATGCGTGAGCTTGAATCTGTGTGTGTGTTTATTGATGGTGACGGCCTCCAAGGGCAACACCTAAAGCATAACAGAATCAATATTCAGCAGAGCCATTTCTTTGGCAGCTGAAATAAACCTGCAGGAATCTTGCTGTCACTGATACATTCTTGGATGCCTGCAACTGTAAATTCACCCACTCACCTGCATCATTCAAGGAAAATAATTCCTTTGGCCTTGATTCATCCCCCTCATAGTGGGTTGGGTAACAAGCCTTAAGGGGACACAATGGTGAGTAATGAGAGGTTGAGAGAGTTGAGTCCAAGTGACATTTATAGGAACCTTTAGTGGGCAGAGTGCAATTACAGGATTCAGGCTTATGTGTTGCTCTTGATTATTCTTTTTTTTTTTTTTTCTACCTCCTATCTGGTTCTTTTGTCTCCCTATAACCAGACAATAAGCTCCCTTTTATTTGCTAGAGAATGGAATGCTTTGGTTCATCAAATATTCTGGTTCCTGAATACTGCCGCATCGTTTAATATTTAATTTGATTTACAAGTATTCTACATTTTACTGTAAGTTGTTGTAAATAAGTACTTGGATGAATCACAAAGACAGTCAAGGTTTTGCAATGGCAGGGCCATATTTTGGAAAATCAAGTCTCCCTGTAAAGTATTATACATACAGAAAATAAGCTGAAACTGTTCTGACCACACCACATATCATAGAAATGGTTAATCTGTAAAATAAATAAATAATAAAAAAAATAAATAAATATCTTATTTAGATTTTCTGTCTCAGTCACACAAAAATTATCTATAAAAGAACCTTTTTTTTCTATTTGATAATCACATAAGATGGGAATTTATAAACTGAGTAAACTTTTCTGTCACAATAATGAGTTTATCATTTCTTTTTAATTTTCAACTGAAATGTTCTCATCAAAGAAGGAGACCATTGTCCAGAATGGGGAATTGTTGTCTCTTCCTGAGATTCTCTGGGCTTTCATCGGAAATGTGTTCCTCCAAACAGTGACCCAGCTCAACCCCATCTAGTTTCCCAGAGAAGATGAGCTCATATCCTGATGGGTTGGCGCTCAGCACTGTATAGTCCAAATAATCTGACCATGACTTATGTATGAAATGAAGCTCAGAATTTCAGATTGTACAGCTAGTTAACAGAGGAGGGTACTGTCTATGTGAGGAACACTGCATGATTCATATTTTCATCAAAAATGGAAGTCATATTTCTTTGATGTGTCAACAGTGAGGAATGAGAGCAGATTGCATTGTATGTACTAAACTAGAGGAAGAAAGCATGAGAGAGAGAGAGAGAGAGAGAGAGAGAGAGAGAGAGAGAGAGAGAGAGAGAGAGAGAAAGAGATTGAGAGACTTCTTTTGGATCAAGTAGGGAGAATAACACTCCTGGGAAATATACCTAAACCAAGTACACAGTCCTTGGAATGTGATAGTGAAACCCAATGATGTGAGAAAAGCAATAGTAAGTGGGAAATGTGAACCAAAATAATTATTTTTGGCTAGATAGGAAAATAAATGAACTGAGGGCACTAAGAGCATCTGAGCATTTGTGTGGGCAAGAAAACAAGGACACACATTGAGTGAGAGAACAGGCAGGAAGAGGAAAATACTGTTCCCGAAATATCCTGGTGCCAAGACTAGAGTGCAGTATTGAGACCCTCTCCTTCCTCTGTCATTATTCTGCTATGATCCGGTCAGCATCACATCAAAATGTAATTCTCAGTGCACCCCTGTGCCAAGCATACAACACACCTGCCACAATAAGAGGTGAGAAAATGAGCTCTATGTACAACATAGCTTTCTAATCCCATTAAAAAGAGACCATATTTACCAATGTTACGTCCGATAAGGGTTTACTCTCCAACATTTACAGGGAACTCACACAACTTAACAATAGGAAAATAACCCAATCAAAAACTGGGCAGCGGACCTAAATAGACACTTTTCAAAAGATGACATTAGGAAGGCCAAGAGACATATGAAAACATGCTCAAAGTCACTAATCATCCAAGATATGTAAATCAAAATGTCAATGAGGTACCATCTCACACCTGTCAGAATGGCTATCATCAACAAATCAACAAATGACAAGTGCTGGCAAGGATGTGGAGAAAAAGAAACCCTGGTGCACTGCTGGTGGGAATGCAGACTGATGCAGCTTCTGTGGAAAACTGTATGGCATTTCCAGGGGGGGAAATTACAAATGGAACTCCCATTTGACCCAGTGATCCCACTTCTAGAAATATATCCCATGAAAACAGAAACACCAATCAGAAAGGATATATGCACCCCTATGTTCATAGCAGCACAATTTACAATAGCTAAGATTTGGAAACAGCCTAAGTGCCCATTAGCAGATGAGTGGATTAAAAAACTGTGGTACATCTACACAATGGAATACTATGCTGCTATAAAACGGGAGGAACTCCTACCATTTACAACAGCATGGATGAACCTGAAGAGCATTGTGCTAAGTGAAATAAGCCAGTCAGAGAAAGATAAATATCACATGATCTCATTCATTTGTGGAATATAATGAAAAACATAAACTGATAAACAAAAACAGATCCAGAGACAGAGAAGCATCCGTCAGATGCTCAGATATCAGAGGTAAGGTAGAGGAAGGTGGGGGTAATGGAGAGAGATCAACCAAAGGACTTGTATGCATGCATATAAGCCTAACTAATAGAGAGACGACAGGGAGATGAGGGCATGAGTGCGTGTGTGTGTGTGTGGGGGGGGGGGGTGAGGGGGCAATGGGGGATAAGAACACATATGTAATGCCTTAATCAATAAATAAAGAGAAAAAAACCAATCCAATTATATATGGTCCTTGCAGGGTAGTGAGTGACATGGCTGGCGGCTGCCCTTTTCTCAAGGAGGCAAGAAGTCTGGGGAGGAGGTTAGAAGAGGAAAGGAAGGTAATTCACCCTCTTCCTTTTAGGGGAGTAGCTCTCTAAATGATGTATCGCTCACTGATTCCCATAGTTTAGGGGTTCTTGCTAAGTCACCTAGTAATTCCTCAGGAGCCAAATGACAGCACTTTATTCCCCTAATAAGCTTGTTTTTCCACCAGGCTTTGGGTGGTTTCAATGGACATGCTATTGAGTGGTCTGGGTACCCTCATCAATGATTTTACACTCAAGCCCAGGCTGGGACACAATCTGGGAGGGGCTCAATGGACACCACTTCCTCCCTCTCCTGCATTAATGAGAGGAAGAACTCACAGTTCTCTCTGGACTACACAGAATCCCAGCATTTCAAGAAGAGCAACATGCTCCAAGACAGCTGCTGCTCCTGTCTGAGACAATGCACACTTTTGCTAAGAAGGCTCTTGCAACTCTCAGGAAATGGATCACTATGGACAATCTTGCCAGAGAAACAATGGAACTGAGAAAATAGATCAGACTGAATGCAGAAGTGGCAACTATGGTAGTAAATTGGAAGGTACTATATATAACACTAGTTTCTCTGAGTTGAATCAAATGTAATTGTCAGGCTGAGGCCTCAGTTATTAAAAGAAAAGAGAAAAAAAGGTGGTGCTGAGAAGCTGAGAATGATAGGATGGTCTAGTACATCAGTAGCATAGAGCTGCTCTTACTGAAATCTGAAAATACTCTTATTAAAAACAGTTGGAAAGACTATCTGGCAAGCTGCCCTCCATTGCTTTTCAGGAAGTGTTACAAAATGGCGGGGACAAAGCCATTCCAAATTATAAAATGCCATGCTGACATGATACTGGCTCGCAAAGACCCCATTGAATGTGACAGGCTGGAAATCTAGGTGGTATAATGAGGCATATACACAGTGTGTTCAAGAGCACTGGCAGCTATTTCATAGCTCTTTCCCCCCAGGGCAAGTAAGTTTCCAAGTTCATCTGTCTACTTTCATATATTTCCTTTTTCTTCATTGTTCTTCCCCCTATAGCTAATGCACTGACATTCAGTGAGCTGTGCCAGATTTCAAATATATACATCCCTCCTGGAAATAAAAGACACTTAGACTTGACCATTTGAATTAAAAGTGAACATCTTACTAGAGGATACATAATGGAAATAGTTGTTTTCTAAGGATGGTCTCATATAAGATTTATGGCTTGCTTTATTCAATAACTATACTTTATTTGAAATTATTAATGTTACTTTGCATCAACATTTTAAATTATTTTAATTAAAATAATAAATCATCGAGGCTCATATAAGATAGGTACCTATGATATTCCTTATTTTTAAAATGGGCGATATAGAATAAGATTGAAACTGTAAATAATAAAGATGGTGTATACTGAGCTGGGATTATATAATTGAGATGTCTGTTTTCTGTAAAGACTAACCTCAATCACACAACACAGGATTAAGTACCAGAGTTTTCAGATTCCCTGATGCATAATTGATAAAAATATCGTAGGTTAAATGTAGAAAATTTTACATACAAATATGCAGAGATGTAGATAAGCCATGAAGATTATCTTTTTTATTTTATAGACAATCTATCGAACATGATCATGCAGTTTTGTGATGCAAAAAATTAGTTTTACTTGTCAGATGACACTACAAGAGATTATAACTGCCCCCTTGCCCCCAACTAAAGCCATTAGTCATCTAAACAACCATGAAGGGTCAACCATGCACTCATTTTCTCTGTGCAATCGCTGGTGGGTGAAAGAGAGCCATGATCCAGACAGCATTTTGGGTATCTCCTATTTTCCCGGTGGTAGAGAAGCAGGACCTAGTACAATGAGCAAGAGATTTTGAATTAGCAGACCTGAGTGGATAATGCATTTCCTGCCCCTTACAACTGCCAAATCAGTTTATAGCTGTTTTTCCAGCTATAAAATGGGAATCATAACCCCCTTCTCAAAAGGTGCTGGTTGTGATAATCTTTCTGAGATATATTGTCTGCTTTATTAGCTTTTCCCCTCTTATCCTCTTCTTCTTCCTCCTTCCTGTTGTCACTATCGCTCTCTCACTTGCTCTTCCATTCATCCGCAGACCAATATTTCTTAAGACAATAATGGGGTTCATTGAGGGAAACATTCATTCAGTATTTCTCAGCCCAGAAAAAAGATTTCCAGTGAGGATTTCCTTGAAAAGGAAGAACCCTGACATTACTATTTCGTTGAAATATTGCACCTTCCACCCTCTCACCTGGAGTACAAGAGACAAAGTCACATTTTTTTATTTCAGAGAGGAAGAAATGGGGAGAAATAGATAGAAACATCAGTGATGAGAGAGAATCATTGATGGATTGCCTCCTGCATGCACCACATTGGGGATTGAGCCCACAACCTGGGCATACGCCCTGGCTGGCATGGAACCATGACTT
Organism: Pipistrellus hanaki; assembly: GCF_964339955.1. Classification (NCBI taxonomy): domain Eukaryota; kingdom Metazoa; phylum Chordata; class Mammalia; order Chiroptera; family Vespertilionidae; genus Pipistrellus; species Pipistrellus hanaki. The sequence continues at coordinate 30,074,093 of NC_140510.1, forward strand.
CCTGGTTGATAGGTCAATGCTCAACCACTGAGCCATGCTGGCTGGGTGAGCTTAAGTATTTTAAATCCTCCTGCACTTGCAGTAGCAATACCTACTCCAGCCAATGACCTGTTCCCAGGTGTGACTGACAAACAAGTACCTTCCCTATGTAACCCAGGCTTTTGCAGCTTTCTGGCAAAGCTGCACAAACGGCATGCCTATAAAATATGGCCTTCCCTTTGCTTCTTCCCTTTTAATGAGTAACCAGATTTATTACACTGGTATCATCATAATCCCCATGTCACAACTGGGGGAGCTTACATTCTCCCCAAGGTGCACACGCAGGATATGATTCCATGCAATTTTCCTCCAGAGCCAGCACCTTAAACCACATGCCTTTAGCAACCAGGGACCTCCCTTTCAGGCAGCCATTGTCTTGATCACTTCCAGCTTCTAGAGGACAGCCAATTGTAATTCATGCTGAACCATTCATTGCCAGTCCCTTTTCATTATCTGAGGCATTTGGCTCTTTGGTGCCTGTTTGCAGTCTCTAATCCCACTGATGCCCACTTTTCTCTCATTCCTTGCTTTGCTGTTTTCCCCACAGCTTGCCCTTTCTTTGATTCCACCATCCTGCATGTTTTGCCTGCCTCTCTGGCCCTGAGAAGTCAGCTAAGCTTTGCTTTACCTCCTTTCTTCAAATAGGACCTTCCGTTTGCAGTACCTTTTGTCATTGTTAGCTCCTTCTCTCACCCAGGTCTCCCTTTTCCTTCCCTTTCAACTAGTCTATGACATCCTCTGCAGTAACAATTACAGGCTGGAAAAGCACTTTGGAAATGATAAAGCACTATAAGAATGTTGGTTATTAGTTATTAATTAAAATGCCACTACTCTGAGAAGCAGTATAGTATGGAATACAATGGGCATGTGTAGCGCTGTCAGCCTGAACTGAGTTTAAATTCTTGCATCTCCACTTTCTGAATGCCCACACAAAGTATTTGACGCAAGCTTTCTGAGCCTTGGTTTTCTTATGTCTAAAAATGAAGGGAATAGTGCTTACTTCACAGCATGATTGTGAGGATGAGAATTCACAGATGATGCCAGTATCATATAGATTTTGCTATGCACTATATGTTGAGGCCCTAACCCCAATTGTGATGCATTTGGAAATAAGGGTTTAAAGAGTTAATGTTAAATTAGCCCTTAAGTTTGGAGCCCCGATCCAGTAGGATTAGTGCCCTTTTAGGAAGAGACTCCCCTGTTGCATACTACACACAAAGAAAGGTCCTGTGAGCACACAGCAAGACTGCAGGCAATTGCACAGCAGGACCAGGGTCCTTGCAGAAAGTCAAAGCCACTGGCACTTGGGCTGTGAACTTCTCAGCCTCCAGAACTGTGAGAAAGTAAATCTCTGTTTTTGAAACCACTCGGACTATGGTATTTTGTTACAGTAGCTGAGGCAGACTAACTCTTTATATAGGGATTAAAGGCAGAGCCTGTAATTGTCCTTGTTTACAAAAAAGAAAAAGAAAATTGAGCCTCAGAGAAATTAAGTAAAATCTTTAAGGCCCTGTGAACTTAGTGCTGTCTGACTCCACAAGAGATTTTTAGTCACATCAGTTTGCATCTTGTAGCTACTAAAATATTCTTCAAAAAAGATGTCCCATTTCCCCATATTTGGCCCACATGTGCCTGCTGGCCTTTTATAAATACTAGAGGGCTGGCATTTTACCAATGCGACTTTAAAGCTTGTCATCAGAAAACTTCACCTCTTCTTACATTGAGATGATAAGGAGTTTTCTTTCTAACTTAAAAAGTATTTATAAAAGTAAAATTGCAAATGATTTCTATAAGTGTATGCAGTTTTTCTAGGAAACTTGAGTTTAAAATGTTATTTATCACTATTATTTTTGGCATAGTTTTTTTCAGATACAATTTGATACCATGGATAATTAATCTGACAATGTGTAAATCATAGTTACTTTAATTGAATGCTGGACATTGTTCAGATTGGCTGGTGCTCTTTGAAATATGTATTTCCATCAGATAACTTAAAACAGTTAATAAATACTCTGCAAGGATATTTATATGTACTATATTTACTTACATATGCAATCTTTTTAAAAAGAATATAATGTTCCATCCACATTATAAAGAAGAATTGAAGGGAAGTAATTTATAATAATGTAATTTATATTTCAATGTGACTTCAATAGAAAACCAAATGAAACAGATGTTTTCACCTCCACATATAATTGCCATGAACTTGAGAGATACAATGTGCTGAAATCACATATAATTAGTGGACTACCATTAGCAATAAAATTTTCAAAAATGGAAAAAAAAAATCTCTTAGTAACATTGCAAAATAAAGAATGGTAAAATCACAAGGCGACTCATTCCCTAATTAGTAGACATAGATAAGACAATCTAGGCAATTTGTACTCATACTCTGCCAACCCCCCCCCCCTTAATTGAAGGTGGGCTGGTTTTCTTGATGATGGATGAACTTAGATGCAGGAGCAAAGTCAGGCAGGAAGATAGCAGGCAGCTTTTGCTAGAAAACCAGTAGGGAGAAGCAAATTATTTCACTGGGGTCATGAACCAATAACCAACTAATCAGGGTATTCCTGGAAGTGCTGCTGCTTTTCTAGAAAGCCCAGCCAGTCACAATACTCAGAAGCATCCCCAACATTATCAAGCCAAAGCAGACAACTGCCGGAAGCTACGAGTGCCATATAGCACCTGGGATATGGACTTATTGGGATTGTGGATCTTGCATTTGTGCCACTGGAACCATTACTTCCTTGCTGGACAGGTTTATCCTGGTCATTATAAATTTGCAATAATATTAGTCAGAATTGTACACATTTAGATTTTTTAGACCCCCCACTTATCAATTTATGGTGGAGTTTTATATACAATAGAATCTTGATTTTCATGTTAATTTTACTCTTGGAAAATTCTGTGTATGTTAACACAATGCAAACCATTGTGTATATGTCTCAGTTGGAGTTAGGTTCTATGTTCAGTTAATTTTTAAGAATTTATACCCAAGATGAATATCTGGCAGTAATATAAAAAGTCCTGTGGAATCAGAATAATTCTTTATTGTGTGAGATTATTCTGCACGTATTTCGGGATACCTATCATCCCTTGCTCCTACCCACTTAATTCCAGTAGATTTTTTTTCTCCAAATCTCAGCCCCTCACACTGCCCTTATTAAAATGATTCATAGAATAAATGAGAATCACTAACAGAGGTTAAAAATATAGGCTTTGGAATTAAGAAGAGTTGGATTCCAATTTTAAGTTGGAATTTAAAGAAATTATTTGATTCTTAGTGAGAACCGTCTTCCTGGTTTGCTGACAGCTGTCCTCTCAGATTCACATGTGGCAGAGAGAGGAAACAAGTTCTTTGGTGTCTCTTCTTTTAATGGCACTAATCTCATTACAAGGGCTCCACTCTTATGACCTAATTACCTTCCAAAGGCCCCATTTCCTAATGCCGTCACATGGGAATTTGGGGGAGACAGGAACATTCTGTTCATAGCAGAAGTCTACTGTACTATATATGTAAAAAAGGCTTTGGAAACTCTAAAATATATTAACTGAAAAAGCAGGCAGAGGCAATTGAAAATGAGATCAGGCTGGCAGGGTAGGGCAGTTAGGGGCAATCAGGTAGGCAGAGGTTAAGGGCAATTAGGCAGGCAAGCAGAGGCAGTTAGGGGCAATCAGGCAGGCAGTCAGGTGAGCAGTTAGGAGCCAGCAGTTCCAGATTGCAGTGGGACATCCCCCAAGGGGTCCCGGAATGGAGAGGGTGCAGGCTGGGCTGAGGGAACCCCTCCAGGCATGAATTTTGTGCACCAGGCCACTAGTTCATTAATGAAAATGGACCAAAAGACTTTACAACTAGATACAAATTTCCAAATTCAAGAAGTAGAGGAAGTAGAAAAGAAATAAAAATAAATAAAACAGACCACATTTCTAACAGTAGTTACATCTTGAGAAGGGAGTGGGAGTGGCTGAGGAGGGTGAAGGACATCTACCCCATTTTGCTCCAGTACTAGTACTAGTTCACTCTTGTACAAGCTTTCCAATCAGGGGCATATACTCAGATATCAGTTTTAATTTGTAAAGCACATACAAAGTGTTTGGGCAACAGTCCCATGTATAATTTCAGCTTTATTTTTTTTTCTGGGACAGCTACTACAATTCTGAAAGAATAGCTCAAGTGAAATGAGAAATGGAAAAATAACTACAACACAGTTATCAACATGTGAAAACAAAACTAAATCTCCTTTACAAACATGCAGCAGGAAAACTTCTACTTTTTTTCAGTCGTCTGAATTATGTCTGTTTGAGATTAGCTCATATGTAAAAACATTCTTTAGTGAATAAATTCCTCAAGGTCTGCTGGAATTTGCAGCTCGGGAAAAAAATCACTCTGTCCTGGGAATAAATATTTAGTGTCTATATGTTCTTTTTTTTTTTTATCACATTTGCAAAATGCACTTTATGATCGCTTCGTAAGATAAAGAGCAGTGAATTGCATATTTACAAGGTGCTTCTAGGAGATAACCCAAATTTCCTCTCTACTCTTCTCTAAATAGTCACCATCAATCCCTGATAGCTGTAAGAATACTGTTCTTTGCATATTCCTTACATTTTACAGGTTTTCATTAGCAGGTTTTCACTGTCTGTTTACAAGCACAACTCTCACTTTGGGTAAGATTTTTGGGGTTTGTGTCAGGTGGAAAAGAGTCTCTCAGTCAGGTTTCAAGTAACCCTCTTTGGAAGACAGCTCTTCCACCTTTATGCTCTATGATAACTCAGATAATTAATTATTCTACATGAACTAATGGCACTAGTTTTCATTGGGGACCAAAGGATAACCAAACTTTGACAGCTGAGTAATAAGAGAGAAAATGTAACTATGTGCCAAACACTCCATATATTTGGTTACTAACCTACTAGAAAGGGTCTATTTCTACCTTTTTTTTTTTTTTTAATATTTTTAAAGGACAAGCAAACTGAGGCGCAGAAAGGTTAAACAACTTGATCAAGGTCACACAGTTAATAAGTTGAAATCTGAACCCTCTGGGAAGCCCAATTTAAAATCTCTACTTACAGCTCTCTATCAGTCAGTATAGATCAAAATAGCATTATTTGTTACATAGTAAAAGAATAATTCTTCCACCCTGTTCTGGTGTACATGTATGACTCAGTTTTCTGATATAATTACATCGCAAAATTACCACAAGCCCAGATTAGCTTCAAAGACAATGAATGAGGTAGAGCATTCAGGAAAACCAGTACCAGGTGATACCAATTGAGCCTCATGAGTTGTGACAGTCAACACAATACCATATGTGAGGCATTAGCTTACTGGAATGCACGTATAACCTTCCTGGCACCCGGCCATCCTATATGTTTTCCATTTTGCTCACCTCATTGCAGATGGGCTTGTTTTATTAAGGGAGATGCCTGAGTATGTAACCAATAATGTGAAAATAGGACCTGGCAGCTGTCTAGGGCACAGAAGTTCTCATGTGGCCCATGCATGTGCCCACAGACCCACAGAACCCAACTGCAAAAACACCAAGACAGTGCATTCTGCTTAGAAGAAATCTCCCAATTCATAATATCATCTCTACAGTATCCGCGAGGTGGGGACCAATGAAAATTTAGTTGCATCAGGTTAGAATGCTGATGGAATGACTTATACAAGAAAACCCACCAGGGTCCCAGAATTTCTCAAGTGCATTTATTGACAGTGCCTATATTAATGCTTACTCTTCTGGCAGAAATACTGCTTTAAGATGACAAGCAAAAAATGCAACACAAATGCAAATGTAATTGAATCAGCATGAAAAGAAGCCTTATGTGTAAAGAATTTTGGAAAACTTTTTGGAGAGGATGAATTTTAAATGATGATCTTAGGCCAGCAAATCAAGATTTTGCTTTCCAGAGAATGTAGCAAACCCTACAGACAACATTTCATATTTTATATATAGGATGTGCTTTTGAGGTGTGTATAGTGTCCGTGGGTATGTATGAAAAAGTCCTATAAGAGAGGAGAGAAATAAACTTCCTATCTACCAACTCAGGAAAGATATGGCTTAAATATCACAAACTACAGATAATCTGATAGCTAAATCTCTGAAATCAGTATATGTTACACTAATATATACAACACAAACACATTCCTTGCAATATAGATCTTATTTATAAATTTAACTTGGATACATTCCAAGGAAGTTGACTTGGTGAAGTAAAAAGAAAATAACTGAATTATGAATTGGTTTGGCCACCAATTAGAATCTATGGCATCATGATGAAAATGACAGTGCTATCAGAGTAGAATTTTGCATTTGAGGATGACATCACTGTCATATAAATGTGTAGGGATGGCTGAAAAGACTTTCACACTAAAACACAATTGGCTCACATTCCAAACTCTACCTATTATACTATGCACTCTTGGCTCAGACTGAATGACCATTCTTTCCTTTTATGTATCTCCTAACCACACCCAACACTGAGTTCTGCAATTCCATGTCGCCTGACCTGGACCTGTTGGGAAAGCTCAAATGCTATTGCTATTTCCAGTTCAAAGAAACTCCCCAAAGTAGAACAGCCTAACACGCCTACTGGCCCCCTGCCTGTACTCTCAGCTCCCCCCTATCCATCTTCTATACTTGCTGCCAAAGTGATAGTTCCAATATGAAAAATCTAACCGTGAAACCTTGGCTTAAAGCCTTTAAAATGCTTCCCTAGCATCTACAGAGTAAACTGTGAACTCTTTTACTTGGCATATAAAGAACTTTAAGGTCTGGCCACTGCCTAAATGTCAAGTCACATCTATCATTCCCTGCCTTGCTCTTTGCAAGCCAGCAATATTGAACTACTTAGAGTTCGCTGAATATACCAAGTTCTATGTGGGCACCCTGCCTGTACATATGCTCTCCTTGGAACAGCCTCCCTTACTTGTGTGCCAGGCAAACATATTCACTCATCAAGCCTCAGGTTCAAACGCTACCTCTCTAAGAAGGTTTCCTTTACTCCTCCAAGCAGGCTGCTGTACCACTTCCTTGGTGAGTTTACTTAAGTTTCTGCACACAGCTTTAAAGGAATCATCCGATTGTTTGATGGCACATTTCTCTCACCTTCATTTAAATTACATGAGGTTAGAACCATGTCTTTCCATTTTTATATAGCCAGCATCTTGGATAGTGCCTAACAAAGAGTGAAGCCCCTTCCATGCTATTGAATGAATGAGTGGATGAATGTGACATAGACCTTCTCAAGTGAAGAAGACAACAATTCAATCGGTAGAAACAACTCAGACTTTCAGGACTCAATTTAGGCAAAGAAAGCAATGCTTCCAGTGGTCCAGTTGGGTTAGTTCCCTGTGCTCTGCACAGCAACCTCTCTAACAAGAAGGAGCATTTTATAAACAGCCAACAGGTCTATTCTAACTACATAACAGCCATTTCTTTGCAGTGAAGATTTTGAGGGATATTTATTATCCTCTCAGTCTGTACAGGATTATCTAATAAATTTATCTACAACTGTCTACCAAAATCAACTCATAGATATTCATTCTCTGCATGATCACTGCAGTTCATTACCTTGGCAATGTATGAGCATAATGGTTAAGAGAACAAACTTAGGGGTTTTAGGTTGAATCTACCACATTCTATACCTCTGTATTAACCTGCAAATTAGAGATATTAATAAAACCAGCCTCAGAGGGCTGTTGTGAAAATTAAATTGTGTACATATATTAAGAGCTTACAACGTTTAAATAAATTTAGTTCTTATCATACTTAAAAACAAACAAATAAAAAACAAAAACAAAAAACAACCAAACAAAAATGACCCAAGTCCTCCTCACCTTCACACAACTACATAATAGCAGCCCTGCTCTGTATTATCCTGGAGGCCTTAAATATGTCCCATCTCTGCACCCATGGAAAGCAGCAAATAAAGATTAGCCACAGGTGCCCAAGGCCACATTCAACAATTGCTCAGGATCTTATCTCTCCTTCTCAATAACTGCTGCTCTGATCTGAGCTCCCTAGCCTCGAAGTCTGGGTTCTTCAAGCAGAGCTGAATCTGGCCACTGGCCCTTTGGAGTTGGTGTTTGCATTGTATCTTCCTAAAAATGTAATTGAAACTTTTCTCACAGATTCTGTCATGACTTGTCCTCTAGCTCTCCACACCTGTGTTACTGCAGAAAGAATTCTCAACAGTGAGTCCTCAGAGATCATCCAGACAGTCCCATACGATCAGAAATAGAATACCGGGGAACCAGCTAGAATGGTAAGAAATATTAATTGTGCTCTGTTAACCATGATTGTTTTGTTCTGATTAGAGAAGGCACGTTCTGACCTGGCTGGCAGTTACACACACAGGACCTGGGAGCTCACCTGGAGATACAGCCCATCCTCCCCATCTTGTTACCACAGAAAGATTAACAACTCTGCTGCAGAAATCAGAATCTCTAGCCCTTCGAAGATCCCCAGCCCTTTTGTATATCACTAGCCTTTTGAAATCCACAACCCTTGCATATGACTAAGCCCTCTGAAGATCCCCAGACCTCTGTTTACCTGCTAGCTGCCCATTTGGCATACCCTTTGGCTATTTTCCCATGTAACCTTTGTCCTTTTACCCAATATAAGCAGCTGGCTTGTGGTGGGGTGCAGAGCAGATTTTTGTGGATGACCTGCTGCTCTCCCATATTGCAGGCAATATTGGAATAAACACTCATATATCATTCGACCCTGTCTCTACTTAATTGGCTCAAGTAGTGACAAGCAACAGGGATCCACTGATTGTCTGGTTACAGTTTCACCATTAGCACCAAACTCCCTGCCTACTTGAGGAAAAGGGAAGGATTCTGACCAACCAGCTCACAAAGAACTGGTTGCAGGCCTTCTGCAGATTCCCTAATGTAACGTAATCACGGCCAACCTTAGAGTTGGCATTCACTTAAACAAGTCAAAACAAAATAAAAGTATACCAGGAAGGCCTAAAGATATCATGTTTCTGTAAAAGTTCTGTAGGTATTGGGTAAAAATGGCATGTTTCTTTGGTATACTCCTTGGTTAGATTTTTCTTTTTCTTTTTTTTTCTTCTTTTTTTCCTCACTAGGGTAGTGGTAGAACATGGCCTTAGGAGAAAGTTCCAAGCTGGCAAAACATTCTAAGGTGGTACAGTCCTTCTGGCAAGTAGTCAAAAGAAATTCCTGTGTCCTGGTCCAGCCCACCAAGAGCCAAAGCCCAATAACTATAATGAGAGTGCATATTGCACTGATCAATGTCCACTCTCAGAACCTTCCTAGGGAACATGCAGCAATGGTAGGTCTCATTAAGATTTTGAGGGTTTTGAATCCCAGCCAACCCAATTTTCAGACACTCTATTATTTATTCAGACATCGCTGGGAGAGTTGGGAGTTATATCTATTTGGCCCAAGGACAGTTTGCTCAGAAAGCTATCTCTTATCTTGAGATGATAAAACCTTATGATATGGAAACAACCTCAATGGTATAGACTGGATGCAGTTTCAATTGCCCTATTGGTTGCATCTGCTAAATCCTAGCATTACAAGTGTAGGCTGCATTATTTAGCACTATTCTTAGATTTTTACATAGACTGTTGTTGGCCAGATTGCCAGTGGCTATGTGTTCAGTTAGCATTGTATGAACCAGTATAAAATATATCCAAAGACCTTGGATATATTATTGTAAGTTATAAATCTATAAATCTAATTATACTCTAGGCTGTGTATTCCAATTAATACTTTGTACTTATTTTTAGAATTCTATGTCTAAACCCCTAAAGCCTGCTTAAAATATTTTCTTTTTTCAGTGCCTTAAAAGATGACCTAAGCATGTTACATTCTCAGTTTATTCATAACCTTCTAATATATTGCCAAGGGACCAGTCTTCTGAACATTTGATGACAGATTGGTCCATAATTTATACCATCCCATCCTATTACATACTTAGGTTCAAATAATTTTAATGCACTAGGATCTCTCCTGGAAGAATCTAAAACATGACAAAATCTAGATGCCTGGAAAAATTGAGTAGAAGTGAGAATTATAACCTAGCAATACTATATGTCTTGATTGTTGCATACTATCATGTCTTATACAAATTGGCCCAATATGTACACATCCTTTCCAAAGTGACTCATGTAAATGTAATAACAGGTGCTAATCTAATTAGAATTTAGAAATAAATTGGCTGAATATTGGATTGTACTTCATAATGGACAGGAGAAATATAGAAGACATAGTTAGCTAAATTTTAACTAAAAATGAAAAGGATTCAGAGAACTACAATCATCCAATGTTCTCACTCAGTCCAAGGTAAAATTGAAAGAAGCCAGTCAATAACCTTTTTTGGTTTATTCAAGAAATGTTTTATCCAGTATAATTCTTTCTGACGTGAATATTTTATCCTAAAGCCAGTTTTTTGTTTTGTTTTGTGGTGTGTTTTTTTTTTTAATACTCATCCAAGGACATGTTCATTGACTTTAGAGGGGGAGAAAGGGAGCAAAAGCAAGAGTGCATGAGTGCATGTATGGGTGCACACACATGAAAGAGAGAGAGAGGAGAGACATCGATGTGAGATTTTAACAGCTGCTCTTCTTCTGGTTCAGTTACAAAGTTGTTACCAACTCAGGTATTCATGCAAATTAAGCATATAATAGTCCACTTCCAGTCAGTAAGAAAATATGTTATTCAATAAATGATGTCAGGAAATACTAAGCCAAAGTTGAGTATCGACCTCATTTCTTAAATTACTTCAAAGACTAAAAAATATTACAAAAGGGACATCGGTGATTTTGTTTAATTTATTTTTTAATGACAAAGGCCTTTATATTAAAGACACTTACATTTTATCAAAATTTCATAATCAACAAAATAATACACAATTGAAAAATTATATCCAGCACTGGAAATTATCCAGTGCTGGAAATTAAAGTATTTAATTAATAAATAATTTTGGGCTATAATCCACTAGGAAAAAATAGATGAACAGCATGAACCAAGATTCTCACACACACACATACACACAGAGACACACACACACCCTTACCTATGAATGGATTATAAACATATAAGAACATGCTCAAACATCCTTATTTTACATTAATCACATCATGATAATTAAAATGAAAAAGTGATACTTTTTACTTAATAATCTATTTAAGTTGGTCCAATTATAGAGTTTTTAGAAATCACGGTGACCATACTTCACGTGTTGCACAATTCCAGGAGCCACCATTCACGTAGGATTTTATGCTGTGCATTATAGATGCCACTAGGAAAACAAGCCATCTCACTCACTGTTAATGACACTGCAAATGAATATACATTAATGTTTTATATGCTCCAATCTTACAACTAACATTTCATCTTTAGAAAATAATCTTGCTTATAGCCACTGAGAACAGCCTTGCAGGTTACTCACTGCACAGCTTTAGAGGGTCCCATTTCCACAGCCTATCTATAATAATAAAAGCATAATATGCTAATTAGACCAGAAAGCCAAATGACCTTCAGATGTCATTCCAGATGTTCTTCTGGATGAAGACACCATGGCAAGGGTTGAGGCAGAGGTGATTAGGGGTGATCAGACAGGCAGGCAGGTGAGAAATTAGAAGCCAATGGTCCTGGATTGTGAGAGGGCAGTCAGACATCCCCCAGGGGGTCCCAGATTACCAGAGAGTGCAGGCCAGACTGAGGGACCCCGCCCCCATGCACGGATTTTGTATACCCAGCCTCTAGTCCTATATATAATAAATAAAAGCCTAATGTGCTAAGTGTCCAGTCATCTGGTTGGCCATTCAACCAACCAAAGCATAATATGCTAATGATATGCTAAAGCCACTCAACCGCTCACTATGACATTCACTGACCATCAGGGGGCAGACGCTCCTACTGGTCGATTAGCTTGCTGCTGGGGTCTGGTCATTTGGGACTGAGCAAGAGGAGCCAGACGTACCCTGGAGCCCTCCCACAGTCCCGCCCCAACTGGCCAACCTCCTGCATCCCTCCCCAGCCCCAATCATGCACCAGTGGGGTTCCTCAGCCTAGCCTGTGCCCTCTTGCAATTCGGGGCCCCTCAGGGGATATCAGAGAGCCAGTGTCAGCCCAATCCTGCAGGCCAGGTGAGGAACCTCAGTGGTGTATGAATTTTGCACCAGGCCTCTAGTGCTATAAATAACACCCCTGAAAGAGTTGGGTAAGTAAGTGGTCACTTTCTTTGATTGCTTCTTACACATGTGCACAAGGACCAATATGTAAGACTGCTTATTGCTTCAATATTTGGGAAAAACAAAAAAACTGGTGGAGAGGAATGTTATCCAATAAGGAGCTTGCTTACTCATGGTGCATATGTAGAATAGAATAAGAGGCAGCCATTAAGAATGAAGTGTGGTTCCGCAATTGAGCATCGACTCAGAAACCAAGAGGTTGTTGGTTTGATTCCTGGCACCTGCCCGGGTGGCAGGCTTGATGTTAGGGGGGGTGTAGGAGGGAGCTGATCAATGTTTCTCTCTCTCATAAATGTTTCTCTCTATATATCCCTCTCCCTTCTTTTCTCTCTAAAAATCATAAAATCATATTTTTAAAAAATAGAATGAAGTAGTAGCTCTCTAAACATTCTGATTTGGGGAGATCTCTAAGGCATATTTTTAATTTAAAATAGTGCAAATATATACTCTGATTTGTATTTTTTTAAGGTGTGTGTTTAAGGATATATATGCTTTTAATAAGCAGAGAAAGTTTTCATTAAAAAGTAAAAGAAATTCGGTGGTCATTAAGAAGCTGAGCCTGAAGTGGAGGGTAGTTATAAGGTATACATTTATATGTTCTTTAAAATGTTTTAAGTACATATATTATCCTTTTACAAAATAAACAACTTTATAGAAAATAAATTCGTTTTTCACCATTAAAATTTAAAAGTTATATAAGATTAGTCACATTACAGACTACTGAAAGAAAATATTACAGAAGAGGTAAGGCATATCCCAGAGTTGTTTCATTGAACCTGATTATCTTTCCAGAGAACATCAAGGTGTCATTCCCAATAGTACAGTCACAGACCAGTTATGAAGGCCAGAGAAAAACTCATTAACGCTAATGACTGGGCTCAGAGTAAGCTAAAGCAATTAGAAAAAAAAATGCTTTAACGTGACATTTCTTTCTCTGGTATTTCCATATATTGAATAGTTCAGTTTTACATAATTCCAAAATCACAAATCACTTAATTCAGAATTTATATAATGTAAATATGCAACTGAAAAAAATACATATATATGTTTACTCTTCTCTGATTGTAGGCTTTGATTTATATATTCCTAAAGAATTCAGCATGAGATTGTGATGTGCACCCAAGATTCAAAATTGCTGAATTACAAGAATGCATGACTGAAGGCAAGCAGATTATGACCGGGCATGCAGGTGTATGTGCATGGGTATGGGTGTATACACTGGGAGAGGAAGAAGATGAGCAGCAGAAAGTTATTTGCTAAGCAGAATAACTTTAATATCTACTTCTCTGCTGAAGAGGGGAATAAGTCTTGCTGAACAAAAGAAGCTGAAAAGGATTTGGAACTGTGCTAAATATCTGCATGTAGAAAAAAGTTGGTGGCAGGGTTTTTTAAGGACATTGAAAGAAATACTAATTGTATCACCATAGCAACAGTTTGCCTAATTTTGTCTCTGTCTCTTCTCAATCTTACACTAGTCCTCAACATTCAAATCCTTATATGACCCCTATATAAACAGGCATGAAATAATGACCATAATTCCTGTCTCTCCTGTTCTATTGAAATCCATGTGGAGTATCTTTTAGGCTTAAAATTAAAACCTCTAAACAGGAGCTAATTGTTCAGTTGGATTAAATCTTATGTCTGGAGCACAGTCTCACAAAAAAAAAACAAAAAAACTTTTCCTTGAAGGGTAATAATTTTGCAGCTTGTAGTATGCTAAAAATATGCTCCCTACACCCTTGACCACTATAGATCAACTCTCCAATTCCTGAACTTGTGACTATTACTTTATATGAGAAAAAAGGGTATTACTGTGTAAGGCAAAATATTTGATTAAGTTAAAGATATTGAGAGGTGGATTTTATCATTAGTTATATCCAGGTGGGCCCTAAAAGCCACTTTGAATTCCTTATAAAAGAGAAGCAGAGGAAAATCAGACACAGACACAAAAAAGAGGAGGTGGTATCACATATATTGGAGTGATGTGTCACAAGTAAACGAATGCTGAAAGCCACCACCAGGTGGAAGAGACAAAGAATAGATTCTCCCCTAGAGCTTAGGGATTGTATACCTTCTGATTTGATGCGTCTAGTCTCCAGTCCTGGACAGAATTAATTCCTATAGTTTCAAGTCACCTGGTTTGTGATAATCTGTTACAGCAACTCCAGAAAAGTAATACGGATTTTGGTCCCAGAAAGTAGAGTGCGATTGGAACAATAGCTACAAATTCGAAAGTGACTTTGGAATTTGATAATGGGTAAAGGCTGAAAAAATTATGAGGTGCATGATAGGAAAATTCTAAATTACCTCGAACATACTGTTGGCAGAAATATGGATGTTAAAGGTCCCTTCTGGTGAGGGCTCAGAGGAAAGAGAGGAGCACAGTTCAGGAAATTTCTATTAGAGCATACATATATTGTTATGAACAGAAGGTTGGTGGAAATAGGAATGTTAAAGGTATTGCTGGCAAGGATTCATAAGAAAATGAGGAACATGTTACTGGAAATAGGAAGAAAGGTGATACTCGTTGCATAGTTGAAATAGAAAGCAGGATTTGTAAGTGAGAGACTTGGCTATCTAAGCAAAATGTTGAAGGTGTGACCTAGATTCTTCTGGCTGCTTATAGTAAAATGAGAGAGGAAAGAGATAAATTAATTCAAGAACTGTTAAGCAAAAAGATTGATAATTTAAGAAATTACCAGTCTACCCAAATTGCAAATGATACCAAAATTAGGAGAGTCATTGTTAGAAAAACATGGTCAGGAAAGAGGTCTTAAGATACAGTTGTTCCATGAAGACATGGGACAACCTTTAGGTGAAGAGATGGATTAGGTGCTGACTTGGCCATCTCAAGGAAGCCAGAAACGGTATTGGGATTATCCAGAAAAGATTTCTGAAGGACCCTCTTGTTAATGGTCTAAACACCTATGACAGACACAGAGGACCCACACAGTTTTTGGAACATTATAACTGGAGAAACACTGTCATTTGGAATTGAAACAGATAGAGATAAAACAACATGAGAGAGGGCTTTTGGACTCCAAAGTTCTACAAACAGAAAACAAGGTGACAAAACCACTCAGCTGCAAACATGTGCCACCCTTCAAGAAAAAGGAAGAATGACTTTAAAGTTGGAACTGTGGGTGCAGAGAACTACAGAACTGAGTCACAGAGGATTATTTGCAGGAAATTTTTTCTGCAGGATTTGGAACTTGTTTGGAACTGGTAACCCCTTTATTCTTCCCATTGTCTCTAAAACACTGTCCAGGAGGAGAGGCCAGTGCTGGATAAACTTAAAACCCTGAACTGAATGGCTGTGCAGTACTCACCCTGTTACTAACTGATACCCACATGCTGCTTCTCAATTAATATTTCACTAAATTTCTATTCCTTCCATTCTACTTGCAGATCTCCTCCATGTCTTGAACCAACTCTCATACTTCATAGTAGTAATATGGCCTGTCCATATTAGTGTTTAGCTTTACTTAAGGAAGAGATATTTATAAGTACAAAGCGTTTACTACTAGTTTAAGTCTTGTGTTTTGTTCACTGCTGTAATTCCAACCTCACCAAGTGGCCAGCACATAGTCAGTCCTCATTAAGGTTTTACGGAAGAAATGATCTTGCCCAGCAGAACCAGCTCCTTTACTCTTGTGCTTCTCAAATTGGTGCAGGCAGCACTCTAGGGAGTTGCCATGTGCACTTGGGCTTCCATGAAGACAGGGGATAAACACGTGCATCTCACTGAAGCACAAATTTTACTTGATTGAAAGTCATTAAAAACACACTGTAATATTAAAGGAAACTTCCATCTATTGCAGAAAAGGAAAACAAAGTTCACATAAATGTTAAGGCAAAGGTGTTTTCTTCAGGTCACATCTCCCTCACTTTCCACAAGGATCTATGTAAATTCTGGGCTGTCCCTCTTATACTAGGTATAAGAGGTGTTACCAGATAGGAAATACAGAAGACACTTATATTTATCACAGATTAATATAGAGAAATGTTTGTTCAAGTTCACGGATGGTAACCATTATGAGGCATATAAAGATTGTTTTCACTGCTTCAATTAAAAGCAAAACAAAGAAACCACTTAAATGCAGCTTTACTGAGAAAAAGTGCAGGATACAAAGGCTTTTAATTTATACAAGAAGATCTGGTAAAGAGCTGCTTAATGTTTCATTAAATTAGTTACAGATGGTAGGCTCTCCTAGGGTCTCCTGGGTCAGTCTCCTGACCCTGTCCTGATGTTTGAAAAATATATACTTCCATTTAGATTCTGAAACAATATCTCAATCACTTGCTCTAAGTTCTGCTCCAGTGGTTGAGTGTTTCTGCTAATTCTAATAGATATAGTCCTACATCAATCCTCTGAACATTTCTCCTTTGTTATGCCCCATTAACATATATGGCAAATTCCTAAATAAAAATTATCCTTCTGACATAATCTTTGTAAAGCACTTGTCTCTCTTTCTTTGACCAGATAGCTTGACTCATTTGAGAAATTCAACATAGAATTCTCCCTTTGTTTTAAAAGGCGCTCAGACTGACTGTCATTTGCAACTCTCACTCACACTTCTCTTCAACATTTCCTTTCAGCATTTGCCACAGTATTTTTAAACAAGGTTCTACTGGATCAGAAGGACCTGGTCTGTTTTTGCAGCAGGAATATGATTATGATTCTTAATCATTAACCTCAAGGCATGAGGATACACTTTGGTCAAGTTATAGTTATCATCTTTTGTCTTGATCCAGAAAATGACTCCCTTTCTTTCTGACTGTCCTTGACTTCTATGCATTTTGCATTTTAGATTTGTCTCCAAAATAAACCTATGCCTTTATAGCAGCTTCATAATTTTTTCATTTTGCCCTCTGTCTGAGCTTGATCATGTTTACTTCAGATTTGACTACCAATTGTCCTTGCTGTTCATACAAATCCAAGAAATGCTAGCACTTGATGTTTACTGAATTCTTACTATCAATACCATGATAGATTTACTCTGTCTCAAAATGTACCTAAAAACAAATGAAATAGCTTAAATCCAGTATTTACCCAAACTGCCTTTCAGCTATTCCTCTACATGCACAGCAGCGATGAATGTGCCATTAAAAAATGTATCAGGGAAAGAATTTGAGGTGATTTATGACTTCTTGAAGCTGAGTAGCTTGCTGAAATACAAAATACAATCAAGAAACATTATCAAACATGGCATAGTACAATCAAGAAACTTTTATCAATCATGGCAAGCACTGCCTCACACTATTTTTAAAAAAGAAAGAAAAACAAGAAAGAAATGTCCATCTATGACAAATATAGAAAATTATTATATAAGGAAAGCTCTTTAGAAATAATGGTAGGCACAGAAAGCAGGTGTAACAAACAGGGTAAAATATATATTAATGGCCCTGAGATAAGTTTTAAAAATTAGGGTTATGTTCATATACATGAAGAGAATTCAGTAATAGTTTTAAGGAAACATAACAGCTAATTTTAAGGAAACATAGCTTTTATATGTGCTTATGGCCTCAAAGATGTATTTACAATAAAAAAATATTAAAAGATGTGATCTAAGAAATTGAGACTATGTTAGTGAACATAACCAGTTTATTAATATATAACATATCATCCTTTGGTTTTTACAACTCAATTTGTACAAATGAACAAACTCCTTTGTACAAATGAACAATCCAAGACAAAAAGAATGGACAAAGGATTTGAAGCAACAATTCAAAGAGAAAATCCCAAAGCACACCAAAAGATGTTAAACTTTACCAATAAAAATTTAAATAAACATCAAAATAGCACCTTATATTCATCGGTTTTATTAAATATAAATTTTTAAAGTATTGACAAGGTTATAGCAAAACAACTCAATACGAGAGGGAGTGTAAATCAATATGCCTCATCAGAAAGAACTTGGCAAAATCTAGTGATGTGGGAAAAATACATATCTTACGACCAGCAGCAATTGTCCAAGTTCAAGAAGTACATTTTTTAAAAAACTATAAAAATATTCAATGCTGAAACATCTATACTAGAAAAAATAAAATAAAAACTAAAAACGATTACATATACCTTTAAAATAAAATACCACACAGCACCAAAATAAATACACTGGAACACCAACTCTTAGCATAGTTGGATCGCAAAAGTTGAGTGAATAAAAGCAAGGTACACATACAGAACAATATTTAAGTACAGGTATTAGAAGCCAATTCTCCGGGCTGGGGGATGTCCCTCAGCCCGGCCTACACCCTCTCCAATCTGGGATCCCTCTCACAATCCTGGACTGCTGCTTTCTAACTGCTCATCCGCCTGCTTGCCTGATTGCCCCTAACCATTTCTGCCTGCCACCCTGATCGCCCTCTAAGTGCGGAGTGGCTGCCGGGGCCTGCCTCCACTGTGCATGTGGCCATCTTGTGGTGCCATATTTGTGGCAGCCATTTTCGAGGTGACCATCTTGTGACAATGTTGCACCCGAGGACCACCTAGGCTTTTATTGATATGGATAATGCATTTTTATTAATTTTAAAGTGTGAGAATATATTTGCTTAGTGAATCTATCTAATATAAAGTGAGGGCTAAAAGTAAGAAACATAAATATAGGAGAATTATTAACTTGGGGGCTAGGGGTTGGGAAGAAAATATGATAGCTGGGGTGAGCACAGAGAAGTTTAACTCCTTTTTTTAATACGTTTTTGTTGATTTTAAAAAGAGAAAAAAGAGATGGAGGGGGAGAAAGAAACATTGATTTATTTGGCTGCTTCCTGCACACCCTCTATTGGGGATCAAGCCCATAAACCAGGCAGGTGCCCTGCCTGGGAATTAAACCTGTGACCCTTGGTGCATGAAATGATGCTCAACCAACTGAACTACACTGGCCAGGGCAGTTCAACTTCTTTTAAAATGGGTTATTTCTTAAAGAGGATGGTTGGAGATCATCATATCATTATCTATAAATGTTTTGTTTGTATATTAAATAATTCATAAAAATGTATTAAATCTAGTGTTTGATTAAATTGTTGTTAGGAGTTGTTTAATAAAGCCCAGTAAAAATGTCACATCAGTTTTTATATTTCCATTAAGGTGCCAATTCTGTCACCATATGTGAGACTTGATACCAGTTTATTTTTGTGGGGTTTTTTTTCCCCTTTTTCTACACATAAATTTGTGACTGGAGATTATCTAAATGTTAATTAATAAAAGGAATAATTCAGAAGAGCTAAGCCCTACAATGCAATGAGCATTCTTCAGCAAATCTCTTTATGCTAACTTAGATAGAGATATAGACAAATAAACACTTGCCCACCCTAACCATTAACCCTTTCTGTCTATAGAAAGATAAACTTTTTCTGGATTAGGGCTGAGTCAATGTCTTAGTTGTTACTCTGTATCATCTTTTACATTCAACATTTTTTTAAAATTTCAGAATTGTTTTACTAATATGAAAGAAGTCAGCAGTTTTTGTCTTCAGTCCATGATGTATGAGAAGTGTGATCTGATTTCCCTGGAGCTTTGTAGACGCTAGGTTTTTAGTTTATCCCAGACACTCTGGACACTGTGAGGGTGTTCCAAACTGAAACATGTCTTACCTAATTGTTGAATCTAGGTAAGAAGCTGATGGTCAAAGGGACCTACACAGAAAAGCATAAGTAAGTGTGCAGCAAAGGGTAAAAATGAACTACGTGTTTGTGGTCTGTGCTTGGAAAGCTCACGCATGACTATTGCATTCACTAAAAGTCTGGTTATAAAAGTTTAATAGCTTTCTATCTTCACTGAAAGTCAATCTGCGCCTCTGTTGCTTATCTCTATCTTTGTGCAGTTACAAAGGCAGAAAGACAAGTGACATACAGCACAAGGGAGCTGCAAAGTCAGATGCCACAAGAGCAGAGAAGTGACGTACAGTACATAAATGATGCAGCCAGAAATAAGGGGGGAAAGTGGACAGTTTATGTTCCCTCTTTTAAGCACAGACACTTGTCAGGTCTAGACTGTTGTGGAAAAGTAAGAATACAGGTTCTATATAACCAGATCCTCCAATTATTCTAAAAATACCAACAAAAAATTCTAAATCTGTATGTTAAAAATCTTGATTTCTAAGTTGGCATCTAAGTTAACATATAATTTTCATCCTATTGGGCTAAGTCAAACATATCTGCAGCCACAATTAGCCCCTGGGCTGCCAGTTTGAGACCTCTGCTCTACACATTCTGGCCTCTGCTGATTAAGAGAAAACATTGTTCTGGGGATGAAAAACAGCAGGAAAAAAGAAAAAAGCAAAAAAAAAAAAAAGAAAAAAGAAAAACAACAACAACAAAAAAACCCTCAATAACTGAATATTTTATTTTCCTAAAAGAGAGGCATAGTTCAACAGTTCCTCAGAAGTACACATGTGGGAAGCTACCTTCAATGCCATTTGGAAGACAGTCAGCTCCAGGGAGCCAGGAGACCCTCTGCTTCAGGACTGCATCTTGGGCTTAATCCTTGTCACTTTCTGGTGACAGTGGGGGGTGACCCTAGACCAGAGGGCCCTGGAGGTAAGTGGCTGCCCTGGATGAATTTTCCTCTTTTGTCATTGCACGTGTTTCTGTTTTTTGTTGCTGTTTTTATTTTTTATTCTTACTCTTTTATTTTCTAAATAGTATTGGATGTTTAGAAATATTTGTCACCATCCCTAAAACTACTTTTTGGGAGACAATCTAAATGTCCAGAGTAAAAAACTAGTGAAGTAAAGTATGTTACATACATCAGATGAAATGGTAAACTGATATTAAGTCATTATTATGAAATCTACATTCAAGGTAGAAAGTGTTAAGAGTGTTCAAAGAAAGGAAGTAGGACATTTATACTATGATTACAACTATGCCAATGATATAAAACATCAATTCATTAATAGTATCAAACTTGGTAGCTTTCTGTCTACCTTAGATAAATGGTAACTTGTTTTGTTGCTAAATGTTCCATTATATAGTTATATACTTACATAAATTTACTTTGAAATCAATATTTAAAATTGAATCCCCCCTTTCAGTGCTGTGTTTATAAACAGAGGGTTTACTACTTACTTTTCTCCTCCCTCCAGGAATCTAAGGATGTTTTCAGTAAGTTTCTCTTTAGGGAGACGATAGAATCATCTATTTTCTGATTCTCACATCAGGATTCACCAGAAACTTATCAAGGGAGTCTTTATAGTTGAGAAGTGCTTTATAAGAAATGCCATGGTGTTATGTTAGCAGATCTGTTTTCCCACAAACTCCTTCTGGAGTGGTATAATCCACATTCCCACCCAACACCACAGGGCTCACGTGGTAGGGGAGAGGCAGCTGGTTTGCTTCAATAGCCATGTGAGTTTCCTGACTTTCTGTTCCTAAGAGAAAGTAGCAAAGACTGGTGGCATTTGTGAACTGTTGTGTTTCTCAGCACTAATATAGACAATTATTTCTGAGACAACTTAATACCAATAGACATCAGTGCCAAAGGAAGGTCAACAAAGTAAGCTCCTAACTCATACTCTTTGCTTCTTATCTAATCTCCTTCAAACATTAAAATTAATCATTTTTATAAACAAATAAGAGTCTCCAAAACAAAAGCCAGATGACCTGTCCATCTTCTGTTATTCACAACACTAGAGGCCTGATGCATGAAATTCGCGCAAAGGGCTCAGCCCTCGTAGCCCCAGCTTCGTCCAGGAAGGTCGTCTGGAAGGATGTCCAGAAGTTGTTCGGCTGTCCAGTCTAATTAGCACATCATGCTTTTATTATTATATTATACGTTATTATAGATTAGTTTAAAGAAAAATTTTATAAATGTCTGAAAATATATTAAAGAAGCAAAAACAAAAAGTGTTCTTGTGCAATATTTGAATTAGTTGGATAAAATATAGGATGTATTCTGAGCACTGGTTCCAGATTAAGTTGCTATTCGTTGCATAATTTGGGGATGGGTTGGAAGTGGAGCTAACTCTTATTAATTTTCTGCTGTTCCCCCAAGATTTTTACATGTATTACTTTCTTCAATGTGTTGAACAATTCCACTTGGTGGGATCATTACCCTAATTTTATAAAGGAGAAAATAAGAGCAGGGAAGTCAAATAACCTCCAAGGTCAAATAGCAATATCTGATAGAAACAAGGTCAATCCCAGGCCTGTATGACTTCAAAACCTTTATCTGGTTGAGTCTTTCAGTCTTTCTGACTGACATCTATTGAAAATAAGCCTGCTCTAAATTAAGAGACCAAATCCTTTGTTCAGAGCTACCTGTAGGATCGATGTCTGAAACCCTTTTCATACGTAACTTGTCAATATTTTGGGGACTATAGCCTGCTGAGCTATTTTTTCTTAAGTGCTATGATTTGGTGAATAGCCAATAAAAATTGGATGCCTCACTCATCCATTGCTTTAAGCAATAGTTTTCCAAATGAATATTCTTGAAGTGTTCCTGGTGTAAGGGACAAATAACTTATTTCTAGCCTCTTAATAAGCTGGGCCTAAGAATTAAACTGACACAAACCAGGGTAACAGAAAAAAGCATATATATTTATTTAATATTTTTATGTGTATACAAAAGTCCTCAGGAGGAAAATAAAGACCCAAAGAAGATTTTGTACCCCAAATCTTACATACTTTTTACAAACACACACACACACACACACACACACACACGCACGCACGCACGCGCACACACACTACATTTTGGGGATGCGACAAGACAAAAGAGTTTGGGGTGGAGGTAGTAACTTCTGGGACAGTGAATAGGAAAAGTATGTGAAAACTAGCATAACATAAGGGTTATTTTAGTAGGCTTGTTTGTACAGATCCATATCAGTATCAACTCCAAGTTTCTGGTGATAAGAATGTTCTCAATCTGGTACAGGGAGTACACCTTTCTCTTGGCATCAACTGCCTTTTCAAGTGCCTTCAGCTCAGGAGAGTCAATATGCTGAAGCAGCATATCTGGGTGGCACATTCTGATCCTCTGCACTGGCTTTTTGTTTTTGCTTCTTCGAAACTGTGCTAGCAGGATGCCACGCTTGAGTTTGATTGCATACCCGGTAAGATGATGGTCAATTCATGGTTTCACAAGAATATTTTAAAAGAAAATCAAAATTTAAAAAAAAACTAGTCTGCTTAGCTTTTCTTGGTGTTTTTCCTTTCCATTTTCTTAGTGTTGTTGTTTTGCTTTGTTTTCACAAGAGGTTAGTATGTTGATATCCCTGGCAGAAAAGACAAAATCCCTACAGAATAGACAAAATCTGGGCTCCAAATAATTATGAAATGCAGATGTGGCTCTATATGCCAGAGCTTACTTTGGGTTATAATGCTCTACTCTCCTTCAAAGCGGTCTTAGAAAAATGCATATTTGGCCAAAAGAAAAATTTCTCCCTAGGCATCTTAAGTGATTGTATACTATAGCACCTTTAAAAATCTAAAAAAAAAAAAATTGTTGGAGTAGCATTGAAATGATAATATCTATATAGTAATAGATGCAAATAGTGGTAGAAATACAGCTATAAATACTGATACAAATATAAAGTTAGATATAGATATTATAAACACATACACATACTTATCCAATAGTTTGGAACTCATCTCTTGCTCTCAAAGACAACAGTTATGGCATATCTAAACTAGCTGAGCATACATCTGCTTTAAGATGATTCAAGGTGATTCTATAAGGATCTGTAAAAATGACCTTCTGAGAAGGTATGGGATAAAATCGCCCTGGAATGGGAATTCCAGAACCTCAGTGAAGTGTCAAGTCCTCAAACGCTGCCTGTAAGCCAGTTGTTCTTTTGACAAACTCACCCTTCAAAGTGTACAATGAAATATTTGACAATTATTTTTCACCAACACTTCAGAAATCAATCTTCATGTTCTCATGATTGGCAGATTGCAAGTACTGATGATTCCCAACATCTCACTAGATAAATGTGTGATAGTAGGCATTCAACTCTGGGAAATTTATAAAAACAGCTATTGAAGTTGGCTGCCAGTTAAGAGGAATGAAAGATCTTTTGAAGAGCGTATCTAAGACCTGACTTCATCCAGCAAATGACTAAAATAGATTCCAGACATTCCTAGCATCTTGTGGATGCACTGCATCATTGCTATTTTTTTCTCATTATGTAGATTAACAGATTTGCCATGTTAAACACTGCAAAAACAGTTGTTACTATCCAAATCATATGAGGGCTTGAGATCTCTGTGATCATCATTTATGATCCTCAGCAGCCCAGCGATAGCCTTGGGATTGGGTTCCTGCAATACCACTAAAAGGTATATATATACACCTTTATATATATATATATATATATATTGTATATATATATATATATATATATATATATATATATATATATATATATATAATTATCACTCCATGAACTACAGCAAATCATTATTTGAGTAGTATCACTGATAATATATAATAATAAAAGTATAATATGCTAATTAGACCATACAGCTAAACGACCTTCTAGATATCATTCCAGATGAAGCCGCTGTGGCAGGGGTCAAGGCAGAGGTGGTTAGGGGCAATCAGTTAGGCAGGAGAGCAGTTAGGGCAATCAGGCACTCATACAGGGTGGTTAGGAGTGATCAGGCTGGCAGGCATGCAAGCAGTTAAGAGCCAGTGGTTCCAGATTATGAGGGATGTCCGACTGCCAGTTTAGGCCCAATCCTGCAGGGCTGAGGGACATCTCCCCATGCATGAATTTTGTGCACCAGGCCTCTAATCACTTTTAAAATTATTTAAGAATAACTTCTGCCCAGCCAGTGTGGTTCAGTGGATGAGCATCAACCTATAAACTAGGAGGTCATGGTTCAATTCCAGGTCAGGGAACATGCCAGAGTTTCAGGCTCAATCCCCATTGTGGGGCGTGCAGATGGCAGCTAATCAATGATTTTCTCTTATCATTAATGTATCTATGTCTCTCACTCTCTTTTTTTCTCTAAAAGCAATAAAAAGTTATTCTTTTTTTAAAAGAATAACTTCCACTGTTTAGGTGTTTGGAAGTTGAGACTCCTAAATAAATGACATCCTATTTGAATGTCCATTGATTATCTGTTATTCCCACATGCCAGGAGATCACAAGCTTTTGAATTTTCTTTCCACCTCTACCAATTTTTTGGATGGGTACCTCTCTAAACATAACTTAAAGTCTAAATCAAGACTTATTCCTCACTGGTTATTTTAACCCAGGCAGACTTTGTAATTATCTTAATCCTATAACAATTACTATTAGTGCCACTTCTTTAGATACTTAATTATGGAGTGCTTCCTATTGTAACTTAACATTGTGTATGTGTCACATACGTTTTCCTGAGATTGCAAGTTCCTTGAATTCAGTTCCTATAACTTATATTCTTTTGTACCACTTTGTCCCAAACACAATCCTAATCTCACAGTATGTGTTTAGTAAGTAGCTGTTAAATTAATCTATTTAAGTGGGCAACAAAGAAATGCTAAATCATCACTCTTCTCTTTTGGAATAATGAGAAAATGTGTAGTGGGATATTGAAAGGAACTTTTCTTATTACCTTTTCTAGAGCAGGGATTAGTAAACTTTTTTTGTAAATGGCCACATAGTTAATATTTCAGGCTTTTCCATTAAAGTTTTGTTTTATACAAAAAACATTTAAACCTTTAAAAACCATGCTTACTTCACAGGACATACAAAAAACAGGCCACAACCATATTTATGACATGCATAGTTTGTCAATCTGTGCTCTATAGCACACAAACAAAACATGTGCTCAGTATCCCTGTTACAAAAGCCACCAACAGACTCATCTCTTTGGGACTTTGTTAAAGAGAGCAAAATCTAATCATTCATCTCATCAGACATCTTTCCATAAATTTAAGCAACTATAAAACTATGTATAATTTATCTATCATTTATCATCTATAATGAGAAAAACTCAATTGTCTATTATATATCATCTATAGCTACTATCAATCATCTATCATCTATTAACTAGTAATCTACCTATGTATAATTTATCTATTATTTATCACCTATTATTGAGCAAAACTTAGCTATCATCTATCATCTATCTGTCCATCTGTCTGTCTAAAGACTTAGGCATGAGGAGAGGAGAGGGAATGAATAGCACCTTTTGCCTTAACTCGTGTGGAATGTTATATTAGCCTTTAGACTACTTCATACTTTCTCTAACGTGTGAGGAGGGTCTGGGTATAGAGACTCCAAGAGAATCTCTCATAGAGATTGAAAGATACTTCAAAAAACACTCTGCATCTTATTTCCCACGTGGCTGTCTGGTTAGGTGGTGAACCTGCTGATCTGCCCTGAGCATATTTAAATAGGAGAGGAGAATTAGTTGGGGAAGGACAACATTTCCACAAGTTCAGGGGATCCCATGGAATGTCTGCCAGCATGCTGACACTCCATCTAGGACTTAGCAGCAAGTTTGTGCCATACACTCCCAGGGGCAGAAAAATGAAGTAGAAAAATAGGTAGCAGTATAGCCAGTTTTCCCATGGAGAACTATGCAGCTGGAGGCTTTGCAGTGACTTTTAAGGAACTCATCATTGTTCCCTTGATAGCCAGCATGACCTGATACCTGGTCAGCCCTAGTCAGAGAAGAGGTGGCTACAAACAGAATGAAGACCACAGCAGGAGATGGTAAGTTTTGGAAGGTTCACCGTTTTCTCTCACTATCCTTCCCAATAGCATCAATATACAAAAAAAAACTACACTTTGCAGAAAAGGGTGGAAGATGTGGC
Organism: Pipistrellus hanaki; assembly: GCF_964339955.1. Lineage (NCBI taxonomy): Eukaryota > Metazoa > Chordata > Mammalia > Chiroptera > Vespertilionidae > Pipistrellus > Pipistrellus hanaki. The sequence continues at coordinate 30,101,112 of NC_140510.1, forward strand.
TCAAAAGCATCCACCGGTGCATGTGTACATGCATGTGCATGTACACACACACACACACACACACACACACACACACACACACACTTCCCTCTCCTAACTGAAGACTGTCCTGGAGATAGGGGAAGAGATGCATTCTAAATTAACCTTAGATTCATTTGTAAGCTAGACTGGTTGTTGATAATTGTCCAATATATTGTTAAGGGGTTAAGGGGGTGGTGGATTTCAGAGCACACAGTTGAAAGCAGTGAGTGGGAAAAATGATGTTTCATATCTATGGCCCCACTAAATAGAATCATACATATTTTTCTTTCTCTTCCTTCCTTTTTTTCCTGCCTTTGTTCATGCATTTGTTCCTCTCTCTTCCTTTTTGTCCCACTTTTTTCTTATCTCCTGACAGATATGTCCATAAACATTCAACTGCAAGTCTTCCCATGAAATCTATTTGTCATTGCTGGGACCTGATGTCCATTAGGAAAAACAGGAGATAAATTGTCTCACATTAATTTCCCAGAAGCCAATCTGAGTGGATGATTCCAGGCTAAGTGATTTATTAACAAAGCACTTCCAGGGGTAGCCAGTCAAGGAGTAAAAAAAAGGAATGGGAGAAACATAACAGGGAAGAGGAAGAATTCAAGAGGGGGGAGGGTGGGGGTTTCTCAGGCAGTCTCCCAATGGCTAGCTTCAGCCTGATCCTGCCAAAAACTATGGACTGCGGGTTTTGCTACTGAGAGTGTTCACCCAAGTCAAGGGGGCTGGGGCTGTCATACCATCACACCTGGGAGTCATCGGTTAAGAGCCATCTTGCAGGACGTAAATACCCAGAACTTCTGGCTCTTAGCACTGGCTCCAGCAGCCCACAGGCAGTCCTCCAGTGGGGAAACAAAAATTGTAGAAATGAAATCCAAGAGGAATGGGTGGAGAATCAACATTATCTGCTCCACACATTCACAGATGTTAGAGTACAAGAATCCTTGGAGGATGCAAGATCATGGTATACCTTCATTAACTGTAAGTTGTGTGTCACACACACACACACACACACACACACACACACACACACATATGCATGCATGAGCATACACAATGTTACCAGTAATAAAGTATAAAAAATTGTGAATTGTTTTCTCCAAATAACTTGGTTAGAATGCAAGGTTGTCTCTCTAGTGTCACTCACTAGCAACTCTACATGCTTTATTTATTAGGAGAGAAAGAGTTGGAGGTACAACTGGACTCAAAATGACATGTACCTCAAGGACTACCTTATTTCTGCTGCAATTCACCCTAAGATAGCATGACTATGGTTCTGATGATAGTTGTGGCAATCATCAATGATTTAGAACTTATGAGTTGTGGTTTTATAACTACTTTGGATTTTTAAAACTTATTTGCAAATAAATTAGGGTTTATTTCTAAATAGGCCTATATATGAAGGAGGTATACTGCTTGCTAAAAATAACGCTAAAAATTATTACTGTAGTAGAATCCATCAAGTATCCAGGGAAAGAAGGAAGGAAGAATGTATTAATGATTAAAAGTGTGCAGTTAAATTGGCTGGGGTCAAATACTGGTTTGCCTAGTAAAAAATTGTTTTTCAATGGACAATTTGATTAACTTGTTACACCTAAATACTCTCATCTATAAATTGAAATGAGGGAACCTGCTTTATTAGGTTGTTGGAGACTAAAGGAGATAATATGTATGGAGTGCTTAGGTATGGTGCTAGCATAGAGTCAGTGCTCCATAAACCTTCATTTTTATTAAAAACACCAGGGGCCCAGTGCAGGAATCCATACACCTTGAAAGCAACTATGGGCCTCAAGGCTGCAATGGGCACAGGGGCAGGTGTTGGCCCATCCTCCAGGTCCCCACCAGCCCCTCCCACCATGGCCCCTGGTCCCTTGTCTGCCAGCAACCCCATTCTCACTGCCACCCCCACGTACTGATGGCATGGAGTGATTGAGGCCAGTGCCAGCAGCTGGTGTGAGCAGAGACTGCTAGCCCCTATTGCCTCAGGCACAGGGGGGAGTGGAGAAGCCCTGAGGGGCAATTAGGGCCAGCAGCTGCCACTTGCATCTACTGATGGCACCGAGAGATCAGGGCTGGTACTGGGCACCAGCAGCAGGTGTGAGTGCTGGTTCCTGTGCACCATGCTTTGTTCCTGTGCACCATGTTTCACCCAGAAACATGGTGCACAGGAACAAAGCATATTCAGTAACCACCAGAGGCTCAGCCTGATGACAGTGACTGGTGCCCAACCTTGGTCTGACACCTAGGCTCACCTGCTCCACCATCTCGCCCTGGCCAGTACCCACCATGTTCCACACATGCCCTTTGGTGGTCAGTGCATGTCATAGCAACTGGTTGTTTGGTGGTTTGGATATTGCGATTGTTCTGCTGTTTGGTCTATTTGCACTATATAGATGGTTTATTATATAAGATGGTTTCAGGAGTTGGAAAGACATCTGCCTAATTACATATCTGCCCTTGGGCAGGTGACCCTAAGTCTCTTCATTTTTTAATCTATATATATACTAAGAACAAGGAGAAGGTGACTGGTATATCATCTTAAAATTCCAAGAATGCCTCGTTCAGACAAGCAAAAAAGCACACATTCAGAAAAACCCTCATAAATGGAAACTTCTGATTCTACCCTAAAGCAAAGTGCCTTGTGCAGTCCCAAATTGCTTCATCAAGCAAAAAGCATCCTCAAAATTATTTCTGCTTCCATAATTAAAGTGCAATCTTTGTCTGAACAGGGACATAAAAAAAATCTTTCTGTCTCCAGGATAATTTTTATAATTGTGTTTCCACAGCCATTTGTCTTTATTTTTGGTTTTTACCTCATAATCCCTTTGCCAACTGCTGCTTTAAGGCAAGTTGGAGAATAATAGACCATTAGATGTTGGAAGAGATCCTGGAGACATTCTCATTCACAAAGGAGGAGCCAAAGACCCAGAAAGCATAAAGATTTTCCCTGAACACAGTCATACAATTATTAAACAGCAGAACTGTTTGAGACTCCAAGGTGTAGAATGTCTTCCACTCCTCCATCCAGACAGATGCACATTGTTGTGGCTGACATTGGCATATGTTGGCCCTTTCCTTTCTATACCACTCTTTGTCAAGTCTTCATGAGCTCTATGGGCAGAGAGCCTCTAAGTTCCTATTGTGTCTCAGACATACAGTTTTTTTCTTTTTGATCCTCCTTTGTGTCATGATTGATAAACCCAGAAATCACATTATGCCTTCTCTTCAAAGAACCACACAAGCTCTACTGAGAAGCACTGTGGGCAACCCCTCAGATGGAATCAGTCTCTTTTCCTACTTTTGACCTGTTCTTTTGCCCTCCTCACAGCTTCTCCTAAATTCCTGTTCCGTTGCTTCTGCTTTTGTCAAAATTGGCTGCAGACTCTGTCACTGTATTTCAGCGTCCTCCACATCATCGCTGACATTGAACACAAATAAGTAAATCCTTTGCAGTTTAAGAAAACAGAGGATGAACATGAGGAAGTATTAAATTCCAGAACCTCACAAAGTTCTCCCAAGTCCTGTTTCCAATTAAGTGGAAGCCAGTTAGATTCTAGATTTCTTTTAGCTTGAGACTGAAGTGTCCCCAAAAGCCTTCCTTGTTTTTCTTTCTCTCTGCACCTTGAATAGGCATACATATTTCTTCGGCAAGAAACCTTCTTTCTGAGTGGATAAGACCAAAGAAGAAATTGGGGTGGAAAGCAGGGTGCTGCTATTAGTGTATATTTCAAACATCTCAGTGGGAACAGGTACTGTGTCTTTATAGTTTTCATTCTTTTAACTAAAGGAAACTAGTAATTTTATCTTTCTGCTGTACCATTTTTGTGAAATATTATTACTTTTAAATGGGAGACTAGAGTATATTACATTTCCTCTTGAAAATTCAAAGAATAAAGAATAAGTGTAGTTTAGGCTCTGAGCAGTTCTGCCACAAACTTGCTTAATTTTGCTTAAACTATTACAAACTCTATTTAACTGATGCTGGAATCTCTGGAATATAATATATTTGTGCATATTAACAGCTAAAACAATACATTCCTGGAAATATCTGTCTAATATAAAGGTATTCTGAATTGCTATAACTGCTTATGGATTTTTTTTGTTTTGTTTTGTTTTGTTTTACTACAATCACACACCTAGCTTCTCTTTCAGAAAATAATCTCTCCATCTGAAATGTTTATTCTCATTTGATCCATGATTTTTATACAACAGGCATGTTAAGAGAGTTATGTCATTTCCACTAAATAGACAAGGAAATGTGGATATATCACCATGTGTTGGTTATAAAGTTTTTTACTATAAGTAAGAGAAATTTCAGCTCACAGTGGCCTAAGTCAGTGATTTTCAACCTTTTTCATCTCATGATACACATTAAACTAATTACTAAAATTCTACAGCACACCAAATATATATAATTAATATATATTTAATTATTTGACAAAAAATATGTATAATTTCTTAAAATCTATTTTATTGATTTTTTTTTACAGAGAGGAAGAGAGAGGGATAGAGAGCTAGAAACATCAATGAGAGAGAATCATTGATCAGCTGCCTCTTGCACACCCCCTACTGGAGATGTGCCCACAACTAAGGTACATGCCCTTGACCGGAATCAAACCTAGGACCGTTCAGTCTGCAGGCTGATGCTCTATCCTTTGAGCAAAACCTGTTTCGGCAAAATAGGTATAATTTTGATTCATTCAAACCAATGGCTATTGTGTTGACTGTTGGCATTTCTTGATTTAACATTCTAAGGGAAAAGAGATCAGTGCCCTTAACTAGATAGGCACTGCATGTTTAAAAATCCTGATCACTGGCCTAAGCAATTAAGGGAGTTTTTTACCCCATCCATCAATAAATCTTAAGGTAGTCTGACTGTAGGGGTGATTAATTCATCAGCTCAGTGACATCAAAAACAACCTGGAATCTTTCGTCTTTCTATCCTCCTATGTTCAGTATTGCTGCTTTGTCAAAGACCAGCTGCCCTCATTTCACTAGTATAAATATGCAGAAGAAATAAAGAGAAAAACGAGGGTCTTCCTTTGGCATCTTTTCAAAAGTAAAGGTTATTTGTCTATAAGTCCCTATCATGAAAAAAAATACCAAACCGTCATAATCAGCTAGCACCACAGGTTGGTAGGTGGAGAAATAAAGTTAAAATGTCAACAAAAATAATTAAATCTTAATTTCTTACTAGTCCAACTGTAACCCCTTTCACATGCTTCTAATCATATTATTCAAACATTATTTTTAAAGATTACTTAATATCACTAAGAGGCTGATAAATTTAGAGACTGCAAAGCCTTTTAACTCACAATTATATAAAGATTTTAAATGCTAACATCTCCCTCTCCTACCATAGTTTTCTGCTTTCTCCCACCTGAGTGTCTGAAACAAAACCCCTCCCTTGTAGTGATCACAAGTAATTTTTCCAGCAGATCTTAGGTTGTACCAGAAGATAAAGAAAGTCTCTAATTAAAACGTGTTAAGGAAGTGGGGCAAGAGGACACCTAGCTACTGGGTGGTTTAGCATGTCCTTTTTCCTTCCCACAATGAGTCTTACTACACAATGAAGTCTAATTCTAAAATCGTATTTTGTGGCCTAACTTTTCACAGCATTGGCTGAATTCTTTTAATGTCTCAATAGACAGACCTGCATACCGGGGAATGTCCTGAGGCTTGGTGTTGCCCATAGAAATGGAAATAGAGTTTGTTCTCCTTGCCTTCTGACTAAGTCATGGAATGAAAACAAAACTGGGACTGGATCAGCAAGAAAGAAATGAGGAGTGGTTGTTTGGTAGACATCCAGTAAGTATTTATTATCTGAGTGTTAAGTACACAAAGATGGTTGGTTCCTTAAAAATGCATGGCCAAACCTTCCCATCTACACTTCTGTGCAACCACCTTAAACTCAAACTGAGTACTTAGATATCAAAGGAGCAGTCTTACTGTTCCAGGGCCCCAATAACAAGATGAACTCCAAGAAGAACTGCTGACAATCAAAGTTAGAATGCCACTAAATGTACTAATACATATTTATATTGTAATTCCTTCGGAATTTAAAAAGATCCACCTTAATTGTATAGATATCAAAGTGTAGCTATAAATAGGAGTTACTTCAGGGAAAACTATCCCAACCCAAGTATTTGTAGCTTAAAATATATATTTAAAAAAGAAGAATAAAAACAGTGACCCAGACACAGGTCATTTTTTCCCTGGTCCAGTCCAACTGGATTGAAATTTATTGGCATAATTCACGAATCTAAAAGATTTTGTGTCTCGAAGCGTGAAAGCCCCAGATGGTTTTATTGGCTCAGACATCGCTCTGTGATTGTATTTTGTCAGAGCAGTCACCTAAGAGTATAACTAACACTCATTTAACTTTGTCCTTTCCAAATGTGTCTGAAAATGATTGCATCAAAGAGGAGAATAAGGCAATAATAAGGTGATGTTTTATTATGAAATGCAAAATGACCACATAGTTCAATAAAATTCCAGGGCCAGAAATAACTTACATGGCAGTGGGTTGCAGACATTAGCATAACTTGATCCAAAGAATTATTGGGTGAAAGATGATTTAGAGATGACCCAGACATTCACAAGTTTCTAAATACTTACACTTAGAGAAATGGAAAATCTATATGTTAGCCACTTGTCCAAATCCACCTGGCCATCTAAAGCTGTCATTCTAAGAACCAAAAGGGAGTGTTCTAATGATAGCAGGAAATTAAATTTTTTGTGGATTTTGCACCTCTTTCAGAGACATCTGCTTATAGTCATCTTTATGGCCTCACTATTTCCATAGTTTCAGAACAACTATATTCAATTCAGGGGCCAAAGCATGTTTTCTTCCTTCCTGCTCATCGGTATTTTTTGGAGAGTGGGGTAGAGTGCTAAGTTAATATGAAGTAGAGCTTGCCAAGATAGGCAATCATGTCAAAACTGGGAAACAGGACTCGTTTTCTCTCTTCGGAGTCCCCAGAAAAATCTGTTTTACATCTCTGTGCCTTCTTTCACTTTTGTTTAGACAGTTTTGCCCTCTTAACATAATCTTTTCTTGAAAGAAAAAACACAGACACATGTAATATACACATAGTTTGCATATATAATTACATCAGTCATTTATACTCTAGTTTTAATTTTGCATTTGATTGTTTTAATATAATTAATTGTAAATCTAAAGGCTTTGCATTATCTGTAAATTAAATGTAATCCAAATATCTCTGAACGTCACAAATTTTTAGATATAGGCAAACTATATTAATTGTTATAGCATGAATTTCATATATTTTGTCTTCATCTGCTAACCAGCACTTTTAATCTACAAATTCTTCCTAGCAGGTTTCATTGGCCCATCATCCCTGACAGGTTTCTCATGTGTGTTCATGAATGGATCTATCAGCCACAGACACCATGGACCATGTGGTGTTCCACATTCCTCCTACCTGCCTATTCCTGTTCGGTGTCCATTCCACGAGACCTTGGCATGCCTAAATGCCACGTAGCTCATGAGGCCCACTGGGAGAATGCCAATGCTTTGCTGAGACTCCACTGCCAGTGGTCCCAAATTTCCCATCCTTGAGGTGCTTAGAGTATGTAGGTGTTGGATGGGAAGTAAATGGTTCCCTTTGTCACTGAGACACACTATTTCATCCAGGAATCCTAAACATGATACCTATTATTGCCTTTATCTTTTTCTTGTTTACTCATGTATTAATCCCTACAATTTATTTAGTGAAAATAAATAAACAAGGCCCCTATTTAAGTCAATTTTTGTAATTAGGACCTTGAGGGAGTACCTTCTGTCCTTAGAGCATTTATCATCCTGTAGGAAGATAAGTTTAAAACATATAAAAATAATTGCAATAAAAGGACTACAATGTGTGTATACTCAGTGGCATAGACAAGGAAACAATTTCTTTTGGCTGAGGTAAAGCGACCTGAAAGATAGAAGTTGCATAAACAAAGTGAAGCAGAACAGCAGTCCATTGGGAGTGGAATAGAGTGCACGGTATGAATAAATGAGTAGAGCTGGGAGACACTGTGTGTGCAAGGGAGACTGAGTCCTCCTATCTGGGGTCTGGGGTGACTGAAGGAAATACAGGGGAACAAGCTGACTTTCTTCTGTGACTATCACATTCACTATCGTATTTGTCATGTCCTCAGTTCAATGGAATTCAAACATGATGCTTCAGATCCAAAAACTTTTCAAATGAAAAAAAAATTGGTTCCTATGTGGGTTTATTTATACTGGGAAGAATGTAATCACCAGAAGCTGACCAGGATACACTCCTGGTGATTTTTGAAATACTTGAGGCTGTAGATTATGTTTTCATTTACTCTTTTTTATAGAAAAGCTATTACTTTGGAAATGAAAGCAAGATATAAGCACTGTGTATCACAGTGTTTTGCAAATGGTGAGTGTTCAATGAATATTCAGAAAAGAAAGAAATTGCCATAAAAAGATTTTATTTAACTTGTTTGTGTCTGGAAAAACTGGTTTTAAAGCTGGGCTCTGCAGATATCCAGAGCCACATAAGTGTTACCTAAAGAAGTTCGTGTTCCCCTAACACACACACACACACACACACACACACACACACACACACACAATTTGATATATTTAATATAGAAGGGCTTGGGTAAGATTTCCTGAAAGGGAAATAAGGATCCGAAGTCTTAAAACTTTTGAAAATTATACTCTTAAAATAATTTGAATTTGGTCCCCCCCCAAAAGAACAAGGAATGTTTTTAAAATTCTGAGAGAATTCTGATTCCAGAAGATTCATTAACTTGATTAAGAAAGCTATAAGGTATTGATAGGGAGGCATGTGAATGAAGGTGGAAGAGGAAATTAGGGGGGTAAATGATAATGGTGAAAAAATAAAAGTAAAATAAAGAAAAAGCTTTAAAGTAATATTTTCAGGAAAGAGAAAAAATAAGTATTATGTAAGCAATAAGAATGACATGTAAATAAAGATTATTATACAGGAGATTTGTAGTAAATAATAGAAAATAAGAAATTCTCATTTTCTCCAATTTCTATAAGCTATCCCCTAGAATAAATGTTTTAATAGTTAAAATTAAAATTTAGATACTAACAAATAAATACCACCTCATGTAACTCAGACACTTTGTAGTAAGCATTCATAATTAGGAATGCAGAATGAGAGAGAACCATTTTTAGACATAAACAAATCTATTAATGGGGAAATAATTAATAGTACTATGCATCAAATGCTTTTTTCAAGAAAAGTCTCTCTACTTAAGAATGGCAGTTCATGTATAGAATATCTTATGAAAATATACTATAAACAGTGATCCAGATAGAAGTTTTGATCAATGCCCCTTTTGAATGGTTAGAAGGGATCTAAGAATACATTTGAGCAAATAGGAGAAAGAAGCCTGGGAAGAGGTTAAATTCTGGGAAGAGGTTAAATTCTAAATACAATGAAAGATGTCCAATAAGGGTAAGAACCAGATGGAAAAAACAACCATATTAAGATTATCTTGGCCCATGGGAAAATATTTGGAACAAGACAGATAACCACAATATAAGTTGGGACCATAAATAAAAATGAATATATAATGGAAAAGAACTCTCTCGGTGAAGGCTAAGCCAACTGGAGGATTGGTTAAGTTTATTGTGGGAATTTAAAGAATAAATTTTGAACAAAGTTGCTGTAGCTATCAAATCTTAACCAATAATCATGATGATTTATAATAATACAATTAAGGCAAGTATTTGCAAACTAATGTGTTATTAATAATAAAATATAAAGTGTGCTTTATCAATTAAAAATTTTTATTTGGAAATGCTTGTAGCTGTTCATCTTTTAAGTACTATAATAAAATATGTAATAATGATGCCATTCTTGTGGCATGAGAAAGAGAATAACACTCATGTTCTCTCTCTATGAGAAGTAAAAATAAGAACAAATAAACACTTCTGCATGATGCTTGTCCTTAGGGAGCTTTAGGCAATACTTATCAGGTGGATTGAAAAAAATGACAAATAAATTCCACCTATAATTACTAACCTAGGGTTGCTAATCAGGATACATTAATGTTATAGAATTTATCAGCAGCCTGGAACATTTGGCTACTGCTGTGAAAGTGATCCATATAATCATACTTGAGAACTTAAATCACTTTGCCAAGAAGTTTTGCCAGAATCGACGAGCTGAATATGGAATTTTTACATATGATGTAGAAAAAGGGGTTTTAAATCAAGCTTGATTAACTTTCAACAGACCCCTCAGCCCCCATCCAATCATCATATTTTTTAATTGATAGAAAAAATCTACTCACAGAACCATTTGGCACTGAGGATGTCATTCTGAATTGGCTCATTTGACAAATATTTTTGGTCACAGGAATAATGTAAACCTTTTCATAAGGCCCTATGGTAAGCATTATAGATACTATTTTGAAACTATGAGACACTCTGGGTAAATAGACATTCTGGAACAAAAGGTTGGAGACAGCAATCAACCTTGAAAACTCTCCTTGGCTGGAGAAAGCAAATCGGTAAGCTGAAATCAAATGCATATAAATGGGACTACATCAAACTAAAATGATTTTGCACTGAAGAGGAAACCATCAAGAAAACAAAAAGACAACCTACTGAATAGAAACAGATATTCACCAATGTGCATCTGATAAGAGGTTAATATTAAAATTTATAAAAAATTCATACAACCCAATGCCTGAAAATATATACAACAATCCAATTAAAGAGCAAAATAAAAAAACTGAAAGAGTCTCATAGATACAGAGAGCAGACTGATGGTTGTTGCCAGAAAGGAGAGCGGTTGGGAAACTGGGTGAAAAGGGTGAAAGGATTAAGAAATATGAATTTGCAGTTACAAAATATCATGAGGATGTAAAGTATAGCACAAGTAATATAATCAATACTATTGTAATAACTATGTACTGGAAATATTGGAAAAATCACTTGGAAAATATATGATTGGCTAACCACTATGTGTACAGAAAATAACACAAAATAATATTGAATGTAAACTGTATTTGAAAAAAATTTTGAAGACTTATGTAAATCCATGCAATTTTTTGGAAATTTATATAAAACAGGGCATGTAATCACCATTGGAAAAAGTTAGATTAAAATAAAATAAAATTAAAAAATAACTTTCCAAAGGAAGAACAAACAACAAAGCCCAGCCAATTTTTAAATAAACCAAAATTGAAAGACACTTGGAAACATCACAAAATTTTCTGGAAGGTTATTTTCTTCTTAAATGACCTGAAAATGCGATGTGGATTTGCAATCCTTGCTTTGCTGGCTTGTAGGCCTTATGAGCGTTCACCTTCTCAGCATGAAAGTAAAGGTCATGATATGATGTAAATTCCATCTAAAAACATTGGAAATTTTGCTGCTTCTTGAAACAAACCTATTCTAACCTAGTAAAACCAATAGTAGACATTTTGATTACATTTATTTTACTATTATAGACATTTATCAGTCAGAATTTCCAACATATGAGGCAGAGGAATGAAATTAATGCAAGATGGTTTTTACAGTGCCATATAAGTTCATTCCATAACGTTTACTTCTTATTCAAACCAACAATTGGCTGTGTTCTTATTGAAAATTGAAGTGGAACATGATTAATGTTTACATTTTAGTTTTATACACGATTTATATTGCTATAATTTTTAAAGCAAGTCAAGTTGTTCACATTAAAGTTGAGAATAAAAGCAGCTTTTTAAAAGAAAATTTATTTTCTATTCTGTTTCCATGAAGAAAAGAACTATCTAATGCAATGAAAAGATAGTGGGTGCATTCATGTGCATATTTTCAGAGGAAAGAGAGCTTTTATAAGATTCTCAGGGATTCATGACCCATTAACTCAGGACGACTAGCAAAGGGTTAGTTCACAATCATGTCCTTGGTTCTAGTGTACTCAACTTCGTAATAAATATTAGGTTGAACCATATACAACTGCCACTGTACAACCATTTGACCTGCAAGAAATGCAGTTTTACAAGGCTAAGTCTAAAATGTTAACTGAAATTTGTAAGAAGCATAAAAAAACAAAAAAAAAACAAAAAAAACTAAGAATAATATGTTGGACCCAGAATCAAATTAGAAAGAAATCTAGGCACTCTGAAATATGAGGTAGAAATTTATTGCAGTGAAAGAGAACAAAGATAAGTATAAAATCCTATACTGAGCTGGGGGGGAAAAAAAATCAAGTATTGAATGGTAGGAGATATTTCACAGTGTAGGTAAAAGGAACTTCAAGGACTTAAATGACGACAAACCCACAGGAAATAATGGCCTGGCTTAACATGAGAGTCATAAAGGTTCACTGAGTATTCTCATTATGCTAGACTTTGCTTTTGGTGTTTTTAGCTTTAGTTTCTCACAACGGCTCTTTAAAGTAAGTATTAATGACTCCATTTTACAGATAATGAAACTGAGCCTCAAAAAAACTGCACAACTTGCCAATAGCAAAGAAGTTTCTGTGCCAGAAAATATAACTACCATGAGTGTTAATAATAATCATTGCTAAAATTCATTTAGCTCCTCCTCCGAACCAGAAATTATGGAAAGCATGCTACCTACATTATTTCATTTAATGCTAACATTATAGCAACCTTATTAGGTTGTTACTCCCATTTTTCAAATGAGAAAATTGAGGTTCAGAGGTCTCATCTAGCTTGAGAAAGGTTTTTATCCTCTAGCACAAGACACAAAGACAACCTTAGAGTGTTTAAGCAGCTCCATGACTGAGAAAGGTCAAATTTCTTATTTATGTGCATTTCCAGAAGGTTCTGCTTCTCTGGTCAAAGTATGACTGACACACATATATGATCCAAGTTTAGGTTTATATAAAACTCTTGGATATTATACACCAAAATGCATATCACTGGTTATATCTGAGAAATAGAGTTTGCAGTGATTTTTCACTTTGTTTGGTCATATGTATACTCTAACTTTCTAGCAGTCAACATATGTTAGTTGGTGAGATAATTTTATAATGAGATAACGTTTATAATGAGATAATTTTAATCTTTCTCATTACTCAGTCCATTTATTAGGAAAAAAATAGTATAACTAGTCCCATAATTTTTCTGGCACATAAAAATAATATGAAATTCAAATAAAGTGTTATTGGAAGAGAGGCACGCCATTTATTTATGTACTGTTTATGGTTGTTTTCCCACAGCAACAGCAGAGCTGTGTACTGTCAAGAGAGACTGTGTGTCTCTGCAAATGCTACAGATTTGCTCTCTAGCCCATTACAGGAAAAGTTTGCCAACCCCTGACTTAGGGCATTGCTTATTGAAAGGAAAAGCTATTTTCCTACATTGACTATTACAGTCTAAAAGAAATAAGGTACTACTTCCAAAGGTCAATCTTTTCCATTCTAGAGCTCTTTCAGAAAAACAAATCTATGGGTGTGTAAGGCTACCTGTTTACTTCTTAAAGGTTTAGTTTAGCTTTTATCATAAGCAACAGCACCCAAATTATCATCCTGTTGTTATTATCTTTATTTGGTAAAATAGATTTGGTAAGCAAGTGAGTGAATAATAGATGAGTATAAATGCCAAGTATATGCCATTTTTTTTTCATGTTTACTCTTAACATCTAGCTCATGAGCTAGGGTTTTTTGAATTACTAAAGTCTTTTCTGAATAGTAATCCAAACACTATGCCAATACATGGTAGCCCTCACCAGGACCTGGGAATCTTTGAGTTCAGCATAGAAAACATTGCCAAGTAAATCAGCTACAATTTCAACACAGGGAATTTTGTAGACTTTTCAAAAACAGAAGAAAGCTTTAAAAATATATAGATTGTGTGATTTTTACATAGTTTATAAGTAAAGGAAAAAATTTCAGAAATCATAAAAATAATGTATCCTTAAAATGAGTCTTTTCGGAAGCCTAACTGAACACTTCATTAAAACTCACTTTTTGTTCTACACAAGATAACTTTTTTTCAATAATGAAACTGCTCAATTTACTATATATTTTAAATCAAAAAGTTAGAATTTATCCCTGGCTGTTGTGGCTCTGTTGGTTGCGCATTGTCCTATACACCAAAAGATCACTGGTTCAATTCCTGGTCAGGGCACATGCCTAGTTTGTGGGCTCAATCCCTGGCCAGGGTGCATGTGGGAGACAGCTAATTGACGTCTCTCTCTCTCTCTCTCTCTCTCTCTCTCTCTCTCTCTCTCTCTCTCTCTCTCTCTCTCTCTCTCTCTCTCTCTCAAAAGTGAATAAAATATTATTTTTTAAGTTACACTTTTAAAAATCATTATCCTGATATTTTAATTTTTCCAAATGTCCTTCTTAGTCATAGAAATAATCACATTTTACCCAGCGAAATTATTGCTAGATTAAAATTCACTGAGGAGAAATCTATCTAGTCTTATTAAAGTAACTATGCACAGCTATTTGAAGAAAAAAAAATAAAACTGAATACAGTAAGTTTAAATGTAAGAGAAAATGTATGTAATAATTCTCTTTCTTCTTTAAATGCTAAAAATTCAGCACTACAACTATAGCATTAAATACTCTCACTGCTGCCTTTGTAAGACTTCCCATTTTGCTATTCAAATTTACTGGGTTTTGTAGAGAAAAGACTATTGTTTCTTTAAACAAAGCATGATGTTGATACCAGAAAATGAAAGCCAAGATAATTTTTCTCTCAATGCATTTGTTTTCCAAATCGATTGCTTCTTGGCATTCATCCTTCAGATAAGTGGAACAGAAGAACTATTAAGCAATATCAAATAATCACAATCATAAAAAGCCTAAGTAAAGCAAAAACTGAAGGTTCAGATGCTCTGTTTCACTATAGCTTCAACCCATAATCCTACCATAAGCTGGATTACCCTGTTTACCATCAGCCAATTAAATCTTTTTTTTTTTTGGGGGGGGGGGTTAACTTTTGTAATTACTGCAATATTTAAAAGCAATTGGCAAGGATGTAATTTATAAAAGTTGCCAGTCATTATGACAAAACTACTCAGGGGAGAGAGGGAATACATATCACAGCAGGCTGACTGTATAAATTGTTTGGCCACATCTCTGACAATTAGCAATGGCTCAGTTCGAGAGGTACAGCATTGCTGGTTCGGGTCTTTTTGAGAGAACTAGTTGAAGATGTCAGATGCAGTAGAAAAGTGACTTCCTTAGGCCCTTATTCAGAATCAGTGGGAAACAGTATGTTTCAATCCATCAAAAAGATGATCATTTTCACAACTGGTTGACGCCACAAATTAAGAGCAAATGGCAGTGGACAGAAAGGCTGCTGCTGAACCTGAGAGGCCCACTGATGGCTTCCTCATCCAGTTATTGACTCTACACAGGGGGTTTGGGGAAGAAGATGCCCTATTTTATACAGAAAGCATTGTTATAAAACTTAGAATTGTGATATGTGGATTACATGGATATTTTCAAAGGGGGTACACATTGTAACTTCTGTATTTAAAAATACATGTTTAAGTTTCATCACAAATTGATGTTATTTAGGATTGTTCAAGCAATCAAAAGATGTCCACCATGATATAAAGTAATCTAAAACTTAAGTTGGAGAACAATTATCCCTTATCCTTTTGCAAGCCACCATTTATGCCCATAAATTAAGGATCTTAAGTATTAGTGTAACGTCGTATGTAATCACAAGGTATTGTTCTCATTGGTTTTACTAATTAGTTGTGGTAATACTAACAGATGAAAAGTGGCCGTTGAAAAGGTAGTTTGCTGACTGTAGCTCCCAAGTGGAAGGAGTCCCCACCTAACACCACAGGAGGCCACTCAGGAAACACCGGGGACAGGCAGGGCATAGGGGTTACTCCTAGTTCTCTGGCAGCTGCCTCTGTGGTGATAAGGGCAAGTAGATAGTGGCCCAGAGTATGAGAACGTGACAAAGAGATGGTTGGGGACCTGGGCTCCAGATTGCATTTCAAGAGAACATGGCCTGGTTTATCTACACCTACATCTAGGAAGATCTTTATTAGGGATTAGCTAACCATGGGAGAGGCAGCCCCTCTAAATCAGCAAGGCCCCTGAAGTCAAAGGATCAGAATACGGAAAATAAAAGAAGTGAATGCAAGTATTCACCCACCATTATGGCAGAGTGCTAAATGCATTTCCTTTTACCATGAAAAATGTCTTCAATTTGCATTATTACTGATAAGACAATTCAATGCAAACTTCATCATATTACCTTTCTGCTCTGCAAACTCTTCTTGTATCTTTCATCATTTTCATCCCGTGTCTACTGACTTAGAAAAGAATCATCTCTACCATAATTGTGAATATTTGTCTCCATCTTAGAGCTTTAATGCCAATTCTAAAGCAATTCTTCATGAATAATTCTTTCTTCATGTATATTTTGAATTTCTTATTATTTCATCTCTGTAGTCCCATCCCTTCTACTTAAAACATGTACAGATCTTCTCTATCTAAAATCTTTCCCTCTGTAGGGTTGGAATGTTTTAAATGCCTGGCATGAGCACAGCCTTATCATTTACAATTTGCCATGTTCAGTGCCTACATGGGTACTGTCATTATGCAAGTCTGCCCTAGTAAATAGTCTTTATAAACAAACAAAAACCAAA
This sequence comes from Pipistrellus hanaki, assembly GCF_964339955.1. Taxonomy (NCBI): domain Eukaryota; kingdom Metazoa; phylum Chordata; class Mammalia; order Chiroptera; family Vespertilionidae; genus Pipistrellus; species Pipistrellus hanaki. Next base: position 30,117,739 of record NC_140510.1, read on the forward strand.
TAAACAAATGACTCTAACTCACAGACTAATGATATTGGAAAGATTATCAATGAAAATGATGACTCTGACAGCTGTAATATTTTCCTAAATCCTCTGGTCATTGAATAATTCATGTAACCTTTACTTTTTCTTCCCTCTGTGCCTGCTTGTGATAACAAGTGATATTATAATGGCAGCATCCAACCTGGATTTTCATTCTGACTTTAGTTCAGAAAAGAGTGGACTTGGCCTTCTACCAGAGTCTCCCAAAAAACCTTTAGGTAATCTCTACAGTAAGATGTGATCACTCATCTGATCCATCTTAGACTTTGTGTAAAGCATTTTATGGTCCTTGTCTTATTCTCCTACTTACATGCCCTCCCTTTTATATATAAAGCAATCCAAGGTAAGAGATCCTGATATCACATCTTTGTATTTAAATTTTTTTATCAGCCGAAACCGGTTTGGCTCAGTGTTAGAGCGTAGGTCTGCGGACTGAAAGGTCCCAGGTTCGATTCCGGTCAGGGGCATGTACATTGGTTGCGGGCACATCTCCAGTAGGGGGTGTGCAAGAGGCAGCTGGTCAATGTTTCTCTCTCATCGACATTTCTAGCTCTCTATCTCTCTCCCTTCCTCTCTGTAAAAAATCAATAAAATATATTTAAAAAATAAATAAATAATTTTTTTATCAATTTCAGTTAACATTAAATATTATTTTGTATTAGAGTGCCTGTGCACAAAATTCATGCACGGGTAGGGTCCCTAAGCCTGGCTGGCAATCAGGGCTAATCGGGGTCTTCCAGCTGCTGGCCAGGGCCTTCCTTTGTTCTGCACAGCCTCCTGGTGGTTAGTGCACATCATAGCGAGCAATAGGTCTCCCAGTCAAACTTCCGTGAGAACAATTTGCATATTAGTCTTAGATAGATAGATAGATAGATAGATAGATAGATAGATAGATGATAGATAGATACATAGATGATAGATAGATAAATAGATAAATAGATAGATAGATAGATAGATAGATAGACAGATAGATAGATAGATAGATTAGTTTCAGGTGCATTTTTTTGTCATTTCCTAAAACCATGCATTGGACAAAGTACTCATTAACTAAATAAATGGTCTTACATTTTCCCAAAATGTGCCTAAATAATATATCCTCTGATGAAATTTTCATGAGTTTAATAAAAAAAATGCTACAGAAAAGGCAAGATGATGCTATAATACATAAAATAGGCAACCAATCTCTGGACTATTGAGAACTAGTTAGGCACTCTAGATGAAGGAAATAGAAACACTTTATGTATAGATATACATGTATTCCATAATGGTGAAAAGCATATTCTTTAGAGTTGATTACCTGATTTCAAGTGCTACCTCCCTCAGTTACTAATTGTGTGATCTTGGGAAAACAATTTTTTAAAATGAGGGTGATACTAATAGCACCTATCTTATAGGGTTGGGTGAAGATTAATCAAGTTAATATATGTAAAGCATTTGAAACATATTGCATATTGACATGTACCTCAAGAGCCTGTCACAGTTCTATATCACAGGAGAGAAGTTTGCTCCTCATTTCTCAAGTTCTCTTTTTCAATTCCCCAGAAATGGGCTTGGAAAATCATCAGGGTTCTGTGTGGAAAGTGTCTCGAGGAGGGAGGTTCTAAACAGAAGAGTAAGTTAGTCATCAACAGAAGTTTCAAGATGGGGCAGGGAGACAGAGCATTAGAAGCAGGTAGAGGCATGTTCAAATGCAACTCTACCAACATGGTCCAGCCCTTAGAACCTCAGTGTCTTTGTATATAGAATGATATTGGTACAAGGGTTCGAAAATGAGGTTTGACCTTCATGGTGTAATTTCTAGAGCTTAGGGAAAGACATTTGCTCCTCAGAGTCTTCAACAGAGTGAGACATTCCTTTATCAGAATCAAAGATGATTCCATGGTAACTTGGACAAAGTTTCCCTTTATCCCAAGGTATATAGAAATGCTATTGTTCTGAAGACAGGACAGGGTTATTGTCTGTCTCTCCCAATAACTAGCTGTTTTTTGCTGCCGACCATAAAAGGCAATTTACCTCTAGTGAACCTACTGATTGTTTTATCCTTTCATTGACTTTCCATATATGTAGCCAAGTTCTCATGTAAAAAAAAAAGTTTTAATTAAGAGAAGCTCACATCTATTATTTTAGAGAAGCATTCAGGAGTTCTGTTGATTCTGAGAAATTCAACATGATTTTTAGCAGATAAATATCACTTTTCCAAGGCATATTTTTATGATGCATCATGAAACCCTAACAATGTGTTACTGTTCAGACTTTCTCTGAGAGCCTGTCCAGAACCCATGGCTGCTTTTCTAAGACATAGTCTCCATGACCTCAATGTGACCTTTCCTATCTATAAGGCAGAAACCATCCAAAAAGTTCAAAGCCTGCAAATATATATATATATATATATATATATATATATATATATATATATATATACACACACACACACACAAACTAACACTGTCTGTGGGAAATTAGGCAAACCTGGAATGACAGGAGTATGCTCTGACTTTCACAACAATTACCCACAATTTTGGAGCAGACACAGAATGCTTTCAAAGCTCATCAGTTTATAGAATTTAAAAAGCCTGGAGTTAGGTATTGACACCCTCTATAGTACATGCTGAGCTAAGCTCTTTATCAAAGCCATCTGTATTGATTTTGATCTTTGCATATTTTTTATGTCATCTTGATTTGGATATATGCACCCTGGCGAGATAAAGTTCATTTAGAATTGATGTTTAGAAAAATTATTAAAGGACTTGTATGCATGCCTACAAGCATAACCAATGGACACAGACAGTAGGGGGGGTGATGGCATGTACTGGGGGGTGGGGTTGGCTGGAGAGAGGTCAATGGGGGAAAAGGAGATATATGTAATACTATATGTAATACTTTAAATAATAAGAAATTTTTTCAAAAAGAATATTTCATGACCAAAAAAATTATTAAAAAGATTGTCAGGCCATTGGGATCACCAGCTCATCCCCCGCTGCTCAGGGCCCAGACCTGTTGGAAAGTGGGCACCAGCGACTTCACCTCCATGTGTATGTGCCAGGCAGGTGGCTGATGGAATGCAGTGCCCACTCTCGGGGTCTCTCACACAGGCCCCACCACCACTGCTGCTGCTGGGGCTTGAGGAGCTGATGGAAGCTGCAGGGCTCGCCCTTGACCTACCCACCCCTGCATGAGTGGCTCTGAGTTGGCAGCACTTTCGATCAGTGGCCAGCCCAGTGCATATGCATGGAGGTGAAGTCACCAGCGCCTGCTTTCCTGCAGGCCTGAGCCCCCAAGCAGCTCTGGATGAGCTGGTGATCCCAACGGTTTGACAGCCAGCCCAATCCTCCCACCACCCACCTCGATTCCCCCTGTTCACCATCACTGATCCATCAGAGCCTGCAGGCTGGGGGCAGGGACCACAGGTCAGCCATTCAGCCTGCTCACCAGTCCCCAGTCCTGCCCCACCCCACCCATGGATTGGGCTGGGGAAGGAACCGAGAGGTGCTCAATGTACCTCATGGTGACAGGTCATTTGGTCATACAGTTATTATGGAACTGGCATTATAGATAGATGATAGATAGATGATAGATAGATAGATAGATAGATAGATAGATTTTATTACGGTGGGGTGTTGAATGATCTCTTTTACTCATTAATTTCTAAAATTTTCAAAGATTGGAATGTCATAGTATTTGTTCTTATGTTTCTGCTGCCTAGCATAAGTGTCTGGCACATAGTAATTGCTCATAAAATACTCATTGAATATATGTGATTATAATAATGTGAATTTGAAGTTCTCTCAGATCTCCCAGGATATCCTGTCTTTGAGAGATTAAAGAAAACACAATCTAATGTCAATCCAGATAACAGGATGCTTTGAGCAGAATTTTTTTCTAAAAAACTCAATCCAAGGATAACAGCTTGCTCAGGGTCATAGCCAGTCGTACCACACAATGACATAAGTCTCAAAAATGACAGTCCCCAAAACCACAACTCTCTTTGCTGCAAGGCTATTCCTCTGGCCAGTGACTGCATATCATTGCTTTTTTTTTTTTTCCAGAGAGAATTTACCTACACAATGTTCTAGTCCAAGAACTTGGTATTCCAAGTTCCCTAAAAGTAAACAACATGCCTTTAAATGAGGCAAAAAACAAAAAAAAAGAGACTATTTTATCATAAAATCTATTCATTTGCTGAGTCTCGTTTCATTTTGGAAAATGATAGCCATTAGTGATTCCAAAATCTAGCCATTCAGAAGGAAAATATTTGGGGGTAAGTAGTCCTTTCTTCGGTGTCTCCCCCCAATCACAACACATCAGCAGCCATCCATACCACTGCATAGTTTAGGCTATAACCAAAGACATTCCACATGCTGAAGTTACACTTCAAACACAAATGAGAAGAATCCATGTAAAATGAGATGTTCTCATCTTTCATGCAGACATGATTACATCCAGAGTAACAAGAAACAAAAGAATAATATACTTCCATCTCTCATCATCAAAGTTGCCTATTTCAGGTCTTAACATGATGAGAAGAGCATGATCAAAGATATTTGTGGTGGCACTTTACTGGAAATTATTTCCTATTGCTATAGAAAACTATGTTAAATATCCATTTTTGTTGTTTTTATGGCAAAATATATAGTCATAATATATAGTCACAAACATAAGTTCTAGAGTTTTGTGGTAAGTTAGCCATGAAAAACAGATCACGTTGATCTTTGAAACATTTGTTTTAGAAGATATATTTATATAATTCCTAGATATTTCCAGAAACAAATGCTGAAATATGAAATATTTTGGATTGTGGTTAAGAAGACATACTATATGTTAAGTAAAGGACGGGGTATAAAAACAGCATCTGGCCTTACCAACATACTCTAGTTTATTTCAAACCTACCTTTTACTGCTTCCCTTATTTCTGTCCTGTTCCAGATGTCTTTCTCTAATTATTTTGTCTGCATGCTGACTCGGTTAGCTTTCATATTATTTAATTCCATATGTTTATAATATTTTGCACGAAATACTTGTGCTTGAGTTTCTTACATCTCACATTCTAAATGTCTTTAATTACTTCCTCCAGCTACGCTCTTAATCCTGTCCTCTTCTAATTTATCCAAGATACTGCCACTGATTATCATTAAATAACTGCATTTTTTTTTTCCTTTTTCTTCCCTGGAATCTTCTTCTTGATTCAAATAATAAAATAGAAGCATGAGTGTTCAAATGAACCCATATTTATTAGCCATGTATATAAATGTATACCCATTAGCTTAATTCTCTGAACCTCATTTTGTCCTTAGTTTAATCTAAAATGTTTACTACACCTCAAATAAGAAAAAAAAAGAATACACATAACTGATAGAAAGTAATAGCCCTATAACCTTGCTTATATCATATTTATTCCTTACTAAATTCCTCCAAAATTATCTTACAAGTTGCACTGTGTTCCAAGACCTATTCCTCCCATCTGCCACATCTCATGCAACCACACAATCCCTTCCTCCTCTAGCCTACGTGAGTGGTGTCTGTGATTTCTGATGGTTCTGAAAGTGGAATCGATGTCTACATTGCCCACTGTTGCCTTCCAGAGGCTGTAAGGTTGCCAATGCTCAAGGCTCTGGAGTATTCATGATTGCCAAAGCCAGACAGGGGAGACATCAGAAAAAAAAAAAGATGTATCTGTCTCTAATGCCACCGTAGTCACCATAGCCAACTTGCTATGCCTGTACTGCTGCTTCTACGGGGAGCAGTAATTCCCAAAGCTGTGGGCAATTTGTATGACAGTGTTCCATGGGGATTTTAGATAAATGACTCATAATTTACATGAGCTCTATTGTTACACCCCTCACTCTAGGACTTGGCAGAGTTGCATGTGGATGGAACCAGGGACTGTCTGAAAGATGCCATGCTGTCCTTGGAATCATTCCTGTGTATAGTAATCATCTAAATGATTAAATTGACTTTGCTCCATAAAATCATCCAGAAATCCATGGTAATGATATACTAGCTCTACACCCTATGGCATTGTTGACATCTGTATGATTGAAACCGAGGCAGGTTCTGACCATCAATAAGGAGAAAAAACATGGATGAGCTATGACCATTGGCATATATTGGCATATATCTAAAGGCATATATTCCTTCTATTCACATGCTCAAGCAAGAACATTGGCACAGAGCCACGTGTAACTGCAGGGGAGGTTGTAAAAGAATAGATTATTTCAGGCAACTAACAGGGTTTTTCATGAAAGAGTTTCTAGAGTCCCTTATAGTAAGATTCCAGATATTATCTTAGTTTGGGTACTGATTTGTTTCAGGAAGAGAAGCAGGGTGAGGTACAGATCATGGCAAAGGCAGCTTGGTCCTGGAACAGATAACTATGGCAGTGACTTCCTGCTTCCACAGGTAGTTTCCGCCTTGCGTACATTCCTGGCAAAGGCTGAGGAGTCATTCTGGAACTGGCAGCTATGATGCTATATCTCTGATTCTACAATAAAGGTTCTGATGATGCCAGAGGCAGCACATCCTGTGACCCAATGATGTTGAAAGGATTTGGGAATGCTTCCTGGAAGTTCAACATAGGGTTTTTGCTTCAGCCCCTGCAGTGGTTCTGTAAGTCTTATAACATCATCTAATAAATTTCTGTCTGCTTAGGTCAAGTGGATTCTATTATTGACAACTGAAGAGTAAACAATATACCTGCTCTATCTCCAAAAGACTGAAATCTCCTCGGAGATCTCTGGCTCACTTTTTTCATGTGTACATACAATTTACATTTAATTCCAAAATCACTTTTATGGATACCCAAAGAGTCTAAGAAAGAGTATTCATTTCTATACTATTTCTAAGATCTTCTCTGAACCTCAATACCCAATTGCTCTTCATTTCATAGACCCCAGGAAGACCTGCTATATTGAGGGTAGGGAGGAGAGATACAAGATGCCTAGAGAAAGGAGTCACATCAGAGCTCCTGTGGCAACTTTCTTTAAAATGTACTGCTTTAAATTTCAACAGGAATGTCATTTATTATGCAAAGTAGAGTACTCGGGAGAAAATGGACTGATGTATGTAATTTAACTTTGAAATGCAACACGAAAATAAAATGAAGTGAGGAATGAATACATATGTTATAAAACAAGTTTAATGAAGGATTAATGGTATACAAATCAAGTGGTATGTGGCTGCATCTTTTTTTGTTTAATCATCACCTGAGGATTTGTTTTTAGTTGATTTTAGAAAGATAGGAAGGGAGAGAAAAACACCAATCTAAAAGAAATTTCAATTGGTTGCCCCTGCATGTGCCCCAACCAGGGAATGAACTCACAACCTTTTTGGGGTACAGGATGATACTCCAACAGAACTAGACACATGGCTAGCACTATGGCTTCATACTTTAAAATTATTTCAGTTTTGCTGTATGTTTTAAAATCTATAATAATAGCATAGATTATTATAATAATAGCATAATGCTAATTAGACTGGATGTCCTTCCAGATGACCTTCCAGCTATAGCCATGGCAGGCAAGGGCCAAGGCAGAGGCAGCTGCAGCAGCGGCTGAGCCCCTTGCATGAATTTCATGCATCAGGCCTCTAGTGTATAATAAAATGTTAGACAAATATTGTTTATTAGAGATAATATGGTTTATCTATATATATAAAACCCTAATATGCAAATAGACCAAACAGTGGAACAATTGAACAACCGGTCCCTATGATGTGCTCTGACCACCAGGGGATGCATGCAGAACATGCTGTCATCGGCCATGGTAGAATGGTGGAGTAGGTGAGCAAGGGCACCAGACCAAAGTGGGGTGCCAGTCACTGTCATCAGGGTGAGCCTCTGGTGGCACTGGCCATGCTTACACCTCCTGCTGATGCAGGAGCCACTGCTCACACCAGCTGCTGGTGCTGGCCTCAGTCCCTCTGAACCATCAATGGGTGCAAGCAGGGTCAGTGCCAGCATGAGGAAGTGTCAGAGGGGCTGCCAGGAGACAGGGAACCAGAGACCACAGCAGGAGGTACCAGGTGAGGGCACAGAGGATGGGCCAAGACCCACCCCTGTGCCTACCGCAGCTCCACAGCCCACAGTTCCTTTCAACGTGCACAAATTCATGCACTGGGCCTCTAGTATACATATAAAAACAGTACAGGTACATCTTGAGAGGAAGTAATTATTTTCTCTCTTTATTTACTGCAATGGATGTAATCATTTATATTTTCCCTGCCTTATCATTCATATAAAAATAAAGGTTTAAATCAAATATGATAATACTCTATTGCATTTAATAAATTGCTTTTTTGCTTTCTAAATGCATCATATCTTTCCAAGTTAATTCATATAAAGCTTATTTTTTAAAAGATGCATAGTGTTTCAGATTATGAATTATCTAATTTATCCAATTATCCTGTAACTGATGACTATTCAGATTTTCTCCATTTTTTGGTTACTGAAAACCATACAATAAATTCCTTATACATGTGTCTTTAAATATTGGTATTTTTATATCTAGTAAATATAAAATTTACTGGTCAAGGAGGCATATACATTTAATATTTTAAATAATTCTCCCAGATAACTTTCTTAGAATGTTGTTTATCATCCAGCCAAGAGAGAATGAGAATCTCTGTTTTCCCAAAGTCTCATTAGTACCAGAGATTATCTATCACTCCTGGGCCTTCTGATAGTGAACAGGATGTTTTAGAATCTATTCCAGAGGAAACAAGAGTGAAAAATGGGGATAACTCCAGGATAATGATTTACTAAGACCACATAGCTTGTGAATGCAGAATAAAGGAAAGAACTGTGAATTTCTCATTTGCAATATTTACTTCTTCCTTTAAAAAAAAAAATTAAAGTAACCTGAAGATGCTAAGTAAAAGCACGTATGGGTGATAATTTTCATTTTCTATCCAAATAAAATGTTTATCTTTCAATCAAACACAGTTACTCTTAGTCTCTCAACTTCTTGATATTTCAGTTCTGTGATCCTAACTGTAGGCAATATGGTCAGATGCAGAGAATAAAATGTAAGGGATACCTAAATATGACAGAATTCTGACACACCCTCCTCTCATGCAGGAAAGGCTTGGGCCAAAGAGGTGAAGCTAAACACAGAGCATGGGTGTTAATGTGCACCATCAGCCTGGCATTGAGCCCCTAGGCTCATGTTGCAAATTTAGGTAAATCTCTCCACTTCCCTGTTTGCATTTTTTACATGTAAAATAAAGAGGCATCTTTCACATCCAAGGAAACAAAAATTCTACCAAGCTTCTAGATACGTTGTGAAGCCTTATTTAAGAATAATCTATTTGACAAAGAAAACAAATGAGGAGGAACAAAAAGACTTCTAAATAAGTTACATTACCTATCATACCGGATTCCGATTCTGAAGTATTTGAGTAATTATGCTGCATTACCCCGCAATATCTATGCTGAAAGCACTTTCCTCTATAGGATAGAAGCAGCTACTCAAACACCTCACAGCAATGGTTGAGTAGTTTAAGAAACATCCTCTTTCCCATAACAGAAGTGATATACAACTGCCTCCCACTCACAGATTAAATCTTTGAAAATGTTATTTCTTATGGAAAGCTTCTTATGTCAAGTTTAAAGGGATCTATACGGCACTTTCTTTCTTCCCTTCATTGCCCAGGCAGTTTTTCTTTTTTTAATGGCCTGGTCAGTTTAGTTTCTCAATGCCAGAAAAGCATAAAGCCAAAAGTAAATAATGACAAGCCCTAAAAATTAATGATGATTCACTAATACAAAGGCAAACTAATTGTTATAGGCTGACTGAATGAAAGTGGGGCAAATAATTCAAATTTTCCAGATAACTAGGCACAGTTAGTGTTGATTATAGCTGCTCTAAGTCTCAGAAAAAAAGAAAAAGACAAAAAAACATTTTTTTGTCCATGCTATATCTTCAAGTTCTCAGGCACCCCAGTGTCTAGAGAGGACTTGAGTAATTTAAAACATTCTGAAGCAAGCAATCTGCAAAGAAAGGGTGGCAATGCAGGCAGGCGCCAAAACACTAAGGGATGGGCCTTTTTATTTAATCACCAACAAAATGGAAAACTTACGTTGATGTGGTGTTAACTCAGGGCATTAGTGGATCAGAGCTCTTTGAGATTATGGTCATTTACTATATTACTTGTTCCCATGTTAACAAAGTAGAAACAGAGGATCTGGATCTGCCTTCAGCTTGGAATAATGTCTTACCCTCCTGCCAAGGGCCATACACAAACACATATTCTGGGAAGGTGCAGGGATAGGTAGTCTAGTTCAGCTATTCTAAGTCTCAGGGATTTCTATTCACTTTTCTTCCGTTACCTCTTCAACATTTTAAGTATAATATCAAAATATCAGCCTATGGAGAAGGAACTGAGAGAATCACTAAGCCTGCTTTGAGACTTGAAGAAAAGCAGTTCCCTCAGGCTGTCCTTAGCTCAGTCTAGTCCCATGTCTCTTAACAGACGGTGTTTTGACCATGTCTGGAGACATTCTTGGTTGTCACAGCAAAAGAGGAAGTGTGCCACTAGCATCGAGTGGGTAGAGGCCAGACATGCGATCAAACATCCCACAACGCAGAAGACAACTCGCCCCCGCACCCCCGCACCCCCGCACCCCCGCATGCGCGCGCATGCACACACACTTTCACCAACAACAAAGGTTTATGCATTCCAAGTGTCAATATGCTAACAGTGCAAAGGTTGAGAAACATTTATCTAGGTGGCATATCATCAACACGTTTGGGGCCAATAACTTGCTCAATCTTATTTTCTTATTCCCCCCCTTTTTTTTTTTATTAAGGTATTATATGTGTACATATCTTACCATTGTCAATCTTATTTTCCTCTCTCTCTCTCTCTCTCTCTCTCTCTCTCTCTCTCTCTCTCTCTCTCTCTCTGGGGTTTGTGTGTGTGTGTGTGTGTGTGTGTGTGTGTGTGTGTGTGTGTGTTCCTTCCTCCCTTCCTCTTTCCCTCCCAAGTTCCAAGTATGGGAATAGACTGCTCAGTTACCAACTAGGGTAATTCAGATATCACAATCAGCTAATTCTTCTTTAGAAGTTTACAACTGTGAGTATTCAAAACACAGGAGTTTGTTATTGTATTATTGTTTATTAGTTATTCTATGATTTTCCATATGAGCAACCATAAACCTACTTTTGCCACCTGAATTATTATCCAACTCAATACAATCAACTCAAGTGTTTTTACTTTTAGGTTATTTCAGGTAAAATAAAAATAAATAAATAAATAAATAATGTTCAAATTGAAAAAAAATTAGTTTCTTTTTTACACTCGTAAAAACACACATACTTTTTGAATATTAGAATAATTATATAGGAAAATTTTCTATTTGGTTTCACATCTGTGGGTTAATTCAACTAGGCCAGGTGGCAGGAACATCAGTCTATGTAAATCTGTTCTAAAGTTAGACACAAGGTATTCTCTGGCTCAAGGAAGTCAGCACTTATATTGAAAAATAAAATAGTTGTGAATGTTGATAGTAAACATTTGCTCACATATGAAAGGTAAATTTACTCTATATTTCTGGAGAATCTGAATAATCTGAATCCTGTGGGCTTTGTCTTTGATATAATAAAAGGAAGTAAAAAAAATAATAATTTTATTGTCTCAACAAATCCTGGCTTTTGAGCCAATTGCCTTACTGTAAAAATTCTATCTAGGATGTCAGAAGTTGAAAACTATTTCTTCCTCCTTACATTTTTGCAATTACAGTATTAAATCACTACCACATCCATTTAGGGCCAGCTACATGATTTTTGATACCAAGTGTGAAATAAAAAGATGGAGCTCCTTGTTTAAAATTATTTAGAATTCCAAGATAGCGACAGCAGAGCATTAAGCCAAGTATGAGGCCTTCCAAGTGCAGGGCCCTCTGCAACTGCACATGACACGCCCATGAAGCCAGTTCTGCTTCCATCCCACCCAACAGATCCTTACCAGGTCGTGTACACAGAAACGGTCACTTTAAAGCTATCACCCGCAGGTCCCCCACTCTCAGTTAAACAGGTTCTCCACTGGACAGCTCTAAGGTTGCTCATGTCAGAGGTTGAGGGAATTGCCTCCTCTCAAACTGTGTGGCATACCAGCTGCATACTCTTGTGTGCCAGCCCTAAGCACCAGTTATGCAAACAATACTCTTTTCTATTTTAGCAAACAGAGCCTACCTTTCTCATCTACCAAAGAATGAGAAATGATTCAGCTGATTTCTAAATGCAGTGACTTTTCAATCTTTCCCCCTAGGATCCCTCACTGAAGGGGATATTTTGCATTTATTAAAGTATAGTTCAAAGACCACAAGAAAATTCACTTGAATTTTTTTTTTCGAAAACAGAACAGATTTCATGTTTTTTGTTCCTAAATATTTGAATCATTTATTTATTGGGATTCCCATGACAGTGTGACCCATTTATGCATCATGATTTTATCATGATTCAACTTCTATGTGAGGAAGCACTAGGATCTATGGAAACCCTTCAGCGTAGGTCAGAGAAAATGCCCATGCACACGGAGCCAGCTCAGGAGATTTAGTGAATATTAGAGCTGTAAGTGAGCTATGAAATGGTCTTATCCCACCCTCTCCTTAGATAGAAGAGGACTGAAAGCTGGACTTGCCGCAAGTCACTTTGGTAGATACTGAAAAAATGAAGATTAATCTCACACCCCAGAGATCTTGATTTCTAGGACAATCAGGGTATAATATATGTACTTAAATCAGACCCAGCCTGAGATAAAAGTGATAAATGCTTCTGTCGGCAAGAGAAATGTCAACGTTTTGTTAATAATTGTCACTATGACTCAGATTTGACAGATGGCACGTTCGCAGTTACCCAGTCAGACCTTGTGAACTCATGCTATCGCTATGGCACAACTGCTGGAGTGGATGCTGTCTGCCATTGCAGAATATTAGCACCTTTGCTAAGCTTTCTATGTGTTGTCACTGTAAACCCTCTCTTTTCGGGTGTTCATAATAAGCTCATACGCATTCTGTTCACATACAGACATCTGAAGCATAAAAACTCTCTGCAATAAAAAGAACTTACAAGTATTTACTAAAAATTCAAAAATATCACAGGCAATTTCATTTTATCAATCAGAAAAGGGAATGTTTATGATTTTTAAATAAATTATTTTTCAATCTATTTAAATTTGATAACCTTGAAACAGTTTGTTCTTTCTCCATATACAACAAACCATCAGAATGATTGCCACCCGAGTTGATTTCACTTTGTCATTGTCTTTCTGTTTCAATAGAGAGAATGTTTTTCTCCCACTGTAGCAGAGGGAAGACAATTCTTATCCCCAGAGCAGCCCGTGTAAGGAGACAAAGCTCCCCTTGAAGTTTGTGCCTCCTACCATCTCTATTATACAGAGCTAATTGTTTTCCTGCCAATTCATTACTTATTGATATTCTTTGCCTCAAATGGATTATGGGTTTCTTTCTTCTGAAAAGTATGAAAACTGAATCTCATAAAATGTGACCATCAACCCTAACCAGTTTGGCTCAGTGGATAGAGTGTTGGCCTTCGGACTTAAGGGTCCCAAGTTCGATTCTGGTCAAGGGCATGTACCTTGGTTATGGGCACATCCCCAGTAGGGGGTGTGCAGGAGGCAGCTGATAGATGTGTCTCTCTCGTGGATGTTTTGAACTCTCTATCCCTCTCCCTTCCTCTCTGTAAAAAAAAACAATAAAATATATTTTTTAAAATGTGACCATCAAATCAGTAATCAGATATTAACTAATAGTATGATAACTAATAGTGTTAGCATAGGTAGCTAGTCAGGCATTAACAAAAGAGAAGGGAGCCAGACGTCTAGTTAAGCCAGATTAACTAGGAAACCACAGCTTCCCAGACAGTACAGGGAATAGGCTCTGTACGGGATTTATGTCCTAGGCAGAAAAGACCAGCTTTCCAGTCTCCCCAAGGAAGAACTGGCCTGTTCCTGCAGATTAATGGTGGGAGATAAATAGTGAGGAAGGGGAATTCCTCTGCCAAGGCATGTGCAGTAGGAGCCAAAGTGGTGATGATAAAGGAGAGGAGTCCAGCCTAGGAAACTCTGGAAAAACGACCTGATAGAACAAGGACACGAAATCCTGGATGATCCAGAAGAGAGAATGGATAGGGAGGGGCACCAGCATAGCCCCAGGAAGATCTAGGGAAGATACTGGGTATTTTGAAAGAAAGCCTACACTTGCCAAATATCATGGAAATATAATAAAAGCTTAACAAAGCCTGAGGTGCTCTCTCTCTCTCTCTCTCTCTCTTTCTCTCTCTCTCTCTCTCTCTCTCTCTCTCTCTCTCTCTCTCTCTCTCTCTCTCTCAGCACACAGGCGAAGCGCAGCTCCAATCATGGGCTTGATGGGATCAGAGACTGTGCTGGATCACTGCAACCACGGATGCCAGGCTAATGGCATGGCAGCTCTGGGTCCCAGCCCTCCTCCTGGGATTGGCCGACCCAAGTGTGGACCTGCAGCCCCAGAGGCAGGACTTTTCTGTAGCTAGATGGAGCTGAGCCACCTGGTCATGGGTGAGACACCACCTAAGCCCTTCCTTTGTTTTCTCTCTAATAAAGCCTACCAAACCTCAAATCTTCTTATGTGTGTATCCCTGTAATGCATGTCGGCGATACCATGGATGAATCCTATTTCCTCCAGCGACAATAGCTCTAAAAAAGACATTAATAATTTTTATAAAGGTCAGTTCTCTTCTTAAGGTGACATGTTTGTAACTCAGTGAGCCAACACTGTTTTCATTATCAAAAAGCACTGGTATGAAATGATATGTGGGACACGAATAGTTCCTACAATAGATCAGAAATTTCCTCATGTTAGTATAGTTGTATTATTAGCCCCAGTTCTTCCTCCTTCCCACTATCCATACTTTTTGTCATGTAATTTTGCAATTCTTTTCCTGTCCTTGGACTTGATCCTGTCACTTATTTTGGCCAGTGTGATATGAGGAGCAATGCAGTTTTCTAGTTGTACTCTTGCATCTTTGACATTGCCATATGCACAGCTAGCTTTGGTTATCCCAAGCCAGGCAGGAAGATGAGAGACTGGTGGTAAAAACAGAACTGCCCCAGCTGACCCACAGAGGAACAAGGAGAAGCAGTGTGTTACAAGGTCCTGATCTGAAGCTAGCTAGAGCAGCCAAACTCCCAAAGTCCTACA
Organism: Pipistrellus hanaki; assembly: GCF_964339955.1. NCBI lineage: Eukaryota > Metazoa > Chordata > Mammalia > Chiroptera > Vespertilionidae > Pipistrellus > Pipistrellus hanaki. The sequence continues at coordinate 30,132,971 of NC_140510.1, forward strand.
GACTCATGGGTGATAATAAATGATTTTGGTTTAAAGCCACTGAATTTGAAGTGGTTTCCTGTTCAGCAACAGTTAACAGATCCATCGGGCTTCCATTTTCAAGTCCAGGAACAAGAGAGCTAAAATTAATATATGTGGAACTTCTAGAGCGCAAAATAAGGCCAAAAAATAAACAAAAAAACAACCAATATCTTAAGTTGGCATGTGTATCGTCCTCAAACACAGAGGAAACTGCTCTTATTTGGAAACAATAATAGATAAAAATGGCCCACATTTGTTGAGTTTGCTGAGAAAACTCACCATTCCCCCAGAAGTAGTAATTTTAAAACTTTAGACGCTCTGGAAATGTTTCTATATTTAGATACCTGAGGGGTCCCTTGCCATTCTAGAAATACCTCACTTTAGCTAATCTGCACCTCTCACTTAGAATCACAATGCTTTTTCCCTTCAACATAGATCATTTAACTCTCATATATTTTTCTATTTAGTTTTGTTTTAATGCTTAAAGCAGAGGCTAAAGAATTCAAGATGAATAAACAAAGACCTCAGATTCTGGACAATTCTCATGAATATTGTAAGCCTTTGACCCAAATATCAAAATTAATTCAATTGTACTAATATTTGAATAAATGACAATACATTCTTATGTCATGTCTATTGGTTACATAAAACATTTTTTTACTAAGATATGCTTCCCCATAAGCATAATCTCTTTAATGATTTAATTTAAGTCAGAGTGTTGGTCTGAGCTTGGCTTTGAGAATGAACTGAAGGCATTTACTCCAAAAGGTAACAGTGCAAACCTAACATATAGCTAATGAAGGTATAGTATATATAATTTAAATACTAAATTAAGTATCTGAAAAATGACTATGCCCTTATAAACAAAAACTATGTTTCATCTACTTACTACCGTGTTTCCCTGAAAATAAAACATCCTCCGAAAATAAGACCTACTTACAGGTTTCCTTCTGAGTGAAATATAAGACATCCCCCTGAAAATAAGGTCTATCTCCAGACTCTTGATATTGCAATAAACAAGCCATTCAAAGACAATTTGTGCATGGAAATTAATGACTACATTGAAAATAGAATGGAGAGAAATCAGCGTGGAAACTTTGTGAAACCTAAACTGCAAGAAGTTGTGACTTGGGTGAAGAATTCATGGGAGAAAATCACTGACAGTTGCATTGCAAATGCACTGCGAGCAGGCAACCTTGACAAGAAGTACTCATTTAAAGACAATGCTATTGCTAAACATGAGAGATTTGGTCCACTGATTCTGAAAGAAATGGAGTCACAAGAAATTCACCAGCAAATTCAGGAATTGAATTGTTATTATGATGTTCCAGAAGATGATGACAGGATTGTCATTGAATAAATGAGTAAATTCTTGATACTGTAGGATTCACAGTTTGTCTGGTTTGTGTTGACAACTACCGTACTACTGTACCATATACAGGTAATAAATTTCCTTTATTTTCATTTAACAATAAATGTGTACCATATTCTTCTTCATGGAAAAATAAGACATCCCCTGAAAATAAGACCTAGCGCATCTTTCGGAGCAAAAATTAATATAAGACACTGTTTTATTTTCGGGGAAACAGGGTATACAGTAAGCAAAAAGGCTTTTGTGGGGTTTTTAAAAAAAAATCAATGTTTTATTACCTGAAGACCTTGCTGAGGATTGAGGATATTTTTCTATTGGCATCTCATTAAGATTACTTAACAACTACACAATCTATCTGCCTCCTTGGTGTTAAAATTGATATATTTTTCAAAATACAGCCCAGAGTTTTCAGAGAAAAACCCATAGATTTTTGACCCAAGGTCAATATCTAGCACTGACAGGTATAAAATAAAACAATCAATGTGCTGAATCAAGAAAATAGAAAATATATTAAGCAATAAATAAAATATTGCCTGAATGATGCTATTAAAAGAATAATGAATTTTTTTATAATAAGGTCGTTTTTTAAATTGCTACTTTGCAGTAATTGGCTATTGATAATATATGTATCTTATCATTTTATAAGGATTCATTAGAAAACATGAGTATATTATTTATCTTTTATCACACAGAGAGAATAGAAGCATTGTCCCAATAACTTTAGAGAGAAAACAAATTTTCTCTGTTAATTTTTTACATAAATTCAGACTTAAAGAGAGTTTTCAGGAATAGTACCTAGAATTAGAATTCTCAGGTACTCTTCATCCAAATTTTCTAAATGTTAAATGTGAATATTTTACCATATTTGCCTTATCACTCCAACTTTTATTATATAAATATATATTGAACTGCTTAAAGGTAAGTTGCAGACATACTCTAATATTTACCCCCAAATATTTCAATTATGTATATCCTAAAACAAGATTATTGTCAGACACAGTCACAAAACAATTATCAATATCAGGAAATGAACATTTATACAATATTAGATACTCTGTAGATCTCATTTAATTTCATCGATTATCCCATCAACTTTGCCTATAGCAAAAGGAAATCTCGGTTAATGCATTACATTCAGTTGTGAAATCTCTTTAGTTCTCTTTAATTTAGAACATTCAGAAAATTTCTTTTTTAATTTGTTGATGTATTTTTTAATTTATCTTTATTGTTAAAAAGTATTACAGATGTCCCTCTTTCTTCCCCATTGACCTTCTCCACCTCACCTTGGGCTTTCACAGCATGATTGTCTGTGTCCATGGTTTATGCATATATACATATTTTTTATGTGCAGTTACACTATTTCGTAAAATGCTTCTCAATGTAGAAATTGAGTTTGCCTGTTTTCTTTTTTTTAAATCCTCACCAGAGGATATTTTCCCACTGATTTTTAGAGAAAATGGAAAAGAGATGGAAAGAGAGAACTATCAATGTGAGAGAAGCACATCCATGGGTTGGCTCTTGCAGGAGTCCTGACCAGGGCCCAGGCTGGGGAGGAGCCTGCAACCAAGATACCTGACCTGGCCCTGAATCAAACCCAGAAACCCTTGGCAACAGGCTGTGCTCTATCCACTGAGGAGCCAAACCAGCTGGGGTCCTTTTTAAATATATATATATATATATATATATATATATATATACAATTTTTTTTTTACTGATTTCTAAGAGAAAGGGAGAGGGAAAGATAGAACCATCAATGATGTGAGAAAATTATTGATTGGCTGTCTCTTGCACACCCCCGACTGGGGATTGAGCTCACAATCCAGGCATGTGCCCTGATTGGGAATCAAACTATGATCTCCTGGTTTATGGGTCAACACTCAACCACTGAGCGACACCAGCCAGGCACTTATCCTCTTTTTAAGGATGAGGAAACTTAGTCAGAGAGAGGTTAAATATAATTAGCTTAAAGTCACACAGTAAGGGTACAAATTATTTTAATGGAAATCATCACAAGAAGTCAAAACAGACTACAAATCTCTCAACCTGGCTTCCTGGTTTCTGTATGGTCCTACACTATAATGTTGGCAGTCAAACAGCCTCTGTCTCTTTTGTCTGAAAAAGAAAATGTTCTTATAAGGTGAATATTAGGCTTCCACTAACATCACATTGCCCTGAAGTGTGCCACATGCCTTCTAACTGCAAGAAAGGCTATAAAAGGGAGCAAGGGAGCAAAGGAGCAAGGGAGCAGTGAGTTGAGAATGAATGTGAGCTGGGTTACCCAACACAGAGTATCTGCAGCACTTACACTTCTTTTATGCACCTCAAATCTCTTGGTGGATTTCAGGTCTCATGAGTTGAGCTGAGTTGATATTTTAGCTTAACCGATTGGATACTATGTACTGTGAAATATATGCATACACAGATTCATGCTTACATATATTTGTTCCAGGAAAGTCAATGATTGTACTCATTTAATGGTATGTTATTGAATTAGAGGGAAAGTAATACCAGTAGTCCCCATGTTAGGAATCCTTCAATGGTGTGATGAGTGGTGTTGTTCTTAGAGAGAGCAAAGACCCAAAAGACCCAAATTTACAGAAACACAATACAGAATTTTAAGCTATGAACACCATAAGCAGACATTTGAAACAAATAACATTATCTCCATCACACCCTGTTGATAGGGCAAAAAGCTATTTAGCAATTACAATATGTTTCTTATAGGATTTTTGCACAAATCCATTGAGATGATGAGTATAAATTTCCTTATACAGTACTCAATAAATGTTAGCTATGGCTACTACTCTTATTTGTGTTACAGTGTTTGGTCAAGTACAATAGTAACTGCTTTATAGAAAATTATGTATTCCTTGCAACAATTTTATGAGCAGGCATTATTATCACTGCTTCACAAATGAGGAACTAAGCTTATTGACTTTAAATAACTTGTCCAAAGTAATATAACTAATAAATGGGGAGACCAAGACTCTAGTTTATATCAATCTGTTTCCTTTTACTTATCCCAATGATGGTGCCAAATAATCACCATCCAAGTTTGGTATTATTAGAGAAAAGGCCACAAGTAAAATTGTCACTTCCCTCTCGGCTATTCTTTACATCCACACCACCCCTATTCTATTATTTCCCAAAGTAAGGACATTAAAATTAGCATATCTAGCATATCCTCTTAAAAGGCCTAAATTTTGTCATATTTTTTATATCTGTTCCTGGTATAACATTAATCATGTTTGTCTTCCTCAAAGGATAGGAAATTTCAGGTATGAATAAATTAAATTTGTCCTGATTATCATGGTGATTAAAGTAGTTCTCAACTAGAAAAAAATTCTTTATTAAGTAAAGGAATTTAGCTCTTCAATAATCATATACCTGTCAAATGTTTTCTATTTGAATTTTATTTTATAAACATTGGGTGACCTGTGAAGGCAGAACTTAAGGTGGAGGCTGAGGAGGGATTTTAAGGACAACAGCTGTTTGGTGTAAGGTATAAGAAAGTAGTTTGATTTTTTAATGACTGGTTTGGCAGTATAGTGCATATGGCTGGCTATCAGTCCAGATATAGGGATTATGTATTTTTGTCTGCCAAAAGCATCTCCTCCTGATGAAAAAAGCAGGCTCCCCCCAACCCCCCTATTTAAGCAATCTTATCCTATGTAATCTATTTATACTACTAAAAGGGTAATATGCTATTTAGACTGGGTTGACTGGCCATCTTCAAAGACATCCAACTTCCTTCTGGACAAAGCCATGGTGGTGGGGGCCAAGGAGAGGCCATTAGGGGCAATCAGGCTGGCAGGGGAGGGCAGTTGGGGTGATCTGGCAAACAGGCAGAGAGGTTAGGGGCAATCAGGCAGGCAGGCAGAGGGATTAGGGGCAATTAGACAAACAGCCAGTTAGGGGCAATCAGGCAGGCAGGTAAGCAGTTAGGAGCCAATGGTCCTAGATTGTGAGAGGAAAGTCTGACTGCCAGTTTAGGCCTGATCCCACAGGATCAGCTGTCGGATAAATAGTGCTAACATTTATCTAACAGTAACATTTAAAAAAAAGAGAAAAAATGTGGAACACATAGGGGGTAGATCTAGAAAACTATGCACAGGGTCCATACACTGACAACTATAAGACTTTTCAGAGATATACTTTTTAAATATAATTAAATGGAGAGATATATTTTTTAAAGAATCACATGATTGATTATTGTTATATTTCAATTCTATTCAAATTGATCTATAAATTTAAAATTGTATCAAATACCAGGAGACTTACTGTTTCAAATTTTTCAAATTGATTTTAAAATCCATATGGAAATATAACATACCTACAGTAACCAAAACCATTCTGAAAACAGAGAACTTAGATGGAGAACTCATTCTATCTGATTTTAAGTTTACATAAAACTACAGTGACAAGACCATACAGTCTTGGCCTGAGAATACTATCAATGGAGAAGAACAGAAAGTCCAGTACATATACAGTCAATTGATTTTTTAAGAAAGCTGTCAGGTAAGTCAATCAGAATAGACTTTTTTTTTTCTATAAGTGCTACTGTACAATTGAACATCCATGTGCAAAACTAAAACAAAATTGAAACAATATCTCAACTTTTATTCCATTGTCTTGAATCATGTAAAATTTGCTAAAAAATATATTATAGATCTAAATGTGGACAGGAAACTCTAAAAGTTCTGAAAAAAATTAGATGTGTCTTAGGATTAGGCGAATATTTTTTCAGTTGACACAAAAAATACAAACCATAAAAGAAAACATTGGTAAATTTTAGTTTTTTCAAAAGTTAACAAATTTTTGCTCTTTGTAAGATACTGACTAAGAAAGTTAAAAGACAAATCACAGATTGGGAATAAATATGAGCAAAACATTTCTTATGAAGGATTTGTATTAGAATATATATCTAAAAAGTCTTAAAACTCAATAATAAGGTAAGAAACAATCCAATTAAAAAATAGCCAGATGGTTTGAATAGACATTTCACCAAAGATGATATACACATAATGCTTGCAAATATGTGCATGGGGTGAAATGCTCAACATCAATAGTTATTAGGAAAATGCAAATTAAAACTTCAGTGAAATAGCAATATATATCTTACTGGAATAACTGAAAATACTAAGTGTTAGTGAGAATTCAAAGCTGCAGAGCAACTAAAATTATCATTCATAAGTTGGTTGTAGAAAAACAAAATGGTAGAACTATTTCAGAAGAGAGCTGGTATTTTCATATGAAGTTGAACTCATACTCATTATTTTGTGGTAGTCTTGCTGAAGGCAGGATCAATCCCCCTTACCAAAAATTAGTTCAGAAGTCAAGCACCAAAAGAAAATGATAAAGTTTATTACTCATATAAGGAGGCTTCCTGGGGAGAGCAGGGCATGTGCCTAAGCCAGTCCAATATAACTTGAACAAAGGGAGGGATGACGGCTTTGTTTTTCTTGTTGACTGGCATACAGGACCAAGGTCATGGTGTCAGAATAATTTAAAATTCTCCATTGGCACCAAGGGAAGGAATACATGGGCTTTATTATGGTTTGTGGGGGGGAAAGTGGAAAAAGCAAGAAGGATGTGGATAAAGGGGTGCTGGTGAGCTTGAAAACTGTCAAAATAAAAAATGGAGTTAGACACTTTATTACACTTATAGTAAGACACAGCAGTCCCACTCTTAGATACTTACCCAAGAGACATGATTACATATAGTATATCTATCAAACCTACATGCAATGCTTATAACAAAAACCTGGAGCAACCTCAAAGTCCATCAACTGGCAAATCAGTAAACAAATTGCAGAACAAACATGCAATGGAATACTACTTAGTAATAAAAAGGAATGATTTATAAGTTCATTCAATAGGATGTATGAATCTGAAAAACATGCTGATGGAAGCCAGATACAAAAGGCTGCTTACTCTATATTACAATACATTACTTTTTTTTCTTCTTCTATTTTTAAATCATCTGCAGAAATGTTTTTGTTTTGTTTTGTTTTAGAGAGAGAGAAAAGAGGGAAGAGAGAGAGAAAAACATCAACATGATAAAAAAAAAAAAAAAATTAAAAAAAAACTTGGCCAAAACCGGTTTGGCTCAGCGGTAGAGCGTCGGTCTGTGGACTGAAAGGTCCCAGGTTCAATTCCGGTCAGGGGCATGTACATTGGTTGCGGGCACATCCCCAGTAGGGGGTGTGCAAGAGGCAGCTGGTTGATGTTTCTCTCTCATTGACGTTTCTAGCTCTCTATCTCTTTCCCTTCCTCTCTGTAAAAAAATCAATAAAATATATTTAAAAAAAAAAAAAAAAAAAAAAAAAAAAAAAACTTGGATCAGTTGCCTCCGGTACCAACATGGACTGGAAATCAAACCTGCAACCCTATGGTGCAATGGATGATGCTCCAACTTGACTGAGCCACCTGATAAGGACTATAATTACATTTATATGACAATATGGGGAAGGCAAAACTATAAAGACATAAATTAGTTAAGTGGTTGTCAGGGGCTGGAAGTAGGTAGAGGGAATTGATTCCAAAAGAAATAAGAAAACATTTTGGATATCTTGATTGTGGTGGTAGTTACATAGCTCTATATTTCTCAAAAGTCAACAAAATCTATTTTGGAGAGAAAAATGTTGATATAAAATTATACAGATATTTTTTAAAAGGTAGAAATGTATAAGATAAATAGAACTAATATTACTGCCTTTGAATTTCTAGATAACTAAACTCAGGCCTAAAAATCTAAATTGTCTGCTGAAAATAATCCAGGTGGGAAGTGGCAGAGGCAGGGCTTAAATTCAAATCACTGAACCTTCATTCTATGCTCCTTTGTGACATTTTTTTTTATTTATTTAATGCAAGCACATTTATGACCTTTCCTCATCAGAAATGTAATGTGAAAAGGATTTAGACTTGTTATGTCCCTCCAAGGGATCATATTAGGTCCATTCGACTAATAGGTAAGAGTTATAGCAAATTAAAAATTATCCTCTCAACTAATAACTCTGTACAACATTTTGTGTAATTTGTCAGTCATTAAGAAAAATCTATAGATAATGCCTACTGATTAAAATTAAGCTAACTTAATTAATAACAGACTGAATATAATTCCTTTTCTTAACATTTATGGATTTAAATTTAAACTGTCATGTTAAGGTGGTGGGATTAGGTGATCTGAATCATTTTTGGTTTGATTGTCAAGTATTTTAGTTGTAAAGCCTTGAGGAGAAAGAAATGCAGCTAATTACTGTGTGTACAAGGATAGCATAAACACCTACTGGCTGGGGCTCAATTAGAGCCCCTGAACTCAGGGGCAGACTTTAGTCCAGATCATATGAAAATAATAGCATCTTACATTTATAAGATCAATGACTGACAAGATAATTAGTATATCTGGTAATCAAGGTAACAGCTTTTGCAGATATAATTAGAGTGCATTCTTTTGCTTAGAATACATGCCAAAGGTGTTAAACTAATCTTCTGTACTTAAAGATGACGGCTGAATCTTAGGAAACTAATATATATAAGTTGCATTCCTCACTTCATAAACAGTGGGAGGCAATGAATAAATCAATACTAATTATGATTCTAATTTTGGAGTGCAGTTAAGACAAAGGAGTTCTCAGGAAGAGCATCCATTTCAATGCCCAAAACCCATTTAAATGTCTGACTGCACTGTCCTTTCCATCTAACTTATAGATGTGTATTGGAGACAAACTCAGGATATTTACCAATCACAAAGTTAGTCTGTCACCAACCAAAATGTCTGTGGCAGCTTGGTCTCAGAATCATATAAGCCTCCGTGGAGTCCTATAGTGGCTATCAGTTGCTTTTGCCTGCATTCCTTGTCTTTGAATACAGTGTCTTTACTTTTATTTGGGAAGTCCTCCTCCCCTGATAGAATGCAGTCTTGGTAGGCAATAAGGTTTATATTTTAACAATCCCTGCCAGAGATTGGATGCAAGACCTGTAACTATTTTCTGCAAGATAGTGACAGATCCAAGGATGGTCAAGTGAATTAGGCAAGGCCAAAAGGAGTATTCAGTTAATTGCACCCATTTTGGCTACTGAGCAAGAGTGCATATGAGAGGTAAGCCACTAAAGGGAAGCAGAGCTGAGGGTGTATATACAGAGAGAGAGATTGAGAGAGCACTTATGACATCATTTAACTTTTTATATCTAGGTATGACTAAAAGCCAGATTCATCCTTTGAGATTCCTAGTAATTAAGACAATTAAAACCAACATATTATCTGTTTGCTTAAACAAGCAACAAAAGAATCTTGAGTAAACCTTTGTTTCCTAATTTGTAAAATTGAACACAGAAATTACTGTTTTATAGAATTATTAGAGGCCCAATACATGAAATTTGCACAAAAGTAGGCCTTCCTTCTCCCGGCTCCCAGCACCAGCTTCCCTCTGGCACCTAGGACCCGGACTTCCCTCACAGCCCCCGCTTTGTCTAAAAGAACGTTGGTCTAATTAGCCTATTACACTTTTATTACTATAGATTGTAATTAAGACAATTGTGTTTTATCATGCTTTTAATATTTGTGATATAGGTGCTAATTTTATCTCTATTTTACAGATTATAAAACTGAAGCTTAGAGATATTGATATGATGTATTGGTCAAGGTAGATAGCATTAATTAATGTAAAAACAATTGCCAAACTTCAGTGGCTTCATACAATGAAGATGAATTGCTACCTCATATGAAAGTTTAGTTCTCATACAAAATTTAAGCTTCTCTCCTGGACAGCTTTCTTCTAAATGCTTTTGCAAGGTTCCAGCTTCCTCCTTACTGGGGCTCTGTTATCTTGTACCTTCAGTTACACACCAGTATGATCCAGCCAACAGGTAGAGATAGAGTCAAGGGTCCAAGCAGGTAGAAAGTCACACTAGATACACAACTATTTCAAATCAAAAGTGATACACAGAACTCCTACTCACGTTTTATTGGCTAAAATTGGTCAGAGGATACCATCTAGTTGCAAGAAGTCACTTAGTCTTTCTGTTTGCCCAAAATGAAACTTAAATGTAGCATTAAGATTTCTGTACCATAATCAACATTGGTTAATATGGGTGGGGCTTAGATTTCAACTTAAGCTGACTGTTGAATATAGGCCATTAAGCACTATGTTATGTTATATTAACCTTTTGTCAGCACTTACTAAGTCTATGTGACAGTACTAGGCATATGGAGGGTGTTTAATAAATGTAAGGTCTCTCCTAAGAAAGAAAGAAAGTGAGAATAAGAGATGGTGTTTTGAGTGCTGGTGGCATTGTTTAGATACTTGTTTAGTTTCTATATTTGCATGTATAATCCAAATTATATGCCACAAGTCTTCTTTGAACTTATATTTGAAATTGGCTTCCTTTGAAGTTTTCCCCAGCTGTTTATTGGAGGTTTTAAAACACTGCCTACCTTTCATAAGTCCATCAGGTTTTTCCATTCAGCTTCCTTAACTTGCCACACATTTGCCTCAGTGGGACTCTATGGGACTCTATGATGCTTAGTGGGCATACCAGTAATCAAAATTGAATATAGTTGGGAGGGGAAGAAATAATGTTATCTTATTATCTATTTCCCCCAAATATATACCAGCCCTTTTCTAATATCCCTTCAGCATAGGAGAGACTAGGTTATAACTTTCAATGTTCAAGGCCTTATGGAATGTTCAAGGATGATCAATTAGCCTAAAACTCCTGCCAAATCCAGATTCATTCTCGGGATTCTTATTGGTCAGCTCTTCATTTGCTTCATGTGCTGATTGCCTCCATCTCCCCTCCCCATCCTCCATCACTAGAAATGTTCCAAGCATCTCAAGGCCTTGGACCAGAGCCAATCTACATCAAAGCCTCCAAAAAATGTTTCTCCTTTCAGTGCAAGGCCAGCATGGATGTTCTTTCTAACCACTCCTTTTCAATAGCATACTGGAAATCTTAGTTAATGAAATAAGACAAGAAAATTTAACTTAAAATCTATAAGAAATAACACTGTCTTTGTTCACAGATGATATGATCTTCTAAGTAGAAAATGCGAAATAATTTTTAAAAACCTTCCTGGAACTAACAAAAGATTAAAGCAAGGTTATAGGATATAAGGTAATTAACATACAATTTTCTTTCCTTATACCAAAAATAAATGAATGGAATTTAAAATTTAAAATGCAATAACATTTATATTACTACCCCCAAAAGTAAAATACTTAGGTATAAATCTAAAAAATATAAATAAGCATATGTGGGATATAATAATCAACATAACTTGATGAACAAGAATAGATGCAGAGACAAATGGTAGGGGAGGGAGGTGGTTACAAAGCTACCAAAGGACTTGTATGCATACATATTAATAACCAATGGACACAGGCAGTAGGGCAGTGGGGGCTTGCCCAGGGTGGGAATGGCTGGGCGTGGAGGGTCAATTGGGAAAAAAAGAAGATCTATATAAAACTTTGGACAATATATATACAATCTCTATATGAAGAAAATTATAAAACTTTGATGAACAAAATCAAAGGACTAAATAAATAGAGATCTATTCATTGTTCATGAAGTAAGAAGATTCAATATTGCCAAGATGTCAGTTCTTCCCAACTTGATCTATATATTCAATATAATTTCAATAAATATCACAGCAAGTTATATTGTGAATAATGACAAATTGATTCTAGAGTTTATATGGAGAGGCAGAGATAGAATAGCCCACATGATATTAAAGAACAAAGTTGGAGGACTAACACTAGCTGATTTTAGTGCTAACTATAAAGCTACAGAAATCAAGATGGTATTAGTGAAATAATATACAAATAGATTAATGGAACAAAATAGAGATTCCAGATTAGAGTCACAAAAATATTGTTAACTGAACTGTGACAAATGATCAAAGAAATTAAAATGGAGTAAAGATATTTTTCGCAAAAAAAAAAATGGTGCGGGAACAACTGAAGATGCAGATGCAAAAATATAAACCAGACACAGACTTTCCACCCTTCACAAAAATTAACTCAAAATGAATCACAGATCTAAATGTAATGCACGAAACCATAAAACTCCTAGAAGATAACATAGGAGACAATCCAGATGACCTGGGGTTTGGCAATGACTTTGTAGATACAATACCAAAGATAAAATCCATGAACAAAAGAATTTATAAACTGAATTTCATTAAAATTAAAAATTTCTTCTCTGTGGAAGATACTGTCAAGAGAATGAAATGACAAACCACAGATTGGGAGAAAATATTTGCAAGAGACATATCTGATACAAAATCTGATAAAACTCTGGCAAGGATATAGAACTCTCATTCATTACTGATGGGAATGCAACATGATACAGTCACTTTAGAAGACAATTTGGCATCTTCTAAACTGAACATACTCTTAGCAAACATCCCAGCAAATGTGTTCCTTGGTATTTACCCAAAGGAGTTGAAAACTTATGTTCACACAAAACATGCACATGGATGTTTATAGTATCACATCTATATTTATAATTGCTAAAACTTGGAAGCAACTAAGACAGCCTTCTTTAGGCAAATAGGTTATTTGTCTAGACAATGGAATGTTATTGAAAGTAAAATGATCTATCAAGCCATGAACAAAAACCTTAAATGCATATTACTAAGTAGAAGATACCAATGTGAAAAGACTACATACTGTATGATTCCAGCTATATGACATCCTAGAAAAGACAAAGCTAGAGAGAGAAAAAAAAAAAAAAAATCAGCCTTTTCCAGGGGTTAGAGAGGAGGGAGAGATAAATAGAGCACAGATTTTTTGGCAGTGAAAATATACACTAATACTAAAACAATGTATATATTTCACTATACTTTTGTTCAAATATTAAAATGCACACCAAGAGAGAATTCTAATGTAAGCTATTAACTTTTGGTGATAATGATGTGTCAGTGTAGATTTATCAGTTATACCAAATGTGCCACAATGGTGGAGGATGTTGATAATGGAGGAGCCTATTATTGTTTGGGGGCAGGGAGTATATGAGAACTCTACTTTCTTCTCATTTTTGCTGTCAATTTAAAACTGCTTTAAAAATAAGGTGGTTTTTTTTTGTTTTTGTTTTTGTTTTAAGAGTGACATGTTCAGAGTATATTAAATTCAAATTTTCTTCATTCCTTGAAATTCTCCTCTCTAACACATAGACCTTGCTTTTTGGACTTTTAGTATTACTGTACTTTAGCAAATAAGTGAACCAACAAAAAAATGACCATTCACATAAAGATATTTTAAAGATTAATATGTAATTCTAATACATCATAAACCCAGCCCCAAAAGAGAGAACTTTCAAAGTCACCATTTTAGAATATCACTACAATCCTTCTTATATTCAACGAGAGGCCCAATGGATGAAGATTTGTGTAAGAATAGGTCTTCCTTCTCCTGGTTGCCAGCACCGGCTTCCTGCCAGCACCTGGGACCTGGGTCTTGGCTCTGGCCATCGCCTTCCGTCTTCACTCTGGCCCTGCCGCTCTCCTGTAGATCCCTTCATCCCCGTCCCCCTCTTGCAGGTGTCCCACCCTGACCCAGCAGCTCCATGCCTGTGCACGCATGCTGCCCTGAAGCCCAGAGCAGCCAGGAGGGGCAGAAGGCCTGTGTCATTGCCATGGTGACAACGCAAGCATCCTGGCCTGGCCCTACCATCTTTGTCACATCAATTTGCATATTTCCTCCTTATTGGCTGTGGTACCACCATCTTTGTCATAAGGTGATGGTCAATTTAGATATTCTGTCTTTATTAGATAGGATTTATTGCAAATAAGGTACTCACAATCTTAATCCATGGAACTCCTACAAATAAACAAACACAAACACACAAACACACACACACACACACACACACACACAGAGAGAGAGAGAGAGAGAGAGAGAGAGAGAGAGAGAGAGAGAGAGAGAGAGAGGATTTAACTTTCTAGAACTTATTTAATTTCTGTCATATTTTTCTACAAAAAAGCAGTTCTTGAGGAGATAACCCATTGATCAACATTTTCCTGAGCTGAATTCACCAATATGAGATGCCCTTCTGCAATCACAAGTAACATTGACTTTCAAATAAGTATTACTTCTTATGAATAAAAGTTACTTTCTCAACTGATGATGTTTCACATCTGGAAACACAATCAATTTTGGACTGTAATTTTATTTTCTTGTGTTTGTCATTAAAATTATGGTATCATAAAATGAGTTAGAGTATCCCCTCAGATAATTCATTAAAGGATTTAGGTAAGATTTGAATTATTTTTCCCTTAAATTTTTGATAGAATTTTCTAGAAAAGCCATTTGGAACTGGAGTTTTCTTTACAGAAAATTTTTTAATTATACATTCAATTTCTTTAAAAAATATAGGGCTATCAATATTTTCTTTTGTTGTTGTTTTGTTTTATTTTGTTTTGTCTATGTCAGTTTAGATAAGTTGTGATTTTAAAGGAACTTAACCATTACATAAAGTTGTTCAAGTGTCATTGTTATGCTTTTCATTCTCATGGAATCATTTATTACTGACACTGTTAATAATAGTACTCCTCCCTTATCCACCAGGGATATGTTCTAAGACACCCTTGTCCCCATCGGTTTCTGGAACTGTGGGTATCTCAAACCCTACATATAAAAAAGCCCCATGTTTCTCCTATATAGACATACCTTTTCACTTAAGGGAAGCACTTTATGGTGTCTCTTTGAAAAATCCAAATTTCCAACATCACTTCCCTTGCACTTTGGGGCCATTATTAAGTAAAATAAAGGAAACTTGGAACATAAGCATGGTGATACTGCCCCAGTGGATCTGATGATCAAGACAGCTCCTAAGAGCCCAATAGGTAGGGACTGTATACAGTAGATACCCTGGACAAAGTGATGGTTCACATCTAAATGGACCTGGGTTTGGGTGGCACGTGATTTTATCACCCTATGCAAAGTGGGTTTAATTTAAAAGTCTTGAATTGTTTATTTCTTGAATTTTCCAATTAATATTTTCAGACTACAGTTGACCATGGGTAAGTAAAACCACCAAAGAGCACAACTATGGATGAGGAGGGACTACTGCAATTGGTATCCTCTCTTATTTCCTCTCTTCTCATCTCCTTCCCCCTCTCCTCACACTATTATCACCTCTCGTCATCCTTAGAAGATGCGTCAATTTCATTACTCTATGCAAAGAATTAACTATATCAATTTTTCTCTTTTGTCTTCTTTTATTGATTTTCAGCTTAACATTATCTTCTCCTTCTTTCTACTTATTTGGGCTTACTTTACTATTTTTCTTAGCTTCTTAACTTGAACTTTTATTTTTCAAAAAGAATATTTAAAGGTATAAGTTTCTTTCAATGGTATGCTGCAGAGGCATCCCACATATTTGGATATGTTGAATTGTTATTATAATGTAGTTTAAAATGTCTCCTAAATCTATTTATTTTTCTTTGACCCATGGGTTATTTTTTAGTGTGTTACATAATTTGCAAATGTTTTAAGATTTTCCAAATGCACTATTGTTATTGATTTCTAATTCAAGTTTATTCTGGTCAAAGAACACATTCTCAACTATTTATATTATTTTAATTATTAAACTTTGTTATGTGGTTCAGGATATGGTCTATTTTGATAAATATTTCACATGCATTTAGAAAAAAAAATATTCTGCCATTGTTGGAAATAGTGTTCAATAGATAATTCTATTAAATTTATTAAGTATATTATTTAAACACTAGTGGCCCAGTGCACAAAATCCGTGCACAGTTGGGGGGTGGGATTGTTCCTCAGCCTGGCCTGCACCATCTCCAATCTGGGACCCCTCAGAGGATGTCTGACTGCCGGTTTAGGCCCGATTGCAATCTGGGACCACTGGCTCCAGCCTGCCTGCCTGATCACCCCTAACAGCTCTGCCTGCTGGCCTCATCACCCTCAACTGTTCTCCCCTGCCAGCCTGATCAATCCCAGCTGCCCCCCTCTGCCTGCCTCCTCACCACCAATTGCCCCCCCTGCCGACCTTATTGTCCCCAACTTCTCCGATTCCCGCCAACCTGATCACCCCCCACTGCCCTCCCCTGACAGCCTGCTCACCCTCAACTGCCACCCCTGCCAGCTGCTCACCCCCAACTTTCCTCCCCTCCTGGCCTGATCGCCCCTAACTGCCTCTTGCTTCGGCCCTGCCACCATGGCTTTGTCTGGAAGGATGTCCGGAAGGTCTCCTAGTCTAATTAGCATATTACCCTTTTATTATATAGATTCTTAATTTTTATTGTGTTCTTGTGTATTTGTTCTATCAGTTGCTAACAGAATGGTATTAAATTTTCCAATATTTGTCCATTTATCTCTTTAATTTGGTCCATTTGTGTTTCTGGTGGTTTGAAGCTCTGTCATCATCAGGTACTTATACAGTTAAGATTGTTTTATCTTGTTCATGAATTGACTCATTACTTAATGCTTTACTTAAGCTCTTGTATTACTCTTTGTATTAATACTTAATTTGTCTGACATTGATATAGCCATAAAAACTTTCTTGTGGCTATTATTTGCATGAAATATATTTTTCACTTTTAAAACTTATTTGTGGCCCTAAACAGTTAGGCTCAGTGGATAGAGCGTCGACCTGCAGACTGAAGGGTCCCAGGTTTGATTCTGGTCAAGGGACCAAGGACTTGTGTGCATGCATATGGGCCTAGCCAGTGGCTATGGACAATAGGAGGGTGGGGGAATATGTAGGGAGGAGTTTGGGATGGGAAAGGGAGGATGAGGACAATTATGTGATACCATAATAAAAAAAACAAAAAACTGAAAAACTGGATAAAATTAATATTGCAGAAGAAACCCGTAAATAAAAAGTAAAAATGATCTGTCAGGAAAAAATAAAAAATAAAAATAAAAAACACACCTATTTGTGTCTTTATATTTAAGATGATACTTCATAAGTAACATATGATTAGGTTTTGCTTTTAAAACAAATCCATTCTAATAATCTGTGCCTTTTAATTTTTAGAACCATTAACATGCAATATGGCTATTGATAATTAAGTTTTAATTATTGTTTCCTAAATATAATATCTTAAGTTGTGGTTAAGTCTACCATTAGATATTTGTTTTTTATATGCCCTATCTGTTCTTTGTTCCTCTTTCCTTTTTTGGATCAACTTTTTATTAATCAATTTTATTATCCCTATTAGCATTTTAGCTATATTTCACTATCTTAATATTTTAATGGACGTTCTCATTATAGCAATATGCATCCTTAACTCATAATAATCTAACTTTATCTAATACTATACCACTTAAGTATAATGTGAAAAATTTATATTACACTCTAATTTACCCCCTTCCTGTCCTTTGTGCAGCAGTTATTATTTATATATTATGAAGGCAGTGTTTATTAAAAATACATTTTGTTTTCAAAATTGAGCTATCAGCTGTTAAAGTGTGTATACATTTTTGGGGGACATTTTGCAGATATAGCATTACATTAAACACATAACCCAAAATAAATTGTGATTATTTTTTCTTTAATCAGTTGTCTATTAAGGAAAATTTTTAATTTAAATTAATTTACTATCACTTTTTATTCCTTCTTATATATACATGCAGTGGCTAGGTGGGGCTCACCTAATCACGTGAGCTCTTTAAAACAGAGAGTTTTCGTTAGTGAGCAGTGGAGGAGGAAATCAGAAAGATTCCAGGCATACAGGAGTTGAAACAGGGCTCCTGGTTTAAAAATAGATGGGCTACATGGAAAAAAACCTGAGAGTAGCCTCTAAATGTTGAGAACCAGCAAGGAAATTGGGACTTCAGTCCAAGGAACTTAATTCTGCAATAAGAATATAAGCTTGGAAGCTGATTTTTCTCCCAAGGTTCAGAACAAGAACTCTGTTCTGCCAGCACCTTGATTTTGGCCTTCTGGAACCCTCAGCAGGGACTATTCAGTCTTGCTATTATTGGGCTTGCAACAGAAAATAACTGTGAGCTAATCAATGAGTATTGTTTTAATCCAGTAAATATGCAATGATTTATTATGCAGCAAAAGTAAACTAATATAGCCAAGTCATAAAGATGAGCTACATGAGCAAGGCTAACAGTGGCTTTTGGCAATGGCCACCTGTTTGGTGTCTCAATAACACTAAACATTTCACATTTTACAAAATACCAATCTCTCTCTTCTACTATCCAAGACACCTAATGGGATGAACCAAAAAGTATGAATACCATATGTTGTCCAAAAAAAAGTCATCTCTTAATCTCTACCTGTCTTCCTTTATTCTGCCACATGTACACTTAAATTTACAATCAGCAGCATAAATGTGTCAATGTAATCTGGAGCTACACTGCCTGCTGAAGAGTCATTGAAATCTGAGTAGTGAGAAATGCTCCTTAGCAGTTAAAGACACAAAAAGTAAACATTGCTATTACACAGTGGTAATTTATTGGGAGTCCACTCAGAGAAACAGTTCATCTCCTTCCTAAGAGATCAATGGTCTGATTCTCAGGCACAAAGTTGACATGTGCTCGTACCTACATATTTTTACACAGATGTCTCAGTGTTGTAACTCAATATCTGCCTCCAGGGATTGTGTTGAACAATCTTCTGGTTTTAGCTAGACTGCTGTAGAAGATGATCCTTAATGAAAACCCAGGAGCACAGAGGCATTTTAAAAAACATTTTAAAAAGCATGTTTTCTTCTAGCATCCAGCTGTATCATATAAACAGTGGTCTGGAAACATAATTGTGATCTCCAGAGGCTTGCTTCAAATTTCTCTGCTCACTTAACACTGTGCTCCACATGCCCAAGACAGCCTGGCGAAGATGGATGGGTATCAAGAACAAAGATTTTGCATTCCAGCAAATATAATACCCTGTTTCCCCCAAAATAAGACAGTGTCTTACATTAATTTTTGCTCCCAAAGATGTGCTAGATCTTATTTTCAGGGGATGTCTTATTTTTCTATGCGCTAGGTCTTATTTTCGGAGGATGTCTTATTTTCGGGGACACACGGTAGGTATAGATGCCATTTAATAACTGAGAAAATAACAGCATCTATGGGTCTCAATTTTCTCATTTGTCTAAGAAAAAGAATAAATTTATTGCACAGCCAAGATGAGGATTACTTAAGCAACTAAGTACAGAGCGTATCACTGTTCTGATCCAATACATAGTGCCTATTTTATTAATATTTTTTTCTGAAGTCTAGTTCATTTGATCTCTCCAGTACATTCAAAATTTACCAAAAAAAGAATTTATACTTACTAAAATTTTTCTCTTGATGTTATCATTTCTTCAGAACCCTATTGCTGTTTGTCAAAAGTTCTTTATTCATCACTAAAGAATTTATATTAAAGTCACCAGTCTGAGTTAAGGACACTCTCTATAATGAAGCCTGAGTAGCTTAAAGTGGATCTGAAAAGGTATTTTAAAATCAATCCTCTAGCTGTTAATGGGGCGATTTAGCATTTTCAGTAGCATTTTATTAGTTTAGACAATAGGAACCACATTATATTAAAATTTTTTCTATATTTAAGTTGCTGCAACCACTTTATAAAAAAACTTTGGTCAGCCGAAACCGGTTTGGCTCAGTGGATAGATTGTTGGCTTTTGGACTGAAAGGTCCAGGTTTGATTCCTTCCGGTCAAAGGCATGTACCTTGGTTGTGGGCACATCCCCAGTGGGAGGTATGCAGGAGGCAGCTGATCGATGTTTCTCTCTCATCAATGTTTCTAACTCTCTATTCCTCTTCCTTCCTCTCTGTAAAAATTCAATAAAATATATTTAAAAAATACTTTGTTCAGCCCTAGTCAATTTTGCTCAGTGGATAGAGAATTGGCCTACGGACTGAAGAGTCTTGGGTTTGATTCTGGTCAAGGGCACATTTGGTACCCAGTGAGGAGTGTGCAGGAGGCAGCCAATCAATGAGTCTCTCTCATCATTGACATTCCTATCTCTCTCCTTTTTCCTTCCTCTCTGAAAACAATAACAATATATATATTTTTAATTTTGTTCAATAGTAACCACTTTTATAACAATACAGTGGTATTCATTTTCCAGGCTTTACAGTGGCCAACAAATGTTCTTTTTATACATGAAATCCATATTTACCTAGGTAGATTTTATAAGGGTCTAAACTAGGCCACTCAGCATTTTACAAATTCAAAGCAAGATTCCATTATTTATTCTAAATGCTTAGAGGAAGGCAGTCTCCACACAAGTAATCTGCTGATTAGTTTGAGTATGCATATCAGAAGCCAGCAAACTCCAATTTGCATTGAATGCCAGCTGCATAACAACTTATCAGAGAAGCCCAGATATGAGGGTAAAGAAATATCCCTTCCTTAATTATGAGCATGCGTATGCCAGTGCAAACCCACATTAGTATGCCTGAGCATTCTGAGATAAGTTAATGCTATTAAGATTCATTACATATTCCTAATACGCATACCAATGACTCTTAGTGGTAATATGTTAGATCCTGAGCTCCAGGTCTGTGATGACAAAGTCCAGTGAAAATGGAAAGAAGTCCTAAATAAGGCTTTGCAATATTTTACAAAAGATATTTTTGGTGATTGCACATACAAATTCAATGTTAATGTCAGGCAGTCTTTATTAATTATCATATTAAAAACAAACCAAAGGCTTTCTTTTTTGTATGTAGGCATCTAAGATTTTTGTATTAATATAAGAAGGAAAAATTGAAGCAAAGTAAAGAGCAAACTGTTGAGCCCTGGTCGGGTGGCTCAGTTGGTTGGAGTGTCATCCTGTACACCAAATGGCTGCAGGTTAGACATATGCCTAGGTTGTGGGTTCTATCCCGTCAGGATGCAGCCAACTGATGTTTCTCTCTTACATTAATGTTTCTCTCTTATTATCTCTAAACAAATCAATAAAAACATATTCTTGGGTGAGGATTTTTTAAAAAACAACTAAAAATATTGCAAATTGTTGAGTGCCTACTTTGACTTCACACCTACTTTATTTGGCCAAGATTTAAATTTGAATGACATTAGGTGGCATTTACACTGTCCACAACCTATTACTTTTATACTTTACTTATATTCATTTATATTATCTGACTGGCCCTAAAAGGCATTTGAGCTTGAGACTTCAGTTCTAAATGAAATCTCAACCAGAGGCCAAAAAAGAAAGATGGGCTAGGCAAGTGAATTGACTCTGAATCTTTTGTTTATCTGCCATGCCAAAGTCTGACAAAATACAAATGCAGGACTCATTTGACTTGAGAGACTTACACCTTGGGAGATGTTTTGTTTTGGGGGACAGAAAACAAGAGTTTTATTCAGCCATTCATTTAATTATCTAGTAATTCAGTTTACCAATATGTATTAACTGCTTAGTGGGTACGACCATTGGGATACAGCAATGAGCAAGAATAATACTATCTTCTAAGATTGTCATAATGCTTGCAAATCTTATAATGCATGTAAATTGGGTACAAATCTTGTTCTTCTTTTTACATCCCTTGACTCTCCTTTTCTCTTTCCCTTGGTCAGCATCTCACCCTGCCAAATAGCCCCTAGAAGCTAGATGAAATGCCATTCCCTAAGGATCAGGCTTGCTAAAGGAAACCAAGGTGTTAGATAACACTACCTGGAAATGTGAGCTTCTCCCTGTGAAATAAATTTCACCATTGGGAAATGAATGATAAAATGGACCTACACAAGTAAATTTCTCTTTCTCTCTTCATGGACTGCTCCAAGGTGCAGTTCTTCTTTAAAAATCTAGGAAAGTCCCATATACCAAGCAAATACACCTGCTACATGACTTGCTGATGTAGTGACTGACACATTAAAATGGTTTCATTTCATTGTGTGTTTTTTTTAAACTTTTCCTATGTCACTTTTCTTTCTTTCTTTCCCCTTTACTGCTCTGGGCTTATGTCTCTCAAAGTACCAGCATGATCTTGGGCAAGTCATCCAGTCTTTCTGAGCTTCAAGAATAAAATTGAGCCTGGTCAGTGTGGCTTGATGGTTGAGCATTGACCTATGAACCAGGAGTTTACCATTTGATTCCTGGTCAGGGCACATGCCCAAGTTGCCCACTTGATCCCCAGTGTGGGACATGCAGAAGGCAACCAATCAATGATTCTCTTTCATCATTGATGTTTCTATATATATTCCTCTCCCTTTCTCTCTGAAATCAATAAAAATACTAAGAAATAATAAAATTGAATAATTTAAAGACCTTTTTCAGTTCTGACTTTAATTAGAGTTATACAATTATCTGCAAGAATACCAAAATCCATTACTTTGCAAAATTGTCATGTTCTAGAATTTTTTTCTTTTGCTTTTTACTGTTCTAAGACTTTTAAAGTATCATATTGGAACAGATTTTTTTATTTTTATTTTAAACTTATAAAATCAGAAATAGCTTTCTCTTTCTTAAAGAGCATTTCTGGCTGAAACCGTTTTGGCTCAGTGGATAGAGTGCCAGCCTGAGGACTAAAAGGCCCCAGGTTTGATTCCGGTCAAGGGCATGTACCTTACCTTGATTGCAGGCACATCCCCAATAGGAGGTGTGCAGGAGGCAGCTGATGTATGTTTCTCTCTCATCGATGTTTCTAACTCTCTGTCTCTCTCTCTTTCTGTCTGTCTCTCTCTCTCCCTTCCTCTCTGTAAAAAAATCAATAAAATATGTTTTTTAAAAATAAAAAATAAAGAGCATTTCTGATCCTCAATGACTATTTTGCATCTCAATTTTTTTTAAAAAAAAAATTACATTAGGAAATTTCTAAATGAGCTACACATTTCTAAACATTTTATAATTTTATGATTCTATTTGGACAGTCTTCTGTTTAAACAGTATTTTTAAAGGAAGGCAAGAAATTACCATTTATTGCGCCAAAAAATGTGCTAGGGACTAAGCAACTTACACAGCATACATTATTTCCTGTAGATCTTATAAACACCCTGGAAGTTAGAAATTATTTTCTATATTTTAAAGTTCAGGAAATTAAATTATGAGGGAATAATAAATTGCCAAGTACACACTGCTAATAAACGATAATCAAAGGAGAAAAGCCATCCCAAGCCCAAACTCTCTCAATGAGTATATTGTCTTTTTACTTTAATCTTTGTAACCTCACTCTTCTTTACTCCATCAAAACCTATCCAGCGACCACAGCTACACAAATTTAATACTCTTTAAATATTAAAACTTTGCCTGTGTGGTGAAACATTTAGAAAGTTGGAATATCTCAATTGTCAGGGGTAATCAACAAGTTTTAAAATGCTGTAATTCCATACATTACAATAGATACTACAATTTCACTCCCTACATTTCAACTAGTTTAATATTCCATTCACTGTAATCATAGCAGCCAGCAGTGTCTATTAACCATCACATCCACTCTGCCAAATACCACTATAAAAGATGTCCACAAAATATTTCTGATATCTCAAAAAAGACTAAAAGACTTTTTCATTTTCAAAGAAAGTTTTTAATATATTCAACTTCACTTTTATCACAGCTTATTTTATTGTATTTAAATAATTTAAAATTGGTAAAGCACTCATGGACTAAGTGTATGCTAACCAAAATATGAAATTATAGCCATGTGTCATTCAATAACTTTAAGAAGTATGGCATGAAATAGAAAATTGAATCTATGTTTGTATTATATAAACTGAGAGAACATTTAACTCAGGTTTTCATCACTAAATTAACAATATATCAGAAAATATAATTAAAAACTTCCCCCATGGAACAATTAAATAAATTTATGGGGGAAAATTTTACACTAAGTATTAAATATAATGAAACATTATATTCAGTATTCAATTTAATGAAGCATAGGTTAAAGAAATAATATCTCAAAAGTAAAATAAGCTTACATTTCTGTGCCAGGCTTTTATACATCGATTTAATTCTTTTAATTTTTAACTTAAAAACTGGGTCTAAACAATGACTAATTAGACACTCTGAATGACCTGGTTAAAAGATTGTTGAAAACCTTCATACTATTGCATTTTCAACTTATTTCAGTCATTCAAATTTTCACTGTCAAAAATTTAACGTGAGGTTGAAGGATAGGTAAAACATGAGCAAAATATCTATGGTACATTTTTAACAGAAAGCAAGGGGCCTCATGTACTAAGCTAAATAAAAGCAACCAAATGACCTGAAGTGGTCCTTAAAAGCTCAACCTAGAGTTGTATTTTCATATTCCACTGATTTCACTATTATATCGCTAGATGGTCAGATACCCATATCAAGACAGAGCCCAGATTTGGTCTTTCATTTGGTGGGGAAAATACAACTATTTTTAAAGTGCTCTATTTACCAAAGACCTTCCCATTACTGCCCTGCTCATGGTGCCCTAAGTGTGTTATCTATTTTGCATATTCATAACAGCCAGAGGCAAAAATAAAAAGAAAAGTCCAAAGCAGGCAAGATATCTTCACAGGCTTATACCTCCTTCCTACATTTTCTCCCCAACCATCAGCACTCCGGACCCTTGGCTTCCCTCTAGCTTTATATGAGCACTAGGGACCCGATGCATGAAATTTGTGCAAGGCGCTTGCCCACCCTCCCACCCCCACTCCACTGCAGCTTCATCTTGGAAGGTCATCTGGAAGGATGTCCGATCTAATTAGCATATTATGCTTTTATTATTATAGATCTTATTTCAGCTTCCCCCTTTAGTCTTTGCCAATCAAGCCATGACACCTGATTAGAAGAGGTGGGAAGGTTATTTATTCATAATACACAAATGGATATAACGATTCACTTATTCAGTTATTCAACAAACATGTGTTGAGTATTCATTTTGTGCCAGGCACTATGCTAGACACTAGGAAAATATCACCATAGTAAATTTGGCAAACACAATAGTAGAAAAGACAGGCCAAAGGTCAGTCACGCAAAATCCCACTTTGTTGCATTTTTAAAAAGACTAATCCGTGCATTGTTAACCCAAAGGAACAGAACCCGAATAGATAATTTTAAGCAGAAATATAAATATTTTAAATAAGAATGACTCTCCTAGAACACTCAAATCCTAGAGCACACACCTTTTTTCCCACTCAGATCAGTTCTGAACACAGCATACAGATTTTTCAGCAACATGTTAAATGAAACTTTTCCTGTTACCTTGGAATTTGAGACTAAGCCCTAAGCAGGAAAAGGGGCAATAAATATCCTTACATTATAAAAAGCAGCTGCTAAATACATCCCTGTGAATTATTAAGGGTTGACACAAATCAGGGCTCACCTCCAAATACTCCAAAGAGCCCATATAAAGAATAGACCAGCAACTCCAGGGGGAAACATCCAGATGTAGTAATTACCAGCTCTTAGGCACACTTTAACTCTTCTTTCATTCATGGGGTAGAGTGGAGAATGGTATTTCCTTCTAAAGAAAATAAAGAAGGTTCTGAAGACGACTCATAACAATTGGGAGTCAAGAAAAGAAGAGGCATATTTCTCTTCATTGTGAGAACTGCAAGCTGCAGCTCAAATGCAGCTGTGAAGCAATCCTGGGAGAGTTTGTCATGTCACCCTTGAGCTTTGGAGGCAACTGGGCCCCTTGAAACTGGTGTCTGCCTCTATCTTCAAAATTCAAGATGGGAGATTGGCTGGGGCCACTGTGCAAAAGGGGCAGCCTGGGATCAGCCAGCCCTAAAGGGTGTCTACAAAATTCAAGTCATCTGGAAGGCACCTGTGTTCATTTCCTGTTGCCACCGTAATAAATTCCACAAATTGCATGGTTTAAAACAACACAAATTTATTTATCTTAGAGTTCTGGAAGTCAGAAGTCTAAAATAGGTCTGCAGGGCTGCTTTCTTTCTGGAGGCTCTTGGGGAGATCTGTTTCCCTGTCTTTTCCAGCTTCTAGAAGCTGCCTATATTCCTTGGTTCATGGTCCCTTGCTATATATTCACAGCTAGCAGTGTAGCACCTTCTCTCCTCTTTGACCTCAGTTCTGTCCTTCTCGCTATGGCTCCCTCTTATAAGAATCCTTGTGATTACATGGATTCTTGGAATTACTCAGGCTAGTATTCCCATATCAAGATTCTTATCTTATTCACATCTATGAATAAGATACCATGTAAGGTTCCAGGGATTAGAAAAGTGAATGCCATCCTATTAAAAAAGGAGGCTTGTTGCTTTATAGAGACCCTAGCAGGAAGAAGTGTAAATGTATAACACTGGTAGATAGGGATGGGGGAAGGGGGTGCATTTCAAAAGAATCAGGAGAACATGGCTCAAGTCAGAGTTCTGAGGACTTCTAAGGCACTCTCTAGATGTGTCCCAAGAAGGAGCCAACATCTGGACCTCTTCCCCCAGGGGTAATGATGTTCAATTCCAATAGCTCCAAGCAAGTCAAGACTTCCTTTAGTATGCCTTCTCTTCCCATGACCCTGGAAGATGCAGGTATGATATTTGTGGTTGGAGTCAAGGACAAGAAGGAGTAGGAGAGCAAAACAAACCCTGCCCCTGTGGTAGGTTAGGCCTAAATAGACAGGAAGTGAGAAGTTGTGAGTTAGTATGAGATTAAAATTTTGATTTAGAAAACACTGAAACTTATATTTCCCCAATATGAGTCTTCATTAATAGAACACAATTGTTCTAATATTAGAAAAGTATGAATTTTGCCTGCAAGGCAACCAAGGGGTAGAGGGAAGAAGGAAAAAAAAAGATCCAACAGAGTATGCTTGACGAGTAAGGTTGGAAGATAATTAAGTTCTTTCTTATTTGTGTAACACAAATTTCAGTCTGTTCAATAAAGTGGTTATAATGATGTTGTTTGTATATTTATTACATACGTAGACAAGTCATTGGTTTTTATAAGAGATTTTTTCTGTCTCTGATTTCTGTATGATCCTGATTAGAGGCACTCTTTACTTCAAAGGCTGTGCAGTTCCACCAATTCTATACATATAACAGCAACCTGCTCGTTCCAGATTCATGTGCACGCCTAATTATTCAGAGCATGTTTAATTCTCTAAATGCATTAACTGGCACTGGATTGACACCTTCTATGTTGTTCAGTAGTTGTTACATTGGCTTCTAAATTATCTCAGCTTGGCATTACAGAGATAATCTGTCACTAATGCAAACTTGTGTATTTACAATATTAGAATCTCTGTCTTGTTATTTTTTCATTACTACTGTCTTTTCTGTCTCCCTCATTACCATACGTATTGTTTCATTCTTTACATTTTGAATGCTATTATCTTTACGACTGTCAGTGAGGCATTCTGAGATAATGATGCTGTGAAAAGAGAATTATCTAAATATGAATCTTCCTGCTCATGCTCAAATAAGTTATTGTCTAACGCTTCCGATGCTTCTTCTGGGTCCTCATTAAGATACTCATGGCCTAGGGGAATTATGGAGCATCAGCTGCCTTTGTCTCAGGATCTGAAGTACAGAAACAAAACTAAAGATAGAGAAACTGACCAAGACTTGAAGTGAAGGACTTTGCTATAATAGGAACAGGGAATGTAAAAAATATTCAATGAAATGTGTATTTAACAACAATAGCCTTGAAAAAGAATAGTATTTAAGAATCTAAAGGTAAAGCAATGATTGAGATAAATATAAAATAGATTATAAGTATTTTGTTTTGATTTGGAGATTACCTGTTCAAAAGCAGATAATTGCCAGGGGATTTAATCCAATGCCTATGCTTTAAATACCAACTATATTTATAATGTTTCTATCTCTGGCCGCTTCAAGTTCAAATCCCCAATTTTTAAAATTTGATGTCTATGCCTAGCTGTCTATTGGCATCTCACACTTAACATGACTAATATAGAATTATTCCCCCTAAAAAAATCTGTTTCCTGCCGAAACCGGTTTGGCTCAGCGGTAGAGAGTCGGTCTGCGGACTGAAGGGTTCCAGGTTCGATTCCTTTCTCGGGCATGTACATTGGTTGTGGGAACATCCCCGGTGGGGGTGTGCAGGAGGCAGCTGGCCGATGTTTCTCTCTCATCAACGTTTCTGGCTCTCTATCTCTCTCCCTTCCTCTCTGTAAGAAAAATCAATAAAATATATATTTTTAAAAAATCTGTTTCCTTTGTCCCTTGGCATCCAGTATCAATACACACCATTACCATGTGTTCTACAAGAATGCAGAAATCCCTCCAACTCATCTTTTACTCTCATTTCCATCTAATTGATGAAGTCCTGTGGGTTCATCTTCAAAACCCATCCCGAATCTATCTACTGCTCTCCATCTCCACTGCCACTACCCTTGCTAAGGAAATCGTCATCTTAATGGGTACCACCTCCCAATGGGGAGACCAGCTTCTACTCTTGCCCCTCTGCCCACAGAGTAAACTTTATAAGTTGTGCATCATGTCATGTCACTCTCCTGGTTAAAGTCCTAGTAGCTTATCATCAAACTTAGAATGAAATCTATGCCGCTGACCATGCCTGCAAAGCCCTGAATGACTTGCTCTTGCCTGCCTCTTGGAACAACTCTCTGCTCACTTCTCCAGCCACACTGGCCTTCTTCCAAGTCATCTCTGCCTATACTCCCTGCACACATCGACCCCTCTGTCTAGAATATTCTAAGGTCCATGAGGGCAGGAATCTTGACTCTCTTGTTCTCCTCTGCATATGTAGTGTCAAGAATAGTGTCTGGCGTATAGCAGTCCCTCAATAAATATTCATAAATGAGTGAGTGACTAGAACCCAAATTATTCATGACTGAGTGTCAGAGGCCCACACTGTCAGCCTTCTTAGGTTGCTAAGTAGACTAGCCCTGTCTTACTTCCTGAATGTCTGGGAGGATACAAATAGGAGATTCAAGGCCCATGTAGTGATAGGTGCTCAGTGATTATGTAAAGCCCATATCTCAGGCTCTGCCCTGCTGTTACCATCATAGTGAGAAATCAATGTACCAGCTTCTGTTCTATGGTGGAAAAGACCACCCCATTCTCTCTGCCACTGGGCCCAGAGTCTCCCTGCTTCAAATGCTTCTCTTTGGCAAAATTATCTCTACAGACTGCTTTCTCTACAGGTTTCCCAGCCATGGTCAGATTAGACTTATTCTCCTTGGGAACCATCAGGAACACTGTTCAGTGAAAAGATAGAAATGTCTCACTTTCAGTACTATTGCCTCACTATGTTGTGGTGATCAGAGGAGTTCAGCTACAGATTTTTGTTTATTTTTGAGAGGGATTAGATAAAGGAAGGAAAGTGGGTGGTAGAATGTGCCTCAAAAATATCCCCCAAAGCCTTACTTAACCTTCTTGACCATTTTAATGCCAAAAACAAAAACAACAAGAGTGTGCCCTTGGCTCTTAAAGCTGGTGTTGCCCGGACACGATATCTGTTTGCCTACAGATGAAAAAAAAAAAAAAAGTAAAAATCAATGCTGCCTTCTACAATACCACCAAGACCCAGGAGGACGAAAGATAATGAAGAGTTATTGAGCTGTTTCCTTGGGGGAAAAATGTAATCTTAAATCATACTTGTGAAGTTCAAAAAGTAGATCAGAATATGGCTCAGTTATGTTTGCACAGCAGTTAATTTGTATTATAAGATTAATAATACAGAATAATAATATAGAATATAGGATGATTTTGCAGCTACAAATTTGTTTCAATAATTTACAAATCTGTAAACTTCTCAAAGAATTATCTTTCTGAAAACATTAATTTAATCAAAAGATATGATTAACCATGTGCTTTTCAGGTAGATATAAATTGTTTTTGCAATAGAATTGCTGTTACGAGCATTTATATTTAGCAATTACTTGGGGCCAAAAACCATTGCCTGTGCTTTCCATGGGTTTACTCGTGTACCCCTTACAATTCCCTGTGAGATAGATAACAAGACATGTCTACCTTCAGAAGATAAAGAAACAGGAGCATAGAGAGTTTAATCTGTTGCCCACTGGTACTCGGCTCTCAGTAATTAGCTGGGTTTCAAACTCAGGCTGTATTTTCTCTAACTACCAAACTTTGACACCTATACCCTACTATCAATGGTAGTAAAAGGTGAAATTTACTGAGCCTTCCCTTTGTTCCATGGTACACTGCAGGTATTATATCACCAAATCTTCTCAACAATCCTGGGGTGGAGAAACTATTATTATAAACTTTGTTTAACACTGATGATGGTATGATTTTTATGGAAAGATTTTCCATATTACTCACTGGTAGAAACAGCTCTCCATTTTAGTACGTTTTGCAAAGCATGATCAGCCTTTGGCAACTCAGTTCACAACCCTATTTCTTCAGTGGCCCAATACAAGGGTCTAGAATGCCAGCTACATGCCATTTCCACTCCTTTGTTATGTGACCTCTATTTTTTTGCATCTAGAAAAACGTTAACACTTTTGTTCTCAACTGAGGCAGGCATAATTTTAAGATCATGCTTGTTAATCTTCTAGCTATGCGAGCCTATCCGTGAGGTTACATTTCTCATTCCAGCCAGCATTAGGACTGGCTGAACTCTCCAAGAGAAAGCCTGTCCCCACCCAGGAAGCTCAATAACAGCTCATTCTATGAGGCCTACAAATCATAAAATATGAGTCCCTTCTTTGACTAAATTAATTGGACCACATCACAGGAATACCAACAAAGGCCTTTCATAGCTATAGCCGGTGAATCCTTCTCAAAGCGAAGCCTGTAATACTCTGTTATTATTCCACAAGTAATCAATTCATGGAGGCATCAATCTTAATAGAATAGTAAAGAAATCTCTGGAACCAACAGAAGAGAAGAGGGAGCTTCATCAAGCAGCAGTAACAGGGTAATTTAGCAACAATCACCATGAACAAGACATGCAGGCATAAATATGAAGGTGGACTATTAAGTACTAAAATTGGGACTTGTTAATTATAATCAAATAAGAGTTAACACCAATTATTTATGATACAACAGGCACTGTTC
Organism: Pipistrellus hanaki; assembly: GCF_964339955.1. NCBI lineage: Eukaryota > Metazoa > Chordata > Mammalia > Chiroptera > Vespertilionidae > Pipistrellus > Pipistrellus hanaki. The sequence continues at coordinate 30,164,229 of NC_140510.1, forward strand.
TAAATACTTTAGATGCATAATTTCACAATAATGCATAGGGGGAGCTACTATAATTACTCTCATTTTACAGATTACTAAACTGAGGCTTAGATAGGCCAAGTAAATTGTCCAGGACTGTGTAGCCAGTAAGCAGGAGAGCCAAGTTTGAGCCCAAGCATTCTGAGGCCCACATATATTTAGTCTGCTGTGTTTTGTCATCCTTCAGCTGCATGGACTTGTAGCACAACACAGGCTAGCCACGTTGAACCTTATGCAGTTCTCTCAGCACAGAAGGCACCTTCCCACCTGAAACTATTATTATAGTTTCATGTAGCTCCCCTCTATCTGAGATATCTACCCTTGCCAACTCCTGTTTTAGTAAGATCTAGATTAAATGGCACTTTGAGAAGGTCACCATTATGCCAGCCACCCTGCACCCAGGATGCTGCCTGTGTCATGGTTAGATGCCCTTTCTTTGGCTTAAAATACATGATCCATTGTAAACAAAAAAGGAAAAGGGAGTCAATTAGGCAACATGGGACTGTAAAGAATGATAAGGAGAACACTGATAATGTAGAGCTGACAGGGTCTTATACAGGAAAAGAAAAATCTATATTCACCTAACTATGGTTAAGCACCTTTGAATTTTGAGTATCTGAACTGCCAAATAATGTTTATAATATTTGCCTATTTTACAAGTGCTTAGAGCTGAAGCTCTAGTGAAATAGGCATCCATTATTTATTTATTAGAGCCTTTTGACAGTTTATAATTGTCCCTTTTTCAGTCCATCTTAATTGCAGCAAACCAAAAAGATCATATTATAAAGATAAGCTAAAAGATATTTTCCTTTCCTGGTGTAGGAGGAAAGCAACTGTATGGAGGCCTCTGGATAATAAATAACTTCTCTACCTCCTGCATTTCTTGGCAGGCTTGTGAAATATTTATTGCATTTCTTTCCAAAGGCTTAAAAGTATCTTTCTCCTCCGGAGAATATTATTCTGTGACCCAATGCATATTCCACTGATGCCGACTTCAGCTGTGTTTCCATCCCCTGCCCCCTCTCCTAACCCCTGTCTTTCAATGTTGCCTTTGGGTTAACTTCTTCTGACAATTTTTGTTTCCTTTCATTTAAGTTGTTACACTCCATATGGCTCCTCTTTCTTTGATGTGGCCCAGAATGTATTATGAAGCACAGAACACAAATTCTGCAGTGTAATGGTTCACCAAGGAATCTCTGCACCATTCTTCCCAGTTTAGCTCTTAATACAACTCTAAAAAGATGGAGAAAATCTAGACAAATAGAGGGGAAAATTAACCTTTAATTATGAATTTGACTATTCTGTGTCAGGCACTATGGTAGTTACCAAGAATAAGTCAGTGAAAAAGTTTGTCCTTTACCACAGTGCTTATAGTTTAGCCAATGTGACAGGCAAGCACCTGAACTATTTCAATGCCACATAAAGGGAATAATCAGAAGCATGTTTATCATTGTGTCCTTAATGATCTACCTCTGAGTCACAGGGGTAGGAGGTATTCAGGCAGAGGAATGGCATGTTTTGTGCTTTTTTAAAAAAGCATAACATTGCCACATGTCAGTGAAACTGCAAGAGTTTGTGGTACAATTAGATCATGAGTGTGGCAGTGCGCAGCACAGAGCTACAGAAGAGAGAAAGAGCAGAGCATGAAGGGCCCTATATGACATGGGGATAAATTGACTGCAGACAATGGCAGGCCACGCTAATGTCTAAGCACTGGAGTGATGTGACTTTTGTCCAAGTTCCACTTTAGAAAGATCGCTCTGGCTACAGTATGAAAGATCAATGTATGAGAGGCTGTCCCGTGAATGAAACATATCCAAACAGATGGGTTTATACAGACTCTTCTCTAAAAGTTACAAAAAGGAAAAACATAATAAAAGTAGTATGAAGCCAGAAGAACAGAAAAAAGGAAAGGAAATAGAAGAAGGAAAGAAAATAGTCTTTTGAATTAGGATAAGTCAATGGGAGAGTATTTAAGCAGTGTGGAGAAAACTGAAATCTAAGTGCCTACAAGGTGGGATGTGAATGAGGATCTGACTGAATCTCAAAGGGAACACTAGACTCAGGAAATAGAGATTCAAGGTTTCTGAGTCGGTGGGGGAGAATGGTATGGCTTAAAATAGGAGGATTGAATGAAAAATTTAAGAGGAGTAATTAGATCCCAAGTATCCTCATCAGCTCACGTGGCTAGGCAACTCTGTTCTCTGGGAAAAGACCAGATGTTTATTCTGTAGAGAAATGGAAGCAGAAATGGAATTGCTCTAAAACCAGCACCACATGGTTTAGGAAAAGGTGGGTGTGATATGCCATTCAGAAAACAAAGCAAATAAATGAAATTCTACATTCTGAATGCTGAGAACTCTCTAGTTTGATTCACAGAATACTGGAGAATAGAGCACTTCCCAGAGAAATTAGCTAGTCTAGAGAAAACAAATGCAGTCGTTGACAGTAGTGATCTTTGAGAGAGACAGAGAGAGAGAGAGAGAGAGAGAGAGAGAGAGAGAGAGAGAGAGAGAGAGAGAGAAGAGAGAGAGAAAGAGAGAGAGAGAGAGAGAGAGAGAGAGAGAGAGAGAGAGAGAGAGAGAGAGAAACAACAGGAAATAGAATTAACAGAAAAAGCATAAGTGCATAAATTCTTCAAGATTATATGATGTAAGATAAAAGATGTCACATTCATGAAATAAGAACAAGAGTTTTTTAAAAAGTCACATTCATGAAATAAGAACAAGAGTTTTTAAAAATGAAATTGTAAGAGATAATAAGAAAAAAATTAGTTTGTAAAATAAATACAACAAAAGCATTGAAAGATAAGCTGAAGAATTCTCCCAAGTAAGAAAACACACACACACACACACACACACACACACACACACACACACCACCCCTCATCAAAACTGAGACTTCTGCTCTTTTGGGGAAACTGTTGCTAGAATAGTGAGACAATCCATTAAGCCAGAAAAAATATTTGAAAGTCAAATACCTGCTAAAGCACGTGTATACTGAATATGTAATAAAGAACTTTTAACACTCAATTATAAGAAAAGAAAATCTAATAAAAAGTGGACAAAAGTTCTAAAGAGAAACTATAAGGAAGAATATGTACCAATTACAAATAAATACATGAAAAGATATTCAATATAATTAGTCATTTAGGAAACTATAATTTAAAACCACAATGTGATACCAGTATAATAATATCTAAAATTAAAACGACTTTTCATACCAAGTGTTGGTAAGAAGCTATTAAAATTATAATTGATAACTGAGAAACAATTTGGCAGTTTTATAAAAAGTTATACATCTAACTTATAACTCAGTGATTCTATTTTTAGGTATTTATCCAAGAGAGAGAAAAGCACATATTTATATGAAGACTTCTACATAAATGTTAATATCAGCTTTATTTGTAATAGCAGAAATTGTCCATTGTGAAAAGCCATGGCCAACATGGCTTTCAGGTTCAAAGACTTGGAGAAAAAGCTGGCATGCAAATTGACACACCAGGCAAGAAAAAGTAACTTTGAAATTATGGGGGAAGTCAGAGAAAAGCTTAAGTGTAGTATTTAAGTTCCACTGAATCTCCTTTCCCAGCTGCTTTTATTTACTAGAATACACAATTGCCTTTAGTAATGCAAACAGACATATCAATGGCAATGTTCAGTAAGCAGTAAGATTATTAGGTTAGGGGGAGTTAGCCCATTGAGTCAGCAGTAGGTAATAAAATGCAAATTCACCCTGTGAATATCAAAGAAGTCCAAACTCAGCCTTCTGGTGGACTTCTTGCATTTATATTGATTACTGTTGATGTTGGTTTCCAGCAGTCCATCAACAAAGCAAATAGATACACAAACTATGGTATATCCATACAATAGAATATTATTTCAGCAACAAAACAAATGAGCTACTGATATATGCAACAACATAGATGAATCTCAAAATAATGAGTGAAAGAAAACTCAGACCAAAATATGTTTATACTGTATGATTCCATTTATATAAAATTCTAGAAAATACAAAGTAATCTATAGTGACATAAAGTAGATTAGAGGTTGCCTAGGAATTGACAAAGTGAATGAGGCAGAAGGAAGGATTACAGGGGATTCAAGCAAATTTGTAGATAACAAATAGGTTTACTTTCTTGATGGTGGTAATGCTTTCATAGGTATATAAATATGTCAAAATTTATCAAATTGTGTACTTTAAACATATGCTTTTATTGTATGCCAATTTACATTTAAAGTGTTTTTTTAAACTTAAAAAGAGAAAAAGAAAATTAAGTAAAAAATTTTTTTATTATGAAAGGATGAGTCCCAAAGTGGGAAAAATATGAAGCTATAGCAATATCCAAACTAAATGTAATGTACTATATTAAGGATTTGGCAAATGGAATGAATAGAACCAGATAGATTTGAAAACACATTAACTGAAGTTTAGCAATCAGTATGTGTTATTTTTGTTTGGTGAGATGGTTTGAAAACATCAGTAAATTGTGATTCCAGGATGGTAGCCTGGATTCCTAACTGGCTGGAACATCAGTATGGGGCAAGACTAGGCCGAGAAACATCATGAGTTTAGTTTACAATGAATTGAATATGAGATATACACCAATGGCATTGCCCAAAGGATAGCTGTGTAATGAATCTGAAATTCTCAAGGGTAGAGTTGTAAATTCTCAGCAAATAGATGATAATTGAAGCAGAGTGTTAATTCGTTAGATCACCTAAAAAGAGAAATTTAAGATATAATTTAAACACTAAATCCTTAGAAAAACTAATAGTGTATGGTTGGGCAGAGAACAGAATCTTCCAATATAATTAGAAATTTATTTTGATAATCCAACTCTCAGAACATACGCTTGGAAATTATAATTCATGAGTCAAAGAACTTTCAAATGGTCAAAAAAAATCAAAGTCTCTGTGAGCTGGTAGATATTATGCTTTAGTCTTTAGTTGAGAGAACTCTGATAGACATTTAGGCATGCAGGCAATCCACAAAAGCCCACAATAACATCTGCACTTAGAGTAACTGCATAAATGGCTCTTGTTTAGACTTTACACTAATTATAGTAGTTACAACCATGTGGTTAAGGGGAAAAATTGGCAGAATTCCACATGATATTTTCAGCCTCATAAATCTGAAATAAGAGATGTTTTTAACCATATTGCTGCTAATTTTTAACCTGCCCACACCTGGTATAATATTTCATACTATGTTTAAGTAACATACCTGGAGTTATTAATACCAGCTTTGACTGGAACCCTTATAATGACTTGAAATTTTTCTTCATGTTTCCTGAAATAGAAGGAAAAAAATGTCAAATATAAATGTGCTATTATGTTTTCATGCAAGATATTACATGAATCCTACTATATGGAGCAGAAAAGCTATTCTTCTTGTCTAAATATAAAATCATAAATAAAAACGCAAATGAATGATTAGTAATGCACTATACATTAACAACAACAAAAATACATGCAGTAAAGCTCCTTCATTTCACTCCTAGGAGACTACTAATCAGATGCCATTAACTCCTATTTTAGAAATTTCTAGCAAGCTTGGTTAACTGGTTTACTGCCCTAAAGTAAATTAGAAGTAATAAGCTAACTGCAGAGAGACCCTTATTTTGAGACGAGCACATTAATGGCAGAAAGCTGTGATGACAGATAGAGAGGAATGTGAAAGAAAAAAAAAAAAAGCATAGAAAGCAGATATTGGAACTCCAAGTAGACCAGTTTATAGCCATTTAGTGTAGAGTAAGCAACTTGCTATATTTTATTAGGCTCTGATAAAAACACTATACAATAACTAGCAATTATAATATAATAGTCCTCACAAGATTAAAATGGTAATATTATGAGAAATTCATTTTTTAAAGAATTTAATAGAGTTAAAATCAGCTATCGTAAGCCCTGGCCAAGTAGCTCAGTTGTTTGGAACATTGTCTGATATGTCAAAGTTCTGGGTTCTATTTCCAGTCAGGCCCTCTCTTCCTTTTACTCTTTCTCTTAAAAAAAAAAAAAATTAATTTAAAAATCAGTTGTTTCCATTATTTATAAGTTTTGCCTAGACAATGTAATTTTTCTAGTAATGAATGTTCTTCCTTAAAATAAAACATTTGAGAAGGAAGAACTTTAAAGTACTTGTTAATTGACCACTGGTTTATCCCTTTGTGTCATTTAGAACTTCTTAACTTCCACCTAGTATTACAGAGTAGAGTTATTCTAGCCCCTGTAAGATTATTAGCTCCTGGAAAGTTGAAATTAAATATGAACACTTGAATTTATCTTTCTATCATGTGCTCTCCAACCACACTCTGCAGTGTTTAACATGTAGAAAGTGCTGAATACAAGAAGAAAATGACTTAGAATGTACACACCTACACCCTTTGTTCATTTAATGACAATAAAAAATACTATCAAACCCACAATTGTGTAACATTGTAAAAGGCAAGTCCACATTTTAAAAAAATCATTAAATATGATTTAATCTCAAAATTCAAAATAACTGAAAAAAACTCAGTTCAAATGTATGAATGAATGAAAGTATAAATTATTGAATATCCTTAAACAATTCGAATATAGACAGAAACTAATGTTGCCTATTGATGAATTTTTGGAATGCATAATTGAAAGTGTTTGTTATTATAATATCAATTATTTGTCACAGTAATTGTATAGCCTTAAGGGAAATTGCAATTTGCATTTCATGTTGAGTAAAAGCTTTAGAACAAGTTTTACTGTAATATGCTCCCTTACTAAATATTTTTAAATTTATAATGAATGAGGTCCAAAAATAAATGGCTTTGCCCTATATACATGGGTGAAAAAAGTAGTTTATAGTTGTGAGTACACAAGAGTATATTTTTGTATTATTATTTATTAATTGTTGTATTATTTATTTGTATTACAACAATGCACCTCCTTTTGCCCACTCCTGTATGTTCCAAAACCTGGGTCTTTGTTCTCTAAGACAATTTCTTTTTAATTTTTTATAATATATTTTATTTTTAAGATAGTTTGTGAAATAGGATTGAATTTTAAATCCTTGAGAGACACACATAAATGTGTTCACATCTCTAATCTTAAAATGTCATTTTTATTTTGAGGAATATTTTCATTATCTCTATATAATATTTATGCTCATATTTATGCTCAATTGCAATATATTTAACATGGTTTAAAATTTATACAAAAATAAATCAGCAGTTGAAGGTTATTAATTTCATTTTAAATATAAAAAAGTTTCCAATTATTGAGCATTTGTCTTTTTTATGCCTATAGTAAAATACTAACAGAGAGCACAATAAAGTAGTAGAGAGTAGATTTCAGTTAATAAGATCATGCCATATGACTGTAGTCTGCCACTTTGAAATCTAGGTGCAGGTCTTAGGTAAAAGAAAATGAGATGATTTCTGAATAACAACAAGCAAATCCTCAGAAATTAATCACATCAGAAGAAGATTAGAGGTTACCAGTGTATAACAGAAAGTTCTTATTACAATTAGTAAACATAATAAGCATTCTAGTTTAATTCCTGGAGGAAAGAAGATAGCAAGATGTACAAAATATTCAGAGAGCTGAGTCAGCTTGATAAAAAAGTAGTCAATAATTATTACTCTTTTGCTTATCAAATCCATTAAGCCTTTTTATTAATATAACAATGTGGGTGATTCTGTTTTGAATACAGAATTATTTGAGCATGGCAGGCAACTAATCCATTTGCTCATTTATTCACTACTAAGTGCCTAAAATGTGCCAATTACTGTGCCAAAACAGAAGATATAAAAAGTATATGACAGTCTTTCCCTTAAAAACTGTTATCATGCATGAAAAAAACAGTTGATCTGTACTTCATTAAAATTAAAAGTGTCTATACTCTAAAATATGATGTAAAGAGAATGAAAAAACAAGCCACAGAATTGTAGAAAATATTTGCAAAGCATAGGCTTGTTATTTAAATGTAAAAAAAAAAAAGTTCTTAAATCTCAACAATAAGTTAATGAACAGTCTGATTTAAAATTCAGCAAAAGACCTGCCTGACTAGATATGTCACTAAAATATACATGCAGAAATAAGCATATAAAAAGATGTTCAGCATCACATATCATTAGGGAAATACAAATTAAAACAGTAATGAACTACTGTTAGACATTTATTAGAATGACTGAAATCCAAAATGCTGAGAACACCAAATGCTGGCAAAGATATGGAGGAATTGGCACTCTCATTTATTGTTGGTGGGAATGCAAAATGGTACAGACTGTTTGGCAGTTTCTTACTAAATGAATTATAATCATATTGTATGATCCATCAATTGCACTCCTTGGTATTTACAGATAAGTTAAAAACTCATATCTAAACAAAACCTGCTCAGAGGTATTTATAGCAGTTTTATTCAGCATTGCCAAAACTTGGAGGCAACTAAGATGGCCTTCAGTAGGTAAATGGATAGATAAATTGTGATGCATCCAGATATTGAAATAGTTTTCAAAATGATAAATAAATGAGCTATCAAGCCATGAAAAACCATGAAGGTGATTTGAATTCATATTGCTAAGTGATTCAAACTAAAAAGGGCTATTTATTATATGACTAGAAGCCCGATGCACAAAGATTTGTGCAAGAATGGGCCCTCCTTTTCCTGGCTGCCAGCACAACCTTTGCTCTAGTCCGGAGTCACCTTTCCACCGTCCAATACCGCCCAGAGGCCTGAAGTGGCTGGGGTGCTGAAGAATGCCTGCGTCATTGCCATTGTGACAATGCAAGCAACCAGCCCTGGCTCTTGGCACCTGTGTATGCAAATTAGCCTGCCACATTTGTTGGGTTAATTTGCATACCCACTCCTGATTGGCTGGTGAGCATTGAGAAGATATGGTTAACTTGCATCTTTCTCTTTTATTAGTGTAGATTACTGTGGAGAACGGCTACAGCATTTGGACATGTTCAAGCCTTGGACTAATGAGAGGGCATGGTCCTCTTGTGGTAAAGCCCAACTTGGAGGGCAAAACCGTCCCAGCACAATTATAGCCAAAGGCTATGGTCGTAAACTTGACCTTATAGTCTGATCCTGTGGTCCCAGGTGGCTGAGGGATGTGGGCTGCAGGAGGTGCAACAAGTGCTACCAAAACAAAGCTTGATAGAGTTCTCAGGTGCATGTAATTAAGTAGATTTGAAACTTGTGAGAACATTATAAGCATCTTGACTATGCCCTTGTTTGGTTGACTATAAAATACTCAGCTTATAGGCTATGTCACTGTTTCCTGATCCAGGTGCAGTGATCCACCTGGTCCCAACTATATTCTCTTGTCTATTTTCTTAAATCCTTCACCACCCCCAACCTCCTACCTCAAGGTCACCACTGGCTGTGCTAGATGCAGTTCAATTACAACTGTATAACATTCTGGAAAAGGCAAAACTATGGAGAGAGTAAAAAGATCATTGGTTGCCAGGAGGGAGAGGGAGGGAGAAATGAACAGGTAGAACACAGATGATTTTAAGGCAGTAAAACTATTCTATGTAGCACATGGTAGAAATGTGATATTATACATTTATACATTTGTCAAAGTATATGACATGCACAAAATCAAGAGTGAACTCTAATGGAAACTATAAACATTGGGTGATAAATATTGGTTAATGTAAGTTTATTAATTATCACAAATGTACCACTCTAATGAGTGGTGTTGATGGGGAGAGTTTGTGCATGTGTAGGGGCAGGGCTATATGGAAATTCTCTGTACTTTCCACTCAATTTAGCTGGAACCTAAAGCCACTCTAAAAAAAAATAGTCTAAAACACACACACACACACACACACACACACACACACACACACACAAAGCAACCTGTATTGTCTACTAGACAATGCAGATAAGTAATCAAGTGATGACATTACAAGGTTTTAAATGTTATGAGGGAGTCGTGTAGTGGATACCATGTGAGCACAGGGAAAGGCAAGAGAACCTTCAATCTGACTGGAGAGGGGAAGCAAGGATGTCAAGGAGGCAAATCTCTGCTTATTTCCAAATTCCCTACTGCAGGAAAAAAAGTCAGACAAATCCTAAGCATGCACAAAAAAAAGGGGGGGGGAAGGGAGAAACTGGACAAAATCTTCTTTTTAAAGAATGAAAATATGTTTCTAAACCAAATGAAAAGGGCATTTGATCATTTTCACAATTTGACAATTACACAATGTCATTAGGGGGAAACAAACACAACTAATTCCAAAGATGTCAAATTTAGATGCTAAATCTATAAAGCAAATTCAATGAAGGGCCAAATACTTTTCAAGTTAATAAAAGCTACAAATCCAAGAAATTCAGTGAATACCAAGAACACAAAATATGAGGAAATTGCACCAAGGTATATCATAATCAAGTTGGTCAAACCAGTGATAAAGAGAAAATCTTAAAAGCAGACAGAGAATAAAACACATTACACATGAAAGAAAGATAAAGATAAAAGCAGATTTTTCAACAGAAACAATGAAAGCAAGACAACAGTGGATCAACATTTTAAAGTTCTAAAGAACAGCTTGTCAACCAAGAATTCTGTATTCAGTGAAAATATTTTTTTGAAATGAAGGTGATGAGAGAATTAATCATTGGCAGACTCTAACTCTAAGAAATTTTAAATGAATTCTTTTGGGCAAAGAAAAATGATGCCAGATTGGAGATATAGATCTACAAAAAGAGAAGAAAGAGCACCAGAATTCATAATTCATTCGTCTGCATATTAAAGTGAGATGATTATTTATGTTTTTGGGGGACATAAAGTGAGGTAAAGAGAAGGTAACATGAAGAAAAGTCGGAAGTCAAAGTCTGACTTGAAAAATATGGCCAAGAAATTTTATAAGGCAGAAAAACCTAATATTCAACTTCAAGCAATTTGTGTTGTTTATGCCCCTTCCCTTCACTGAGTAACGCCAAACATTGGTGAATGTCTCGTGTTTATTTACAGCTGCCTCTTGTGAGCAGTATGATAGGAGGACCTAGAATAAAGGAGAAGAAATGGTGCCACGTTTGACTTGAGCCAAAGCACCATGAAGCAGCCTCAGAGTAAGGAGAATACAATAAAAGCAGGAAACTGGAGTCAGAAGTGAATAGCACAAATATATATGCAGAAATCCTGAGGGCATTGGACTTGCCATAAAATAGAGTTGCTGGATTTGACCCCACCTTATTCCAAAAGTTCAGGAGCAGAGTTACCCAACTGAATATCTGTGCAATATTTACTCCCCTTCACCTCACTAGTCACCGCAAGAGAAAAGAAGCGGTATAAATCCACTTCTGTGTTATTATGCAGAATTCCAAAGCCCTCCTCCTAGGAGGCGGAAATCGTTTATCTTTCAAAATGCCATTTCCTTGACACATCTTATCACCCAATTTAATTGGGGCATAGTATCTCAAAAGACACTGCAATAGGCTAACCCCAGTTATGAAACAAAAGTGAGAAAAAGCCAAGGAGCACTGCAGGGAGGGAGATCAGACAAGCAGGCAGGGACTTCCTTCCCTGGGTGTGCCTGAAGGCTAAGGCCCAGCTGCTGTGTGTCTGTGCCCCTCTGCATTGCTAACATTTTTCAACTGATAGCACATAGGAGCAGGGAAATGCAGATGAAACCCTCTATTTTGGCTTAGGAATACAGGCAGGAAACAAAACAGAACTTGAGCTTCAGGATCATATTCAAACTCTGTTTTAAAACAACTCCTTCCTAGAGAAGAGGGCTTAGTCACCTAAGGGAATTCAAGAAGGATTTTGACAACATTCAATGAACTTGAATTTTTGCAAGATACTGAATCGTGGTACTACTCATCAGTTCCCACTGGTCAGTCTCCTTTTGAAAGTTAAAAAGTTCCCTGGCCTCATTGCTTGGACCACAGGACAAAGAACATCTGCAGTATCCAAGGCCCCACAATCAGCAACTGCACTGGGACAGAGGTGGTAGTGATCCCAGGGTCCCACTGCAAGAAGGACCTTTTAATAGTCTGAAATCAGTGTGTAACACAGCCTATTTTGCTTTCTTTTAATTGTCTGTATTGCCCAGCTATTACCCCATAAAAGTCGTGAAATTGTTTAGATACTCACCTTTGCGTCTGTAGTACCTTGCACAGGGCCTACCCAGCACAGGAAGCTGCTTAATAGTTGTAGCATTTGACTATTCCACAGATTGAAAGAGCATGAACAAGTCTGGAACAGAACAAAAAACATATTTACGATCATGGCCACAGTAGGAGCTTCAACTCCCAAGTGGCAATAAATCAGGTGTCCCTCTGAGAGCTGGAGTTGTGATTGATTTTTCCCAGCTATCAAAGCAGGACAATTCCTTAAGCTCCAGTGACATGTGGCCAACAGGGTAGTTGATGTTACAGGGATTTAAGGAAAGCATTTGTAGGCTTTTCTCAGCATAGTATGTAACAGAGTTCAAAGTGTAGGCCAACATGTGAAGTGAGCAGACAGTTTTGCAAATGATCTCCTTCTGGGCCTTTTTACCCTCCTTTTCCGGCATAACTCCTCCTCCCCTTGCTTTGCTGCAGCCCACCTTCTCCCCATTCCTTTGCCTTCACCTAAGTAAGGCAGTTCCACTTAACCAGAAGGCAAATAATACTACACATTTCCTATTTTAAAAGATAGAAAATAAGTAAATATACTTTTAGCAAAGTGTCATAACTGCTCAAAACTTCAGCTGTTAGCCTTCTCAGGAATATTTACATTTGCACTGGGAAAGAATCTCTGATCTCAAGAGAATGCATGAAAATGGGGATATTTGAGGAGTCAATGAACCTGGATTTTTTTTAAAAAAAAATGTTTTTAAAAGATGAAGGCCATATAGCAAGCAGAATTTTAATTTTGCACAAAAGAATAATTTGTTTGCATTTAAACTGAGTAGGAGAAAAAGAAGACCAGTTTGTTTGATTTGTGATACTCCTTTACTGGCCTTTAGACATTTAATCTAGAAGATAATTTTCAGTAGAATATCAAGAAAGCTATATTAAATATTTAGTAACAATACTGTAGAGTTTTGCTTCTCTAACAAAATTGCACATAACCTTGAATATTGTGCTTCTTTATTTGATATTAACAGAAAATATAAATCATAATGTGTCTTATAAAATGACTAAAAAGACATGGTAGAGGATTTTCAACTTCCCTTTTCCCTTCAACCATGACCACACACACACACACACACACACACACACACACACACACTTTATTTTTTCACAGCTCACCTACACCTAAACCTTGACTAACAAACAAATCATAAGACTTGCAAAAAGGCTACTTTGACAGCTGGATGGGCTAGAACCAATGATCCTAAAATGGAGGCATGAAAACCAGAACACTCTCTTACTGAAAGTTTCACAGCAGCAATCAAAGACAAAACACTATCTGAGCCAAACCACAAAGGTACAGTTTCTGCCCCCTGGGCCTTCCTCTATAAAACTCCAGCCCTGCCTCAACTGGAAGTCACCTGTTGTCAGGTTTTCCCTGGGGTGCATCAGCTCAATAAAACTTTACACCATCTTTGAGCTAAAGCATTTTCATTTGAAAGTCTTAATGTGAGTGTTGAGATTTAATACAAGGCAGGTTGGGTGCATAGGAGTTTGACTAAGGTGTGGCTACTCGTGGGCAGGTTGCAGATAAATTTCTCCCTTTCCAATTTCTCCCGTTCATCTAATTCATCTTTTCCCAGTTTCCTTATCTTTGCAGCCTATGATTACATCAAAAAGTAATTTGCCATAAATGTTTAAGATCATTTATTAACCACTTGCAGATATAACAGATCTACAAAACCTTTTGCTTAAAAGGGAGCAATCAATCTGCTTATTCTTGAGCTACAACCAATTGCCAAATCTGCATGCATGACATAATTTTATAATTTTTCACTTAATAAAATTACCTATTTTATTTTGATAGATTCACATATTCTTCAGAGTTGAAAAGGAGGCTCTGCAAGTCATCATTCATTTTTGCAATGAGATTTCCCACATAATATATACATACTGATAGTAACATCTTTACATTGCAAAATGTGGATAACAATTTACAAAACATGCACATATGCAGGCTTTCTGGTGTGAGTACAAACACACAGAGAGATGTGGGCACTCAGCCTCTCCTTAAATAGTACTTATAATGATGGACTTATTACATTTAAGGCTGTTCAGTCATTCTAACGGAAACCATGCCAGCCAGTGAGAGCAAATGAATTCTTTGATACTTATAGATGAATATCAAGGGTTCCAATCTGTCTACAGGAATCTACAGGAATCTAGTTTTCCTAGTAAATTCCTGGGAATTCTCAGAGATGCATACATGCCATGTTTTTTTTGTTCACTAGTCTAGCCAGCTTACCTGAGATGTTTCCATAGCAACTCCAGACATTTCTACCAACACTCTCTACTCCAACCTCAGCCTCTGCCCCATCACTGTCACCATTGGAACTGGATGCCTTCCATTGGAATCTAAATCTGGAAACACGTAGCCTGGTTTGTGGAGAACGCTCCTTCTGTGTTATTCTCAGTCTCCCAGAGAGCCTGTGGCAAGATGGCCTGGGCCCAGAATTGTTAGGGCAGTATGGTTCTTTCCTTTCACACACACAGCCACTTTCTCCTCAGGAAACAAACACACAGCCAGAATGCTGTGTCAAAATTAGCCCTGCAGATAAGGAAAACTGTCATTGCTTTTAGCACACAGACCCCATTATTAAACCTGGGCTAGACTTTATTTTACGATGACTTCTCTCTCGGGGCCACCTTTGTCTTTTTTTTTTTTTTTTTTTTTTTTTTTTTTTTGCAATCTGACTCTGACAGGAGCACTCCTATCAGTAATACTTTAATTTTTTTATTATATTTTTAAAAAATTACTATTGATACTAATTCCTATGAGTTTGCTGTGCTCCTATACACAAGTCAAGAAATTAAAGAAATAATTAAATATTTAGAAACATTTAGGCTGAAACCTGTTTGGCTCAGCGGTAGAGCATCAGTCTGTGGACTGAAAGGTCCCAGGTTCGATTCCGGTCAAGGGTATGTACGTTGGTTGCGGGCACATCCCCGGTAGGGGGTGTACAAGAGGCAGCTGGTCAATGTTTCTCTCTCATCGACGTTTCTAGCTCTCTATCTCTCTCCCTTCCTTTCTGTAAAAAATCAATAATATATATATATATAAACATTTAGCATCAAAAGCCTTACTATATATAGTAGTCTCTCAAAAAGCTACAATCTACATTTTTTTAAAAAAATAAGTAGTTTCTTTATAAAGAGTCTTATCAGCTATACAAAAATCTGTACATTTTTTTATACTGAGCTAATTTGAGCTGCACTTGCAGTTCAAGTAATTTTCAAATATGTTTAAAGCCTAGTTTTGGATAGTGTTGCTCTCTGGCTTACCCAGTAAGCAAAAGGATCCTAAGCTCCTTTGTAAGTTGATGGATATAATTGAATTCAGGAAGATTGTTGTAGGATTACCACTGGAAATCCCAACCTTTCATTCAAGTTTTGCCCTCTGGAGAAGATTTTCTCCTGATGGAAGTCCATTCAGAAGCTCACTATGTAAGATCAATGACTCTTTTCTAGCCTGAGTGTACCAATTCCTTTCCGTTTCTCATAGGAAGCAGCGGGTAGGACTCATTCCAGTTTGCTAATGTCTTGTAAAATTCAGTGCTCCAGATAACCTCCAACATCAGCAGGGTAGAGGCAACTGTGTTCCTCACTTCATCTGGGTACCATATTTCTATCAAAAAGCACTTAGGTTGTTGTTGTTTTTTACCTATCTATAATAATAAAAGCGTAATCTGCTAGTTAGACTGGACTCCCATCTGGATGAATTTCCGGATGAAGCCGGGACTGCGAGGGAAGCCCGGGACCCTGGGTGCCAGAGGGAAGCCGGTGCCAGCAGCCTGGATAAGGAAGGCCTACTCTTGCACAGATTTTATGCATCGGGCCTCTGGTCTCTTAATACGAGGCAGATATTGAACTAGTACTTTTAAGTCGTCCTTGAATGCTCTCTTAATACCCTTGGTCTAATTTATCAGCAAATCTGGTCAGACCTTCCTTCAAAATATATCTCAATTTCTGCAAACATATTTCACACTCTGCTTCAGTATTGTCCCGATTCACAGCATCTCTCACCTGGCTTAGTGTAAGAGCATCCTAACTGGTCTGAATGCTTGCAGACACACCAGCCAAAATGATCCTGTTAAACCACAAGCCAGCTCATGGCACTTTTTTTTATATCCTCTGACATCTTGGCATCTCTTTCAGAGTAAAAGCCAGGAAGGCTTTAAAACTGCCTACAAAACCTCGCAAGCCATGCCTTCTCCTTCCTCTCACTATCCCTCCATTACTCTCTCTGCTCCAGCCATCCTGCCCTCCAGGGGTCATTGAATACACCAGACTCAGACTTCCTGGACTTTTCTTCCCACAGATACCCACATCCTCTGCTTCCTCAACTTCTTCAAGTTTGTATTCAAATATCATCTTGCTTAAAAAACAACTGGAGTCCTAATGGACTACTACTCAAAATTATTTCCAAGAAGAGCAAAAACTCAATTGATTTCTACCATATTCCCATTAGAAAGTTTTGGTATTTCAAGATGAGAAAAAACTGTTAGAGTTCTAATTAAAAAATAATAATAATAATAACCCAAAACATATTTCTATCTTTTGATGTTTGTGATGACATTGCTGTTCCCTAAGTCTAATATTTATGTTTTTCTTTTCTGAATTGTTCTTTAGAATATGATTGGCCAAGATTCCTTGTCAGATGCCCCTGTAAATTGCATCCCTACCCCCGTGGATGTCTACTACCCTGTTTCCTCGAAAATAAGACAGTGTCTTATATTAATTTTTGCTCACAAAGATGCGCTAGGTCTTATTTTCAGGGGATGTCTTATTTTTCCATGAAGAAGAATACAGTACACATTTATTGTTAAATGAAAATAAAGAAAATGTATTACCTGTATAGGGTATGGCAGTATGGTAGTTGTCAACACAAACCAGACAAACTGTGAATCCTATAGTATCAAGAATTTACTCATTTATTCAATGACAATCCTGTCATCATCTTCTGGAACATCATCATAACAATTCAATTCCTAAATTTCCTGGTGAATTTCTTGTGACTTCATTTCTTTCAGAATCAGTGGACCAAATCTCTCATGTTTAGCAATAGCACTGTCTTTAAATGAGTACTTCTTGTCAAGGTAACCTGCTCGCAGTGCATTTGCAATGCAACTGTCAGTGATTTTCTCCCATAAATTCTTCACCAAGTTACAACTTCTTACAGTTTAGGTTCCACAAAATTTCCACACTGATTTCTCTCCATTCTATTTTCAATGTAGTCATTAATTTCCATGAGCAAATTGTCTTTGAATGGCTTGTTTATTGCAATATCAAGAGTCTGGAGATAGGCTGTCATTCCTGCAAGAATCATTATCTGATCTATTTTTCTTTCGTGAAGAAATATCTTCATGTCTTTAGCGCAGTGAGTGCTGGCTGCATCCCAGACTAGCAGACCTTTTGGCTCCCTCACATAACAAGCGGCAGCATTAAATCGACCCACTTCCTTATAACTGCTTGTGTGGCCCAGGCTTTTTCAGTTTCAAGAATAAAAACACCCAAAACACATTCAATCTTTTCCTTCTTGCCCTTAGAAATGATTAAAGGTAGGATTTTAATGCCATCCAGACGAATTGCCAAAATATAGGAAACACGTTCATTTTCGTAAGCAGTGGAGGGAATGTACACTAAGGAGGCACCCTGCTGTTCAATTGTTGTTTGAAATGATTGACCCATAAACACTGCAGTTTCATTCATAGCAATCATGTTGGAAAGATTGTATTTAGAGAAGTCAGCATCATCAATAAAGGACTTGAATGCAAGTGCTCGCTTAATAACTTGAGTATCTTCCAACCTAAACAATGTTGTAGATCTTCTTAAAGACAGTTCACTTCGCTGAAGGAAATTATCCAGCCAGTGTTGTGATGCTTTGAAGTCTTTGGGGGCTATGTCAAACTGTGGTGCCATTGCAAGGGCAAATTCTTGAATCTGAGCCCTATTCACAACCAAAGCCTTTGCTCTCCTGTCAACAACCCATTCACAGATCAGGTCTTCCAGCTTGGAAAATAATGGTTGCCGACCTGATCCACACTTGTGCTTTTTAGCATTTCCCTTGTCCACTTGTTCAATGAGGTTACCATACTCTGCTTGCCATTTTCGGACCAATTGGATACTCAACATCTTCTCTTTGCAGAAAGCAGTAAGATTTTGGCCCCAAGAGTCTTCCACAATTCCTTTCTTGTACTCCACGGAGTAGCTTTTTCTTTTTTGCGCTCATTTCTAGGGGTAAAAAAAAAGGAATTGGGGTATCAAGGTGGGGGGAGGGGAATCACTTAAAATGACACAGGGCGGATCAGAGGGTGGAATCAAAATGGCACAGGAGAATCAGAGGGGGGATTACCATTTTAGTAACCCCTTTTGATCCTCCTGTGTCATTTTGATTGCCTCCTCTGATCCTCCTGTGTCATTTTAAGTGATCCCCCTCCCCCTATCCCTGTGCCACTGAACACCTTCACCAGACATCCCCCCTACCCCTTTATCAGACATTTACCCCCTGGGGCCTGCCTGGGGACTGTCACTGGGCTTGCTGGGGCCTGAATCTGGGCTGGAGCAGGGTCTGCCACTGACTGAGAACCTTCAGTCATCATGAGGGCGGCCACGAGCATCAGGTAGTGTTACCAGAGACAGACCAGCACCCACCATCTTCGCCGAGTCCAGTCCTCTCTAATCCTCCTGTTCTTCTATATGCGTCTGCGAAAGTCTCCTCCTCTCTCCCGCCCTGTGCTCAGGGCTCACTCCGACCTCTGCTCCGCCTCCACACAGCAGTGACGTCAGGACTCCTCGTACCTTCACTGGTTGCTAGACACCAGTTGGGGCGGCCCTAGCGGCCAGTTTACAGTAAATTAATTTTCATTCTGATACAGAGCCTGGTTGGGGGGGGGGCTTATTTTCGGTGGGATGCCTTATATTTCACTCAGAAGGAAACCTGTAAGTAGGTCTTATTTTCGGAGGATATTTTATTTTCGGGGAAACATGGTAGTAGAGCTCCTCACCTCTATACTTTATGCAGGCCAGTGGGATTATTCCTTCAGCCCATATTGCATAAATATTTAGCCAAGGTTTTTCTCTTCATCCTTTGAAGTTCTCCAAGAACTCAGTGACCTAGATCAGATGCTGCGTTCTCCATGAATCTTTCTCCAATCTCTTCTGCAAAAAGGTACCTCTCCTTCCTGGGGGCCCAGGGCATTGATCTGCACGTCTCAGTGTGTCCATTCTTGTGTGTAGCCCTTTCATGTGATTTATGTTCCCTAAATACATGTATGTGTTTCTTGACATATAAACTATCTTTTATTTGCTATTTTTCCCTGTAGTGCTTAGAAGTGCCTCACATAAACTTAGAATTCAATATAATGTTCACTGAATAATTAAAAATGGGATGCGTAATAAGTTAATTTAGATATTTTAAACTGTCCCATTTTTAATTATCATTATTTCTGTTAGTAATTCCAAGTAAGAGTATCATTGTTATCTTAAATTAATTATATTCATGACAATAGTACTTGAATTGCCTCCAATCATTTTGAGGTCATTATTCAAAATGGTTTCATTATTAAAAAACAATACCTACTACTAATATTTTCCTTGGCTTTTTATTTTCAGGTGTGGTTGCATTTGTATAAAACACATACTATATATATATATTGCATATCTGTGTGTATATATTGGATACAGATTCAGATGCATAAATATTTAGCCAAGGTTTTTCTCTCGGCAAAGTACATGTACATAGGCACAAGTTATATTTTCTATGGAGGCTTATGTGTGTTTGTATAAGCGCCACATAACTTTTCAAGTAGGACCATTGATCAAAGATGGGAGTAACTAATATAAAAACCCTTAGGCATTTCCAAGGACCGGAATACTTTGAAGTATTTCAGCAAGAACGTATTGACCTCTTTGGGGAAAAGGATTGTGTGCAGCAATCAGACATGACTATCTAATGTTGAAGATCAAAGGGTATTGACTGAAATCTGCAGTTGCCATAGCTACTGAGCCCTGTGAATTTACTATAGTTCTCTTATTACAAGCACAAGATTTACAGTTAAGACCTGCTTTATTGACTAGAGGGGTTATCTGTTCACTAAATCTGGGAGTTTACTGGAATGATTTTCAGCCCACATTGCTTTGTAAATTGAATCTGATTCGGTGAAATTACAATTAAAATACAATGTTTTCAAGGCACTTATTCATAATCTATTCTAACTCTATCAATCTTTTTTTCAGGTATGCAAAATACCCCAAGACCAACTCCAGTTCTAAAGGATAAAATATTTATGAGGTATTTTTATATGGGGCTGGTTTTCAATTGACCGTTACTCCTAAAACAGACATTCAGTGGAGAAGTTGACAAGTAGGATCAAGCCAGCACATCTCAAATAGCCTCCCACAAAAATAGCTTGATGCTTTTTCCCTGGTGACACCAAGTGGATTTCTGAAACTAGGTTTTTGAATCCCAAAAATCTCAATCATCAAAGCATATCTGGTTATCTAAAGCTGCTTTCCTTCAAATGGGGATTTAAAAAACATATCCTACCTTTGGCTGCCTTCTTTATAATTGACCTGGTCCTCGATTTCTTATATGTCCATTTTTATAAAACCCATTTCATTCATTCATCTAATTTAAGAAGAGATATTTGCCTTTTGGGCCACGGCGCCCAATGAAGTATTTTTATAACTAAATGGGGGTTGTTGGCAGAGAGGAATGGTGGAGAAGAAGCCAGCAGGTTTCCCGCTATTAATTGTGAGAGTAACTGGATTCTACCCATTTCTCTTTAGGATCATAAATGTGCCCTTATGTTGATTTCCTTCGGGGAAAGAATTCTCAAAACTTGACTTCTTGTTTATTATCCTTTAAATAAAAATATGCAATAAAAAATTGCTAAATGAAGTTCAAAACCATGAACCCAGCAGCCAGCCCAGGTATAATTCTTGGTCAAATAACAGAGCCTCAGTCCAGGCCAGTATGGCTCAGGTGATGGGAGCATTGTCCCATAAACCAGAAGGTAGTAGGTTCGATTCCCAGTCAGGGCACATGCCCAAGTTGCAGGTTTGGTCCCCAGTTGGGGCAAGAACGGGAGGCAACCAATTGATGTTTCTCTCTCACATTGATATTTCTCTCTCTCTCTCTCTCTCTCTCTCTCTTTCTCTCTCTCTCTCTCTCTCTCTAGTAAATAAAAACATGTACTTTGATGAGAATTAAAATAAAATATCACCGAGCCTCAGTTTTCTCAACTGGAAAATAGATAAAATAATATTTTCTACCACATGGTGTTTTGTAAAAATTGAAGGCATTAATATTCATGAGATGCTTAGCTGAGCGCCTGGCACATCAAAAGTGCTCGACAAAGTTAGGTTATCTTCAGTACTTTCTATTCTGCTAAGAAGTTTTTAAAAGCAAGAAAGGAGAGAAAGAAAAGATGAAGAAAAAAGTTCTTATTATTTTAAATGTCATTTTTAGGAGGAACAAGGAGGTCACCTCTAAATTTATTGTACAATCTCCTGTTCCTCTCTCATCAGGCAATGCATTTTAAGTTCTGTTCTTAAGAAACATTAATCTTTTGGAAAATCCCACAATTATACTGTAGAACTTAACAGAAATACTTCATAGTAATTAGAAAGAGTGACTATCAAGTTTAGATTACTTAGTACAAAATAAAATATCAGAGCATAGTTGTTGACAACTAATTACAATTAAAGTTTACTCTAGCTCCCCAATTGAAAAGAAAAGAACAGAAAAAATGAAGTTTTCTGATCTAGTTGTAAGCTCCTTTCTGGAGTGCCATTTGCAGGCTTTAAAAACAAACACAAAACACATAACACACTTTGGAACTCCAAGGCAGAAGCCATGGTCATTGTAGCCTTAGGAACAGTAGACTAAGTCCATATGGCCTTGACTAGATACATATATATATGCTATATATATATATATATATATATATATATATATATATATATATGTATATATGCTATATATATATATGCTATATATATATATATATATATATGTAGGTGGATAAGAAATGAAATTTTGTTTAATATATAAAAATATCGCATCTTCATTGTCTGAAAGCAGTTAAAAAAAAAGCGTAAGATAATGATATGTAGCCATGCGATGAAAATCAGACCTGTTTAACATCCCTTCAGAGCATAACTCATATCTATATCTGTTTAACATACCGCAGGGTATGATCATCAAATAGAAGTTAAGCTAGAAAGTAGCACATGGGGGATTTCCATTTCCTTAGACTGGATAGATTCACCTAAGTGCTCATTCATCCTTAAGTCAATAATTCTTTCCTCTTACTTGGGTGATTTACAGCCTTCAGAAGATGCATCTAGGGGCAAATCCCTGTATCCCTTTCCAGCACATAGTCTACTTAGATTTTTTTCTATATATCTGCATCAAATTCAAGGAAAAAGCCAAGCTGGAGTCTTTAAACCAAGTGCACATATAAGAATGGAGAAAACACATAAAAAAATAAAGTTGCTATTGTGAAAAGTAGAAGTGGGAGCAAGCACTCTGGTCCACTGAGAATTAACATGTTTTGTAGCTCTTCTAATTCTGAGACAGCTTTGTTGGAAGTTGGCAAGATTTTGGAATGTGGGTGGTTTTTCCGGTTGGCTCATGGACAATTTTTATATGAGATAGAACAATAATTGCTGGTCAAAGTATTAAAACCCAGAGATAATTAAATAATGCAAAAGGAACTTTGCAAACTCGGTTGCTACTTCCCAGTCTCTTGCTCTTCAGAGAACTCAGATTGCTACTCATTGGTTTTATTATATAATCTTGCTGTGAACAATATATAAACTACAATTGACCTGGGGTTTCCATCTAAAAATTAAAAATTTTTAGAGCTGTAAATTATGGTGTAGCTTTCAAATTTTCTTAGCTATACTGGAATAAATATATATTCTCTCAAGTGCTGCCACTTGGGCCTGTGATTCTAAGTCACAAAGAAGGTGAAGCTTTTGTGTATTCTATTAGAATAAAATAGAATGTGTTTAGGACACAGAGGGTGTGTATACAGACAGAAACTTATCAGCAGATACTAAGTAAGCTTAGATATTTTCTGAATAACTTTCTAAAGTTATTAGTGGTTTCAAATATTATGACTTCCCTAAATTTGTTCCCTTTTTAACCCTAATTTTATAGATTTTAATTGTGTTTGAATTATAGAGTCAAGTTTAAATTTTTTTCCTTCCCTGAAAACAGATTTGAAATTGTGGCATTGGGATTCCAATGATCAATAAATATCCCTGGAGCAACCAAAGCAAAAAATATTTGAAAGTGAATATTTCTTGCAACATCTTCTTTGAAATCCCTCATTTAGAAAATATTGCCAGAAGTATTTATTCAGATTATTCAGATAAACAAAGTCTATGAAGAAAAGTAAAACTGAGATAACATTCCCATTAATGATTCAAGTGGACTCAAAATGAGAAAATCTTACTGGAGGGAGAGTTCCTGAACTATTACATAGTGTACCCAATTTAATATTTATGTCTACAGTATCCACAAGTTAGCCACAATCCTCTCTGAACCCCAGCTCAAGAACACACTTTGACTTTTATGGTACTTAAATAATAATGTTGCACTTGAAAGTGTGTGGTGGTAGAGGGCAGAAACTATAAATTCTGATCTTATACCAAGTTTTTGTACTTCATGTATAAGTAATTTTTTCATGTATCTATATGAAAGGGTGCAGGAGACATGGGAAAAGACAAGGAAAATACCTCTTGCCTATACTTTATTTCTATCTTAAAACATCACCCACTGCCCTAAAATCATTTGATACAAGAGGTGAACTGAATTAAATAAAGTTGTAACCTAGCCTCAGACCTCGCTCAGCTCCTGATTGTATCCAAGGGACCATCCCCTTCCTCTAAATATCTGACAGCAGAAAGAGCAGACCTTTTCTGAGGAAAAGAAGATTTATTTTAGTCTCCATGGTTCTTTCAAACACATTATCTGCTGTATAATTTAAATATTATAATATATGCGAAGAAATAAGAGAATATGACCTTTAAGTAAGATGTTTGTAAAAATAGATTGAAGAAAAACCACATATAACAAAATCTCACATATTAAGATTTTGAAATGAACTTTAAGCACGTTTCCACAATCATCTGCCTCCCTTCCCCTCCCCCCCCCAAAAAAAATAGAGCAATAATTACTTTTTTTCTCTAGTGTGATAAACTTTAGTGAGGGTAACTCAAACTATTGAATAGTATAGACAACTAGATGTTTTCCTGAAAAAAAAAAAAAGTGTTCTGAATAATTTGATCCCAGGATTATATTGTGAGATTATCTAAAGAAGTAGTGTTTCCCTCTTATGAAAAGAAAAACATAAGGAAATTAGTAATAAAGGACATGGCTTGTAAACAGTTTACAAACAGAAAAGAACAATTATAAAGGAAAGATAGTAACCCTAATTTAAATGGTTCAATTTAATTAGCTCTCTTCTGCTTTAAAACATTAAAGCTCATACGTTTTCATTCCTGTCCATCTCTTTCATTCCTAGGCTGCTAGAACAAAATCCTAAAAGCTAGGTGGCTTATAAACAACCGAAATTTATTTCTCACAATTCTGGGCACTAGACATTTGAGATCAGGATGCCAGCATGGTAAGGTGAGGGCCCTGTTTTAGGTCACAGACTTCTCCTTTTTCCTCACATGACCAGAAGGCTAGGAAACTTCCAGCCCTCTTCCATGAAAGAACTGAGCCTAAAAACCTCCCAAAGACCCCATCCCCTAACACCATCGCTTTGAACACGAATTAGGGGGACATACAAACATGTAGATCATAGCAATTCCCTTTCAATGCAAGGAATGAGAACTGTCATTTACAGAGATTGTGCTGTCTCAGGTTCTGTTCATTTATTATCACACTTAACCATCCTATAAATTGATTTTTATTATTACCCTAGTTTGTATTAGTTACCTATTGTTGTGTAACAAATTAAACCTGAACTTGACAGCTTAAAAGAGTCAACAGTTTCAGTGCATTAGAAAATCAGGTACAACCCAGCTGGGTGCCTCAGGCTCACATTCCTGGCTATTAGAAGGCTTGGGAACTATGGCTCCACAATTACAAATGGGGCTTTTGACAGGCCTCAGGCTTTCCCTGGCTATTGCCTGAAAACATCCCTTCCTTGCCACATGAGACTCTTGATAGAGCTGCATGCAAAATGTTTAAGAAAGAATAGACCACCCCCCCAAAGAAAGTTAAAACTTTCTATAACCTAACCTTAGAAATTATATCCTATTACCCATCATTTTATTCATTAGAAGAGAGTCATTCAAGCTAGCCCACACTCAAAGGGAAGTGTCAAATACCAGGAAGTGGGAATCACTGGGGCTATCTTATAAGCTGCCTCCCATAGAATTCTTATTTTAATAGTTGAGGAAGCTGAGGTGTGGAGGGAGTAAAGAACTTGCCTAAGGTCATTTGACTATTCCATGATGAAACAGAGATTTGTTTTCATGATGTTGGAAGTCAGAGACCAACGTTTTAATCAATATGCAATAGATAAACATACACTTTTTGATAAATCTACCCATTTTTGCTGAACCTTGTTGATAACCATTTCCCCTTTTATAGGAAAAGCTTAAGACCAAACAATGGCAGGAATTTAGATGTATCAAATGCATTGGACTATGAGATATACATCATATAGTGCTAGACTTTCAGTATTTTTAATTTATTTCAGTATCTAGGAATTTTCTCAGATTCGTTCCTCTTTCAAGATTGTATATGAGTCTTAAACTAAGAAATGACTAAAACACATTTTAGCTTGTTTTATGGACTGTGATTCTCAGAAGTGTTTATTTGACTTAGGGTTAATGTGAAAGAAGAAAATATGATTTTGCACAGAGTCAGCTTTATTAGAAAATGATTACAAACACCTGATCTCAACCTAGTGATTGCACTTCAGTTGGAGAGCCGAACTTTCTTCTTACCTCAAAAGAAAGCAGAAGCAAGACTCTTAGGCAATGGGGTTATGGTTATTTATCCCCTGCAGAATAGTGTCATCTGGATATTTCTTACTTATGTTGAAATGCTTGCAAAGGGTTAAATGACAAGTGATTCTAGAGAGGAAGTAACTAAGTAAAGGACTAGAACCAGGTTTTCCCAGGTGACAATTTTGCCATAATGCAGGAATTAGCAACGGGGGAGAGAGGGGAACCAGAGGCTTTCTGACAACCATGTTACCAGTTCAACCAAGCCCTCTGTGCTGACGAAATGGCCTGTGTCCAGGTCAGCACAAAGGAATTATCAACTGCCAACTCTCTCCCAAATGAATGCTGTGTCATCGTTGAACTGTACTGCATTATAGCTTTTATTTCTATGTACTGTTTCTGGGAAGGAAACGTGGGCATTAACTACTCTCTTAAGCTACTCACCTCCATTTCTTTAACACCTAACACATTGCTGGGTCTTACTAAATGTTTAAGAACTGCCCTGCACTTTCATGAACACATTCATGGTTTGTGCTTTGGATTTTCATCTTTATATTGATTGAGACCAGCCTGTCACATAAGTGACAAAATTCTGAGAGACAGGTTGCCTGTTCACAATATAATTCATTCGGCAAAAGGAGGGAAAGGTATAAATTTTTCAAGACAGTTATTCCTTATGGGATTTCCAGATCTGTAGCATCAAAACTTTGAGGATTATTCTTTAAACCACTTTTCTTTTCCATATATCTTTGAGACTGTCTGAAAATTCAATTTGGGCATTCTCATCATAGAAGTCAGATAAAAAATATTTTATAACTATGAATCTAAGTATCTGTTTAATAGCACTTAATGAGCCATACAAATGTATTTCTTTTTAAAAAATGCTATTAATATTACTAAAAAATTTGATGTGACTATAATCCACATGTCTATATTTCCAATAAATCACTATATCTAATAAACTAAGTATTATTAGTTGAAAGTATATCATTTGCACTCAGTAAACCTCAGAGTATGTATCCATTTGTCATGATACAAATGAAACCTGACATTGTCTATGAATTGCATAACAAATCATTACCATATAAAACTAAACATGAAAAACTGAATAGTTTAACTGGCTATCAACATTTTTACTATAGTCACTGTTTTACTATTAATTATGTTTTCACATAACTAATTTTCAACTTAGAAAATAATATTGAATATGTATGATGCAATTAATTGGGCCAGATATCACCAGGGATTTTGGCCAAAGTTTGTCTCTTCTTCTCAAGCCATCCTTATTCTACTTTTGTTTTGCTCGTTTAGAGCTATTTTAGAGGAAAGCAGATTGATACTACTGAGATTTGAACAGGCAGGAAAGAAAGAAGGGGAGTATGTGTAATGCAAGGAACAAGCCAGAAGTCAGTTTGTTCACCTTTAACCTTAACCATGCCTCTACTTGTTGGTTTGCTCTCCATCAAGTAGTGTGAAGGCACTGCCAATAATACCCATTCATCAGTGCATGTTCCTTTGTTTTCAATCATCCAGTCATATTAATCTCACCATGAAGAAGCATAGCTATATTTACTGAGTGTTAACTGACTGCTTGGCACATTATCTAATTTAATATTCACCACTACAACCGCAGGTGGTAGGTGGTATTATAGTATTATCCCCATTTACAGAGGGAAAAAGTGATGCATCAGGGCCAACCAACTTGCCTAATTTAATAGAAGTAGTAAGCTATTCCATTGGAATTAACACTCAGGTCTTCCTAACTCTGTACCTATACTCTGAACTGTTGCTCACATTATTTTTTCCCATAACCTTTCATCCTCTCTATTCCCTCTACCACCCATCTCCTACCACCCCCAAAATCACCACACTATTATCTATGTCCATGAGTTCTCTCTCTTACTACTTGCTCAATCCCTCCACCCCGCGCCCCAACACTTCCCAACTCAAGCTGCCTGCTTGCTCTCTTATCTATAGTCTATCTCTATATGGCTTAGTAGTTCAGTTTATTCATTAAATTCCATATATGAGTGAAATATGGTACTTGTCTTTCTCTGACAGGCTTATTTCACTTAGCATAAGGTTCATCCATGCTGTCACAAAGAGTAAAATTGTCTTCCTTTCTACATCAGGGTAGTATTCCATTGTATAAATGTATCCACTCATCTACTCATGGATACTTGGACTAAACTGATGCTTATATACTTTTGAGATGGGCACTGGGGAGTAGGGATGCCATTCCTGGATCACTCCAAGGGGAAACAAAGGTAGGATTTTAGGTTTATTAATGTTATACTTTACCCAAACCACAAATTCTAAAAGACCCAATTATACATGACAAAAAAAAAAGGTGAATAATATTCATCTGAATAACTCAGTCAGCAAGATGACATCCTAATTACAGGATTGCCTAAGCATTCTTTAAGAGTGAAACAAAATGTTTAGTTTATTTATGGGACTCCACAATGAGATTCTTTGTGGTTTCAATATACACAATAAGGTATTTTTTTATTGCACCATTATGTTTTCTCAAACAAAAGTCTATACACAAAATGGCATCTCTCTCCTGAATAAATCCAAACTTAAACCTCTCCATTGAATGCTAAAAAGATAAACAATAGTTAAAATCAGCTGGAATAAGTTTAAATGTTTTCTTATATCTTGGGTTAGTTAGAACCGTATACATTTCTGTAAATATGAATTTTTTTGCTTTATTTTGTTTTACTTTAAGCATTTGATCCACTGACCTGATCATTAGCCATGAATGGAGCCAAAAAGCTTACCTTATGGCTTTAGTTACTTTTGAAAATACAATATTTTCTATTATATGAAAACTATCACATGGTTAACTACATGCAGCCAAACTGTTATAACTCTGCTCTGCAACCTGGCATGTTCCCCCTTCATTAAACTGACTTCCCATTGTACTAGGGAAAGAGCCTAAACATTAGAGACAAATACTATATTTCTACACGTAGACATTTTTTAACCCTCTGTTGTTTATGGCCACGATTCACGTTTTTGGCTCTGGAGTCCAGAGTCCTCTCACATAAACTTGTTTCACAACATGTGCTCTGCATTTGTTTCCTGGGCTGCAAATGGCTTGGGCATGTGCTGACTAAAACTCTTAACACCAAGGGGATTTCGTTAGATTCATACAGTTTGGCAAGCATTTTGCTATGAAATTTGGGTGATGAACATAAAATAATGCATTTTTTTTTCTTTTTAACCTCTTAGTGTAGGACAGTTTTTCAGATTGCTTACAGTCAACTTTATCCAGATACAGAATCAGCCTTCACACTGGAATAAATGTGTATATAAAAGAGTTAATATATTTTTGGATTAATCTGAGAATAAATTTTCACATCCACTTGAATATATTAACTGATGAGGATGAGCCTTCTGCCTAGAAAATAAAATCTGATCCCAGAGGACATAGCCTTGCCCTTCCTCTATCATTCTTGCATACTCGGTTTGAGTAATGAATTTATTTACTAAAAGATACATTACAGAATATGTCTCCAGTGTTAATATGATGTAATTGACCTTTCAATCCAAGAGTATGTGCTATCTTTCCATTGAATTGTGTATTTATCAACTTCCTTCATCAATGTCTTATAGTCTTCAATGTATAGATCTTACATCTCCTTTGTTAAGTTTATTCCTAAGTACTTGGTTGTTTTCAAAACTACCATAAAAGGAATTGTGTCCTTTATTTCTTTTTCAGATAAGTCATTATTAGTGCACAGAAAGCAACTAATTTTTATATGTTGATTTTTAAAAAAATATTTTTTATTGATTTTGTACAGAGAGGAAGGGAGAGAGATAGAGAGTTAGAAACATCGATGAGAGAGAGTCATCGATCAGTCGCCTCTTGCACACACCCCTCCCCCACTGGGGATATGCCCTCAACCAAGGTACCCTTGACCGGAATCAAACCCAGGACCTTTCAGTCCCCAAGCCGACGCTCTATCCATTGAGCCAAACCGGTTTCTGCTATATGTTGATTTTGTATATTTAAACTTTACTGTATTTATTCTAACATATTTTTTTTGGTGGTGGTCTTTAGAACTTTTTATATGTAAAAGCATGTTTTCTGATTTGAATGACTTTTTTTTTCTTCTTTTTTCCTTATTGATGTAGCTAGGACTTCCAGTACTATATTGAAAAGGAATGGTGAGAATGCACACCCTTGTCTTATTTCTGATTTTAGAAGAAAAGCTTTCAAACTTTCACCATTGAGTATGAAGTTTTCTGTGGTCTTGTCATATATGCTCTTTATTATGTTAAAGTATTGTTCCCTCTATTCCAACTTTGTTGAGAGTTTCTTTTTATCATAAATGAATGCTGAACTTTGTCAAAAAGCTTTTTCTACATCTATTATTATTATCTTAAAAGTTTCATCTTTCATTATATTAATGTGATGTGTCATATTCACTCATTTGCATATGTTGAATCATCTTCGCATCCCAGAGAATAATCCCATTTAATCATGGTGTATGATCATTTTAATGTGCTGTTGAGTTTGGTTTGCTAGTATTTTATTGAGTATTTCCCAACTATATTCATTAGGGATATTGCTCTAAAGTGTTGTGTTTTTTTTTTCTTGTAGTGTTCTTTTTTTATGGCTTTGACATCAGGCAGAGTAAGGCTGGCCTCATAAATTAAGTTTGGGAGTATTCCTGCACTTAAATTTTTTTGAAAAGTTGTCACATGTCTGGATTATGTGTTCAGACAGGGCTACAGGCAGTGTTTCATGGTTGGACAAGACCTCAGGTTGTGCTCTAAGATCAGGCAGGGATGCAGACTGTGCTGTTAAGTCAGGCAGGGCTGTAGGCTGGGCTTTGTGATCAGGTAAGCTACTGGCTATACTCTACTGTTGGGCAATGTTTTCTGCTTGGTTCTTTAACTGGAAGGGTTTCCCAACTACATCTTATAGTTGGTGGGCTAGAGACTTTGTTCTGCATTCAGAAGGAGTTGTTCTCCAGGCCTCCTTGTGGAAAGATTTGCAGGTTATGTTCTGAAATTTGGTAGGTTCGTTGGGCTCTCTAACTGGATGAGTCCACAAACTATATTTAGCAATCAGGGAAAGCCATAAGCTAGTCTGTACTGTGCTATGGGACTGTAGGCTCAGCTATGTGGCTGGGCTGTACCATAGGCTGGGTTCTGAGATTATCCAGAGGCAAATTTGACAGTTGGGAAATATTGCTGGCCTGGCTCCCTGCTCATTCATAGCTAAAGGATGAACTCCACAGCTGCCCAGATTTTTCTCATCAGGTTTCTGGTAGGGTGGAACTGGAAGCTATACTCAGCAGTTGGGCAACACTGAAAATTTGCTTTTCTGTCCAGATGGGGCTGTAGAACAAGCTTGATAGCTGTTATGGTTAGTTGGTTAGGGATCTAAACCAGGCAGAACTATCAACTGAGCTCTCTGACCAGACAGGGCTACTGGTGATATTCTGCAGATGTGCAAAGCCACTGGCTGGGATGTCTGCTCAAGCATGTTGCAAGGAGTCATATAGTCCACCAAGATTTGAGTGCTGGTGGCTGTAAGCCCACCACCGTTCTTCCTCTCTATCTGATCCCCAGTGGTCAAGCCCTACAGATTCCCCAGTGATCTTTGTGAAGAAGATCTGAATGGGTTTCCTGGGAAACATTCTATAATGTTTAGAGAGCTGAATGGTCATCTTGGGCTCTCTTCCCACCAAAGAAAACCTAAACCTAGAGGGACCCTCTTATATTGGCTCTGTGCTACCCTGGGAAAGGGGAAATGTGATTGAAGTAAAACAGCTCTTCTTACCCGCCTAATGTAGTTCTTCATTGTCTTGTCTGGGGGGTGCTTCAGCCTCAAGCCTAGGTTTAGGAATTTTCTCAGTGGTCTTTTGTCTATGAAGAGTTGCTAAATGGTCTTTTTGTCAGGGGGACTGAAGTAAAAAACAACCTATGTTGTCATCTTGATGATGTCATCATCTTCGCATCTCTCTCGACTAACTCATTCGTCTGTGTCTCACCTGGAAGTCCAACTAGATCTGTGCCTGTGTTTCTTGTGTGCACAAAGTCATCAGAGGTAAATAGAAGACAAATGAATGCTTCTGCATCTCTCAGAAAGGAGGGGGAGGGGCAGGTAACGTGTGCACCAGCACCACAGAAGGACAAAATCACACCTTCTCTGAACACTTGGACTCAAGCCTAGGTAAAGCGCCAGGCCCCACCCCAGAGCCAATTAGAGGGTAAGCTGTTGGGAAGGCCGGAAGTGAAGTTGGCTCAGGAGGAAAATCAAGGATGAAGACCACTTCAAGGGAAGAGGTAGGTGGTAATGAGATATGTCCTAAGGCATTTTTCTCTTACTACAGAAATATATCCTATCTCCTGCTACTATCCACATCAGTTTCTCTCCTCTTGCACTCTTGAGCAAACCACAAATATAAGGTATAAACTAGAGCATAAGAGATACTTCTTTTGATTCTGAACAATCCTATCAAATAAAGAGGGAATATGCAAATTAACCATCACATCGTCACAAAGATGTAGGTGCCCACAGCTGAGGCTGAGTTCCCCTAACAAGCCTTAAGGAGCAATCAGCAGGGACCTGAGGCTGTTTGGCACTGGGCCTCGGCAGGGAACCTGAGCCTGCACTTTCTTCCCTGTGGGGCCTGACAGGGGATCTCAGGCTGTGCCCCATACTTCAGCATCAGGCTAGGGGACCTCAGGCTACATCCCCCACTTTGTGGGGCATAACAGGGGACTCAGGCCATGCCCCCTGTCTGGCAGGGTTTGAAGGGAGACCTCAAGGTATGCCCACTGCCCCAGGGCCAGGGGACCTGAGGCTGCACCCCCCCACACACCTGATGGGGCTTGATGGGGGACCTCAGGCTGTGCCCCCGCCTGGTGGGACTTGATGGGGGACCTCAGACCACACCCCCGCCTGGCACTGGGCCAAAGCACCTCAGGCCACGCTCCCTGCCTGGCAGGCTTGACGGGAGTACTGAGGCTGCACTCCCAACCCTGGAGGGCTTGATGAGGGACCTGAGACTGCACCCCCAACTGGCACTGGGCCAGAGGACCTGTGGCTGCACCTCCCACCTGCTGGGGCTTGATGGGAATGGGGCCTTATAGGTCTGGATCTCACCCAATGGGGGTGGGACTGGCTGGGTATGAGTATTGTGCAATTTTGAGGCAACATGGGAGGGTAGGGTCTTGACTCTGGGTCCTGTGCTGCATCCCAGGCTGACAGGAGGAAAATTTTCATGTACATTTTACTAATTTTCTTTCATCTCTGACACTTCTATTATAGAGAAAGGGCAAATAGCAATATTAAAATATTTCCTCTAATTAATCTCCTTTTAATGTGCATAACTTTCATGCAGTAGGCCACTAGTTTTGAATAATTAGTAAGTTATTTTATAATTGATATTTTTAAGGTGAATTTAGCATTGAAATTCCTAACAGATCAATTAAAAAACAAAATTTTGACAATTTTATGATTTGGGATATTAACTTGAATTATTTGAACATAGAAGGTGTTTAACAACTTTATCAATTACTTAGTTTAAATATGACAAGTCATTATATATATCCATTAACTACTAATAGTAAATACCCAACATAAAATAGTTTATAAAGTCAGAGTTTTTCTAATATTTCAACACAAGAGCTGTTAAAGAAGTCCATTGCATTAAGGAATTTCCACTAGGTTAAACAAAATAAACCTAAGAAATATTTGTGAGATGGATGCTTTCTGCACTTTGTTTTGTTATGAATCATAGCTCAGAGAGCTATTAAGTCACAGATCACCATCCAGCTTAGTTATAGTTAAGAAATATAGCCTGAGCCTAGTCACTCTGAACCTAGTAGTCCTCAGCAGCTTCATGGAACAATTTCATTGTTTCTCCTTAACATCATGGAACAATTTGACTGTCAAGGGGTACATACTATGTTTCTCTCAAGATTTTAAACATGTGAGAATACTCACTTTGTGTTTTACCCTATCAAATTTCTGATGTGATTTTGGCCAAAATTTTATGACTAACACATATTTCTAAGCCAGCATATAATTAGTATTATGTAAGCTATAATACAACTGAATTCAAACTGGAATATTTTTAAAACCAAAACACACATCTCCCGAAAGTGGTGTCTGTTAGTAAAACCAATCTGAATATTTAGTTAAATCTATTCTTTATACCAGATGCATATTTCTTTCAAAGTCAATGTATTTTAAGTCAACCTCCAAAATTCTTTTCTTAACCACTCTGTTATAGTCACATCACTATATATTATTTAAATGATACTCTATCTCCTCTGTCTTTGTGAATACAAGAGGATTCCAGAAGAAAAATATAACCTTTTAAAATTAAAAGTATTCTAGATCAACCAGGATCAGCACTTTATAAAAATAGAGCTACAAACATGCACACATATACACACTAATGCACACAATCATGATCAGATAGACAAACAAAACACTAAATCTGTTTATCACCAAATAAATAGAAAAAGGCATAAAATATCTAGCTCTTGGTACTTCCCAGGAAAGTCATGGATCCTGTAACCTGTTTCTCTTTCCCTCTTTTTAACCTCTAGCTCCTATCATTTGCGTGATCCTCAGAAGTCTGGTAAACGGGAAAAGATGAAACAACTTTGTAGTTATTTTTTAATTTCTTAAAACAATAAATATATGTGTTTTCTTGCAAAGTAGTTAAACTAAAGCCAAGGAAAATATTATCTGTGATTTACAGAGCACTTATAATATACCAGATACTGTCTTAATGCTCTTTACAGCAATTTTATTTGAATCTTTCTACATCTTTACAAGGTAAATGACAGCTTCTATTTTTATAGATGACCAAGCTGAGTATGTAAAGTCAAATCAATGTTGGAGGTATATAGTTAGTTAACTTGGGGCATCTGTCTGATTTCAAA
Source organism: Pipistrellus hanaki (assembly GCF_964339955.1). Taxonomy (NCBI): domain Eukaryota; kingdom Metazoa; phylum Chordata; class Mammalia; order Chiroptera; family Vespertilionidae; genus Pipistrellus; species Pipistrellus hanaki. The sequence continues at coordinate 30,199,248 of NC_140510.1, forward strand.
GATCGTACTCTCTCTTTACCTTATATTTCTAATCATGATATATGTACTTTTATTCAAATACAGGACATGAAAATTAGCTTTGTGGCATGTCATAATTTGGAGCCCAGGAATCTTTCATATCCCCATAAGATATTCAAACAACACAAGTAAAAAAAAATTTCACTTCCTGTTCCTGTTTTCCCACTAATCCAAGCTTCTATTCTCCACAATGTCAAAGCATCTACAAGACTAGTATTGTTCCATTTTCTAATTCTAGGTTATATTTTAATTTTTTTTTTACCTGTCACTTTCTCCTGAGAATACTTCCCTTGACCCTTCATTCCTGGGGTACATATCTATGCATTTTTGCTATAATTTTTATATTGTTTTTTTAGTTAAGGTACTCCTCATTTGAATTGCAGCACAATTCTCAGTGTTGTGTGTCTTCCCCAACAAGTTCAGGGAGATAATTAGTTCCCTAGGGAGCTGGTTTGAGTAATTATTTTCTCAGCTTCCCTAAGGGAACTGTATGGCTAATACCATTCTAGGTGCAAGAGAGATAAGATGTTCTATTTCATGCAATGGATTTCTTAGGATATTAGAATTTAATTCCTTCTCCAAACTCTATCGAGGAGATTCATGGAGTGTCTTCTACTTAGTTATGTATACTCTGCATACTCTCCCAGGATCATAGCACTTTTTTAACTGTCAGGAAAATGTTTTAAAATGCCTCTGGGTTTTGTTTCCCTCATATTTATGCATTTCCTTTTATTTCACTCAATCAGGTACAGAACTTATACTCACATCCCTAGCAGAGTCTTGTGACAGATGTAAAAAAAGAAGAAATCTATGATTCCCAGAGCTAAAGAGGATTCCATGGTACAGATAACATATCCAGGCATGCAGAGAGCAATGAGAATCAGAGATAATAAAGCTTTCCTGCCTCTTTCCAGGGAAGGAAGCAATTCTGCTGTGTTCAGAGCTGAAGGGAGGGCAGCTGTTCATGCTAAAAGCAGAGCATATTTCCAGCCCAGATTCTAGACACTGTCCCTGTGAGTGAGCCAAAACTGAGAGAGTTGGCTTGGGTAGGCAGGTACGGAGACTGGCAGATTTGAAAAATATTCTGGTACCCCAAATGTGATCTAGAAGCAGAAGAGAGCCTCGGGCACTGAAGGGGCCATGCAGACCAGTAGACTGGATGTTCCAACAGCTACAGCTATGGACCCCCAATCAATGACTCCCTCACCTGCTCCCAGCAAATCCCTAGTCTTAACACCATTTAAAATGCCAAAACTCCATCATACACTTGGGGGACAAGAATGTGAAATTCCAGAGAGCCAGGGTAAGTTTCCTATCAATGGAAAACAATGAGAGCTGAAAGTAAAAATTAAGGTAAACAAAAGTAAGGTCTGAGTTTTGTTGGTATTTAAAACAACTCCAGAATATTAAAAGGGCAGATGTGTTCATTTTCTTTTATTATATATGATTAAACTGCAATTTGAACAAGTACTTTGGTATAACTGGTAAGGGGCAGGTCTGGAACCTGAAGCTTTCTGGTTCAATTTATATTCTATCTACATTCTGAAAAAAATGGCTTCAATCTTGTAAAGTTAACTTGAGCTCACCATGGAAAATCCAGATATGAAAAAATGTATATATGAAGATGTGAGTGAAAATCATCTGAAATCCCACCTGACTGACTATCCTTGATGACCTATCTTTATGCATTCTTGACCTGTGTATACATGGATACATATTTATGTAGGTAAGATGGTTCTCTAAATGGTTTGAAACCTATTTACTTCCCTCAACAAAGAATTATCAACATTTTCCATATCAATAAAAATAGATCTCAAATATATTAAATAAATGTAAAAATGCAAAAAGGGTATAAAATACTTGGCCTGGTAGCTATAAAATTTTAATTCAGTTCAATAAACACTGAGGGCATATTTGATGCCAAACTTCATGCTAAGTATTGAGAAAAGTGATCAATAAAATACAGACACTGCCCTGGAGAACTTCTCAGTTTAGTAGGGGAATAAGAAGGTAATATAGTATATCAGTGTAACCCCTGAACATAATACTTGTACAAAATATAGCCTGTTAGATAATTTGCACCTTTATTTGCATAGTACATCACTTGATGTTTCTACTTCTCTAATTTCTGTTAATACAATTTCCATGTGGATTATTTTTAATCTGCCTGAGGATATGCTCTTACTGATTTTAGAGAGGAAAGGAGAGAGAACACTGATCAGCTGCCTCCCATATGTGCCCTAACTGGGGAACAAACATATAATCTAGTTACATGCCCTGATGGAATTGACCTGAAACTTTTTGGTGTATGGATTATGCTCCAACCAAGTGGGCCACCAGGCCAGAGCCTAATAGGATTTTTTATTCTCCTTCTGACAGTCTATCTCCTCCTTTTTAATTTCTAGTAACTCTCAATCAAAGAATTCACTTGCTATGCTTTTGTAAAAATTATGTAAGTGCACCAAATGTATGCAATTCAAACAATGATTATAGTAATGAAACAATACCATTCAAAATTAAATGACTAGAAGACTTCTAGCCACTTCATTTTTGCCAACAGTCAAAATCAGAATATTAACAATATATCGCATGATGCATTATCTTTAGAGTATTATTTCAACATTTCAAAGGTTACTAATTCATGAAATTCTGTTTTATACAATCCAAAACAATCACATTGATGAAAATTTCTGCCTAGTAGGTCATAGAGGTAGCAAATCTATAATACTGATCTATGATATTTGCATATTTGAATGTATTTTAAAGTTTATTGTATGCCTGTTAACATTTGCTCAGCATGAATAATGTCTTGTGATATCTGAAGATAGAAAACTTATGAACATATTATGACCTAAGAATACTTACAAAGCAGAATTTTATTAAGCACAGTATAATTTATACAAATTCAATAAATAATTTATGCAAAGAGAATATACAAAATAACTTTAGGTTTGATTAATTGGGAAAAAATTTTCTAGAAGAAATAAACTGCCAGCTGCATTTTCAAATAATTGATAGATACAAGCAAGGAGGAAAACCTTCATACTGAGGGATGCAACTGACATGCAATTTATGACAGGTCGAGAGGGTAAGCTACTCTTCTGAGAAATAGCCAGCCATTCTATCATTCAAGAGACATGCAGTAATCACAGTTTACCCTCAGTTAACACTGAGGATACAGCCATGTAATACAGCATCTCTGCCTTTAAGCTTAAACAGTTTCATGGAGGAGATAGGCGAGTGCATATATATAAGAACACAGTGATAAAAAAAAACAAAAAACAAACAAAGAAAACCACAAAACAAACAAAAAAAAACCTTCCAATTCATTTTCCAGAGCTGTAGGATACAGGTAGGAAATAGAGAAGTAAAATTAGAAGAATGCAATTTGGGTCCCTCTCCTTCCTTCTTCATCAAACTTCTCTAAAATGAGGTCTGTGTTTATCGCCTCAAAATCACTCCTGCTTTAAACCTCACATTCTAACTTTCATACCTACAGTTATATTATTCTATACAATCAGAACTCAATGACTTCTTGGTTGCCCAATCCCTGGGTTTTGCTCAGTTGTCATTCTCTGGAGTGACCCCTTCTTTAACCTCTACTTTCCCTTTGAGAAGAACACTTTCTCCATGATTTCCTGTCACCTTAGAGACCCTCCAGGGTCTCCTCTTAACTCTACTTTCTTTTACTATGTCCTCAGAATAGGCATTCCTCATGTTCTGCACTTGAATTCCATCCCTTCTCACTTTACATGTGTGCTCTCTCTTCTGACAATGCCATCTAGTTATATGAGCCCCATTCTATAGATATGATTCAAAATTCTATCCTTAGAATCCTAACTTTTCCTAAGATACTCCAGTATCTAGCTTTAATGAGGAAGTTTTGCCTTGATACAATGCCTAGGCAACATATAAATCATGTTTCTTTTGTTTTCAGTATTTTATGATGCAGTGACATCTAGGCCTTGCTTACAGGGGAGAGACTGCCGCTTCCAGAGTAAACTGATTCCTAGTGATAGAAAACAACTTGCATTCAGTGTACCTTTGATATGAGAAACAATTCCAAATCCATATTAGGCTCCTGCAGCCTGGGTCACTATACCCCTGCTCAATATTACCCCAGGGCCAAGTACCAGACAAATAGATAAATAGATAATACTACTATATTCAAACTAACCAATCCTAAGTCACTCAGCCGCTTACCCTGCCTCATGCATTGCTTCCCTATGCCTCCTGACCAATGCTGGTGGCTTCTCATATAGCCCTGCATGGCATTCCATTGCCTCCTTTTTCTAGGGATCTATAATGTAAAAACTTCTTTCTTCATGCCATTCATCCCATGGATATGTGTCTTACCATAGCTGATTAAAATAAACACAAGTATATTTTAAAACATAGTTGAACCTATATCTTTGAAAATAAACTTCTCTCTGAAACCGGTGTGGCTCAGTGGATAGAGCATGGGCCTGCTCACTGAAAGGTCCCAGGTTCTATTTCGGTCAAGGACATGTACTTTGATTGCGGGCACATCCTCAGTAGGGGGTGTGCAGGAGACAGCTGATCAATGTCTCTCTCTGATAGATGTTTCTAACTCTCTATCCCTCTCCCTTCCTCTCTGTAAAAAATCAATAAAATATATTTAAACAAAAAGAAAGAAAAGAAACTTCTCCTCCTCCTATACTCCCTATTTTTCATGGTCCTTGGGATCAATAAGACCCAAACATTCAGAGACACTTTTGACATCTCCTTCTCTCTTGCCACATGTATTTTATCACTTGTACACCTTCAGCAATTTTCTCTACACAATTACATCTGCCTCCTTTCCATTGTCACAGCCCTGATGTGAATTCCCATTGTCTCTCACTGGGATTATTATGATTGCCTCCCAACTAAGCTTCCTATCCTCTGCCTCTAACAGGTCCAATTCATCCTTCAAAATAGGACCAGATTCATTTTCCAAAGCCATCTCCAATCATATCACCTTCCTATTTAAACCCTTCAGTGGCTCCATTCACATTCACTGCATAAAAAAATACCCTGGCACTAATTCAAATGAGCAATTATAGCCCAAGAAATAGAAGGCCACAAAGAAACCAATGTCTTAAAAGCTAAAGGAAAAGAAGAATTAATTGGCAATTATTAATAGCAACCATTTTGCCATGCTCCATTTTGTTAAAATATTGCATTAAAATGGAACACAGATAATCATATATAATCAGATGTCTCCAATTATATGCAGGAGATAAAAGTATAGACACTGTGGGACCAGACAGTGCTGAGTTAAGAAATTTAAGGAGGTGACAGGCATTAGGGGTCAAAGAACCTCCTGCCTTTAGAGTGATTTTCAGGTTTTGTTCACTGAGTTCATATTTCTAGAAAAACAAACTATCATTTCTCTTGAGCAGAGGCCTTGTGTTCTAAAAGTCTACAGATAATTCTGTATTCGAACTGGAATACCATAGACCCCGTCCACAATTTTTAGTATAATCTCAAAACAGAGGAGCATCTGTTCCTGTGCAAAATGAATCATGGTCATAATATGGTCTTACAAAGAAGCAGAGATTGACAACAGATTCTAGTCTAACAATCTGTAGGTGTTGGCCTGACAATAAAACTATATATAGTAATATGGAAATGATTAAGTCCATTAAAGCAGGAAGCATGCATACATGCATATAGTATATGTTAGAAAAAGATCAAAAGATCACTAGCACCAAGCAATACACTACCTTTTTTTTTTTCCTTAGTATTCACTTTTTCCCCTTTTAGTGAGACATAGGGCGTTATTAGTTATAAAAATTTTGTGGTAAAGCTTAGCCTTTTATAACAGAACTAGTGGCCCGGTGCATGAAATTTGTGCACAAGAGGGTGGGGGTTCCCTCAGCCCAGCTTCCATCCTCTCCAATTGGGGACCCATTGGGGGATGTCCAACCTCCAGCCTGATCTTGCCCTCAACTTCCCTTCCCTGCTGGCCTGATCTCACCCCCAACTTCCCTCCCCTGCTGGCCTGGTTGCCCCCAATGGCCCTCCCCTGCCAGACTGATCTCACCCCCAACTTCCTTCCCCTGCTGATATGATTGCCCCTAACAGCCTCTAGCTCGGCCTCCACCACCATGGCTTTGTCTGGAAGGAAGTCAGACGTTCAGAAGATGGCCGTTCGACCCTTTCTAGTTAACATATCACCCTTTTAGTAGTATAGATTATAGAATAGGATTGCTTAGGGGGTGGGGGACTTTTTTCATCAGGAGGAGATGCTCTTGGCAGACAAAAATACATAATCCCTATATCTGGACTGATAGCCAACCATATGTGCTGACAAACCAGTCATTAAAAAATTGAACCACTTTCTTACATCTTATATCAAACACCTGTTGCCCTTAAAACCCCTCCTCAGCCCCCATCTTAGGTTCTGCTTTCACAGTTCACCCAGATTTGGTTCTGAATGGTCAGTTTCTATGCCAGTGAGCATCGAAAGCTCCACCTCCTAGGCAGCCATTGGCTCCTTGCACTTCACCCAGATTTGGTTCTGACTGATCAGTTTTTATACTAGTCAGCATCTCCGGACCTATCAACAGGCCTGATCAGTGAGCAGGGCTAATCAGCAGTCCCAGCAGAGGCCAGAGAGAAAGAGAGGCGTGGCTGTTGCCCAGGCCCAGAGCAAAGAGGCAATGCTGATCAACAGCTGCCATGGAAGCTACCGATCAGACCCTACTTCTCTCTCCAGGCCTCTCTTCAGACCTGATCTGCAGTCCTTCGGCAGTCAGTGCTGGGTCAGGGCAACCGCAGCTGCAGCAGTCAGTCAAGCCTTCAGTCATTTTGGAAGTTCAGACCCTGGGTTTTTATATAGTAGGATGAGAAATGCATGATAAACTATGTAGATGTTGTGATATACCCAGAGCACATTCCAGATTAAAAAAAATAAGACATGTCGCACTACCTCTCCCATTCCAAACTCAGGCATATGCTTTGTTGTAACAAGCTATTGTAATTGTGGCATTGCACTACCAAATAAGATAATGTGAGATAATGAAGTAGAAACTTATGACATGTAATTGCTCTGAAGTCTGGTGGTGCCAGCATTCTGTCCTGAGGTATTTGATTCTCCATGTATTTTCAAAGGGGCCCACAGCGTCAGTACTGACTCCTGTGTGCCACTTCAGTCTTTTGTGATCTCCCTGAAACTGCAGTATTTTGTGATCACTCCTTGGAGTGTGCTAAGAAATTTCATAATTAAAACAATTGTTTGAACATATGGTTACTATCTCAAAAAAATACAAACTTAAAATTCAGGATCAACTTCAGAGAAAAGATTTAAACAGGTACACAAATGTATTTTTAATGATATTTTTACAATGATTTTATATCATAACAGCAGGCCTCATTTAAATATAAAACATGAGACCTTTCTTATGATTATGGTATGCACTATTGCTGATTTTATTTATTAGCATAGGGCATTTCTGTCTTCTCAGTAAGCTGTCTTATCTTACCTTAGAAAGACAGACTTATGGTAATTAATACTTGAACAGGAAAGAAAGATGGAAGGAAGGGAGGAAGAAAGAAAGGAAGAAAGGAAGGAAGGAAGGAAGGAAGGAAGGGAAAATATTATCCAAAAAATAAATAAAGTCAGGTTTTCCCCTATTTACAAAATGTAATTAACATCAATCCATTTAATTTTATTGAGCACCAATATTACAAGAAATTAAATCCGCCAAAACCAGTTTGGCTCAATGAATAGAGCGTCGGTCTGCGGACTGAAAGGTCCTATGTTTGATTCTGGTAATGGGCATGTACATTGGTTGCGGGCACATCCCCAGTGGGGGGTGTGCAGGAGATAGCTGGTTGGTGTTTCTCTCTCATTGACATTTCTAGCTCTCTATCCCTCTTCCTTCCTCTCTGTGAAATATCAAGAAAATATATATATATTTTTTTTAAAAAAAAGAAAGAAATTAAATCCACTAGGGGTAGGTAAAATAAAAACTGAAATCATCACGCTTCCCTTCGGAGTTTAGCACTAAATGGGATGGGAGTCACTGACAGAAAAATGAAACTCCACTATCTGGTATAATCTGCACTAAGATAAAGGAGAAAGAGCACAGAACAGGGCAATCAAAGGATTTCTAAGAAACGGGCTCCCTCTGCATAGTGTCTAAGGACCTAAAGGAGTTAACCCAATGAGCAGAGATGAGTTTCCCAGGCAAGAGAAGAGCAATTGCACAGCCAGGAATTGTGTATATGAGACAGTAGTGTACTTGGAGGGGGGTGGGGGGGGCACTGCAAAGTTTGGGTCTCAGCCTCTGTTTCTCAGTGCATAAGAATTACCTGGGGCATGTTTTCCCATGAATACTCCATAGCCACCAACAATGCTTTCAAAATCAGATCTGCAGTTGTTATGAGCCCTCCATGATATTAACATTACTGTAGGAGCTTTAAAAAAAATACTCTTGCTAGGCTGCAGCCTCAAAAGATTTTTACTTAATTGATTTTAAGTGGGTCTGAGCACAATATCTCCCCAGATCCTAATGCTCCTCCAAGGTCAAGAATCAGTGGTGGGGAGATGCATTTAACAAGCTTCCAGGTACTTCTGATTCTCCTTACCCTTCTAGAATTGCCACCCTGATCCTCAGTGGAGCACAAGTTAAACAATATTTGCCAAAGCAATTACCCTCAAAGTGTGTTCCCTGGACACTTGCTAAAAATGCCAATTCTTGGGCTCCAAGCCTAGACTTACTGGATCTAAATCTGCAGGGGTGGGCTCAGCAAGTTGGAGTAAACAAGCCCTCCCAGGTGATTCTAATACACTTCAGTTTAAGAACCATTAACTGAAGAGAAACCATTGTATGGGGTATATGGGTTGGGTGGCAGGGGGTGGGGAGGAAGAGGAGGAGAAATTGTGATGTACAAATTTATCTCCTTGAAGAGATAAGGTAGGACATTTTAATAATTTTTCTTTCTTGGGATGAGGCACATTTCTACATGAATTGCAAAACAAAAAAATATAAATCAAATGACAGTTAACTGAGCTGTCAGGAGAGGAGTTCTCTAGGTTGGGTCTGGAATACACTGAACCATTTTTTCTCTACCCAATGTTAAGCATGGTATAAAATAAAGAATTTCAGTGAATGACTCATCTCTTGAGGGCATTGGCTAGCAAACTCTATTTACAATAGATCAAAACACTTATGTAAGGATGCAGTCACATGAGTTCATATAAACACTAATTCAGCCCAGAAATCAGTGAATGTTGGACGTGACTTTGAACTCATTTCTTATCTTCTTGTTTGGGCATCTTCAAAATATTTATAGAACAGATTCCAAGGCTCAGCCACAGTAACACTATCCCCTCAGTACACAAGAAAACCACAAGAAAGGGACCTAGAATGGTGCTGCTACCTCTGGCCTAGCTGCATATTTGAACTCAGCTGATGTCAAAAGTACACATTTGAAAATTGTAGCCCATCATTCTTTATTTGATAAGGCTCCTCAGAATGAACTGAAGGGCCACAACCTAACAAGCTCCCTTTGTGTTTAAAATGCACAATTTTTCTAATGCAATAGAGGTAATGCTGCCCAATTATCTTATTAAACAAGTTGCAAACTAAATTTTATTCTCGCTTGACAATTTTTCCCACCAATAACTTAAAGCCATCACAATAAACTAAAAACCAATAGGCCTGCAGCTGTGCCTGTAATCAAACATACTAATATTTCTACAACATAATAATGCATATAAATATTCACTTTAGTAGCATAAATAAAAACCAAAAGAACCTTACATTCAATTCATCTTTTACCACAAATTAAATACAAATCAAGTCAAGTTTCACAATCCAGGGAGAAGTAAAAAACACAGTTTTCAGAACTTTTTTGACTTTCAGGTTTTTTGATAAACTATTAAGGGCTTGTAATATATCTTCCTTTAGGGAGTTTTCAATCCTATTAGTTTACTATATCCAAAAATTCACACATTTCATGGGCAAAATCCAAAATAGCATGTAAGACACCTTGCTCAATCCAAAAGAGCACAAATTATTTCAAATTCTGCTATCATACCTTAGACTTATGTTGATAATGCAAGAAGTGTTCATGAGTATTTGCTTTAAATTTGTTGCAATGATTTTTAAGTTATTGATGGGAAAATTATCAAGTGAGGATAAAATTTAGTTTGCCAACTTATTTAATAAACTAGAGGCTCGGTGCACGGATTCATGCACTGGTGGGGTCCCTCAGCCTGGCCTGTGCCCTCTCACAATCAGGGACCCCTCAAGGGATGTAGTAGTATATGGAGCGGCAGGCTGCTGGGGAGGAGCCCAAGCCCAGTGCCACTTCCACTCACCCCAGCCCCAACTGTGCCTGCTGGTGCTGCTCAGTAGTGCTGCTGTGGAGGCAGGAGAGGCTTGCACCATCGCACCTGCTCTCGCCAACCAGGAGCCGAGCTTCTGGCTCACATGGGTCAGCTGAGTGGTGCTCCCACTGTGGGAGCACACTGACCACCAGGGGGCAGCTCCTGCATTGAACATCTGCCCTCTGTTGGTCAATGCACGTCATAGCAACCCATCAAAAGGTTGACTGGTTGACCAGTCACTTAGGGTTTTGTATATATAGGTGTTTTCCACGGTGGAAATTCAAGGATAATTACTTGTTTACAAACTTATTAAAAATAATACTTCAAAACAAACCACTGCATATTTAGCTCTGAAAACCAGTTGAGAAGTGATCATTGAGCATGATGTTTCCAGTGCACTCACTTTTCTGTTTTAGGTAGCTTCAGAATCAGTGTGAGCTATGTAGGACTTTACAGGGCCCTACCATGCAATAATACATTGCTAAAGAGTAGAATAGTTAAATGGGGTGATGCAAAGGTTTTATGTAACTAACATTTTCTATCTCCTGTGAAAATCTGTTTTTCTCTTTCCGCCATTTTTTAGCATTTCTCTGTCCTCTGTGAATGTTTGTTTCCTTTTACCCTATTCTATGTGGCTTTTCTTTATCTTCTGTGAATGGATGTCTTTCTCCTTATCCCGTGGCACCTCTCTATCTATCTATCTATCTATCTATCTATCTATCTATCTCTCTATCTCTATCTCTATCTCTATCTCTGAATGTATGCCTCTGGTGGCTCCAAGCCCTCAGGTATGCGTTTCTCCCTCATGGACCCTCTTTATTCCTAAAATTCCCTAAAACCTGCTTATTTTATCCCTAAAATTTATTTCATGACTAATGGGAAAATAAACAGTGAGCCAGAATTTCCTGGGTATGATTATAAAAAACATACTTGCTGGTTATATTCTGGACTTTTCTAACTCTACCTCTGCTCAGAATATCTTTGAATGTGACATTGGGTAGGGCTCTCATAGGCATTTATTCATTCAACCAACCCTTATTTATTAAGGCACTTATTATTTGCCAGAAAGAGTAGTAGGCCCTTGAGATGCAATAGTAAATAAGAAGGCTTTGTTCTGTTTATATAATAATTCAGCAGAGAGATATAAACAGTCTTGAAGGGAAATAATTGAGGTTAGACAGATGAAAAACTAGAGGCATTTGATCCCATAGTCACCAACTTGCTCTGCATGCCTTGACATAATTCAGGATTCCTACCTTTGGAAAAGTTAAGGACAGACTGCACCTAATAAAAACAACTACCAGTTACTGAGTATTTTGTACCAGGCCCTTTGCTTAAGTTCAACTACATAATTATCTCATTCTATCCTCACCACATTTTATTAGGCAAGTACAATTATTGTTCCTATTTTACAAATAAGAAAACCAAAGACAAAGGGAGAACAAGGAACATTTTCAAGCTCACACAACCAAGAACAGTTCCATCATCCTTCAATTATTATTCCCAAATACAAAAAGCTCTGAAAAACAAATATGTTTCTCATAATCACTTAGCACTAAATCTTGCCCTGTACTATATAGTCTTTTTATTTCCCACTTAGGAAGAAAATTCCTACATTCATACATTTCTTTACAAAAAGTGATGCACTTGATTAAGGCATACTGCCTTAAAGCCCGCTGGGAGTATTATGTAATGCATAATATATGCACTGTATTACCTTTCTAAAATAAAAGTAATTCTAATTTATGAAACATATCCAAGAGTCTTACATAAGAGATATGGAATGTTAGCTTATTTATCTCCAGGATATTCTGACCAAAAAAGCCCTCACAAATTTCATTTAACAAGTCTGTGATACTTAGGTAGGGTAGCAACATAATTCACATCTAAACTTATGAAAGTAAAAGAAAATACTATTAATAATTACTCAGGGACAATGGGCACAAATTAAGACCATTCCAGGAAAACCAGGATGTATAGTCCTAGTGACCATGTTGCCTCAGGAAGAGTGAATAATCAGTAATTGGATGAAGTCATTGCCTCTCACCTGGACTGTGTTTGCCTCCTCAAGCAATTTGAGGACTTCTACTTCAAGCCCTCAGGAGTTTATAGCTCTTGACTCTTAGAAAGCTCCCTCTGGCCCAGTGTGGATGACTCATGAGTATAGCTTTAAGATTATCTTAACAATTTATACTAGCAAAATATGATAAAAATTCAAAACAATACAGTATTAGTGTGGAAAAGGATACAATCTAGACTCAAGAAATCAACATAATTTCAGTCACATATGGAAGATAAAAGAGAAGGCAGAATCTAGGGAATTTCTCAGTGTTGTGACTTGGAAGCTCAGAAGAGGATTTGTTTAAATAGGGTACATAAGAAACAGCATTTCTGGGGGAAATAAGCTGAGATTGTCAATTTTAGATTGTCCTGTGGATATTTCTATATCTACTAGCAAAAAAAATTTAGGTACAATTAGGTTTATTTCCTTCTTTTTTTTTTTTTTTTTTTTTTAAGGAGGAGGAGGAGTGTTTTGTTTTGTTTTTTTTTTAATGGAGGAGTGTTTCTATTATCCCCACCTCTTATCCCCAAGGGCCTAGTACCTTGCTTTAAACATGTTAGATGCTAACCAGTGATTTTGTCTGTTACTTGCAAGCATTCTTGAGGTTTTGACCTCTAGCCCTAATAAAGAATTAGTCCCCTGTTAGCTTTGGTATGTTGATAGTAAACTTGAACACATAGTCACATGCTCTGGTCTTACAGGGAGAAGTCTTAATTTGCCTTTTCTAGATAATCCTTTCTAGCAGGGTAGGCTCTTTCTAACAGCACTGGCCAATGTTCCATTCCAGCCCAGGCTTCATCTTCATGTCATTTACATGGACCTCTGATGCCAGAAACCTATCTTCCCAGTATATCTGACAAGTGTAATCTGTCAAAATAAATTATAAAAGACTTTGAAATGGGAGAAAAATTATTACATGTCCTAGCTAGGTTTTTTCCTACATTTCACTGTTTTTTAGTTATTTTACAATACCAATTATAGAAAATCAACAAAAATGTAAATGATTCTTGCTCACAGAATGCAAATGATTTGCATGTCTAGTAATATGCAATTGATGATGGCTCTATGAATATAGACCATTTTATATCTATTTGTAAATTCATTTCAGGATTCCTGATTGTCTAAATATGTTTTTTTTTAATTCACCTTTGAGCCATGTTTAATATCTTTCTGCTTCCCTAGTTGGTTGAGTTAAATAAAATTTTCTAGACAAGTTCATTTTATATTGGTATGAGAGTAATAAGTTTAGCTTTAAAAAATAATCTTTTAACAAATAACAAAACTCTGATTTTAAAAAATTTACTATATGTAATACTTTCAATAATAAATATTTTAAATAAATAAAAATTTACTATGTGCCAGGTGACATTGTGTTAAATATTTTGCACACATTATATAATATATATATTTTTTAATTCCCATAAGTACCTTTTTGATATTTTCTACTATTTTCACATGATCATTTTATAATAATAAAAACATAATATGCTGATTGCACTAGATGTCCTTCTGCATGACCTTCCGGACAAAGCTGGGGTTGCAAGGGAAGCCCAGGTCCCAGGTGCCAGAGGGAAGCCCAGGTCCTGGATGCCAGAGGGAAACTGGTGCCAAAAGCCAGGGGAAAAGAAGGTCTACTCTTGCACTAATTTTGTACATTGAGCTTCTAATTTTACAGATGAGGAGACTGGAGCTTTATTAGGACAAATGGCTTGCCCAAACTCACTCAGCCCACTTGACTACACAGTCAACAGTTGTTACCCACTTTGATACACTGTCTTAGATATTGATCAACATTGACTGCAAAATTTAACAGAGGTCTCAATAATAAAACTACAAATTTATATATATATATATATATATATATATATATATATATATATACACAATATATATAACTTATGTTCATAAATGATAAAGATAAAGAATGCCTGTGAATATATGCATGTTCTTCTAAAACAGTGGTTCTCAACCCTTCTAATGCCGCGACCGTTTAATACAGTTCCTCATGTTGTGGTGATCCCCAACCATAAAATTATTTTCGTTGCTACTTCATAACTGTAATTTTGCTACTGTTATGAATTGTAATGTAATTATCTGTGCTTTCTGATGGTCTTAGGCGACCCTGCTAGCAGTGATAACTATCTGGACCACATCATGTAATTATGGTATTTTGGAGAGAGCTTCTTAGCCTCACTTGCCCTAATATGAAGATATGTATTTGTTAATAAAAGGGAGATGAAGATCAAAAAGCATTCCAATTTACAAAAGAAGATTTAGTTACTTCATTGCCCTATCCTTCTTTGAACAATTTCCTTCTATCAAATGCTTAGTCTTTTATTTTAATGATTGTGATTTAACTATTATTTTTGGTAATAACATCTCAGGAGCACTTAAGCCATACTTGAGCTTTACAGTCTAGGTAGACATTTGACTCTTTGGAAGGATTATGTAAGTATTTTTAAAAAGGCCAAAGTACACAGTGAAAACAAATAAAGGAACTGGTCAAAAGAACATGCATCGATTCATTGGGCAAATAGAAGCATGTGGTGAAACTGTGCTTTATTCATGCAGCTGGTTTGCTAATATATGCAAGAGAGGGTAGTTTGGAGGATATTCTCTGTAACTATTTCACTTAGAAAGAATGTCCTCCATTCATCCATTTAGGGGTGAGGGTTGCCAGTGTGTGTGATTGCCTAAAATAGAAAATGGGACACAAAGTATGGCTTTTAAATTTTTATCTGTTTCACCTTTAATGTCAACCTATAGGTTTCAATTTCTGGATCAGCAAATATTTATTGAATGCCTACTATGGACCACGCACTGGGCAAGGAAGCTCCAACGCATAATAATATGTGAATAGTGCCCACCCACACTGCTCTAACTAATTGTATAGTCCTTTCAAATGCTCTAAGCTTCTGAGAAGGAGAGTTATTTTGAGGATGTTACTGTAAAGCTCAAGCTCTTTGAAGTTATTAATAAATGTTTGCGTTTGAACATATTTTTTCTATAAACTCATCTTGCTTCTAGCTGTAGCAATATCCACAAGAACATGTTGACTTCAGGACACATGGCTTTCAGTTATTACTGTACTAGAGGAGTTGGCACGGTCCCAGAAGACCAGGATATTTGATGCAGAAGCTTTGTTTATAAACACTTCTTTATGAAGAGAAGGAAGAGAGCCAGTTGTTTTATGGACTCCATCCTTTCATACAAACCCGGGCTGCATATTTATATGGAGAACATAATGGAACACCTCCATTGTGAGGCTGTACCACCACCCAAAACAAAAATTCCCACCTCTTGAATTCTAGTCTTTTAATAATATTGAAACAGATTTAGGAGGGGGAGGGACCAACCATTAGCCACAGGTATATGCAAGGAAAGGGTCACAGTTCACTATTCAAACACTTGGGATACAAAAACTAGCTCCGTGATGACAGAGCATAGCCATCAGTATTTGCACTTAATCTTTAAAAGTTGTTGATCAGAGACTCCAGGGCCTTTGAGATAAATGTCTTTTTTGAAAATGTTTATAACGTTAATTTTCAATGTCAACATCAGGGCTATGAACAGGAAAATGTTCTTTCCATGTTTCTTCAAAGGAGCTGTAAGAAACCTATAAGCCCTGGCTGGTGTGGCTTAGTTGATTGTGCATCATTCCATGCACCAAAAGGTTGCCAGTTCCATTCCCAGTCAGGATACATGTCCATGTTGTGGGCTCCATCCCAGTAGGGGGCATGCAGAAAACAGACAACCAATCACTGTTTCTTTCTCACATAAATGTTTCTTTCTCTCCCTCTCCCTTCCTCTAACACACACACACACACACACACACACACACACACACACACACACAAAAGGGGCCCAGAGCATGAAATTCATGCACTGGGAGTGGGAGTCCCTCAGCACAACCTGCCCCCTCTCACATACTGGGAGCCCTCAGAGGATATCACTCTGATTGGCTATGGGCATAGCAAAGGTATGGTCAATTTACATGTTTGTCTATTATTAGGTAAAACAGGTAGGTAGGTAGGTAGGTAGGTAGGTAGATAGATAGATAGATAGATAGATAGATAGATAGATAGATATTCTTTAAAAAAATAAAACTGTGAGCAAACCACATAACTACTATGAGTCTCAGTTTTCCACACCCGTAGAAAGAGTAAAATAATACTCCCATGAGTGGCAAGAGTCTATTGATACACTTGTGATTCCACCACAATGCAAGGCAGATTACTTATGACAAAACAAATCAAACACCATTCCAGTTTATTAACAAGATCTGGTGATTGACCAGGCAGAAAGGTGTGTACATAATTGGAGTCTGGACCAAAATGGAAGTTCAATCTCAAAACTCCAGAGCCCTATTGAACTATAAGAAAAGTTGTAATGAGCAGAGCAGCAAGGGTAACTGGGCTTTAGCTTTGTCTTTGCTTTCTTGTCAAATTATGAGAAGAGGCTGCATAAGTGTCAATAAACATATCTAAGATAGATGCCCTGGACAAGCACTTAACTCTCATTTATAAAACTGGAACATCAGTGACATCTATGGCATAGCTTTGATGGCACAGAGTAGTCATTGTCTAAATGACAGCAAATTATTAAAAAGTCACACTCTAAAAGTAGCCTCCCCACAAGTATCTTGCACCTGGGACATTAACATTACTTCTTTAGCTTCAGGCCTTGTCCCCCTGGGAGAAGAATACACATGTGAAACTTTGGAAGGAGTCCTATCCCGCTATTAGTAGTTATCTTCAGGTTGGTGGAGTCTCAGCCCTCACAAAACGAAGGCCAGGGAATGGAAAGATCATTTGTTGGGGTCGGGTAAGGGATGTAAGATGTTCAGAATGAGGATGGAACAAGAGAAAGCTAAATCATTGATGAGTTTAATTAACCTCCTCAAATCTTAGAAAGAGTAAAAAAGAAACCTTTATTTGATGAAGAGAACATCCACCTGAAAAGGGGAAGAATTATCATCACAGCTTTACTCAGTGTCCCAGGTTTGCACAGCACCAGACTTGAGCCCTCATCTATGATAGACTTACTAAAGATAAGGCAGTGGGTCTAAATAAAAGCATGCCATTTTCTTTCCTCACTCAGTCTCTCTCTCCCTCTTCTCTTTCTTCCTTCCTTCTTTCCTTCCTTTGTTCTTTCTTCTTGTCTTCCTTCTTTCTTTCTTCCCTATATATTCACTGGAATTCAGAGGAAGCATATAGCTGCCTCAGGCAACTGTCTGAGTCATATCAGTTTTTCAAATGTTTTGAGTGGTGGTTTAGAGATGTACACAATGGCATGTTGGTTAATATCTAAAATTTTACAAAATGAAATGAAGTGAAAGCCATCCACCCAAACATTAAAATTATTAAACTATCTCAATGCAGGTAAAGGGAATTGATATGTATGTATAGCAGTTGTGTTGCAAAAGACGAAAGAAAAACCAAGCAAGGCTTTTAGAGAAAAGAAGTGACACTGTTTATTTATGCTGGCGGACCCAGAGGAATAACTTCCCTAATTTGAGTAAAGTAACATGCAGGGGGCTTCTCTTTTATATCTTTCTGGGGTCTTTGTCCCACAAATATGGATTATGCTTCCAGACCTTTTCACAGCTTTGCAGGAAGGCCCCTAGGTGTTGGGGGTCTCCAGGCCATATCTGATGGTCTAGCCTGGAGCCAGCATTAATAACCCCCTCCAGGGGAGGGCACTTTTCAGTTTTATGGCCTTAGTATTTAGATATGTAACAGATTTTGCAAGACCAGTTTCTGGGGCAGAGTAGTGACTTAATTATAGGTTATCAAGAATGTTCACTGGGCTTGCTAAGACAGATTCAGGTTGCTAGTGCCCACCCCTACCCCCAAATATCAGCATTACATTGGAATTAGCCCTTTTTTGCCTTCTCAGTTGACTAAATGAAACGGGCAGAAACAGCACACAATGAATTCAGAGTTCATTTCAAAAATTATGTAAAGTTCACTGTATCAATGCTTATCTCCTTTTTATAGAAGCGGAACATAAAAGAATTTGATAAACTTTCTAGGCTCTATCTTTGAAAGGGGATATTTCTTTTACTATAAAAATATTAAAGGAATAAAAAATATTAAAATGTATTATATAAATAGTCCTCCCAAAAGGCAGTGTTTATTAAGATACATTTCATTTTCAAAATTGAGCTATCAACTGTTAAAGTGTATATACATTGTTTTGGGATAAATATCCCTGATATCCCTGTCCCTGTCCTGTGTTTTTCTTAGGAGAGAGAGCTGCCCCATAGGCTTATCCATGCCTTCCAAACTTGACTAGTCATTGTTAAGTACCTGATCATTTGCATATACTTCTGACAACAAGAAGCCAACCACTGAGAGCCATTGTCCAAAGAAAGAAATGAGTCTCTCCAACAGCTTGTAGAAAGACTCTTCAGTGCAGAATTGTAACTATCTCTATTGCATCTGAACTGTAGGTGAGTTTACACTCGTGAACTGAAGAGGTCCTAAGCATACCACCCCAAAGTAGGCCACTCTGTTATTAGGATTGCTTTGAGCTGAAGGCAACTGAGAAAAAACAGACACAGGTAGAGTTCAATGCCCTCCTTCTATTTACTTGCAAAAAGAACATAAATTCCCATTGTGAATGTGTACCTGCATTTCCTATACCAGGAAGAGAATAACAACCTCATCTCTGTAAGGTTTGAGGTGCAGGAAACCAAGACTTTTTAAAGTAAAGTTTATTCCCCAGTAATGAGCGGGACTCATTATGGAGGTAGAGAAATCAGAATTGAAGGAGTGGGACATGGAGAGAGGACCCAGCTGGGCTCCTCCAGATGGACATGGAAGAAAAAGCAACATGTGGCTGGTCTGGGGGTTTTTTTAAGAAGAGGAAAAAGAGAGGGTTGGACCCAGGGAGGAACAGGAAGGGGTGGGCTCCAGGACACTTTGGCACACGCTGATTAGTGGTTCAATGTCTTGGGGCTGTCTCTGTGACAGATGCCAGTAATGTCATAACTCCGCCCACCAGTTGGTAGCAGGGAGAATCTCACAATCGCTAGAGAAAAGAAGGCACTGACAATCTTTACAAATCTTACTAACCAGCCCTTATTTTTCATTACTTTCCCCATATATCGAATATTTGCCTTCCCATAATATGCTACCCATAGAAAGTTATTTTCCTTTATTTGTCATCTCTACAAAATTATTGGTCTTTGCTAAGAAAGATGTTATCTTAGCCCAAGTGCTAACCACCATCACTGAGTATTCCTGTGTGCATGCATGATACACATGTTAATAAACTCTGTTTATTTTCTCTTGTTAATCTGTCTTTCATCAGTCTAACCTGCAGGGCTTCAGTCAATGAACCTAAGATAGGTAGAAGAAAATGATTTTCCCCCTACAGAACTAAACTTAACAGTTTGTGAAACAAGCCCTTCAGCATGTGGCGCAGCTCTGCCAGAAAACAATTCCATATTTAACTATTGATGCATCTAAGATGTCTTCATAATTACCAATAATTTATGACAGGCAGAGGGGAATGAATTTGGGGAATCGTATGGGATTCTGTCTCTTTTATTTACCAAAATCTTAAAACTATAGAAATGATGAAAACTAGAGTTCTTGCTGGTAAAGAAGGCTGAAGGTCAAAGGAAAGAGAGGAAATTGAGAGCTTTCTCTTAAGTGTTCACACCAAGTTCATCCAGCTACATGTCTATCTTCATCCAAAGTAGAAATTCATCTCTCCAGTAGCCACAAACAATCCCCTACTCTACTCCTGGCTAAGCATATATACACACTCAAAGTCCTTTGGGTATTTGATGGCTATTTAAAAGATAATGGAAGCCCCCACCACAGTCCAAGTATATCAGAGCTTGGCATACACCACTTCCTTATATCCTCATCAGAACATTATAAAGCATAATCACTCCTAGTTTATGATAGGAAACCTGAGACTTAAGGCCCAAATCACACAGTGAAGCAAGCAGGAGAGCCAACATTAAAGCCAGGTCTAAATGACATGTGCTTCCAACCACTACCCTCTCCATGTTGCCAACCATGCATGATAAGGATGCCTTTGATTTGCCAAAGAGGATATAAGCATCATTTTCATGTAAAATCACTTCCCCTTGTCTACATTGCAGTTCAATGGATTAATCAAACTGGAAGAAAAGTAAACCTAAGAAAAAGTTTTATGGAAACCATAAGAATTCTAATTCAAATATTTGATGAATATTATGCATCCCACACTCTTCCTATAACAAGTCATCTGGCTGTTTATTGAGTCTAATTCCCATTTGCTGAGGCTACACTTCATTAAGCAGAATTCCTTAAAAATAAAAACATCAAAGCAGAACTTGTTTTCTGACCTATTTTTGATGATCATCAAAACAATGAGGTTTCTATGCATTCCTCTCTCCTTTATGCTCTTTCTTTGTGATTACTCCCATCTTTTGTAATTCATTATACCCCAAGGCAATTACTGCATTTTGTGAAATGCTCAGCTTTAAAAGGCATTTCCATGCAGCGTTACAGAAACTGAATGTTACATTTCTGAGCAAAGTACCCTTCCTTAGGGCATTGTAATTAGCCTTTTCATGGGCTTAGATGGAGCCAATTTTTTAGCAATCCCGCAGTGTATTGAAAAGTCCCTGAACATAATTGTTCTTTTTAGACCAGTCCTTTGGTTACTGCCTAAAACAACTTAAATCCTGTGTTTTCCCCCCTAAACTCAGCTATTGCTCATTTAGCCACTTTGCTGAGAATACCAACCTTTCATGGAGATAGAAATTAAACATAGATCAATCTGAAATCTTACTGTTTTTGTGAGGTCAAACTCCATTTCCAACCAGGACATATCAAAGCTCTGCCCTAAAGCATTAGACTCTTAGGCCATTTGGGCCAGTTGACATTGCCTAAAATTCATATCACCCATGAATAAAGCAACGCAGACCCTTCACAACTAAATTTGTACTTCAGCCTACATGACCCAAAACCTCATGTTGAAAGAGTAAAAATTAAAGATTTTTGTCTTGTTTTATTTAACCAAATTAATACTTCCAAGAAGTGGATTGTAATGACATTTCTGTGGCTTTTATAAAAAAAAAAAAAAAAAAAAAAATTCTTTATAAGCTGAAGAGCCATTGATCTCAATATTATGTTAGATCTCTAATAAATACTTCATAAAAGAGAGGACAAAAGGGATCTTTAACATCATTCCAGTGCTTTGCTAAAGAGAAACAGCAAAGTGTGTGGTATAGAGGAGAAATAAGGGGGCCTAGAAAATAACCACCCAAGAGAAGAACTTTCAAATTCATCAGTTTAAGTACAATTATATTGAAGTCACACGCAGAACTAAATAAGTAAGGAGCCTAAATAATTCTCCCTGTCTGACAATAAACAAGTTGCAGAACCTTCTGGAATCCTAATTTTCTCATTGATAAAATAAAATGCCTTCTTCAGAGAGCTGCTGAGAAGGTTGTGTGGTTACCTATGTGAAAGCATTATCAGTGGAAACTGAGTTCTTGGAGTATCGCAAGGAAAATAATTTCCTGAAGCCTGCATGGGAGGTTGGGGTTTCATGGAGAGCTTTATTGATAATGTAAGATTAAGTGGGCTTGGCCCTGGCCAGTTTGGCTTAAAGGTTAAAGTGTCAACCTGCAGACCAGAGGGTTATAGGCTTGATTACTGGTCAAGGGCATGTACCTCAGTTACAATTTTGATCCCCGGTCCTGGTCTCTCTCACATCAATGTTTCTCTCTCTTTCT
The DNA here is from genome assembly GCF_964339955.1 of Pipistrellus hanaki. Taxonomy (NCBI): domain Eukaryota; kingdom Metazoa; phylum Chordata; class Mammalia; order Chiroptera; family Vespertilionidae; genus Pipistrellus; species Pipistrellus hanaki. Next base: position 30,221,418 of record NC_140510.1, read on the forward strand.
CCCTCTCCCGCTCCTTTCTCCCTTTTCTCTGTCTGAAAATCAATGGAAAATGTCCTCAGGTGAGGATAAATAAATAAATAAAATAATAGACAATAAACACCTCTACTTCTTTGTGCCTACTCTATAAACTAGTATGGTGAAGGAAAGTGATGAGATAATACCAACTTCTCCTGGTCATGCATAATTCCTTATAGCGTTTGATATTCATGGCCACAACCTCTGACCTTGAAATATCTTTTTTAAATATCTACTATAAAAAAAAACTTTTTTAATTAAGAGGGCTCCCCATCGAAGGTCCCATCTCTGTCCATCTCATCAATCTTGTCTTCATCAGGGCCAGAATTAAGGCCACTACCTAGAATTTCTGTTCTATATTAAAGTCCAGTCCAGCATCTGGCTAGCTTAGCTTGTGTTCCCAGCTGCAGTCCATTACATGTGGGGTCCTCATGGCCACGGGCCATGCAGCTGCTTAAGGCCACATGGTTATGGAGAAAGAACAGGCAAGCTCACAGGCGAATGCGGGTCACAGAGCAAGAGAGAACAAGAGTGAGCCAGAGGGACCAGGAGTAAGGAAACTCTGATTTTAACTTTCCAAGATGTTTTGTGCTTGCAGTGCTCCATCCTCCTAGCCAATGATCTCTTTCCCAGGCCAGACTGACAGGCAAGCACCTTTCCTTCATCGCCTCGACGTCACTGTGCATGGGCCCATCTCCCCCTTTGTTAAATCCCTTCCCAGTGATTCCCTGGGAAGCATAAAGCTGTAGCTTCCTGGTGAAGCTGCCCAGGTGGCCAGACTTATAATGTCTGGCATACCTTTGCTCTCTTGTTATTATTAATGTAAGTAAACTAGGTAATTATGATGATAATAAAAGCTTTCTGTAAACTGAAGGGTCTAGTTGTGTATTGGTTTGATATGATTTCAAATGCACTTGTTTATGGCTTGAATAAGGCTTTGTGATGTAAGAGTGAAGTTGTTTACATTGAGGAAGCCCCATCATGGACATCTGTTAACATTGATAAGCACTTAGTAGCTCTGGTGATGATGGACACGGCTGGGGCTTATTGAGAAAAACATGTGGAGCAGCTACTGTGATTAGGGGGCATTTAGTCTTTAAACTACAAGAATTTGTGAGGACTTTTCCTAGAGGGTCCATCCTGGGCAAAGCAACTCTTTGCTGATGGAAATCACTGTTCAAAGACCTTGGGGCATTAGTTGCTGCAGAGGGAAAGCCACTTTTTACCAGCACTGGTGAAAGCCATTCAGCAAACGTGTGATGGAGATCATCTTGCCCACCAACACCAGTGCCTTGGTTCCCCAGCAATGTGCTCTAGCAGGAAGGGGCTTTCACTCTGAACCCAGCAGCTGGAGTCAGCTCTTGGTTGTCAAAGACAGCTCCTCTGAGAAGAATCTCCTAGAAAGGTAAACCTCAAATTAAATTTGGGCTTTATAGCCGGGACCGGTTTGGCTCAGTGGATAGAGCGTCTGCCTGCGGACTGAAAGGTCCCGGGTTCGATTCCGGTTGAGGGCATGTACCTTGGTTGTGGGCACATCCCCAGTGGGGGGCGTGCAAGAGGCAGCCGATCGATGATTCTCTCTCATCGATGTTTCTGACTCTCTATCCCTCTCTCTTCCTCTCTGTGAAAAATGAATAAAATATATTAAAAAAAAAATAAATAAAAATAAATAAATAAATTTGGGCTTTATTTCTTTTATCTCCCTTTAACCTGGAACAATCATGTGATTAACCTGTTATTGGTTGGAGTATGTTATTTCTTTGTTGGCTTACTAAGAGACATTATCCTGTAAGTTACTGCCTCGTGAAATATTATTATTATAAATTATAATTCCCACAGAGAACCCATGTTAAATAAATTATTGGCAAAGACCATCTCAGTCTCTGAGAATAATTTGCTGCCCAAATAAAACAGGTCTCTACAACAGGAGTACAACCACACTGTCAGGACAGAGCATAATGGAACACTGCTCCTGTCTTGCCTTGAGAACTATAGAGAAAACCATGGTTGGCTCTCCCCTGCCTTCAGCTTTTTGTCTCCCTCTAAACCCACCTGTGTTCCTGTGATTCACATGTGTCAAACACAAGGCCCGCGGGCCAAATCCAGCCCGCCAGGCCTTGCAATGTGGCCCGCACCGCGCTGTCATCACTGCACTCCGCTGTCAGTTTATGACATTGTCAGTTTATGACTGTTCAGTAAACCATTCGGCCCGCGATTTAGGCTGGATTTTAGATTTTGGCCCCTTCTCTGATTGAGTTCGACACCCCTACGTGTGATTGTTGCTCATGTGAGTGTGTGTATGTTGCTCTGCTCCTCAACAATATTCTTCTCATAGTTCTGCTACTGACAGTGTATTCTGCTTGGTAGTATTCACTTTTGACTACTTCTGAATTAAGGCTTCCTTAGTTGTGTGCCTGCCATCAGTGACTTGTACTCTTCTGGAATTTTGACCAACTTTCCGAAGAAGTTAACTGGCCCTTCTAAAAGAAACTCTACAGTGCAGTTATTTCTAATCATGGAATTAGAAGCAGTTTTCCTTTGTAGCAGAAAATATCTTTATCTACCAAAAATGTTGTTTGAATCTCCTTTTCTAAATGAATGAAAGAACAGTCAACATGCTACATTAGGCACTGAAAATAAACTCCTCAACAAAATATTCGATCCCTGTCTTTCAGGACTTATAGCCAAGTAATAGGTAATAATAGTAATCAGAATATTAACAATACCAGATAAAATTGATTAAAAGCATATCATATACCAGGGATTATTCTACGCACTTTACATATATTATCTCACTTAATCCTTGAAGATGTTGCTCTCACTTTGATCTTTACCTCTTATTCTCTTAAAATGATACTATTCAGATTTTCTGTTCTCAGTACCCATTGAAATTGCTCAAGGTCAACTAATATCCCCACGTTGCCAAATACAATTAAACCCTTCTCAGTCTTCATCTTGCTCAACTTCTCTGGTGGATTTGACAAAGTTGACCCTCCCTCTTTCTTCAAATACTTTCCTTGCCTTCTTGAATATCACTTTCCTGCTCTTCTCTTATCTTACAGGTTGCTCCTCTTGCATCTCCTTTGCTAGCTCCTCTTTATATATTACTCTGACATCTTAATGTTGGAGTGCACCAGGCCTCTGCTCTCAGATCTCTTCTCTCCTCTAGCCTCATACTTTCCTAGATGATCTCTTTAAACACTTCCAATCACTCCAGCTTCACACTGTCCCTCTAAACTAGCCTACTCAGCTATTCAATGTGTATTAGTTTGCTAAGACAGACATAACAAAAGAGTACATACTGGATGGTTTAAACAACAGACATTTACTTTCTCACAGTTCTGGAAGTTAGAAGTTTGAGATCAAAGTGTTGGCAGGTTTGGTTTCTTCTAAGGCTCCTTCTGTCGTCACATGATATTCTCTCAGTGCATGTCTGTGTTCTAATTCCCTCTTCTTATAAAAGTCAGTCATATGGGATTAGGATTATTCAGCCATTTTAATAACTTCTTTAAAGACCGTATTTCCATATATTGTCTCATTCTGGTATTAGGACCTCATCTGGGAGAATACAATTCATCCTCTAACAGAGCTAGTTACTCAATTTCTCCACTAAAGAAATAATGGAAATTTCAAACTAAATGTAGACAAAACTGATCTTTGCATCCTACTCCACCTCCACCCTATCATACCCTCACAAAAACAACTCATTTTTCTTTCAGTGTTCTCCATTTTCATTTGGTCTCTATTCAATTACTCTCAGTTACTCTCTAGCCCATGTCACCCTCTATATTTGCATTTTTATTGTCTCTCTCCCACTAGAATGTAAAAAGGGCATGGATTTTATCCTGTTCGTTGCCTTATCCCCAGCACTAGAAATAGCTGACTGATATGCAATAGTTATTCACTGACTAGTTGCTGAATGAAGAGATACAATTATCACAGCAATTCTACTTACTAGAATTGTTATTGTCTCCATTTAATGAATGAGGAAATTAAAACTCAAGGGAAATATGTGACTTACCTTAAGTCATAGAGCTAAATTTGAACCCATATAATCTAAACCCAGATTACTGACGAGCAATAACATTTCAATGTGGCAAATGCTTCTTCTAAAGGAGCACAGAGTATATTGGAATCCTTAGGAGAATCTCCTACTCAGGAGTTACAAAAGGAGACATCTAGTTAAAAAAAAAAAAAAAAAAAAAAAAAGTAATGGGAAAGAGTCCTAAACTGAGACAGCCTCACATATGCCAGCAAGGTGAGATCCTAAACCAGAGCTGGCCAACTACGTGGCTCAGTGGTTGAAGGTCGACAATAAAACCCATTTCTGATATTAAGTATAATAATTAGTAAAATTCCAAGAATTAGTGAAGATACAGATAACAATAAGAGTTGAAACATAACTTCTGAAGTATGCTTCTTTCAGAAGTAATGCTGTCTAAAGTCTGGAGTCTCATGTAGGGTTACTGATTGTCCCTACAGTTAAAGTTAGCTAGCATATATTGATACATCCTATCACCCATCTATGCTGAAGTGTTAGGAAGTTAATTAGAGGCAATGTTGCCTGTAGGAGCTAGAAAGGTTGCAAGTGTTATAGCCAAATCCCGATAAGTACTTTAAGAAAAAGAAATCATACAACTAACTGGACTAAATGATACCACCCAAATCTAGCCTAAAGAAAATTCTTTATTGAAAAACAGACTATTGGAAGATAATCATTGGACTCCCCATATATCATCCATATTTATGAAGTTGAGCCATCAGCAGTATGCTATTTATTCATTTATACTCCTGGAAAGCCTTGAAAATATACTTACAGAAAACGCTTGTCAAATTCTGTGCAAAACACTGTGGGGATATTGACTAAAACTAGATTGAACATATAGTATAGATTAATTTGGGAGGAACCATTATCTTTAGAACTACTAAAACCAACCTCCATGATCATGGTATGTCTCTCTATTTAACCCCTCTTGTTATATATCCTAGAGTTTCTCAAACTCAGCACTCTTGTCATTTGGGACCAGATTATCCTTTGTAGCCTTGTGCATTTTAGGATGTTTAGCAATATCCCTAGCCTGTATTCATCTGATGCCCAGATGAAACCATCAAAAATGTCTCCACAGATTGCCAATTCCCTCTGACAAGCAAAATCATATTCTGTTGAGAACCACTGCTTTAAGAAAACTTTTTTATATTTTATCAAGAAGACATGAGAAAATATACTTATTGCAGTATTGTTTATAATAGCAAAGTATTATAAACAACCTAGTGATCCATTAGTAAGACTATGGATCAATAAATCTTAGTTTATTCCTACAAAATTTTATTCAGCAGCAGAAAATGTAATTGAAAACTAGATCTATCTATTTATGCATCTGTAAGTGTGAATAAATATCTACAAATATAAAGTTCAATTTAAAAAGCAAATTGAATAAGTCTAATATCATGTAGTACTATCTATATATTTTAAATACTTAAACTAGTATTCTAATACTTTAAATGCAGTACAATTTTTAAAACTTGCATGAAAATGGTTTCCATAAATTTCAAGATAGTTAAAGAAACAAGGAATGGAAATATGGTAAAGTTTTAGCTTTAGTTTTCTCAAATTTATTTATTTAAAAACAAAAGTGGTCTGAAAAAGATATGACAAATATAATATGGTTAAATCGGGATAGTAGGTTTATGAGTGTCTGTTCTATTAGTTTCTGTACAATTCTGCACACTTGAAGTACTTCATAATAAAACATAAAATCTAATTTTAGAATAAATAGATAAGCTACCTTTTGCGGAATGAACTACAACTGGAGCCAGAACCAGTTTGGCTCAGTGGATAGTGCATCGGCCTCGGACTGAAAGGTCCCAGGTTCGATTTCGGTCAAAGGCATGTACCGTGATTGCAGACACATCCCCAGGAGAGGGTGTGCAAGAAGCAGCTGATCGATGATTCTCTCTCATCGATGTTTCTAACTCTCTATCCCTCTCTCTCCCTCTCTCTTTTTCTCTGTAAAAAAATCAATAAAATATATTTTAAAAAATAAATAAATAAAACTGGAATGCTTCTGCTTTCTCAAAAGTAATTTGTTTTTAAATATTTTATTAGATTTTAAAAGTTTCTGAACTTCCTTCAATATTTATGTGCAAAGGAGAACTAAATATTTGTTTCAAGTCACTATTATTCATCAATCAATAATAATACAAATGCCACAAGATTCATTCATAGATTTGACGCTAGATTTGTCAAAGGAGCCTGTAAACAGTTCAAATATAAAATACTCTCAATTGATCTTAGGAACATTAGAGGGTTCAAACGTTGACAAATTATTTAAACATTTAAATTATACTAGGTAATGTGCTGGATCAATATTTTGGAAGGCTTATACTGCTGAAGTCCATGCCTATCCCTGGGATAAAGAGAATAGGATACATTGGCTGACTTACAGACCAGCTTACAAATGCCCTTTCCCAACTTCAACAAACACAGTAAACATATAACTGTAATTAGAACATGGCCTTTTATCTTCTCATAGGACCCATTAATTAGTTTTCTTTCTTTCTTTCTCCCTTTCTTTCTTTCTTTCTTTTTGTAAAATGACATTTTAAAGAAAAAGTTTTACAAGGAAAAAGCCAAGTCTCTAGCTATATTTAAGTCAAAGGTCAGTTCAGATGAAGTTTCAACTTATTTTCTAATTTCTACTCTTTAAAAGGCCATGTCACTCAATACTATTTCTTTCATACAGCAAGAAAATGGAAGGTCCCAAATGATGAGAGTAGATGATAATACTCATAATTATGATAAAAGCACCATCAATGCACTCTCCAGGAAGATTTTTATATATTACAGCAAGAGCTTGGTACAAGAAATGAAAATTGAAAAGTGGGCTTGTACTGCTGGTATTCAGATATTTGATGTCAATCATATGTCACTAACACAAAATAGGATATTAGCAGGTATTAAATTCAGAAATTAATAAGAATCTCCCCTTTATTTTAATAGTACAAATTGAATACGTGTATCATGTATCAAATCCTAGAAACAAGAGATATATTAGTTTCTAATCAATAGGTGCTCTAATTAGTCATATTTTTTTTTCAAGGTATGTAAAGTGCTTGAGTTATTTATCTGTGTTTGAATTTATCTTACATCCAGATAATACAATATACAGAATATAATGCTGGAATTGTTGGTTCATAATACACAAGAGACATTTTTGCCATTTGTACTTAAGAGTTTATAACGAAATCACCATAGGGAGTACCTCTTGTGTGGCCCAAGACCCTGCAGAGAGGCCACCACTCTGCAGAAGTCATTTGAGACACATGAAAAAACCTTAGACTTGGCCTCAGTTGATAACAAAGGAAAGGGTCAAACAGAGTACCTCAGGCCAAGGAATCTCCAAGCTCCCTGCACTTTACTGAACATAAGGGGATTAGAGATTTACCAACTGAACGCTGAGACTTCCAGCCATTTTCCCTTGCTTGGTTCCCAAAATGCTGGCATTCACCCTACAGCCACCAGGTAGGAGATTGGAACTGTATTTTCTAGGAGTCTGAACTGCCTAAGGTAAGAGATCTGTAGATGCTAACAGTGAAGATTCAAAGAAGAAAAGTCCCAGTCAGAATACTCTCAGTGAAATTTTTGGTTGACAAGCCCAGTCTGGACACAGAAATTCTAATTACTTCTTCCTCCTCCTTTTTTTATTTTTCTAGTGAACTTCTTGATGCCCAGTTCTTGAATGTGAGCAGTCAGTTTAAATCACCAAACAACTGAAGAGTCTCTAATAATGAAGATTAGAAGCCAGAGAGACAAACAGGCACATTTACGTGAAGGGAACAAATAATATACCAGGAGAGTAACACTGCAGCCTGGGGAGAAAAACTAGCTAACATTAACATTCTTAAAGAGGTAAAAAGATTCTATGTCCAGAGGTTATAAAAAGAAACCATTCTTGCTAATGTTTTCTCTTGTCCTTGATACCAGTTTTTGGATGTAGAAAAGACACTGCTGAAATTTACTCACTTTGGTTTCAATACTTAGTTTCAACTTATTAATTTTACCTGAAGCTTTTAAGGTCATGTACTAATTTGTTATTCAATTTTTACATCTAGCAAATTATAACATTTAGTTTTAAGGAGTTTTAGCTAAAGTTTATTCCTATTTACAATTCATTAAGTAAGTAAAATACCTTGAACTTTTCAACCTACATTGAATTACATCTTAGTTGTTGTTGTTTTCAATTATCTTATCTAACAGACAAAACTTTTCCATGACCTTAAGTATTTAAAGAAGATAATGTATCTGTTCTAGTTATTTATTTGCTATATGATAAATTACTCTAAACTTAATAGCTTAAAATAATCATTATGTTCATGGACTCTGAGGGTCAGAAATTGGGAAACACACAGTGCTTTGATCCACAATGTCGGGGGTGTCTTAGATAGAAAAGTTCAAAGGCTTTGGGGCAGGGTACTGGGAGAATAAATCATTTGGAGGCATCTGGTGTCACATATCTGACTTTGGAAAGCAGTTATGAGCTGAGACCTTAATTCAAATTATAGTCATGAATACCTACACAGGATCTCTCTATAATGGCCTGGGCTTCCTTCCTTACAGAATGGAGACCTCCAGCTTCTCATATTATGGTACACAGTCCCAAAGGCAAATGTCTTAAGAGTACCAAAGAAAGATGCATGACCATTTCTAACCTAGACTTAAAAGTGATTATCACATTAATTCTGCTGTGTTCTGTTGGTTGGTCAGTCACTAAAGATGAGCCTGGATTCCAGGAGAGGACACTTCTGAAAGGAAGAAATGTCCAAAAAATGTGCAAACATGTTTAAAACCTCCATAGTATAATGCCTACAAATTGAGAGTAACCAACATTCTCTTATTATACCAATAATTTATACAAACATATTTACACAAAAATAGTTCACTTAAAATCATGTCTAAATTAATCAATTATGCCTTTTATTGGAACAGCTCCATTGTTACTTAAGTGACTCTATAAGTACATAAAATACCAAATTATACATGAATTCTTTAATATCAAAACAGAGTATAGTTTTCTTCTTTAAAACTATTCTTTACTTAATTCTGTATTATACAAGTAAAATCTGCATGCCCACTAAGAAGGAAAACATGGTCTAGTCACATAAAGCTAGAAATTTTGGCATCACAGACATCTAGTATAATATAATACCAAGTATCTTTCATGGTCCTATGCCATGACCTATAAAACATTAAAAGGAATTGATTCACAAGCTTACATAGACCACTACATTCAAGTTATTTTTACTACTAGATTAAATTTACAAGTCACACCCCAAAGGATTACTTAATTGACCTTTCAATTTTTGTGTACACTAATTTTTAATCTAAAATAAAGCTTCTGAAATAAAATGTGTAATAACATTTTCTAATAAGAAGTCTTTATACATAATGGGAATCCAATGATATGTAAATGGTTTTCTATTTAATAGTAAAGTCCTTTGAACTTGATGAGTCCTAAGATATGCAAATGCATTTCCCATCAAACAAAACCTGTGAATTTGACTAAGACCTTACCATGTTTTAAATTCTTGACACCACACCACTCAACCATATTTAGGATGATGTTAAATTGCCATGACTGGGTCTTATTTGCTATTAGAACACATAAGGTCATTTTACTACAATTCAGAAAATTGAAGAGCTCCCTGAGATTCAACATGTGGCAGCAAGATGAAAAAATTAAATACAAACCTAGGAAGATATTATTGAGAAAGTCTACCAGAAAACAAAAAAAGATAAGAGGTACAATTTAGGAAGAAAACTCCAGGAAAATAAAGAACCAGTCAAGAATGTCCAACATTTAAATAACCTATTGTCCAAAAGGATAAAGTAAAAAATTAAAATCATCAATGAAATAGTTGAAGAAAATTTCCCAGAATAAAAGTACAGAAATTTCCAGCTTCAAAAGTCCCTAATAAATGCCCAGCACAATGGGCAAAAATAGACTCACATACATACATGCATATTTACAGGAATTTTCAGAAAAATGAAAAATATAAAATTTAAGAACATGAAATACTAAGAAAAATTTTACAGGCTTCCAGAGAGAAATATTAGGTTCTAAAACATCAAATATCCAAATGAAAGAGACATCTCACTAGCAACTGGAAATGAGAAGACAATGAAGCAAAGTTTTCCCAATTCTGAAGGAAAGTATCATTGGATTCCCATTATGTATGAAGGAAAGAATTCTTTACCTTAGCAAATTAATAATCTGCTAAGATGTAGAATAAAGAAATCATAAGATAACCAATGTCATTCAAAAAAATTGTAACTGTTATGTACTCTTTTTAACAAACTCACTGGAAGATATGCTCTGTCCACACAAAAAGGTAAATCAAATAGAGAATAAATGAGATCTACGAAATGTAAGATAACAAGAGAAAGGTAAAAGAATGTTGGTGAAGTAAGTTTTCAGGTCCAAAGAAGTGCAGCAGGCCCAAAAAATAACTTTTATAAATTGGTGAAGACCAGAAGGTTCTGGGAAAGATGTCTCCAAGAAAAAAATTAATAGACTATTTGATGGATCTGAATATATTCAAAGATTTATGGAACTGAGAGCATGGTGAGAATAAATTAGTTTTAAGTATATTTAAAATTTTAAGTCCTAAAAAACACCAAAATAAGATTTTTATCTACTCCAAATAAATAAAAATATATAGTTGAAGAATTATGAATAAAAATGTCACTGGTGGAAATGGAATTCTTTCACAAGAGTCACAGAAGCATTTTGGGGACTCATGCACAGGAGAATATGAAGCATAGTGGGAAGGTTTATTGGAACAAAAACAAAGGACTGTCTCCAGGTGCCCGGTGTCTCATCCAAGACCAGGTGGCTCAGCTCCATCCCGCTGTGGAAGAAGTCCATCCTCAGGTTGCAAGCCTGCACCTGTGGCTATTAGGTCCAGGAGGGCCAGGACTCAGAAATGCAGAGCTTCTCTGTGTCTCATTTCACCATCTGCACATCCACCGCCAAGGCTGCGCTTGGCCAATGACTGGCATTGCACTTGGGCCCATACTAGGCCTGTATGGCTGCCCACACAGCTGCTATGGAGAAGGAGGCCATGAACCATGAGCCTTTGTTAACCTTTGATTATATTATCTTCAGGCTTTCTTCGTGGGCTTGTGCTGCACCCTCTCCCTGTACCATCTTGGCTTGTACTGCACGTGCCTCAGAGTAGAAGGACCTCCCCATGCACCATCTGGGCTTTTACTATGCACGCACCCAGCAAAGGAATTTCCCCTTTACTGCTTCTCCCTCCTCCCCAGTAATATGAATTAACTAACTTGGTGTCCCCTGGGGAAATTGGAAAGCAGCTGAGCAATGGAGGGATGTTAATCCCTTTGGCAGGGCAATGTGGCTATCCCTGGAGTGTCTGGAAGCTACAGCTTCCTAGTTAATCCCGCTTAATTAGATGTCTGGCTCCATTTGCTCCCTTTCTTTGTCAACAACTAACTAGCTGCCTACGCTAATAATAATGATGTTAATCCTGAAGATTGACTTAATCAAACTTATTATAATTGTAATAGAAAGATTGGCAGGAAAGAGAGTGTTTATGTGTAATAGAGGAAGGCAGAGTGCTGAAAGGAATAAGATTCTTATTCTCCAAGTGGAAAGCCAATAATTAATTAATACAATTTTAAAATCCAGGAAAAAAAATAAGCACACTATTTGGATATATGCCATATACCCATATATACTATTTAGGCATATGGAGGTAAATAGCAGAAGAATCAACTAGATATGTTGAAATAATTGTTTCTGAGTAGTAGTAAATGGTAGAGTAGGGGGATAGCTTATAATAAACATTATGGAATAATGTGTGTGTGTATATATATATATATATATATATATATATATATACATACATATATATATTGCATAAGTGTCCGTTCATCCGACCGATAGTTATGACATGCACACCAGGGGGCAGACACTTAACACAGGTGCATCCATAACACTTAACATGCACTGGCCATTTTAAAATAAACAGCATTATGGTCCTGGTGCAGACAAACCAACACCCGGCTTCCCCCAAGTGGGACACAGGCCCAGCCACCTGGAGCAACACCCCACCAAATTGCAGCCAACACTGCCAAGACTCCATGGTACAAAATGTGGCCCACAGCCCAGCCCAGCCTGGAAATGGTTGCTGTGGACACTGGGTAATGACATCATGTAGCAGCACCCAGATTCCTCTTCCTAGCGACTAGTCTCCTTGGAGTTTCTTCAGCCCAGGAACCCGATTTGCTTTATAGCAAGGTGCAAACATTTTACACTTTAACCAAATGTCTGTGAAGCATTTTCCCGTGCCTCATCTCATTTGATCCTCAGATAATTCCTGGAGTAAGTAGATAGGATACTGGATAGAATCCTATCTTCTTTCCATTAGCAAGACATGAATAGCAATATTAAAATATTTCTTCTAATTAATTTTCTTTAATGTACACTAATCTATGCACCAGAATATTAGTTACACAATAATGTGCAATAAACATTTTGGAAATCTATCACTTTTAAAACATCTGCACTGTGGAAGCAGAATTCTATGATGATCCACATTTACTCAGCACTACACTATGTAATATACACTATGTAATCCCCCTTTGAAGTGTGAACGTAACTTATGACCTGTTTCTAGCCCATAGAAGATGGCAAAAGTGATGGATGTCACCCACTGCCTTGATTATGTTACTAAAGGGGCCAAAATTTCTGCAATCTGGTAGCTGCTAATAAAAGAGAAATATGCAAATTGACCATCATTTTGCAATGCCAAATTGCAAAGTGATGGTCAATTTGCCAATCAGGAGTGAGTATGCAAACTAACCCGACAAAGATGGCAGCAGCCCCATTCACAGCTACTCTGGGCCTTTGGACAGCATGCATTCAGGTGCAGAGTGGTCGGGTGGGGCAGGACACCTGCTATGAGGTGGAGGGCAGGGGGCAGATGGAGCTATATGTGTGGTACTCCAGCCCAAGTGAAGACTGAAAGCTCTGGCCACAGTGAAGACTAAAGGCTTTAGCTGGAGTGAAGAATCTGGCCGGAAGGCAGCAGCCAGAACAAAGGCCTTGGTCCCGGGTACCAGAGGAAAGCCAGGGGAAGGAAGGCCTATTGCATAAATCTTCATGCAATGGGCCTTTAGTGAATAAATGAAAGGTATGATCAGAAGTAAATGAAACCAATTGACCGAGTGAAGTTGAATATTGATACTATGTAAGTTTGAAGAGGAGAGATAAGTGGACCAGAGCAGGCTCATAGAAGACTTCACAGAGAAGCTGGCATTGACTCAGACCTTCCAAGAGAAGAAGGAACTTTGAAGGTAACAAGGGGAACAGCAGGGACTCCCAGGTGGGATAAAAGAGTGAGCAAAAACTGGAGGTCAAAAAAACTGTGTTCAGGACTGGATGGTCAGACAAGTTGCTTAGAAATGGAGTAGAAAGAACTGAAAGGAAAAATGGGAGCAATGCTTCAGGTTCTGGAACTTCATCTGTGTACTGTAGACACTCAAGTATCTGCTAATTGAAGTGCAGGAGTTCCAAGTTTGAGCAGGAAAGTGATTTGATCCTTTGGAGTTTTAGGAAGACTTAAACCAGTTCTGCAGTGCAGAAAGAGTGGAGGAGGCAGTTCCCTCTTTTTCTAGGTATAATAAGGTAGATGGTGAACGGTGAGTTCGGTGGATGGTGCTCACAGTTAGGCTAAGTAGCCATCTCAGACAATGATTTAAGGAAAATTGAATTATTTAAGGAAAGGGGTTGGGGGTTGGGACATCAAAAGGGAAGGGAGGCACAGCACCAAGGGGACTTTGGGTTGGTGATGGCAGCACCCAGGAACTGGAGTTTCATCCTAATATGCAATCACTGGTGGGAAACTTTTGTCTTCAGTGGGTCTGGGGGGCTGAGCTGGTGGATTTGTAATGCGGAGGGAAGTGATCAGGTGCCTTAGGGACAGTTTCAATTCCCGTATGGTCTGACTCTTTGGTGTCCAGCAAGCTTTTTTCTGTTCTTTTGTTCTCCAGTGGCAGAAAGTTTACAAATGGCCATTAAGGATCATATTGCCCTTCAATCCTACCAGATAGTAGATGAAGTAAGATGGCAGCAATGTGAGTGACATTTACAGAAAGAAACAAATGAGAGGTAATTTTAAGAAATAAACCAATAAAATTTGGTTAAATAAAACAAGAGTAAGAAAAATGTTCATTACAATTAAATGTTAAGGATAAGAAAGGAGGTTCTCAATCACAGATGTTTTGCCTCTCCCATCTCCCAGACTGTTGATAAAGAAGGAATGGATTTGGACAGATAAAGAAAATACTGTACTTTGTAACTTGGGGGTGTTGAAGGGAAGCATTGAGCTCTATCTCCATAGATTCAGTTACTATTTATACATTTTAAGAGAAAAAGGCATCCTACAGGGCATCTCTGAAAGTTCCCCCATCTCCACCCCCACCAAGCCCCTGATTTCCAGGCAAAGGAAATTATATGCAGATATGAGCATTCTTTCTGGTGGTGAAAATCCAGTCAACATTCTCATTCAAAGCAGATTCTCCCCAAGGCCACACACATCCAGCCTGCCAGCATAAAGGCTGCCACCACCGCTCACTCACTCTCCCTACCTCTAAGATTCTTTCTCTAAACAAAGTACAACTGGGGGAAGGAAGAGAGGGACAAAAACTTCACAAAATAAACACTAACAGCTGACTAAGTTGTTTTGCATATGTGCATCTGCCCCAAATTAGAAATAGTTGTGAATGAAATACCACAAGTGTCTTTGAAGTTCATTACTGTTGAGAATTGTGCACAGAGGGGGCCTTTTCCTTGTTGACCTAGCATGTTATGGTCTCAGAGAGACTGGGAGAAGTGGAATAACTACTCTGGTTTACATTATAGGATGGTTCACAGACATGAAAGGAATTTGTGCATTGAGTCATACTGCCTATGTCATTACCACCAGGGTAGATATATCACAAAAAATAAATTAAGATGATCTGCCAGAGCCTTGTGTAGGTGGGGATCATTATGCAGGACAATTTCTTGTTCCTGGGAAGATTCAAGTTTGTAAAGGACTTGACAACCTCTTGATCTATTTTAAATCCATGTGTTTTTTTCATAGATTTTGCTGTGTTGTTTTTTTGCTGTGTTGTTTTTGTGGGGGGTTTTTGTTTTGTTTTGTTATGTTTTGTTTTTTGCCATATTTTCTCTCTCTGTGTAAGAATTTAATAACATCTCTATGTTTATTTAATGAACAATTTTCTTACGTTAAGTATAAAACAGTATACTCTAAATCTGTAGTTAGGAAGCTCTCAAAGGAAAAAGAGATCAACACAGTCTAAGAAGAATAACCAACTCAAATGTCAGGTAAAGCAGGGAAATAGGGATTTAAAGACACTCAAAATCTAATTGTTTTAAACTCCATACTGGACAAACAAAGCTGTGTACAGGTGACACTGTTTTAATGAGTCAATGGGTGTAGAAACCCCAGAGCCAGAGCAGAGAGCATGTGGACAAAGTCATAAGATAGATGTTGGTAGGTCCAAAGGGATTTTATCTGTACTGCTATCTGTAATTGGGTTTCATAGTCTATTTTCTGTTACAATAGGAGCTGGAGAGCACACATTTTTTAACCCTTTATTTTTGAGAGTATTACAGATGTCCCTTTCCCTCACTCCCCGCCACCCACAATGCCTCCCTCCACCCAGATCCCACCCCACCAAAAGCACATCTTTTAAAACAGATTTGAAAGGATGATACTCTGAATCTTATGTTTCTTCAGTCTGATTTCACCTCTAAGACCTTCCATTATAGTTGTTATGCTATATTCTTTAAAGGTGTCTATGGCTCTCTGCTGAACCACCCCCCACCCCTGCCCCGATGACCAAATTTATCTGAGCAAATAGAAAACTCTGTGGTGAGTACTGGGGAACACTTTATAAAGTACATGATTGCCTAACCATTATGCTGTATAGCTGAAACTAACACAAAATAATGTTGAATGTAAACTATAACTTAAAATTTTAAAGTATGTGTTTTGTTTTTTTAAGAAAATTTGTAATTAAGTAAAAAGTCCCCTCCACATGAGAACAAAGTAGAAGACTTCATCAGAATTCCTAGGTAAGTTTTCCAGCCTAGAAAGCTGCCTTAATTGCAATGTGTGTTTCCCTTAAGGGTTTTATAAAAATTGACAGAAAGTCCTCTTCTCAGAATCCTCTTTCTGTCATAAAGTTTTCCCACAAATCTACTCACAAAGGCAGATAAAATTAGCATGCATCCTTAGAGTATTTATATGAAGTTTCATGCAGAGCATAATTAAAAACCTTTCAGGTTTACTTTTTCTTTTATCACACAAATTTAACTCAGTTTTTCTCTGTAATCCCTAATATATTTTTCATCACTAATATTCTCAATGGGTATGGGTGAGAGTTGGCATAGACCTAGTCTAAGGAGACAAGCAAAATGTGTTGTCTGTGGCAGCAAGGGAGAGGAGTAGTAAGTGGGGAGAGGAAGAAAGAAATAGGTAGTGTGAAAATCCATCCAGATAGCCACAAGAAGGACTGGATATTATTTATGTAACTCACATTTTTCTGAAAAAGCCTGATTTGTGGCAGTTTCAAACAGATCCACTCCGGTATCCTGATCTGACCCTTTAATTTGTCTAATTATGTTCTATTCCCTTTAATAGATCAAAATTTGTCTCACTCATAAGAAAAATGGCAGGATGACAAAGCTCAAAGAGAAGGGAAACTTCTATACAAAGTCAATGAAAGAAAGAATGCTGAAATGCAATTGCTAGGAAAAGATGCAAAAATCCCAACAGTTGCTGTTATCTTGTCTACAAGACTGAAATTATTTGCATCTCTACTGAACAAAAATCGTTTGCAACTTTATAATCTTATACAAGGTTTTATATAGCTTTACTGATTTATAATTCTCATCAATAACAAGACAATATTAGATCACCTACTATGGCTTCAAAAACTTGAGTGTACATCAGAATCACCCAGAGGACTTGTTAAACCAGACTGCTAGGCTCCACCCAGAGTTTCCAATTCAATAAAATCAACATGTCAAACAAGTTCCAGGTAATGCTTCTGTTGCTGGACTAGGGACCACACTTTGAGAACCACAGCTCTAGTTTGATATTGAAAAGGCTCACAGTCATATTCCTGTCATATTTTCAAGTGCCATATATATCAGGATAAATTGCGAAAGGCTTTGGAATAGACCCACAAGATTATATTATATCTCCCAAGGAAACTAGGCCTTATCTCATTCCAGATTTTCTGAAGCTTTGAAATTTGCACCTTTCGTTGTCCTTGAGCTATTTTAGAGCTCTGTGATTTGTAAATAATGAATAACAATGGAAGGAATTCTTGTCCTTAGACAAGTAGCTTTTACCTCTCTGTATAAAACAAGTTTTACAATTATCTTCAGTATTCCTTGGGTGTGTCTGTGTGTGTGTGTATGTGTGTGTGTGTGTGTGTGTGTGTGTGTGTGGTAGTGGTGGTTCTCTGAATTTTTTTTTTTTGAACTGCTTGTCACATTTTGTGGGTTTCCTTAATTAACAAGTTTAATAAAATCATTGGCACATGTTTATTTCTTTCTTGCATGAGTTGTGATTATACCTCTAAAAACTTATCCTTTAACAGATACTTTTGCTTAAAAATAACTACCAAGTTTGAAATTTCATTTTTGTTGATACTACTTTCATTCCAAACAAATGAATGTCTTCTTCCAGCAGAACTGGCTTGTGGTCTTTGCATTTCCCAACACTTAACAATCAGTTTTAAAATTTAGTCTACTGGGCCACAGACCAGACTGGGATCCTATGGATTCCAGCTGCCTCTTTCATTTAACAATAACACAGCTGCTCTTACTTTTTAATCCTTCTTTACTGTCAACATTTATGTAACTCAGAGAATTCATATTTGCTCCTTTCAAGTTGTATTATTTAGGGGTATATTTTGGCCATTTCAATTTATCAGGGTGTTGACCTCAGCCCTTAATTAACAACAGCAAAGTTACAAAAAAGTTTGCTACCTGTTTCTAAGCCTGCAAACTCTTAGTTTAGACATCTGGAGTGTGAGGAGGAGGCAGGCTTTTGTGCCAACTTAGAATCCTTTGAATTTCTAGGGTCAGCAGGAAATCTTAGTTGGCTGGTGGGTTCACAGATAGATATTTTAAACTGTAAGTTCATGACCTTGGAAGTTGCCCAGGTTCAAATCTGAATAGCTTCCTTCCAGCAGAGCATCTGTATTCTGTAGGAGGAGCTCACATCCTCCCCACGGCCCCGGAAAAAGCCTTTCCTGGGCCCCTCAGTTCTGGAATTCATAACAAACCCAGGTTTGACTCTCACAGTTCAGCTCTTCCTCCTCCCACTCTCAGCAACTTCATTTGGAAGAGCATAGCACCCAAGTTTACCCAGAAACTATTGTTTGCTGTTTCATTATTTCCCTGCTGACTGTGAAACGCTGTAGAGTGTCTGACAAGGATTACGGAGGCCAGGCTGTGTTCACTCCATGCAATAATTTTGTGCCAAAGAAGAAATGATACAATTTCTTTAACCTGGGTTTGGAAAAGTAAGGATTTTTATTTATTTATTTATTTATTTTTTGCCAATTGTTTTCTGAAAGTTTTTACTATGTATTGGGTCTTTCAGATTAATATTTAGCCTTTTTACCCCAAGTACTTATGTTTTCATAAAGAATACTCCTAGGACGCCATATTTTAACTAATATCTTAAGATAATTTCCAAAAGAAGGCATGGTTCACCTTACTATTGCATTTATGAAAAACTTTTAATATTTTCTAGTCTCCAAGGGACCCTAACTGTAGGCAAGAGGCCCATATTCTGATAGATCGTCTTCATTTCCCTTTGCCAATTTTTTCTGTGTGGTCAGAAAGAAAAACATAGTGACAAAGAAATATTGCACTGAGTTCTTTGATTTAAATGAGATTTGGGGGCTGGAGGTGTGACTTATATTTCAGAACAGGTCTGCAATCTTTTAGTTGCCTGGGATCACTTTGACCTTTTAAGTCTGTAGAACTAGCACTTCAAGCCTATATATGCAGGTTGACAGATAAAATGCAGAAATGGCCTATATATTATCTGAGACATACTTATATTTAGAAATTACTGAATATATATATATTCAGTATTTATATATAGTTGGATATCTGTATTTTGCTTGTTAAATTGGAAACCCCAGGAAGGGGTAACTCATTGCCCAATATGTCTGGAGGAAGATCTTTGGGGAGAAAGGGGGAACCTGTATTGCATTCACCTTAGGCTCTAATCTAGGGATTTGGCTGCATTTTCAGACTCACTCATCTCTCTCTTTTCCCACTGACTCAAGCACTAGACACCATTTCTGAATATTCAGAGGTACAAAGGCAGGTGGCTTTTGCCTCAGAAAGTCACAGAAGTTTTTCAGTCACGCTCACCACAGTTCATCTTCGTTCCTGTGGATTCAGCTTCCTGATGAGGTTCTGGGCCCATCTCTGCCCCCAATCCTAGATCATCTGTTTCTCAGCCCCACAAGTTCCTTATATTTCTTACTACACAACAGTTTGGAGCTAATACCAGACCCATCTGGTTTGCCCCAAATCCTCACCTCCATGTGCCTAAATGAAGAGAGGTCACTCCTAAAGTGAAATTTTATTGCAGCCCTTTGTTTGTTTGTTTGTTTTACTCCCCTCCCTGTATGGAAAGCAATAATGTTCTTAGAGAGTTCAAGAAAAAAAGGCTCAGGAAAAAAGACCGAGAAAATTAGAATTAAGTTTCTGAAAAAGAGCTGTCCGAGGCACAAATAAACCTACAAATGTACAAAATGTTAAAATAAATGTTAGCAACTAGTACTCCACCCTCATTAAGCCTATACCCAGAGGGAAATATTCAAATTACTGCAAGAACAATATATAGTCACCTGTAGAGATAGGCCTCTAGAGTCCGGGTGTACTAGAGATGACATTAAGAGTGATAGTAACTCAGATATAAACATAAGACTCCCAGTTAAGCATTACACACCCAGTTCTGATAGCTTGGTTTGCTCAAGATAACTGAGAGTGATATCTCCCCAAAACCACTGGTGCCAGTCATTCCATGAAAACTTGGACATTATATTAATAATTGGGTTTTTTAATGTTTTTCTATAATTTTATGACACTTTGCCATCTTACAACTTTGTGAAAGTGGAAGGAACTTGCCCTCCTTGAGTTAGCTATTTCCTTAGAGCAGCAATCTTCATCCTTTTTCATCTCATGGCACACATCAGCTAATGACTAAAATTCTGTGGCACCAGAAATATGTATTTTTTCCATCTGACAAAAAAAAATAGGTATAATTTTAATTCATTTGCACTGATGGCTACTGTCATTTTTTTATTTGACAATCTAAGGGAAAGTGGTCAGTGCCCTTGCCTAACGAGTCAGCTATTGCATGTTTGAACACTTCTAGCACCACAC
Source organism: Pipistrellus hanaki (assembly GCF_964339955.1). NCBI lineage: Eukaryota > Metazoa > Chordata > Mammalia > Chiroptera > Vespertilionidae > Pipistrellus > Pipistrellus hanaki. The sequence continues at coordinate 30,241,949 of NC_140510.1, forward strand.
TAGAGCGCCATGACACACCAGCTAAAATTTGCTGCTGTAGCGAGAGTAAAACAATTTGCCTAGGATCACATCTTTCCTATGCAAACTAGCCAGACCACCTTTTTCAGGCTCCTATGAAAAATAAGCCATTTTTCCTTCTCCTTTTTATTTTTCCTTTTAATATATTTTTATTGATTTCAGAGAGGATGGGAGAAGAGAGAGTTCGAAATATCAGTGATGAGAGAGAACCATTGATTGGCTACCTCCTGCACACCCCACACTGGGTGGTCAAGACTACAACTCAGGCATGTGCCCTTGACTGGGAATTGAACTATGACCTCCTGGTTCATAGATCCACGTTCAACCACTGAGTCATGCTGGCTGGACAACAAGCTATCTTTTCAAAAGTAGTCATCTAATCTGTTGGCCTCACTTCGCCAGAAAAAAAAAAGTAAATCCCAGGTAGATTTTAAAACAGACATCGAGGCCAAGGATGCTCTCTCCCATATTCCATTACCACCTTTATGGCGGGAAACCAGAGAGGGAGAGGGTCTTCTCCCTCACCTTCCTCACCTATGGCCCTGTAACTCCTGAGTGCCTTTGGAACACAGTGTCCTCAGCTGCCCTACTGCATAGACCTCACATGCTAGTTTGGGGGAACAGGCCTAGAAGTCAGCTCTCAGCACTCTCCATTCTCACCCCTCTCACTCAACCACTGGCTCATAGAAAATCTCCTTGGCTGAGACCCTTTACCAGGCAAATCAATCACTTCATGCCAGTGTCTGACTCCTGCATTCAGAGAGTAGTAGACTTAACTCCCGCTGCAACAGAGGACTCAGCTACCAACAAATATTCTCAAATCCATGTTGTTGAACATGAGGGTAAATTTCCAAGGTTGAATTAAACACCTATAAGATTTTGGTTTTTGTTGTGTTTTGGGTTTTTTTTTGTGTGTGTGTTTCTTTGTTTTTGTTAATCCTCACCCAAGGATATTTTTTCCATGGATTTTTTTTTTTTTTTTGAGAGAGAGAATAGAAGAGAGGGTGAGAGACAGAGAGAGAAACATCAATGTGAGAGAGACACATGGATTGGTTGCCTCCCGAATGCATCTCAACCAGGGATTGAGCCTGCAACCAAGGTATGTGCCTTTGACCAGAATCGAATCCAGGACCCTTCAGTCCTTTGGCCAATGCTCTATCCACTGAGCCAAACTGGCCAGGGCTAAATACCTACAAGACTTTGACAGTATCATAGTCTTCCAAATGTTTGATTGAAATAAGTTGTGAAGGGTATTTATGACCCTCTTTTATTCTGTACTTTGTTGAGTTGTATTAAATATTTATTGAAATATGTGTATTTCTACACAATATTGTACATATATGTATATATATAACAAATTCACAATTACATAAAGTAAAAATATATTGTCCACCAAGTATATGCATTCAGAGAACATGTGACTTGCCCCAGGACAGGAGCAGCTTCTGGCTCGCAGTTCTCATGAGGATATAGAGCCAATGGAAAGTGCTGGGCTGGCAGGAGAGGATCTGCACTAAGGTTTGTCTTTTCTCAGGACATCAAGCCAACTCCACCTCAGACATAATGGTCCCAAAGCAAAACCATAGGCAAGCCCTTTCCAAATATCCTTCCCCAAATGAAATTATCTCATAGGAATGATACTGAGGTACTGAGGCAACACCTAGCTATTCGTCAAACTACTATATATATATATATATATATATATATATATATATATATATATATATATAATTTGCCCTTCTGGACTCTCAGCACAGTTATATTTTTCAGCTCCTTAAAGTCAGATATTCCTCTGTCAATGGAATGTGAGTGGAATGATGTGCACCATTTCCCTTTTAAGAAGTGGAACTGTAGGGTGGGTACTGGATTTATCGGGGTGAACACTTTGTAAGTTACATGAACATCTAGCAACTATGCTGAACACCTGAAACTAATATAATATTGAATGTCAGCTATATTGGAAAAATAAAATTTTTAATTAGAAAATAAAATGAAATCTCCTTCTCCCCCCACCGCCCAAAATAGAAGTGGACCTGCAGATTGGATACTAACGATGACAATGATGGTGAGGGCATAAATATGGAAGGTGCCTGGTTCCAAATGACTCCATCTGGATGAGAGTCGGCCTCTAAGCAGAAATATCTGCTAAGAGTTTAGGTAAGAAATAAAATTTTACTATATCTGAGTCATTTTATATGTGGGCATGTATTTGTTGCCATGGCCTAGAATTCCTAACTAAGATAGGTATCTCCTGTTTGAACAGCTTGAACCACACTTGAGGTTTCTCCACACTTCAGCAAACACCAAAAATCAATTTCTGTTTCCTCCAGCTCTCCTGCGTTGGATTGGTGGAAATCCCACAGGCTGTACAAGTTGCTGAGGATCAAAGATATTCCTCGCCAGGTAATGCTTCTGCAGACCAGTAGTTAAGGATTCCACTTCAGGGATTATACAAAGAGTATGCTCTGTGATTGCTTTTAATTGGTACTTGCCATCTGCTTGATAGAATTTTATGAACTGAAGCATAAACATTCATTGCAATCTGCAGAACACAGGGATCTTAAGCAGTTTATGAAATTCAAAGTTCTTTTCATCTTTAGCGTTTGCTGGTAACTCATGAAATGTTGCTCAATGTTACAAGTTCTGTAGCAGAAATGTTCTTTGAAAATAAAAGTGATAATGTAGAGACATTCATGCAGCAAAGGGCTGAGGGTTGCTCAACATTACACAAAATAGTAACAATGTTTGGTTACAAAAAAAACAACAACTTTACTATAGGCAAAAATAAACAGTCCTTAGACCCAGTGTCGCCCCCCCACACACACAAATATATATGTATATATATATATATATATATATATATATATATATATATATATATAGTCCTTAGATATTACTACTTTTTTTTTTTTAAATGAATAGAACCAAATAGTTCTTTCCCACCATCCCAAAGTTCTCAAGGCCATGTATTCTTCCCAGAAACTGACACAACCTCACACACATACACACACAATTGTTTTTAGAATTTAAGCCTTATGTATAACCCCCGAGATTTCACACTTAATCCAAAGCCAACTTGAGAAGGGAATGTTCTCCAGATCTGCAGTCCATTTGTTTATCTGGAAAGCTGTTGTACGGTCACATTCTCATTCTAGCAGATCTGCCCCAAATAAAGTAGTAACACAGATCTCATTATGTATGTACACTCTGCGGCTTAAGCACTGATGTGTTAAATGACAATATGGCCAATTAAATCCTAGTTTCTCTCTTGGTTAATATACATCTGCAAAAATAGAATCAGGTGAATAGGCTGTGGCTGTATTAAAAATAAACTGGATTAGGCTAACAGAGTGGAAATCTTCACATCTATGCCAGTTTTTAAAAGCCCTGCCTTGCCCTGTATGTATGTATGTATGTTTTTCATTAAACTGGGAGACAGCTTCCCTGAGGGAAGCAACCCGAAATCAGGAGGTCTTTTTGGAGGCAGTTTCACTACCGCCACTTTGGCAGATCTGTAGCCTAGGAGGTGACATACTCTGTAAGAATTCTCTGCTCCACAGCCTCCAACTGACACCAAGGAAGGGGGTCTCTGAGCAATTAGTCAGGGCAATCTCCCAGCTGTTGGAAAAGTCCCTTCACTTGAATGTCACAGAGGCCAGTGTTGTTATTAGAGGCCAGCACAGTGTTAAGGAGATGCTGTAGCTCTCAGCCTCAATCGCGAATACGCTTTCATATCCTCATATCTGGCTACATTAAAATCGGAATAAATTGCCCTGTTGAAATAATACTTTTCCCATTGACATATAACTGTGAATTTTCATGTCTAATATTTCTGGAGATGGACACCACCAGCGAGCCTTTCTGGGTTCTATTATTATGTTGTACTCTCCGTATATCTTCTGGGCCGGCGGGATAAGGAAAATACTCAAAAGGCTGAGCCGGGCCTCCTGGGGTCTTGCCCTGTGGCTTGGTCTGAACTTAGTCTTGTTTGCCCAGACCCTGTCTTGACCACCATAGTCTGAGAGGCGTGTTGCTCCACTGCATTCCTCCAGGCCAGCATGGCCTTCATGCCAACAGGGATCTTCACCCCACTCTGTCACCTTCCACAGGCATTAGTGCAGGCATACACCATTTACAAACCGCCCTCTCCCCATTGCTGGGGCAAGGGTTACAGGGTATCACACTCAAGCTCCAGATTCTGCAATCCAGGGGCTTGGGCGCTCAGCCCACCACTATGCCACATCCATTCTGCCAATTTCCTATTACTGTGGGAACGAAAATTGTATTGGCAAGTGCTGTAGAGTTTATATCCTTAGAACACAAAATACCTCTTCTGTCCTTCCTGTGGATAAAACTCCATCCTTAGAAATACAGCGGTCCATCTCCTGTTCCCCAAGCCTGCTCCTCCAAAGCGCCTGATGGCCACATTCTGAAATCTCACTGCCTTCAATTCTCAAAAATTCATCCTGTTCAAATAGGTCACGTAACTTTTTTATGTTTAAGGGCTCCACAGCTAGGTTAGGAATGCTTCCCACTGGTGTCTATTACTCATCTTTTCCCCGCCCGAAGAAAGCAGTGTTTGGCACAGTAAATGCTTAATGAGTGAGTTTGTTTTTATTATTTTAGAAAGGCATGTTCTTAAGCACGAAACACAAATATTACCTGTCCCCTGCGTGTCACTTTCTCCTTTTCCTTCCTTGTTGCAGGACTTCAGAGGCGCCACCTTATTAGGAATTGACACCCTCTCTCATCTGTAATAAATTTCACTCCAATCTGCCGCGCCAGCAGAATGACTTGGGGCGGGAACACCACCCCATAATCTAACGGGCAATGTGCATTTAGCAGGTAATAGATGCTTCAAAGATCCACTTTAGCTTCCTTCAGCTTCGGTCACAGCGAAATAAGGAAGAGCCTTTGGCTACTCTTCTCAAATAAATACAATGTGAATGTAGAAGATAGCAAATTAAGTTTCAAAACCAGCTGGTTGATCTTATATCTTCTATCAGCCAAGCACTAGCCAGAGTAAATAACACTCATTTCTCTTCGTGTCAAGGTTGCTAAATTCGGACTGCTCAGAGCGTGGCTGCACTTTCTTTCTTCCCCTCCTGCCTGGGACCTCACCCACAGCTTGGGCTCTGGGTCTCAGGAAACAGACCTCATCTGGTTCACATTTCCTTTGAGCCCCACTCTGAAGGCTAATAGGGAGATTTTAGATTTCTTTGCTAACACCACGGACTAAGTGATGAAAATCCCAATGGAATTCAGACTTCCTCAGTATTTATATGTGTCTGTAGGGCGATTGTGAGTTAATCTTTCCCTGAAACCACTTTATATTTAACAATTATTTCTGGCATTACTCCCTCTTTCCCAAAGGAAATTTCCTTAAGTTTATTGCTCGCATGTATATAAAATGGTCAAAATGCTGTGCTATTATTTTGCTTTTGAGTTGATTTAAATTAATTTTCTAAAAGTAAGGTATTTCTCTGACCATTTATTACATTTTAATATAAGGATGTATTTAGAAACCAATTAGAAAATAGGAATTTTTTTTTAATACGTAGTATTAATTACCAAATTATTTGGTGTAAACAAAGCCATAACTTTCTCTGTGTTTGTTTCTCTTTCCATTTTAGTTTCAACAATAAATATATTTGTCCAAAGGGATTGAATGTAGTTCAATTTAGAACCATCTTCCTCATATAACTGTCATATTGTTCAAAATATATACAACTTTGAGTACCTCGGGTACTCACTATTATTTAGAAATTAGAATTTTGAAAGCTTTCTAAATAGCCCATCTCATTACAGAAAATTTCTTCTATTGCAGATTGACATCATTGTGAATTAATATCCAGACCTCTTGCATTTCTGTTTCTTTGTCTTTGAAATTTTACCTGAGCAGCTCATATGTGACATCACAAAGCATGGTATTAACTAAGACCAAGGAGATGCCTCGTTTATCATATATCATTGGGAGAGGTGGATTTCTTCCAGCCTCTTTTTAAGTCTCCTGTCCCCTTTGATGCTTCACAGCAGCCCAGGGAGCTGCATCTCTAGGAACTGGGCCACTTTTCATCTGAAGTCACACATATCAGCTTATCTTGTTTTATGGGAATCTTTTCATGTTCAATTACAGCTATTGCTAACGGGAGCTCTTGTCTACCAGGGTGGTTGATAGGAGGCAGGGCGCAGGGGGAAGCAGTGGATAAGATCAGGATTCTGTGATTGCTTCCACCATTAGGTTGCTATTATGAGAAAACAGTCTCATCTTCTCTAGCTTTCCAATAAAAGCACCAACATGAATCTTAACCATTTCAGAGGTCCATTATAAGGTTAAAAAGGGATTTGATGGATTTTCAAAAATGCATTCAGTATGTTATTTTTAATGATATTATAAACCTAAGGGAAAATAGATAATTTTTAATAAAGCAATTTATAATATAAGAATCCTAACAGCCAATAAACACATATAAATATTATCTTCTTTAGTGATTAAAGAAATTCAAATGAAAACTGATAAAGTCCTTAAAAATTGGTGGGAATAAAAATTTTTTTGCATAATTTGCCCAAGAATAAAGGGAAACATTTTTTAAAAGAATAGAATTTAATAGATTAACCTTCATCCAGGTGTCCTTCTTACCTGTGAAAATCTATTCTAAAAAAAAAGATCATCAGAAAAGTATGCAATATCTGTATACTAGTGGCCCGGTGCACGGATTTGTGCATATTGAAAGGAAATTAATTAGAAGAAATATTTTAATAGCGCTATTCACCCTTTCTCTATAATAGAAGTGTCAGACATGAAAGAAAGTTAGTAAAATGTATATGAAAATAATATATAAATTGATTAATAGATAATAACATGATATAACAACAAAGACATGATATCAAAACAACATTGATACAAACAATGACTGATAAATTGATTAAAAATTATTCTAATATCTCCCTGCATACCACATTAAGAGTAAACATACTTTCAGAGTGCTTGATTAATTTCCCTTGTGATGAAATATTTACAACTGTAACTTTAATGTCACATGCTCTTCAAACTCGAAAGAAAGCAAAATAAAACTGACCACATCCAAAATCAGGTTCAGGTATGAATATTCATACTCTGTCTAGAGTTTGTCCTTGTGATAATTAATAGTCATTATAAATGCTAGCATCACAGGAAACAGTCTTTGAATTAATTTAAATGGGAGGCCAGTGTCAGGCGGGGACAAATCAATTCTTGGAATCATAATACTCTCCTTCCACAGATCCTGTTAATACTTCAGCTTTGAATATGTTAGGTCGCAATCTTTTGATAATAAATCTAGTGCCATTACAAAGACCCCATTTACTATTAAGATTTCTCAGTAGCATGATTATTGCACCCACTTTCAATTTTAATTTATGACATGGCATTCCAGAAGGTGTAATATTATTAAGAAATTCAATGGCAAAATTTTCCTTTTCAGCATCATCCATAGAATCAGTGGAATCATCACTCATATAGATGTGAAAATCTCCATCGAGTATATCCAAAAATTTCTTCATTTAATTTATGAATGTGCTCATTTTTAGGACAAAGAATCCCACATTCAGATATATTTTTAATACTTGGGGCCCTGTGCACGAAGATTCGTGCATGGGGATTAGGTCCCTCAGCCTGACCTGCACCCTCTCCAATCTGGGAGCCCTCAGCGGTGCCTTCTCCAATCAAACCTATGAGCGAATTGTCTTTGCAAACCTATGAGCGAATTGTCTGAGACCCTCACCCAGTTTGGTTTGTTGCTCACAGAATAATTCAGGAATTTTTTTTTTCTTTGTTTCATTGGTGAAGATTTCCTGGAAGTTTTAGGATATCTTCCCTTTAATTTTTCCTAGACACTCTGGTTTTACTTATGTCTCTAACCTTTGCTTCCCCTCCATCTCCCACCACAACAGTAACTTGCTCCAGACTCACTTTGCTCTAGTGTCTAGGAGATCCATCTGCCACCAGAACTAGAATTCCCAGCATTCCTGGTGCTGCTTCCCATGCTCTTGGTTTTCCTTTCCTGCTCTTTCTCTGTCCCATGGCCTCTTGCTCTGCCAAGACAGCAAGCCACCAGCTCTCCCTCTCTGCTTTCTGTCTGGAGGCTTGGGGAACCAAGTTCCCCAAGTCACTCAACTTTCTGCAGCTCTCACACTCTGCTCTCTGCCCAGCAGCTTGTGGGGAGCGACCGAGGGAGCCATGTCCCCCCAAGCCACTGGCTCTCCTGCTCTGCTCTCCTCCTGGTGCCTGTGTATGCAAATTAACCCACCATCTTTGTTGGGTTAATTTGCATACTCACTCTTGACTGGCTGGTGGGTGTTGTGGAGGTATGGCCAATTTACATGTTTCTCTTTTATTATATAGAATTATCTATAGATATACTATTTCCAAAGGTAGCTTCAATAATAGATCTGTTATAAATAATTTCATGGGGGATTTCAATAATATCCATTCCTAAATGAAAACTGCTATCAAGTTTGCCATCTCCAAGTTTTACTAACCATTTACTATACACAGAATCCTCTGATTGCCATTGTGTGTCATATGTACTAGCTGGTTGGTTTGATGGTCGGATGGACATATGGTTGGTCACTTAGCCATGTATATATATATATATATTATTTCATAGTAGTGAAAAGTATAGTCAGAATAAACAGTAAACGTACTATAATTTTCACAGGACACAAATGATATAATGAGTACATTTAGAGCAAACTGAGAAGGCTCTAAACATAGATCCACCTTCTTCTCTGAAAGTAACTCTTGAGAGGTACATTTGGACTGATAGTATTCAGAAAATGTATGAATTTTAATTACATTTTCAAGACATACTTTTTTTGCCTAGTCATTCTCTCTCATTTTACAGTTCCTTCAATTGCTAAATTAAGATTATAGCTCTTAGCCTTCCTGGTTAGGGCACATGCCTGGGTCATTAAGATTATAGCTCATATTCACCCTTCCCCAAGATTGATACACACACACACACACACACACACACACACACCACATTTTAACTTTAAAGACAAAACTTCAAGGACCATGGTTTAACTATAAATATAAAAACAAAACCCAAGGGAAAACATCAAGAAAGTTTTCTTTACATTGTATCAATGGCAAAACAAGATGACTTCCTGAAATCTAAAGAATCTCTCAGGAGGGATCTTCTTGCAGTGGTCCTTCCTACAGATATGAGCCTTGGGCACTAGACCTATTCTCATCTTCTTTCTTAGTCATTATGTGTCATTTTAATTATTTGTAAGTGAGGCAGAAGAGACTGGTACGTTGGGAAAGTATCAGAAGGAAGTGAAAATGGAATTATTTTTCTATACATCAATATACTCCAGTACTTTCAAGAGTACCTAACACATTGATGCCCAAGAAATATTTTCTGAATGAATAAATACTCTATCCATGCTACAGATTAAAACCATGCTGACAGCGCTGCACATCTGATGAGCCTGATTCACAGTTGAATGCATAAGAAGAAAATGGCAAAGGATGACTTTCCTCCCTCCCAAAATTCCTCCTACTTCATAATAGCTTCGTGAGGAATTGAAACATTACAGAATCTCAATTCTGTACTGTTCCACATCACCAACTCAATGTGCCAAAGGCAGTTAAATATTTCCCTTTACCTGAGAAGCATTGATTGAAATGGAAGGATATTAGTATCATTTGTAAATTCTTTAAGTTGCCTTGATATGATGAAATCCTATTTGGACATAAAGGGCTGCAGCCTATGTCATTTCCTCAAAGGGAGAAAAGAGGATGTTCCTGATGGTCGTGCATCACAGGGTGTGGTGAAGTCTTTTCCTTACCTCCTCCCGAGGTCATTCTCCATTCCACAGCCTGAGCACTCTCAATAACTGAAACTTCTCCCACCAAGTCCGTGTGGCCAAACCTATCATGATTCAGTGAGGTGGCCAACTCTTTTCTTCAATTTATTAATTTATTTTCCTCAATTATAACCTGTGGTTGTGAGGGAAAAAGTAGTAATTTATGTGCCTAGCACCTGGTACTTTCCACTGGGACTCACTCCTTCTAAGTATTAATAGGAATGAGATTTTCAAAGAGCAGCCACCAAAAACTACTTTGTACATGAAGTGTGTGTGTGTGGGGGGGGGGGGGGGGCGGGCGGGGGAAGGATGACTCAGACCAGGTCTCCTGCCCATAAAACAGAATATTGAGTTAATTATGAGGTTATTCTACAATGAGTGAATTTTAAGTTTTTTATTGATTTTTAGAGAAATAGGAAGGACAAGAAAGAGAGAAAAACATCAATATGAGAGTGAAACATCAGTCAATGTTTGGGCCCCCATCAGGGTTGAGTCCACAATCGAGGCATGTGCCCTGACCAGGAATCGAACCAGCAACCTTTTGTGCACAGGATCACACCCAACCAACTGAGCTACTCCAGTGAGGGCTAAAATGAGTGTATTTTAATTTGAGGTGATTATTATTTACTTTCCTTCAATTCTGTATTCTTATGGCTAATCTATGAATGAGGAAATCTGCCCGTTACAGGTTTATCAGGTTTGTAATCTATATTCTTACAACTGCCCTAATCTTCCTCGTGCGCTATCCCCTGGGACAGCAGGGAGCCCTAATCTGGTTCACTAATGATTACTCTGCAAATCTGTCTCTTTCAGATAAATGTTCAATCCTCCACAGTTGGGCTGAATGTTCCTTCTCCTCTCTGTCAACTTCAAGGATTATATTATTTGTCAATCTATTGTGTCATTTGTTTGCTGGCTAGGTAGCCAGTCTGTTTTCCCTAATCTAGGTCTCTCTGCCGTCATGATCTGCCTACAGTTCCTAGTGCCTTTCTTATCTACCATGCAGGCTGGCGGTGACTCCCTGCCTTGTTCCAGAAGTCTACCCAGCAGATATGAAGCCACTTGATGCCCATATATATAAATTGCACCCCGCATGCTCACATTCACCCCTCAGTACCATCAGTTATTTTCTGCATCTACCAATTTCACTTTGATATGGCTGCCCCTAGTGGTGTTGAGAGCATACTTTGAGGTAAATCCCAATTGGGAAATGAAGCACACTCCCTCTGTTTTCTACTTTCCCTTCAATCTATCCTGTGAGTTGCTTCATATTTGCTGTGCAGTAAGTGGGCAGATAGGAAGGACACTTGGGAAAAAGAGCTGACCACTGTGCACTGGGATGGGGAGACCCATTTCTCCAGTTACTCTGGCTCCAACCTGTGACCATCTGAGCATATGGAAGAGCAGGAGTCAAGAACCCAGAACTCTGAAAAGCATCAACGTTTAGCTTTGAAAAGCAGTTTTCACATGACATAACTACAAGTCTATCTCTATTCAGGGAAGTCACATTATAAATCTCATAATTAAGCCTGATGCAAAAACGTGACTTGAAAGTGGAAAACTACTTCCATGTCCTGCTCCCCAGCTCAATTTGCACTAATCATTTTTCATATGCGTGTGTCCATGTCTGATCACAGTGTACAAGTCTCTGGGATTATAAAATTGCCACCTTCTATTCGCACTCCTGCCAACAATTTTCTTTTGGTGATTTGAAAGTAGATAATTTAGACAAGACCAGCTACATAATTTGCAAGACGCACTGCAAAATAAAAATGCGGGGCCTCTTGTCAAAAAGTTATTAAGAGTTTCAAGACAGCAACTGCAGAGTGTTAAACCAGGTACAGGGCCATTCTGAACACAGAACCCAGTGGGAATACGCAGATCACACATCCATAAGGCTGGCCTTGAAACCTGGACTTAATGTAAAACAGCTGAGCCAAGTTGTATTATCGGTGGTTCAGAGCGTGGGAGAGAAGGAGAAAGCCTAGATTTAATGCCTTATAACATCTCTTAAAATAGAGGAAATAACTATTTCATTGTCTGACAAAATTATACCCACCCGAATCCTCCCCATTTGTGCCTATCACAAACAGTTTACCATTAAGCAGAGGAGTTAACCATGGGTAGCCAAAAGGGAGCAGCTGCATGTTAGCTAAAGTGAGTGACAATCCCTGCTTAAAAATGAAATGATGGGTGGATGTATCAGCTGTATAGAAGATACATTAATTAAAGTACTCATGTTCCCAACCATTGTGTGGGATGCTCAGAGGGGAAAATAGAAGGATGTTAACTTTGAACTACATTCTCCATGGCACTTGCCCCAAGTGTTGGGAGTGAAGATCATTAATGAAACATAATTTTAACTTCAGAGACTCAGCTCTTTCCCTTCAGTTCACAAACCAAGACCCCTGACCTTGTGGAGTGAAGAAGAAAGAGAAGAAAAAGAAACAGGGAAAGCCTAAACCCTAACCTGAACCTTAACTTACCTACAAATTCATTGGCCAGAGGAACTCCCTCTGGGAAGCCAGAAGCTGCAAGAATTCACACCTTCATTCACTGTTCAATGCATTTTCATGTAGTCCATTTATGCAGACATTGAATTAAAAACATACACTTATTTCGGGGGCTCCTCCTGGGTTGGAAGCTCACTAAGGGCCTGTGATCCACAATACATGAGTAATTTGTGTTAGAAGGAAAAGTTCTCACAGCATGATCATAATGTGAGATACAAAAGGTGAGATATGGAAAGTCACAGGTAACTGGAATTTGGTTATATTTACTATTAGGGTTCTCCCTTCAGCTCCTGAGCAGTATGCTTAGCCACCCTCAAGATTCTTTGCCTACTTGGTGTACATTAGTATAAACCCAGAATGCCACACTTAAAAAAGAAGCAACAGTTTGTTCAGATTTAATATCAACTTAATATATGTCTAAAATTGTGTTATGTATAGTCACATTGCAAATGCTTATGATCTGAACAGCTAATCTATTGCAGTATGTTTATACACTGATTCCCATGAGTTGGAACTAAAAGATGTTGTCCTGGGACTAAAGGAGATAAGAGAGGTGGTCTGGAAAGATTTGATATTAGCCATGCCTTCTTCCCATTCCTGTGTGTTTAATCCCTAGAGGAGACATTTGGAGACATTCTGATATTATGCTCTCGTAGACCGGAGCACCGTGAAATGAAGTGAAGAACTGGTCAGAGTTGCAAGTGAAATGTTTGGAAAGGGTAGATTTGAGTGTGTTTAGTGCATTTTACAGACTAAGAGCTAGTTGCAATTGTCCTTTGTGTGTGTGTGTGTGTTTCAGGATATTTAACAAGTTTCTCAAGGCTGAGCAGGAAAAAAAGCAGATTCTAGAATTATAAAAGTTCAACCTTCCAACTCATTAGCTATGTGACCTTGGGAAATTCACCTAATCCCTCTAAAGTTCAGAGTTCTTATCTACAAAATTGGACTATAAATACTTGCTTATAAGAGCTTATAGGTTTGTTGTATTTAGTCAATTAGTATATTCATGACCTCAAACACAGTTCTTTGCACATAGCTTACACAATAAATGTTACTACCCTTCTCCAATCTCTTTCCTTTGGTCTTAGTCCTCTACTCTTCCGGATGTAACTTCACAGAAAGTTAATACTGCTTTTTCCAAATAAAGAGTGTTTGAGATGTGAAGCATGTTGTCTTCTAAACTCTAAGTTCCTGAATTTAAACGCTGCTAGTCCTTTAAAAAATAAATAAATAAAAGTGTGTGTGTGTATATATATATATATATATATATATATATATATATATATATAATCTTTTTATTGATTTCAGAGAGTAAGGAAGAGGGAGAGAGAAATAGAAATATCAATGATGAGAATCATTGATTGGCTGCCTCCTGCATGCCCCCTATTAGGGATCAAGCCCACAACCCAGGCATGTGTCCTGACCAGGAATTAAGTGTCAATGCTTAATCAGTGAGCCACACAAATCCAGCTAAACCCTGATAGTCCTGAGCATATGTTCTGGTACCAAAATTTTTTATACAACGATTTTCACTTCTTACTCTGTTGAATTACATAGCTTCTTTAGCAGAAAGCAAATCAATAGGAAACTTCTTGATATCCTGAGGGACTGTACTGTCAGACATTATTTCATTTCAGTGATGGGGAGGCATTTGATATTGAAGCATGTGGTTCTCACAACCATGTTCATTAACTCTGATGCCTGGCTAGTGCAAAGACACCCTGCGAAGATAAAGTGGCTTGCAGTATAAGGTGCTCACTATCTTTAGACTGCTAAGTTATATTTTAGAAATAAAAGAGAAATAGAGTCTATATAAAAGCATTCACAGGTATATACACACACACACACACACACACACACACACACACACACACACACACAGTAAACAATCGATAGCCTATTCTTGGAAAGACTTGCTATGAACTCTGGTGCATCTGGAAACTAGAAATAAAATGGGATTACCTTAAATAAATAATACCTATTTGTAGACATAAAGCATGGTTTTAACTCTATTTCTTTACATGGTAATACCTCCTTAACCCTAACCCCACACCAGGTCCCCAGATGACCAGTCTATTAGCTTGGAGATGTATCTGTGGCATATTAGGTAGATTAGCTGGCTACATAACACACACTCCCCTCCTTTTTCATGTTAATATAATTTTATTTGGGCACCTAGGTAAACATTTTCTCACCTCCCTTTCAACTAGAGATGAGTGTGTGACACAGTTCTAGCCATAGTGAACAGAAATGCTCTGAGAGCATTTCACTTTTCTGATAGAGATGTCATTGCATTTTCCTTGTTGTTTTCTCCTTCTGCTGACCTGGTAGCTGAGCAGCAGCAGCCATCATGCCAATATGAGAGAAAGGCTTTGATGTTTTTTAGCTTCTGCATCCTGGAGGAGTGCCATACCTTGTATAAGCCATTGTGGTTTGGGTTTTCCTCTGAAAGCATTCCCAATCTGACTTGGTATTCTTTTTACGTAGCCAGAATTTTCCTTTGATTGGTTCCTTTGTACTACAGATGCATAATAAGATTCACCATATTCTGACTACCTCACTTGAGATGACCAACAGGGAGTCTTTGAGTATGTTTTGAAAACTGTCAATCACTAAAAAAATGGTGACTAGTATAACAAGCACAATGTCATATTCATTTCTGTATCCTCAATACGAGGTACAGTATCTGCCCAGTTGTTCATTATGCATTCAAGATAGAGGAATAAAGGTTTTCAAAATCAGATGTCTGAATGATACATCAGAAGGCAGAAAGAGATCTGCCTATCCTGTACAAGAATAGCAAATATATAGCATGCCTGCCAACACCCCTTCTTCTCTGTCATCACAGACATAACCAATCAAACCTCCCAATGAGACTAAATTAGCCTCAACACAGTGCCTTACACAGTCACTACAAATCCAAACAGTCTCCTAAAAACAAGTAATTATTCATACTCTATGGGGAAAAGGCAGGTATTTCAATAATGCAAGGCCAAGGTCAGCCAGGCTTAAGCATGAAGTCATTAGAGGCAGCACCATGAGGGAAGGAACAGAGTGCAATACCAGGTCCCTGGTGAAAGTAAAAGGGCAGAGGAACACGGTGTCAGGATTGGTAGTCAGGTCTGTCAGTGGATGGAGGACAGTTGAGGTCAAGCAGTAGGGAAGCACCTAGCCAGCCAGGAGGTAGCTGGATGTTTTTATTCCTACATCTGCACCATAATATTATCACTCCATACTCTTGTTCTGCTCTCCCTTCTTTAACCTGGGCACCATACTTATTATTCTCCTTTGAGGGTAACATGACCCAGTAGAAATGTTTTGCACCCAGACAGGTCAGGATTAAAGTTCTGGTCCTTACAGACTGGGGACTAGTAAGTGAGTTGCTTCATCTCTGCATCATCCTGCCTATCCAAAGAGAATAATAGACCTTCATAGACTTGTGGTAAGCATGGAACATGCGTATTTATGTAAAATGCTTAATATAGGGTCAAGCTTTTTATAAAAGCTCTTCCTCGGCTGGAGTAAAAGTCCATTTGCCTCCCAATCCTGAACATGTTGTCATCTCTCAGGAATAAAGAAGTTTCTAAAAGATTTATTATGGCTCTAGACATTTTATAAAGACTCAGAATAATCTAACCTATAAAGAAAGAGAAACCTACTTTGAGCAAGTGAAGTCACAGGTCTAGTTTGAGCAAGGTACCTACAATGGTAACTCACCCTATCCTGAGAGATATGCAATGGCAATCAGACATGTTATAGTTTAACAAACATTTTAATAAAATGGCCTCCAGATTCAACTTGTATTTTCCAGTGAAATTCTATCTGCTCAAATAATTTTTAAACATATGGAATTTATTTTCCCTCACACCTGGCTATATTTAATTTGTTATGAGAGGTTCCTTACTATATTATGTGACCTATTCCCATGATGCTTCAGAGTTAAATATGTTTCCTGCTTTCCTGAATTCCAAATAAACTAAATAAAATAACCAATCCATGGATCACAAATGTAATATCCTGTGCACACATGTACACACACACACACACACACACACAACACACACCATGTTCCTGTTTTCTATTAACCTGCAGAGATGAGAGAAGTATAAGGACAGGAAATTATGAACCACTTAAAGAGAATTATGTGAATTTTTC
The DNA here is from genome assembly GCF_964339955.1 of Pipistrellus hanaki. NCBI lineage: Eukaryota > Metazoa > Chordata > Mammalia > Chiroptera > Vespertilionidae > Pipistrellus > Pipistrellus hanaki. Next base: position 30,258,490 of record NC_140510.1, read on the forward strand.
ATATTGTTGTTATTCTTAAATTCCCTCATCCATTCTAATAGTTTAACATATTATTGACACCTTAATAACTTGTTCATTTGATTTATCTGATTCTGTCCTTATATGCTAAATGCTATAAGTACATAAAATCATATTTCAAATTTGAAAAAACTAAAGTTTTAAGAAGATCAATAATAATAATAAAATATTCAAATGTAATAGTATACTTTGGAAATTCTTAGACTTACCTTGAAAATATAGATTTAAGTATAATTATTCAATACTTATTTTTTAAAATCATGACTCTTCTGCATTCATTATGACATATCAACTCCATCTCATCAAGACCCTCATATTCTATTTCTACTATTTCAATGATTAAATGATATTTTATAGTACTGTATCAGCATACAAATTGCATTTCTTATCTCATTTTGCCGGTGTAAAGGCAATATGGAACAGTTAAAAAGCACCATCCACCACTTAGCATGAGCATATTTTAGCAAGTCATGTTAACTCTCTGAGCCAAGTTGGCTAATCAATAAAGAGAATTAATGTTTTATCCATCTCAAACCAAGGAGTTTCACTATCCAGTGAAGACCTGGAGAGTATGATCTTTGTTGCCAATTACTAGCTTTATAACCTTGGACAAGTCACTTAATCTCTGGATCTACTGTCTTTGCTGAGAATTGAAGGTTAAATTCAACAATGCTTATATTAGTAAATACTTGACATGATCCCTAACCATGCCATGGTAAGAGTATGGTATGAGTCATGTACCATGCTTTTGTTCATCCACATATCCTTAAGACCTAGAAGCCTGTCTGACACATATGCATTGTTGAATTAATTTTAGCTCATATGCCATCTGGGGTCAAACCTGACCTTTAAAATTTAAATAAATGTATTCAAAATCTATCTCATATTCGATAAATAATTTAATGTCCTACTCAAGAAATGTTTTGCCCTCGCCTGTTTGGCTCAGTGGATAGAGCATCAGTCAGTGGACTAAAGGGTCCCGGTTCCATTCCAGTCAAGGGCATGTACTTTGGTTGCAGGCTCCTCCCCAGTACAGGGCCTGGTCAGGGCAGATGCAGGAAGCAACTAGTTGATGTGTTTTTCTCACATCAATATTTCTCTTTGTCTTTCCCTCTCTTTTCCACTCTCTCTAAAAATCAATGGAAAGATATCTTCAAGTGAGTATTTAAAGAAAAAAATTTTTTTTAAGTGCATGGAATGTTACTTACTATTCTCTCTGTCAAGTCTGGTTCATATTTTTGCCTTCTGCTGTGTGTGTTCTATATTATAAGTCTTTCTTCTACTTATTAATTTCCATGGTGACTTTCCTTTGATTAGCTTCACCATACACATACTCACATATAACCAAGATAAATAACTAGACAACACTTTCCTGATGAAGCTGTGTGTATATGACTCATAGGAAAAATTGGGAGTAATGGTAGGATGGGCTAAATCTCAGAGCAATACACAAGATGACTTAAGCTTTTTTTTTTTTTTTTTAAAGATGTTAACTTTTTTTTTTCCTTTATTGACTTCTGAGAGGAGGGAAGAGGGAAAGAGAGATAGAAAAATCAATGATAAGAGAGAATCATTGATGGGCTGCCTCCTGCAAGCCCCCTACTGGGGATCGAATCCACAATTTGGGCATGTGCCCTTGGCCGGAATCAAACCCAGGACCCTTCAGTCCGAAAGCTGACACTCTATCCACTAAGCCAAACCGGCTAGGGCTTAAGCCTTTTTTAAAGAAGTCCCTGGACCACAGGACTTTCTCATCCTAATAAAAATGTATCCTTTTTTAGAATAACTGAGGAATAATTATTAGAGCCCCTATAACAATTATTGCAGCTGCCATCAGAATTCTGCTTAGATGAATGGCATTTGTTTATTTTCAAAGGCTTATTTAATTACCATGAGTAGGATAAAAAAAAAAAAAAAAAGAGCTTAAATATTTTCCAACTCTCCTTTAGTTGATCTCACAAGTACACATCCTGCTATCAGCCAGGGCATATCAGAACCCTTCTGACAGCGAGTATTGGCTTCTCTTTTATGTGTATTCTGTACAACCTGTAATAGACATCACAGGTTTTATTTCTGAAGGTTTAGCAGTTTGTTTAGGAAAATGCCATTCAGAAAACCAAAAGAGCATCTGTCCGGATCCAAAATTAGTCTCTTACTCTCCATCTGTATTGCCACTAGGAAGACATTCTGGAGGAATGCAGCAGAGTATATTTCCAAGTGTTCTTTTGTAATTGAAAAACTGTTAAGTCTTGGAATGAGACTGTGAGGATATGTAAACAAGTAGTATAGTAAATGTTCTGTTCAGCAGAATGGATCATTTACTATAAGAGAATGATTTAATTTCCTGTGATTTCCTCTACTCTAAGGAGTATTAAGAACATGGTAGTTGTTCTTACTCCATGTTTATGAATAAGAGCAATCCCATTGCCAAGGGAGACCCACAGAAGTTATCTATGAGGGGAGCTGCGTGGATTTAGAGCCTGAGGGTATGTTAGGGATATTTCCAAGCACATACAAGCAGGTGCAGTTGGGTATTCCCTTTTCCCCTTTGGGTGATCCAGACACCTACAGCAGCATCTCTGGGGGGAAAAGGACCAAAAAAGAAAGTCACACACCTGCAGAGAGGTAGGCACTGGGAGAGTATCCTGGAACATATCTGTCCCATCTATACCAATAAAAGAGTAATATGCTAATTAGACCAAATGTCTTCCAAACATCCTTCCGGACAAAGCCACAGCAGCTATGCGGGCTGAGGGCGGGCAGCTGTGGCAGCTGTGAGGGCCAAGGGCCAACAGCTGTGGCAGCAGCAGTGGGGTGATGGGGTGATAAGGGTAGTGCCTTCCCCTGATCAGCCCGGTTGTCTCCCGCAAAGGTAGGCCATCAGTGGGACAATCCCTGAGGGCTCCCAGACTATGAAAGGGGGCAGGTCAGGCTGAGGGACCCCCTTCCAGTGCACAAATTTTCGTACACTGGGCTTCTAGTTTCTTAAGAAAAAACCTCTCTTCACAGTAATATCATCTCATGCTTTTACACCACCTTTGTGAGCAAAATGATTTATTAAATAAACCATATTTTAGGTTATCATGCTAGTTGTTTATAAGAGAGGCAACTGAGCATGTTAAGATCATGGACTCTGGAGCTAGACTGCTTGGATGCAAACCTTGGCTCTGCACCTACCACCTTGGGCACAGAGATGTTTGTGTTTCAGTTTCTACCTGTATCAATTAGGAGTAATAACTCACCTTGTGAGGTAGAAAAAAATATAAAGGAACTGTTTGTTGTCTAGCAAAAAAAAAAAACAAAAACAAGTATACAACCAATTCAAGTAGCTTCCAAACAATGACAATGTTAAAATAGAAGTAGAAAGCAACTACCTATAAATCCCAAGACAATGGAGGTTAAGGTATAGTCATATCTAGAACACTAGAATGATGGTAAAACAAATGCAGCACAAAGATCCCAAGATGGCACAGGGCTGAAGCCTGAGGAAAAAAGGTAATATTTATAAGGCAACACATAGACTCTACTTGGCTTTTAGTCTTCTATGCTATCTTCAGAATTATATATTTATACCATATATATATTCCTCCAGTGTATTATGTACTCCTAGATTCAGAACCCAGGTAAGCTTACTCTATTAAAATGCCATTAGTTATTCAGTCCATAACACCAAAGAAAGATGCAAACCAATAACAAAATAATTATTATTGGCACAATGATTCCCAAAATATCATACAAAAGAGACTTGTATTCAGAGACTCCCAAATACTAAAGTCCCCAAATCTTTGGGAGAGAAATACTGAACTCCAGTCCATAATAGTCACATCAAGTTCTGTTAACAATACTGTGTTGATCACATTTCTCTCTTAGGGACCTGAAAATTCAACCCTGGACTCTGAGACAACCAATAAAAACTGTAGCAATAAAAAAGCAAAATGTGCAGACATTTAAAATAGGTCTGAGAATGTCATTGTTTCCTGAAGGTAGAAATACAATGATATAAAACCCTGGTTAAAAGCAAGAAAACCGTTAGCAGCTGGCATGAAAATTACCCCATTATTTATTACTGTTATTAAGTGAGATTCTTATGCTGTATAACTCAATAGAGAATAACGTCTATTTAATTGCATGGGGTGAGAGTCTGATCCATTATTATTAATTTTCCTTCTCTAGCCATTAAGTGACTGCTCCTTTGGACCATACAAAGTAGTACATGAATAACACAAAAAGGTTTTTTACCCCATTCTCAGTTAGATAATGAATGCTAGCCACTGTACCAATAAAAGATTCAGCCATCTGTTTGGATAGCTTTCTACAGCTGGGATTAGGAGCAAACACCACTGGGTCCAGTTGATGCCCACTGGGAGAACACTGCTCCTTATCCAAGTTCTTAATTCATTCAGAACTCTGGATTTCAAGGAGACTTGTAATAGCAGGATGTTTACTTTTGATGCTTTTCATACATTTAAAGGTGAGTCAGCCTTTAGCATAATTCTTTACACCTCACTCACCTGTCATTACTAACTTATTACTGATCCACCCCTTAAATAACTTTTTAGATCATCAAAGATTTCTTCTTTAGACCAAGTTTTTGTAACTGAAAAATATCTCTAAAATAAATCCTGTTAAACTGATAGGTAGGCACACATTTCCCTATTTATTTATTTTTATTTAATTGAGTGTGCTGAATTTTCAATGACCTTTTTTAGATTTGTTACTGTTTGAAGCCAAAGCTGCAAAGGCAATGCTTTTATTCAAGGTTCCCCAGAGAAATGGGATCAATGGAATGTACATACATATATAAAAAGAAATATATTATGAGAGATTGGCTTACACAATTATGGAGAATGAGAAGTCCCATGACCAGCCATCTACAAACTGGAGGCTCAGGGAAGCCTGTGGGGTAGTTCCAGTTCAAACCACAAGAAGGCCTGAGGACCATAGGAGCCAATGGTGTGAGTCCCAGTCTAAGTCCAAAGGCACTAATATCCAAGAGCAGGAGCAAATGGAGGTTCCAGCTCAAACAGAGGGAGCAGAAGCTGCCCTTCCTTCACCTTTTTTGTTCTAGTCAGTTCTTCATCACATTAAATGATGGCCAGCTGCATAAGTGAATTTCCTTTTTATTCAGTCAACAATTCAAATTTTAATCTCTTCTAGAAATACTTCACAGACCCACCAGTTATCTGGTATCCCTTAGCCCAGTCAAGTTGACACATAAAAATAACCGTCATAGCCCCAAAAGATCTAATGTGGGTCTTATGCCCATCTTCAAGCTAGGAGGCTACCTAGTCCTCTGCCCCAGGAAGCTTTTAAAATCCCCTTATGGGAGGCCCCAAATCCAGGGGTCTGGGCGACTCTGGTTCACCCTCATGTACTCCAACCACTGTCTCAGAGTCTGTTGACCAATATCTGTCTCAAGACTTCTTGGTTGTCCATAGCAGGCTGTTTCCACTGGGTTTCCACACTCTCCTTACAGACACTACCAGTGCTTAGAACTCCTCACTGACTCCTTACCAAGCCTCTCTTCAAACTTTACCTGCAAGCATGAGAAGTGTCCTGTTTCTGGTTTTCTGTTCCTTCCAAGTGTAAGGGTCTCTGAAGCCTCAACATTGCACTACTCACTGATCTGCTCTGCCTGAACACAGTATGAGTTAATACATTTTGATCTCTCAATACATGTCAGTGGAACTTGATATTAAGTACTAATGTAGAATGGTTCAGATGCCATTGCTGACTTCCTTAAGGACCTCTTAATCTCTTTCATCTGACTAGAGTAGGGATTGATGATCCAAGGAAAGCCCTGAGAGCCCATTATTACTGAGATCACAGACCTTCAATCTCATTGATGGCCTCGGTTTCTATGTTTTTCTGCATTTCTAGGTCTATCCATGTCTCCATTTCTCTCCTTACACATGCACATGTGTGCATGCACACACATACATATGGTGGAAGAAAATCAATCAGACTACCATTAGCATAAGCCTTTATTAGAAAATGCCTGAAACTAGATTATTCCAAAGGAGATTGTTCTAATGTGATGGAGGAGAGCAGAACATTTTAAGGGTTTTAGCAGGAAGAGTGTTGGCCAAAGTGCAGCTAGGTTTGAGGATAGAGTCATACTTATAGATTAGCAGACATTATTAGAGAAATCTGGGTTTTATCAAGAAGATGCCAAAACCGGTTTGGCTCAGTGGTAGAGCGTCGATCTGCAGATTGAAAGGTCCTGGGTTTGATTCTGGTCAAGGGCATGTAAGTTGGTTGTGGGCACATCCCCTATGGGGGGTGTGCAGGAGGCGGCTGGGAAATGTTTCCCTCTCATCAACATTTCTGGCTCTCTATCTCTCTCCCTTCTTCTCTGTAAAAAATCAATAAAATATATTTTTTGAAAAAAAGAAGAGTATAAAAGAAGAATTAGGAGTAAAGGGTAGGTCATATGAAAGCAACAATGAAAAGTTCTCAAGTCCTTTGAGATTATATGACAAAATTTACCATCTTAACCTTTTTTAAATGTACAATTTAATGATATTAAGGACATTCACATTGTTGTACAACTATCTATCCATCTCCAGAACTACCCTCCAAAGAGAAATGCCACACCCACTAAGCAATAAGTCCCCATCCACCAATCCACCACCCCACTCAGCACCTGGCAACCACCTGTCTTTATAAATTTGACTATTCTAGGTTCTTCATATAAGTGGAATCATATGATACTTGTCCTTTAGTGACTGCCTCACTTCCTTAGCACAATGTCTTTAAGATTCATCTATGTGCCTGAATTTCCTTCCCTTTTTAAGGCTGAATAATATTCTATTGTATGTATATGCCATTATATACAATATTTTGTTTATCCACTTATCTATCAATGGACATTTAATTTGCTTTCACTTCTTGGCTATTGTGAATAATGCTGCAGAATGGCAAAATAGATTATAGAAATGATAGATATAGATAAATGATAGATAGAAAGATAGATGATAGATAGATAGATAGATAGATAGATAGATAGATAGATAGATGATAGATAGATAGAAAGATAGATCTTTATAAAGTACTTATGATGGGACCAGCATAGACCTGACAGCTTTATATACTAGTATGCTGTCTCCAAGATGTAACACCAAAACAAACTGTGGACAAGACAAAGCTGAGTTTCTTATTGTCATTGGGAGAGCATTACCTTGATAGAGTCTTAGAAGTATCTCAGAGATACAGGTAATGTTGGAATTATTGAAATTTTGAAGCCTAGTTTAAGATTAGCTTTTCAACACAGGAAGATTGATTAGAATTGGGTAAAGGTCATGAAATAATAATTTAGAATTACTGGGCACGACAAAGAGAGGATTTAGAGAAAAGGAGTCAAAGAGTGTTGGGGTGTAAAATTATCATGTGATGCTTCCTATTGAAGAGTTATTTGGTCTTTCAGAAAATTCTTGGAATAAATAAAGTTTTTTGCAACTTGTACCTTCCAGGCAAGAGTTTCTTGGAATAGTTAAGTTTACTGATGAAAACAATGAAATCATAAAATCTGCTTAATGTAGTAAACTGTGTTGATGGTTTTGATTCTCACAGCAATGATTTTCTCAACAACACTGAGCTGAGGAATACTGATCATTATTCCAAGCAACTTGCCCAAGCAACGAAGCTGGAAAGTGCCACTAATGAGATCAGTACCCAGGTAGTCTGATATCAGAGCTTGTCTTAACCACTATTCACTACTCCTATAAATTTTGGCACAGGTTATAAGAATAAGTTCTTGCCAGATCACTTGCCTTTGTTCTGATTAACTACTATGTAAAACTTTGGCCCAGACCTGAACTGTAGCCCATAATTGGGAGCTCTTACAATGTACTTTTCATTGTCCAACACCTGCCTTTATCCCACAACCTACTAATTTGCTACATTCATAGCAATTCTACAGCAGGGACAGCAAGGGCAGTCTCTTCCTCCCCTTATATTGAACTCCACCTCAACTGCTTTAGCCTGGCTATTAGATTAGAAGCTCTTATCCCCTCCATTTCCAGAATTACAACTAATATTTTTGTGCCTCCTTTGACAAAATATGCCTAGACCTCTCTAATGATCATCCCTAGATCCAGCTTCTAGAAACATACCATCACCACCCACTATGATGTTCTCATACACAGTGACTTTCTGCTGGTTCAAAGCTATGATCCCCAAACAATGGCTTATGAACTGAATTTGGCCTGTTGTCTTTTTTCGTGTGGAGGATAAAAATGGTTTTTACATTGTTAAGTGATTAAAAAACTTTTTTGGGAAAATACTTTTCATGATATATAAAAAGTACATATTATTCAAATTTTAATGTCCATAAATAAAATTTTATTAGAGCACAGCCACACTTATCTGCTTATTGGCAGAATTTGCATATTGTTTTATGTCTGTTTTCATGCCACAGCAGCAGTATTAAAAAGTGACCACATCATCTGCAAAGCCTAATCCTATATAATAAAAGCCTAATATGCAAATCATCCCCTCAACCAGGAATTTGACTGAGAATTCAACGAGGGGTGAGGCTGGCCGGCCAATCTCCCATATCCCCTCTCCCTAGCCGACCTGGCCCCAATCAGCCCCAATGGGAACCAGGCTGGCCAGACCCCACCCATGTAAAAATTCGTGCACCAGGCCTCTAGTTTATTTATTATTTGGTCCTTTACAGAAAACATCTGCTCACCCTAGGTTAGGACCTTTGCTGCCTCAGGCCTGAATTTAAGACAATTATACTTTCAGCTTCCCCACCCTCACCAGGACTGAACTAACTCAGCTGTAAGAGTTCCAAAGCCATAGAAAAGTGTGTATTCTGCTGCTCTGGAGTCATCACTGGCATAGCCATTGCCCTTGCTGCTAAATTTCAATATTTTGTGTGGTAAGAAGGCTTAACAATAGCCGTGGCCAAGTTGTTTCATCCCTGCTCCAATCCTAGGGAGCCAAAAGCAGCTGACTGAAAGACACAGTGAAGGAATTGCTAGTTGGAGAAATAGGAAAGAAGACAACCACTTTCTCCTTCCTCCCTATGTGTTTCCATCAAATTCTTCTGATGTGATAGATTTTTTTTTAATTGAATAAGAGAGCAAACTTTTACGCAAATTATTTTTTTCTATAGTACCTAAAAATAAGACTGATACAAAAACCACTTTATCTCTAGGAGCTTGTGTTTTTGTTGCTGTTTTTTGTGTTTTTTGTTTGTTTTGTTTTTGTCATAGTAAAACTGGTTCAAAGATAGTGGGGTTAAGTTAAGGAAGATGCTTTTAAGCTTTGCACATCACTGACTATTGCACATGTGATAACCAAGTTACCTATAGCTTCCTTGACTGGGACCAGACCTCTCCAGGTTTGGGTGAGGATACTTATGTTATTAAAACTTTCTACAGCTTTCCAGATTTGCAACCTATCTCTACCACAGTGCCTGAACTGCCAAGGGCAACTCTTTGATATTAAAATGTGAAAAATATTTTGTATTTTTTTTTATTCTTCATTGTTGAAAGTATTACATATGCCTCCCTTTTCCCCCATTAACCCCCTCTAGCCTGCCCCAAATCCCCTTCCCCTCGCCCCAGGTCTTCAGCACCCTATTGTCTATGTTCATGGGAGATATATATATATTATATACAAGGTCTTTGGTGAAAATAAACAAAGACCAAGTTATTTATTCAGAGCTTACCATAACAAAGGAGTCAGCTATCATTATTTGCATTTTGGCAGAGACCCAAAGGCAGACAGAAGGAAAGCTTTAGAGTGGGAAAAAAGGGATATGCTCTGATTGGAAACTGTTGGCTTGGGGAAGCTTTTGGCAGGTCAACTAGAAGCAGGACATCTATGTGACTGTTTAAAGGTGCATATTTGGCTTTCTCCAGTTGGTCCTAAGTTTGAAATGAGGACAAAAATTAGGAAAGATGTCAGATGTGAACCAAGTCTTCGCCATATTACAATTGTTGCAGAAGTTACTGTTTAGGTTCTTGGATTATTATTAAAGAGATAGCAATCAGGCTTATTGCAAGTCTGGCATAGCAGGCTGGCTTCCTAGGTTGTCTATTGCAGATACGGAGGTTGGTTCCCTGGGCAGGTAGCAGGTCAGCATTCTATTTTCATATATGATCTGGCAATTATTCATTTATGGTTAATTTCTCAAAGTAAGATCTGTATGGGAGCTGGTTTGGGTTTTATTCTTTGGATTCCATGAAAAATATTCTATTTTTTCAACATAGTATAGGTAGGCGCTCAATAAATGTGCATGAACAGTGAAATCTTGCCATTTGAGACAAAAAGGATGGACCTAGAGGGTATTATGTTAAGTGAAATAAGTCAGATAGAGAAAGACAAATACTGTATGGTTTCACTTATGGGTGGAGTCTAAAAAATAAAATAAACAAACAAATAAAAACAGAAAATCATAGGTACAGAGAACAAACTGATGGTTGCCAGATTGGGGAGAGGAGAATGAGAAAAACTTGGGAAGGGGATTAAGAGACACAAACTGCTAGTTTTAAAAACCGTCACAGGGATGTAAAGTACAACATGAAGAATACAGTCAATAATATTGTATTAACTGTGTATGGTGCCAAATAGACACTAGATGTAATGTGATGGTCACTTAATAAGATATACAAATGTCTAATCACCATGCTGTACACCTGAAACTAACATATTATTACATGTCCACTATAATTTCTTTCCTTCAACACAATATGAATTCTCATCATTGACCTCCACTATATTTTAAAAATAAATTTAAAATTTTTGCATTGGTAGTGGGGGAACCAGAGCTAAATTAATTCAATGGGCTATATATCACCTTGTAAGGGGGAAAAACTGATGGAATTCAAGTTACGAATAGAAGGTTTGGGACACCAGGGGAGTATGGTGAAATCTCTTGTCATTGCTTCTCCAGGAATACCTTTGACATTAAATTTATTGTACATTCTGTTCTGAGAGAAATCTTCTGATAAAAATTTACCTTATATTTTCAGGTCTTTTGTGTTTGCCCAGAAAAAATGGGCAGCCAAATGAAATCTGACTGCTAGTTTCAAGGCAGATAGAGACATAGAACGAGATGTATGAAGCATGGAGAACTGCACAGGTTGGACAAGACTGTGTATAGGGACAGACTTGGGACTACAGAGTGGCAGAAAGAACAAAAGAATAAGGTGAAAGAATATATTTGGTGACAGTTTTGAAGATGAATGCTACTTAACTCAACAGCTCCTCTGTCTACAACCAATCCCCCAGAGTCTGGCCTCCATCTATATTACCCACTTCATTTCTTTATTCCTGGACAAAAACTACCAGGAAGCCAAACTGTCTACAAAAATATATCTTACATTTTTTAGTGTTCATCTTCCAGTCTTGTCTGCCTTACATTTATCTTTTCTTTTCCAAGTTACTTTCTATTCTGCCTTCCTGGCACTGTCCAAAGCCAATCTCTACAATGCCCATTCTCAACATTTTGATGACACTCAGTGCCATTCCCTTCACCTGCTACTATGAGCCTGCTCTTTTGGTTTGTTTCATTACCTTATTTTGTGTGAAAGCCTAGCTCTACATCTAGAGACCCAAAGATGGAAGGGATGATGGCTTAAAATTCCTTGCATTGCTGAGACAGGCCAGGAAGCCAAGGCAAGTAGAATAGGAAACGGAGACAAGAAAACTAAACAAGGCCAAATAGTTTAGGCAGCTTGCAGCCAGCTTGTGAATCACCAGAACATATCTTTGCCAACCAAGAACACTTGAGAGAAAATGCTTAATACCTCTCCTCCCTAACCAGAGAATGCATAGCTTAAATCATCCTGTAACTGCTAAGGCTGGAAGGAGTAGGAGGAAGGAAAAAAAGGAAGTTTTATCTCATCCACTGAACAAAGAAGTCAGCCGTATTAGAACTTGCCAACAAGATGACTAGGTATATGTACAAACACCCCAAGAAAAGCCATAAAAAAGTTAAAGGGGGACTTTGAAACCTAATCTGCTACCCAAGATATCCAGGAGAGGAATCTTGAAACCTATAGACAAAAGGGGATAAAACCCCTTGAGCCCCCACTGGGTGCACAGTCAGATTAGCTGGCTGGCTCACTTGTGCTATATACTAAGTATGTTTTTAATAAATTTGCTTGCTTTGCTGCAACACTATTTTCTGTCACCCTGTCTGTCTCTCATCTGAAGTCTTTCTTATTGACAAGAACCAAGGAGGGAATAGCCCTCTCCCTCCAATTCAGGGGGATGTCTGATAACATCTTTTCTGATGTCTGATAGCATTGCTATAGTATTTAATTCAGACATAATAGGGAAATAGTAAATGATAACATATTGTGGCAATTATTACTGATCCCTAGCACTGAGTAGATGACTTCAAGGCTGAGCTCAAATTATAAACACAGCACCTGGCTTCGTCAAATATTCTCATAATCTGTTTATTTATCATATATTAAAAAAATTATTCCAATTAAAACAGTATTTATTTTCCTCCCTAGTATTGCCTATAATTTAAGTAGTTAATAAAGAAATATTATAGGATGTTTCATAGTACCTCATTGGTTTGGTCTAATCTGGTTTGCCTTAAAACAAAAAGTAACTAAAATAGAGTACAGCATGTTTCTTGTGTTTTCACTCATCACAGTAAGACACTTCACACTCATTAAGTTTCCTATGTTTCCAAGTAAAGCAATATTAGTTTTATTTTAACAATACTTGTCATTTAGGCAACCATCTGCCAGCGCATGTTTTTACAAAACCTTTCTCCAATGATTTCAGTGAGTTTTGCCAAAGTGTTCATAAAAGTAATCTATTACTGTAATTCTTTTTTAACTAAATGGCTATCAAAATTTTAATGTTGCCAAAACTGGTTTGGCTCAGTGGATAGAGTGTCAGCCAGTGGACTGAAAGGTCCCAGGTTCAATTTCTGTCAAGGGCATGTACTTGGTTGCAGGCACATCCCCGGTGGGGGGTGTGCAAGAGGCAGCTGATCGATGATTCTCTCTCATCAATGTTTCTAATTCTCTATCCCTTTCTCTTTCTCTCTGTAAAAAAAAAAAAAAATCAATAAAATATATATATTTTTAAATTTAATGTCTCTCTTACTATCATTGGTCTACTAACATAAGGAAAATTCTATTAGTTGTTCTCAAAATTTTTATTTCTAATATATAATCACTTTTCTACCCAAGGCAAGTGATTAAGCCCATTCTCTGTTACATTTCTATAAAATATGGTTCATGATGTCATGTTTCTGAAGTTGATTTTTATAAAATTTAGTCAATTTTTATTAATTTTATATAAACTATTTATATGTATCCATTTTTATTGAAACCAACCATTTAACTAAATTAGTTGGTCAAGCCTATCTAAAAGTTTTACTTTTATTGTTATTGTTTGGCATTTCATGATAGGTTGGTTTAATTATCAAATAAATGAACAATTATTTTGGCACATGCTAATCTATATGAAGACTCACAAGTGGTGATGTTTTAAGGGGTAGGATAAAAATAAGAATTCTCAAGATTATGGCAGTTGAGCACTATAGGAAATTATTTTAGCTTTTGTGAGCTGAAGAATGAGAGACTGCAAAGTAAGTACTCATTCAACCTTAGGCATCTTACAGCCCAGCTGGATCATCATCATGCCTACAATTAAATAACTTCATCATCAATTACCAGTTATAGCAGATGAGAAGATAGAAGCTAATGATGCCAGTCCTGACCATTGCTAAACACATTTAGCTGAGGTGCAGCAGCTGATTGAATTGTCAGATAATTTTAATACATTTCTCTTGTGGTTTGAAAATACAAGTGAAAAGAAAATTACTCCAATACTATCCCAAGAAACATATTTGGAAATAAATATTTGAAGCAGAGTTTTATTATAGGAATCAGAAGTAAAAGGTTTTTTTGTTGTTACTGTTGTTAATCATTTATTTTTTAAACCTAAACATACACACCAAAGCTAGTGGAGGCAAATGAAAATAATGTGACTAAATTATGGACCTTGAAAAATAGAGCAAAGAATAGATGGCCAGAAAATTTGCATGGAAAACCAATTTCACTGTCTGAATGAAAAATTAGAGTAGCATAACAGTGAAAACAAATCCTAGTGGATAAAAACCACAATAGAATTGTTTTGTGTCAGGTCACATCTGCTCTGTCCAGAAAGCCTACTGAGGACACAAGCTCGTAAGAGACACCTTTGTGTTTAGGCTGCCATGAGGATCATGTAAATGAACTCCTTTAATACAATCAGCAAGTTTGTTTAAAAAAACAAACAAACAAACAAACAAACAAAAACACTAACATCATTAAATCATATTTAAATTTCAAAAGGAAAATCAGCTTTTAAAATAACCCAAATTATATAAATCCAGATTATATATATTATACTGGATATGCTTTAGGTGATATCTGCCTGCCTTTAGACCACGTGCTATAAATAAAAAAGAACAATCTATGAATACAATAAAAAGAAAGGTTGGCTAAGTATGCAATTTTTCATCCTTGAAATTACATTTGAAATGTATGAAAAGCTGATATAAAAACCAATAATAAAATTAGTAATACTAATGTGATAGCAACTAACATTTGTCATGTACCTGCTATGTTTTAGTCCCTGAGCTGTGCTCTTTAACATCATTATCACATGGGCAGATATTGTGCAAAATGCATCAGCAATTCTACTGCTAGCAAATTAAGAAGCTTGATGGAAAGAAGAAAAGACAAAAGTAAAAGAGATTGGAGTAAACTTTAGGTCAAACTGAAAGCCAAAGCTTATGACTTGGCCCTCAGTCAATGAAAACAAACAAACAATAAAAACTTAGTAAAGCAAAGGGAAGAAGGATAGAGTCATTCAGAGGCAGGGAAATGTTTTTGAAGAAATCCTTAGGTGGAGTGTATTTTCACACAGTACTGATTGCCTAACATAGGCTCTGTAAGAAAAATAACTGGGCATCTAGAAAGATCTCCCTGTGTGGTGTGACCCTCCTATCACCATGAGGGGCATAGTCAGCATTCAGGTTAATGGGGCTCACTAAGCAACTCTGGTATGTCCCTGGTAACAAGACTCCAAACCAGCAACGTTTGTGTTTAGCAACATATGAATTTTATTAAGCCCTATGCTGGCTTTCTTTTTGCACTGGGATGGGAGGGGGAGAGGTCCCTGTTCCTGACTAGGAGTCAGAATCACAACTCAAGACTCTCAAAACACAACTCAGAAAGGCATAGTTAAACATTCCTTTAACTCGCCTGCTTAACAGAGTCCTCAACTCTCCCCACTGGGAACCAAATAACTTTCAGAAAATTATGCATTTTTTGCCTTTCTTGATTATATAAGACACAAGTGGTTAACTCTAGGTGAATTTTGAACGAGCTCATTCCTATAACTTTTTAACAGTGGAACGTTGGAACTCATCTGTGTGTGTGTGTATGTGTGTGTGTGTTTATAGACATAAGAATATCCAAACCTGTAGACAATTTTTATGAGTTTATTTGAGCCAAATTGACAACAGTTGCCAGGAAGCAAAAGCTCAACAGATTGAGAAAATGCTCCAGAGAATTTCAGTTTCGCACCTTGTTTCATGCATCATTATCAAACAGGAAGAAGTGAGGGGGTTTTATGAAAACCTCTGGTGATAGATTAGGGAGGCAGGAGAAAGCAAACCAGGGAAATCTCTGAGATCAAATAAAAAGTAAAATGGGTAGATACATAATTCTTTTACATTGATGGATACAGGATAGTTAACGATTAACATTTACAGCACATACAGATGTATGTGGGAGAACAAGATAACAATGAAGGGTTCTGTGGTCTCATGCTCTGGTGGGAACTTGTACCCTGAGGGATCTGGAATGTACCCTGAGGGGACATTCCAAAACCTTGTTATGATAGATGCAAAAAGATAATAGACAGGCTCAGTTAAGGTAAAGACTGACCTTTGTCAAGAAAGATGCTGGCCTAGGACATGACTACCTGCCACCATTCACTTTTAGTTAGGAAGTTTCCATTTCCATCATCCTATTGGATTACTCTTTGTCTCTGAGTTTATAAGATCTGCCATGGAGGTCTCCCCTGTGCTTGTCAGGTTTGGTATGTGGTCCCTTTGTCATCCACAGTGTGTGTGACAGAAGCCAAGAGAGTCAACAGTAGGGGGTTAATCTTTGAGGAATAAATATCTAATTGCCAAGTCCGTTTTCTGATCTTCCTTTCCTAATAGAAATAAAAGTTTTATCTGTAATCTTCTTTTTTCCTTAGTTCCTACCTGTTTCTAATAAAAACTTCAGACTAAGTTTCATGTATTATAGCTATTCCACTATGAGAAAACTTTATTATAAGAATTTAAATGTATATTTAGAAGCCTTAATAAAAGTGAATATCTACTTGGTCATTCCAAAAGTTGAACAACTAAGAAATATAATTTCTTTAGTGTAATATAATTAGGATTTATTTTACTTACAAAAAAACCCCACACAAATTCCCAACTCAAACTAACTTTAACAATAAAGGAATATATTCCCTCAAGTAATTGAGTGATCCAGACGTTTGGGTCTCCAGCAACCTAGCAATGCCAGTGTTTCTCCCTCTCCAGGATGTCCTGCCTGGTATCTGCCTCACCCTCTGACTGGCTCCTGACTCAGCCTGGTTGCTGTTATCCAGCCACCAATAGAGGCTACAGGCAGGACTTCACTTTCTTCCTTCAAACATAAAACAAAAATCTTTAGATCACTGTGAGTGAACCAATTCTGCTCAGATAACTTCCCTAAAACTATCACTGTGATGCGGGTTGAGGGTCGAGGGGAGAGAAGGACTTGGCTAGAACGCTTACCCTACTCCAAGTTACTTCATTGTCCTGGTTGTGTCAGGACTGGAACAGAACTCAGAGATGTGCAGCTGCAGTCTGGAATGCATAACAGGCTAACTAGGATGAAGGAATTTTCGCAAAGTAAAAAATTGCCTATCAGGCCGGGACCGGTTTAGCTCAATGGATAGAGCGTCGGCTTGGGGACTGAAGGGACCCGGGTTCGATTCCGGTCAAGGGCATGTACCTTGGTTGCGGGCATATCCCCAGTAGGGGGTGTGCAAGAGGCAACTGATCGATGACTCTCTCTCATCGATGTTTCTAACTCTCTATCTCTCTCCCTTCCTCTCTGTACAAAATCAATAAAATATATTTTTTTAAAAAAATTGCCTATCAGTTAGAAATAAAGGTGTATATTTTTTCTCTGAATCTGGAAAGATGCAAAATTTTGTATCTGTATCATTTAGACTTAGATCACTCAGATGTCATTTGATTATTTTTGTTCAATTAACAGCTCTGCTAAGAATCCCCAAAGGCAAGTCTGACTAATTATTCTTGAGAATACAAAGCTCAAGAACTTGTATTTTGCTGCCAAACACTTGGGCCAAGTTTGGTTCATCAAAGAAGAAACAAAATACAGCAAAATCAAATAGAAAAATCATCATCATGAGGCTTTTCAAGTTCATAAATTGTACAACAACAACAACAAAAGTCAAAAGAACATTTCCTATCTAAGTAGCATTGCTAGCTTTTTAGGGAAAGGAAAGAAATAAGGAAAGGGAAAACATGGCTAAAATTCCAGAGCAAAATAAATTTTGTGTTTGTCTTTATATGTATTCGTATAATTTTTAACAAAAAAATATTTTGTCTTCTTCCTGACAAAGAAAATATACTGTATAGAATAAAAACATTTCTTTAGATAATCCTGGCCAATCAATGGGTAAATTTTCTTATAATACTTAGATTTATTTTTTAAGTTTTTACTTTCAAAATCCAATTAACAAGAAATTTTAAGTTTGTGTGTATGTAAAATCCATCAAAAAATCCTATATAATAAAAGCCTAATAGGCAAATTGTCCCCTCAGGCGTTTTTTCAACCAAGAGTTTGATTGCTCGCTATGACTTTCCCTGACCACCAGGGGGTGGTGCAGAACACAGCAGGCATCAGTGATGTGGTGCTGGCAGTGGGTGGCAGTGGAGGCGCTGCCAACCCCAATGGGCCCCAATGAGAGCTGGGCAGTAGCAGGATGGTGGAGCAAGTGAGCAGGTGGCACCAGGTCAAAGGGGGTGCGAGTGGGGGCACAATCGCCCCACAGAAGGTGACCAGCGGTGGAGGGTGAGGCCGCTGCCCAGCTGCCAGGCACTGAGAAACCCAGGTGGGAGGCTTGGACTGGATCAATTGCCCTGCAGACAGTGACCAGAGTCCAGCAGGCCCTGACCACTTGATTGGGGCCAGGGCTCCGAGCTGGGACAGGGATTTGGGGGTGGATGGCAGTGACCAATCTCCTATGACACCCAAGTGGAGGGGCTGTGACTTTATGCCAGCTACCTGGGAGCAGATGTGACAGGAAATGGAGTGAAGTGAGAATACAGGGTGTCTGCCGAGCTTGCTCTCATTCCCCTGCTACCCTCCCCTACAATGCCAGGGCTTGCATGCCAGGGAATCTTCCATGCTTAGGTGCCAGGCACAAACAAGAAGTCCACCCTGCACCTGCACGGCCTCTTCCAGGTGAGCTGGGCCGCAGCCACCAGACCTCAAGATCTGGTCAGGTTCTCCATGGGTTCACACTGGAGCTGGTCTGCAAGGCCGGCTGGGAAATAGTGCACTGCCTTCTCTGTCTGGCCACACTCACCATATTTCCACATGGAGACTTGGATGCTGTGACTCACACAGAGGGGGGGTGCGTGGAGGCCCAGGTACTGCCTAGGAACAGAGGTCAGCTGTGACCTGCCTTTCCACGACAGACACTTATGCTGCAATCACTGGCCAGGCCTAGGGACTGCACTTGTGCACAAATTTTTTGCACCAGGCCTCTAGTGTGAAATAAGAAAGTCTGTTTATGAACTTAAACAGAGAGGAAAATATAACAATAAGAGAAGGCCTAAGACATTTAGTCATATTCAAAGGTATGACTAGATTTTTTTTACAAGCCTTTATGAAAATTTAGAATAAGATATTTTATTGCCACATATAATCTACAAAAATACCATACAAAGAAAATACACCTGCACAACGTCTACTGGCTTTATATTCTGCTTCTATGAATAATTTAGCTTAGTTTATATCAACTCCAATGTAGATTTCTGCATCATCGATAGATTCTAAAGCTGGCTCCTTTAGTCATCAGCACTCAAGTGTGCTCAGCCTAAAATCTGGCCTTGAAAAAGCACAATGACTTTAATGAGTAGGCAATCAATTAGGAATTTTGACACATGGTGATATGCTTAAGCAATTAGGTCTGTCCTTGGCTAGAAGGTTCTACTTTTATTATGACAATGAAATTGACTATGTCACTTCAACCTTTTAATGACTTGCAGCAATATTACTCATTGCCCATCACCTGAATCTTCCTTTCTAAGGAAAGTACATGGCTGCAGGCTGACTTGAATTTGTATTCTGGATCATCTCTAATTATATGGGTGTGATTTATTGGTTTCATATCTACTCTTTTTTTCTATCTGCTCTGCTTACACTGAAAATAATGCAATTTGTTTTTTGGGGGGTTTTTTTGTGTGTTTTTTTGTGTGTGTGTGTGTTTTTGTTTTTGTTTTCTGAAACTCCCGTCAAAGTGAATTGTCCTAAAGTGATGTGTGTTTACCTCTTACGGATAATTCTGTCACTGATCAAAAAGTCACTGAAATGCATAGAAGTTCTCCTATAATTATTTGATCTAGACTATTGTTAACACTGATTTTTTAAAGATATATTTTTATTGATTTCAGAGAGGAAGAAAGAGGGAGAGAGAGAGAGATAGAAACATTCATGATGAGAGAGAATCATAGATTGGCTGCCTCCTGCAAATCCCCCACTGGGGATCGAGCCTGCAACCCGGGAATGTGTCCTTGACCAGAATTGAACCTGGGACCTTTCAGTTTGCAGGCCGACACTCTATCCACTGAGCCAAACTGGCTAGGGCTAACACTGATTTCCTTTACCTGTGCCTTCACCATCTGATTTTTGAGAAACAGACTCAGAAATAAAGCAAAGGTGGAGGATATTCATCTTGGATTTTTTTTATTGTGTGAGTAACCCAAATGATGTACAGTGTGTCTTCAAATAACATCACTTTATTCAATGTAATTTTGTTATAATGTTGATGAGATGCAGTAGGAATTTAACTCTTGTTATATTAAGTAGCTATGGTAAAACTGGTTTTTGTTATGTCATTTTGCTTAAAGTCACAGAATATATTGATGATGTTAAGTAACAACTTTACCATGGCCAAATTTGATCCAGAATTTTATAGACATATTACAGTTTTTAAGATTGATAAGAAAAATAGTATTATGAAAAATGGCTTGTCCTACTATGAAATGGAAATGTTGGCCATCCACATATGGTCAAACCTGCCACATATTTTCCTAGATAGAGCCAGAAACAATTACTGAGCAACTGTGCTAAATACCAGCAATGCAAAGGTGGATAAGACAAAACTATTTCTAGTTTTAGGGAGCATGTATCTATGAAGGATGGGAATTCTTTAGTTTGTTTCCCTACCCACACCACCCCATCCCACACCATCCCTCTTTGCTATTCACTGTGTGCCTGTCCTGTTTTTTAATTTTTCAACCTTCACCTCAGTTTGGTTTGCAATTAAGTTCAATATACACTTTTTTATTTTAAAAGATAATGGTTTGCAAGTGATAAAAATAGCACCTGTCTCACTTTATCAACATAAAACAATATAATTTAAAAAAATAAAGATATTTTTCATATTATAAAAGCAATACCTAATTATTGGGAAAACATGGAAAATACAGAGAACAAGAGCAAACAGAAAAGCAAATGTGGCAAAAAAAAAAAAAAAAAAAATTAAACAAAATAATCCCTTGCAATCCAACTTGGAGAAAATCACAGTAGACCTTGTGGTATATTTTCTTTCAGGTTTTTATTTTGCCACATTTGCTTCTTTTTCACCAAATGTAAAAAAAAAAAAAAAAATCTTATATGTTTAAAATCATCTACTGATTGATAATTTACCACGCGTAATTTATTTATCATTCTCCAAAAATAACTCTAATGAAAGATGGTCAATTTTGAAAGGACACAGAAAATATCTTTTTTCTTTTTTGCAGTGGTCTTTTTATTAAAGGTAGAAAAATTGAATACATACTCTTTTTTTAAGTTAAGCTATCATATAAATCAAGATATAATCCTTCCCCCCCCCCCCCCGCCCACTTCTCTTACCTTGGCATCTGTGAAATGTCTATTGAGGCCCATCCTTGACATTTATGATTGTAGACATAACACAGATGGCAGGAAAGAGGCATAGGGCAGAGAGCTAGTTCATATCTGCCCTGGGGAGCTGTCTTTATGAAGGTATCCAAACCTGTGTAGAAAACACTTTTTTTAAGGTTTAAGGCATGGAGTACAGAAAAATGGTAAAACAAATACTAATTATTAGATGATAGACTAGAAGGAAGGAAGGAAGGAAGGAAGGAAGGAAGGAAGGAAGGAAGGAAGGAAGGAAGGAAAGAAGGGAGGGAGGGAGGGAGGGAGGGAGGGAGGGAGGGAGGGAGGGAGGGAGGGAGGGAGGGAGGGAGGGAGGGATATTCAGGCATCTACTCCAAAATATGGCACATTGGCATATTAAATATTTTAAGCTGAAAGAGTTTGAAAAGGTGGCAGAAGCAGGTAGGGTACTCTGACCTGATCCCTATCCTACTTCTTCCCTGAAACAAGTGAGAGGTGCCCTCAGGTGAAAGATGCCCTCCCTATGCCCTTTGGAAAGGAGCATCCTTATCTCCAAAAACAAAGAGGTGCCAAGAGGAATCCTAACATATAATTCTTACTAAGGTTCCTCCTCTGTCACATAATCTTGTATGCTTTTCTTATGTTAATCTAGCTTTGTCAGTTTAATTTTCAGACCTAGCTAGGGACTCTAAAAAGATTTAAGAAAACATTTGCCCTCACTACAAAAGAGACAGAAAATAAAGGGAGAAAAGGAAAGGAGAGAAGAAAAGAAAAGCATGAAAAATAATGTCAATAATTGCCAGCTATTACTCCAGAACTTAATTGCTGTGTGACCTTGAACAATACTTACAGTTGGCCCTTGAAAAATATGGGGGTCAGAAGTCTAAACTGGAGCAGTCAAAAATCAGGGAGTAACTTGTGACTCTACGTTCTGCCCTTCATACAATTGATTCAACAACAGATCCAAAACAATATTTTCAATCCACATTGTGAAACTGCAGTTGGAAATCTGAGGTTGGGAATGCGAAAACACTGTTTCTCATTAGTGATTGGTTGTTTCCTCAGATGTGAAGCATGCCCATAGAAGACCCAACTCTATTGGAAAAAAAAATCCTTGTAATATAAGTGGACATATGCGCTTCAAACCCACATTGTTCAAGACTCTTGTCTTTCACAATCCCCACAGCCTACAGTTTGCTCCAATATACAGTGGACACAATAATAATAATAATATCTATTGACAGGATTATTTTGAGGATTGCTTGAGTAATATTAAATGCCCGATACATAATAAAAATAAGACATATGCCCATTATTACTACCAGAGGGCCAGTGCATGAATTTGTGCACTGTTGGGGTCTCTCGGGGTGGCCTGCAGGGATCAGGCCAAAACCCGCAGTCCAACACTGCCTGTAGCTCCTACTTATGCCTGCCCAACTGCACCTGCCACGAGCTCGTGCCCAATCAGTTCCAATAGGGAGAGGTTTGTGCAGCAGCAGCAGTAGCAGCAGCAGCAGAGCTCGCCAGCCATAAGCTCTGGATCTGGTGCCTTACTGAGGGGAGTGGCCTGCAGGATAAGGCCAAAACCGGCTTTCTAACATCCCCAAAAAGGTCCCAAATTGTGAAAGGGCACAGACCAGGCCAAGGGACCCTACGAGTGCACTATCAGGGCCGGGGAGGGACCACAGGAGGGCTCCAGGGTGTGTCAGTCCAACTCACTCAGTCCCTACTGGCCGGACCCCAGCAGCAAGCTAACCTACCAGTCACAGCGTCTGCCCCCTGGTGGTCAGTGCATGTCACAGTGACTGGTCGACCAGTCAACTGTCTGCTCCCTGATGTTCAGTGCACATCATATGGAGCAGTTGAGAGGCCTTAGCATATCATTAGCATATTATGCTGTGATTGGTTGAACAATCGTTCACCAGACAACCGGACACTTAGCATATTAGGCTTTTATTATGTAGAATTATTGCTATTATGGAAATGTTTTAAAAGAAAACTATGTGAATAGAGTTAACATCTCTACAAGATAGACATACTTGTGTAATCTACACTAATAAAAGAGAAAAATGTTAATTGACCGTACCTTCACTATGCCCACAGCCAATCAGACTATGCAAATTAACCCAACAAAGATGGTGGTTAATTTTCATATACTGAGGGAGGGAGGAGTGAAGACTGAAGACAGCATAGAAGAAAGAGAGAGGAAAAGCGGAAAGCAAGGCAGCTGCAGGAGGGAAAGCACGGGGCGGTGGGGCATGGCAGAGATGGCGGAAGGGAAGAAAAAGCAATGGGAGGAGGCAGGAGGGAGAGTGGGGGGTTGGGGGGTAGAGGCGACAGGGAAAGTGTAGAGGGGTGTGGGGGGGAGTCAGGAGAGGTGGTGGTGGAGGGAGAGAAGCCCACCAGAAGCCCTGTTATTGCAGGAATCTTCTGCAACAGGCCTCTAGTCATATATAATAAAAGACTAATATGCAAATTTCCCCTTAACCAGGAGTTGGACTGGGAGTTCGACCAGGGGGGTTCTGGCTGGCCAACCACTCGCAGCCCCTCCCCTTGGAAAGCCCTGCACCCACTAGCCCCCCCCCCCCCATGCCCTGATCAGGGGCAGGGCCGGCCAGGGGACCCCATCCATGCACAAATTGGTATACCAGGCCTCTACAGATAACTGCCCAGATTTTCTTGACCAAACAATTATATAAAAACCTCTCAGTTTCATCCTTGAGCCTCTTGAAATAGTCAATTAAGTACACTTAATAAGAATATCATTTCTTCCCCTGGCCAATGTGGCTCAATTTATTGGACATCCTCCTGTACACCAAATGGTTGCTGGATCAATTCCCAGGGCCCAGGTTGCAGGCTCAAATCCCAGTAGTGGTGCATGTGGGAGGCAGCTGATATATGACTCATCACCTGTATTTCTCAGTGCAGAATTAAGAGAGACACAGTGGTGATGCAGAATCACTATTTTTAGACCTATTTCTAATGATAATTATGAAGCTAAAGTTTGAGAAACCCTGAAACATCTTTACTTGGAACAAGTTTAAACAAAAGTCTCTTAGTAAATATTGCATTAGTTACCCAACAGATTCAGAGTGCTGTTTACAAAAATATCAGTAGACAGGGTACATTCAGAATAGGCCCTGTGAATTATTTATAGAGGAGCTAGTATAGACTCAAGAGATTTCATATAATTGTTGCTGTACACAAAAACATTTTCTGAAATTATTGGAAAAGAGTTTCACCAATCATAAACCAATCGCCTACTTCCCACACACAATCAAGATCAGCCACCTGAGAATGCCAACCTTTATTGATTTTGGTGGAGAAAAAAATATATATATGGGATTTTAACATTTGTTTCGTTCACATAAAGCAATTATTCCATAAAGAATTTAAAAATAATTTTTTATAAAAAGCGTATCTTTGAATTATAGAATTAGAATTGCGAGGCTATATAGCATATTACAACACTCTGGATGTTAGCCAGTATTTCCCAGTGTCTACTACTCAGGCTTAGTAACAATATTGCCTTTAAAAGGCTCTCCTTGTCACTACTGGGAATAGGCCAGTGACCTCACTATGTCTCAATTTCCTGGCCATAATGTGGAAATAACTACAGTACCTCTCTCAGAGTGCTGCTGTAAGGATTAAATGGGTCAATATGTAGAAATTTAGTGATAGAATATTACTGATAAATACTAAATACTTAGATGTTTATTATTGTCACTTTTCACATCTAATCTCATTTTATAGGAAAAAAAAACACTATGATTTATCCAGGTCATACTTGAGGAATGTCAAAACTGGGACCTAGGACTACAAATTCTACATACATCTTCCCCCAATATCCTGCTGAATTAGAAAAAAAAGATAATTTTGTTTTTAGTGATTTATACCTGAACCTCACCCATTGCCCTAAAACCTACAAACTACCAAGTGAACAGTAGAAAAAAATTTTGTTTCCCCATGATACATCCAAAACCATCACCATAGCCATCTATGCACAGAAGGAGGATGATTCCTCAATAATTTAATTCAGAAGGGAGTTCGACAAGCCTCATATTTTAGAGCTTTAAGAGTGCATGTCAGTATTATTGAAATTTGGAATCTAAGAAATCAGTTGTAGAAAATAAATAGTGGTGGTGTCTCATTGGGGCTCATAATTGTGTTCTTTTCATGTGTGCTTATTTCTTGATCATCTATTGTAGTGTGGCCTCAATTTTATTCATAGACTTTTGTCCTTCTTCCTGGAAATGGATGGATGGCTCTGGCATGCATATCCTTCTCTTTTGAAATCTCTGAGCCAACAATACACTTAATTATTGCTAGTTATGACTTTGCTGTATGCATTAGACATTCTGCTGTCTTACATCTCACTCTAGATTTGGATGTTGTACTAGTGCTAAGTTAGAACAGTGTACCCAGTGGTCCCTTTTGGTTATGCCTAAAGACACTTTGGGGATATGCTGAGGTGGGTTTTGGGTTTCATCCCCCATTCCAAACAGTTTATGTGGCTTCTTCTCTATTTCAGCATGTGGGTTACAACCTTGAGGGAACCAGAGGCAGACCACTTCGCCACATGGTAATTCAAAGATAAATGTGTTTTAGGTAATTTTCTCATCCTGTTACCCTCCTTATCCTTCATTTTGGGTCCTTCTATTTCAGTGACCCACCCAGGCTTTTGTGTCCTTAACTGACAACATAACTTTTATTTCCTAATACCCACCATAAAGTTTTGCCTATCTTTGTAAATTATTCCTAGAGTTATCATAGGTAACAAAGCTAATTAAATACCTTAACATTATAAAGTACTTAGAACAGTCCTTAACCTATAGTAAATTATATATATTTATTAAATAAAGATAAACCTATTAAACTAATTTATTTTATATAAAGTCTTCTTTAAAGAATATGTTTGTATTAAACCATGATGGGGTTTTTTTTCTTTTTTTAATTTAACTTCTGCTTACCATACAAGACGTTTTAATGGCATAGCCTAATGAGTGGGAATTTTTATACTGAGGTCATAAAGTGGGCATTTTGGCAATCCTGAAAAGACATTTTATAGAAGCTACTACTCCACTTAGTTTAGTCCCAGGTCATACCCTCAGTATGTGAAAGAACGTGGGGCCCTGAGGAAGTCACCGTTCTCAGTCCGTCCACTTTACTTTTCCACTGTCGTTGGCTCCCACTTCTCCCTAGTTTTATTTGAGCCTGATTATTGAAACTTTACAAGGCTTCTCTAACCCATTCCAATGGATTCAGTTAAGGCTGGTCACTCTGTGACGCTTGTTTACATGTGACATGGGCACCAACAGCATTGAAATCCCTCTGTGTGACAGCATTTGCTCTGCATTGGCTTCTCTCTCTCTCTCTCTCTCTCTCTCTCTCTCTCTCTCTCTCTCTCTCTCTCTTCCTCCCTTTCTCCCTCCCTCCCTCTCCCTCCCTCTCCTTCTCTCTCTCTCTCTCTCTTTCTAGCTGATCCAGAGGAATAGCTTAAGCTGAAGGAAGAAGGCTGGCTGTCTTAACTAGCTGTTTACGTAACAGCCCTTCTGCAACTTGGGATTCCCCAGTTAAGTGAGGATAAGCAGTCTCCAGTTGTTTATGGAAAACTTCCAAATGCCAAGGAAAGATACAAATTCAATGTGTCTTGACTAGATTGAAATTTAATTCATTTCAATTAGGTTCAATATTTAATTAAGGCACTGAATCTGCGAGCTGGCCAGAACCCTCCCTATAGGTCCGGTGGTCGGCAAACTCATTAGTTAACAGAGCCAAATATCAACAGTACGATTGAAATTTCTCTTAAGAGCCAAATTTTTTTTAACTTACACTTCTTCTAATGCCACTTCTTCAAAATAGACTCACCCAGGCCTTGGTATTTTGTGCAAGAGCCACACTCAAGGGACCAAAGAGCCGCATATAGCTCACGAGCTGCAGTTTGCCAATTACGCCATAGAACATCTAGAGAAACACCTTAATTTTACAACTGAAAAATCTGAACCCTAAAAGACCAAGTAAATTTTCTTGCACTTCACCAGGAGCTAGTGGAAAAGCCCTCTGGATAACCTTATTCAGGAAAGCATCATGCTCCATGTGTGAACAGACATGAAGAAGAGAAAAACACAGTTCCTTCCATAGAGAAGTTTTAGGTTCAAAGAAGTGAGTCTCTCAAGAGTTTAACTTAGCTACTCTATGGTACTGTTGCCTTGGCATCTTTTTTTGGGGAGGGCAGTGGGAGTGAGGTGGGGGGGGCGGTCGGGAGTAAGTGGCCTGCTGGGACTTTAAACTAAGGCCTCATACAAGAATATGTCCTAGATAACAGCTCATAGAATTACAAGCAAATTTATTTTTTTAATTTATTTTTATTGATTTCAGAGAGGGATAGAGATAGAGACATCAATGATGAGAGAGAATCATTGATTAGCTGCCTCCTGCATGCCCTACACTGGGGTTTGAGCCTACAACTCAGGCATGTGCCCAGACCAGAAATTGAACTGTGACCTCCTGGTTCATAGGTCAACGTTCAAGCACTGAGCCACACAAGCTGGGCCTCATTTAGAATTCTTCGAGTCTTGAACATTTCTATGTGGTAAGTGCCATCACCCATCTCCTCTCTATTTCACTTCCCTCATCCAAGGCCCATGGCCCAATTTTCCTCTCTTTCCAACTCCATTCTAACCTGTGTTGTAAGGACCTCCACACATAGAGTGCCTGTGTGTGGACACTACAGATGAGCAAATTTAAATCCCTGATATGACTTTTAAATCTCCCAATTTTTTCGCTGTGCACCCTTTAGATAAGACCCCAGTGGGGCTTACCAAAACCCTGTTCTTTTGGATTGAATTGACCAAGTTGGCCTTAGCACAAGAATCCCAACGCACTCCATCAATGAACCCTAGTAAACACGTGTCCTGGTCTCATCTTTTTCTCTATCTGTTCTCTGCTTTGACCCCCTATGTGGCCCCTCAAGGTGTGCATGGTACTTCCTTCAGGGCTTATAAACAATAAACTTCTCTATTTCAATTTCTCTGTGGTCTGTTTTTGAACTATGGTTCGTCATCCAGTACCCTGCACTCCACTTATCAAGTATGAATAGACAAATTCATGACAGGATCTTTCTTTGAATTTCTATTATAATTCAGTTCAAGAAAAAGTGTGGAGCCTGGCCAGTGTGGCTAAGTGGTTGAGCATCAACCTATAAGCCAGGAGGGTCAAGGTTCAATTGCTGGTCAGGGCACATACCCAGGTTGCAGGCTCAATACCCAATTGGAGCATGCAGGATGCAGCCAATCAATTATTCTCTTTCATCATTGATATTTCTATCTCTTCCTCTCTCTTCTGCTCTAAAATCAATAAAAATATATTAATTAAAAATAAGTAAAAAAGCCTGGCTGGTGTGGGTCAGTGGTTGAACTTGAGTGCAGGAGTGATCCTAGAGAACAGGAGTTGGGGCCCAGGAACCAGGATACATAGAAGGCAGGAAGCCAATGCACCCCAGAAGTTTAGCACTTTGAACAGCTGAGCCTTACTCCCCACAAGGACTCAGAGCTGACAGAAGTGCCCTAGGGTTGTGAACCTCCATGCACTCCCAGGTCTCTGTAGGCTGCCCAGGCCCTGCAGAAGTCCCACAAGAAGCCCTGAACAGAATGTAATTCATCGGAGGCTCCAGTTACATCCACTTGCAGCAAGTGCCATAGCAATGGCTGGAGTACAGAGGAAGGCTGAGGAGATGTCAGATGGTGCAGGAAGACCAGTAGCACCATGACTGCCGACCACCTAGACCTTTGTCTTTCCTGTTCCATAACTCTCCCAGATCAGGCTCCCAGACTGGGATTTTAGCAGTCATCAGGCACAGGCTCAAAGCCTTCTCCAAACATGGCTCTCAACTAGGTCCCCAAACCACAACAAAACCAGGAGACCTTCAGAACCAAGTGTACTGCATGCGAGTAATTCAAGGGGTTGCTAACTCACAAGAACAGATTCACATTTTTCTAAGGCGCCCACTCTCTCAAACCACGAAAAGTGTAAATATTATCTCTCAACACACTAAACAGATAAATAAAGCTTGGCACTTTTCAGTGTGCATTTTCACAATATTGTCTTTTTCTCTGTTCCTTTTTAGTGTCCTTAATGAGAATTTGGTAACTCTGATGCCACAGGAGAGAGGAAAAAGGCATTGTGTACATGCTAAAGCTGGCAGCTCCTCTGAGCCTTACTGAAATAATCAAACAAGTCCATTCCAAAGAATCAACTTTAACATTTTTTCTCTGAACATTCTTTGTAGCTAACCAACATTCAAGCAGAGGGTAACAGAGGTGAACTGAGA
This sequence comes from Pipistrellus hanaki, assembly GCF_964339955.1. Taxonomy (NCBI): domain Eukaryota; kingdom Metazoa; phylum Chordata; class Mammalia; order Chiroptera; family Vespertilionidae; genus Pipistrellus; species Pipistrellus hanaki. The sequence continues at coordinate 30,288,040 of NC_140510.1, forward strand.
GGAAGGGAAGCTTGGTGATGTAGACTTCCTCGGATGAATAGTCTTTGAATCGAATTCCATGCACATAATCTTGTTTGAACAAAGAAATAAACAACTTTGTTCCCTCCGAGTCCCCTTGGGGGCTTTCCCCACAAACGCCCTGAGCAGAGGCCTCGGGCACTAAAATGGTGGCTGGGCTGCTGGCCCCCTGGAGCAGGCTGCTGCCATCCACAGCCTTTGATCTCACAACTCATGCCAGGCCATGTGCAAAGCTGCTATGCTAATTTCCTTCCTCAGTGCATTCTCTGTCCCCAATGGCAGGGCCTATACAATGTTCAGAAGTGTTTTCTTTAACTGGCACACAAAGCTCTGAAGATTACTGTTAATTGCATGGTACATATTGATTACCCTTGCTCCTGGAGTTCATAATTTTGCACATTGCAAGTCAAACCAGGCATTCCAGACTCCTCACAAAGAATCAGCTTTCCTTATATTTTTCAGTTTATTTTCTTCCCTTCCTTCCTCTCTTCTTCTCTTATTCCTTCCTTCTTTTCTTCTGCTTTTTCTTTCTTTCCTTCTCTTCCTCACTCCATCTTTCCCTATCTCTCTCTGCACTGTCTCTTTCTCTCCTG